>NC_080420.1:23083701-23726201 GCF_029873635.1 Malania oleifera | reverse complement strand
GCAACCGAAGCTCACGTTAATGACCAGGATCTTCCCATTGCTATTAGAAAAGGAACTAGAGAGTGCACAAAACAACCTTTATATCCTCTCTCACATTTCTTGTCTTTCAAAAAATTTTCACCATCCCATAGATCCTTCCTTGTTAGCTTAAACCAATGCCATCCCTACCATCCTATTCGAGGCTTTATCCAATGAGAAATGGAAACAAGCTATGAATGTGGAGATAGAGGCATTGGAAAAAAAAAAGAAACAAACCTAGGATTTGGTGAAATTTCCAGCAGGAAAGAAACCCGTGGGGAGTAAATGGGTTTACACTATGAAGTATAGAATAGATGGATCATTAGAGAGATACAAGGCAAGGTTACTAGCCAAGGGTTATACTCAAACCTATGGAAGTGACTACCTAGAGACTTTACTCTAGTTTTTTTTTTTTCCCACAAAATTGAAAAACTTTATTGATATGCCCTCACTTTTGGCGGAGGAAAACCGGGGTTACAAGACAAGCAATTGGGAGATTACAGATAATGAAATTAAAACCCTCCCAAAATACAACACCAACAACCAACCAAACCAAGACAACAAATCCAAACAATGCTAACTAAGAAACAAGTCTAAACAGGCCTAGATAAAATCAAAAACACTTTAAACAACTCTGAATCCACCAAACAAAACTCGAGAGTTGAACTAACGACGAAAGGAAATAAGACCCAACATATCCATCCTGAGTATACCTTTCAGAGAACGTGGTAAAAGATGATGTTCTCCATAGATGACATTATTTCCCATTTCTTCTTTAGCGAGAAAATCAACCGCACTATTGTCGTCCCTATATTGATGGATCACCATGAAGTTCACTCCTTCTAGTTTCGCCACGAGTTCCTCCCAAAAATCCCAAAGATACCACAAGGTACATCTACCTTTCCGAAGCCAATCAACAACAATTCGCGAGTCACTTTCAATAATGACATTAAAATAATGAAGTCGTTTGCACAAACGAATTCTTTCCATTATTGTTTTTAATTCGGCACTAATGTTCGTACCATTGCCAAAGTAGCTTGAAAAAATCGCTTTTGTCATGTCATGGCAATCCCGAATAATTCCTCAACCTCCTGAAGTACCCGGATTGCCCCTATAGCTCCCATCACAATTAAATTTTTATCCACCCTGCTGGAGGTTTAACCCATGAAATAATTTTCCCAGGCCTGTCGCAAACTCCCTGATGCTTAATTTGAAACTACTTCAAAATAATGTCCGACATCTTCAATTTTCGAAAAGAATTAGTGCTCTCAGCTATAGAACTAACCCAGAGACTTTGCTCCAGTTGCGAAGATGAACACTGTTACAATCTTGTTGTCTCTAGCAGGCTAATTATGGTTGGGACTTGCAGCAGTTTGATGTCAAGAATGCATTTTTGCATGGAGAGCTAGAGGAAGAAATTTATATGGAAGTCCTACCAGGTTATGGGAATAATTTGGCTGCTCATACTGTGTGCAAGCTAAAGAAAGCCTTGTATGGTCTTAAACAATCGCCACGGGCATGGTTTGGAAGGTTTGCAAGAGTTATGATGGCCATGGGATATAGACAAAGCCAAGAGGATCATACATTGTTCATTAAACACTGACCTTCGAAGGGAGTCACATCGCTCTTGGTATATGTCAATGATATAATAATGACGGGGGATGATGATAAGGAGCGACAGATTTTGAGTCAGTGTTTGGCTAAGGAGTTTGAGATCAAGGCGTTAGGGAGGCTGAAATATTTTCTTGGGATCGAGGTGGCTCACTCTAGACAAGACATTTTTATATCTCAGCAGAAGTATGTTAGGGATCTCCTAAAAGAAACCGGCGAGATGGTGTGCAAACCAGCAAGTAGTCCAATATATCCTAACCTTAAGACATGGAAAGGCAAAGGAGGATGCTGCTAATAGATAGAGAAATGTACTAATGCCTGGTAGGAAGACTCGTTTATCTGTATCAGACACGATCGGATATATATTATGCAGTGTGTGATTAGTCAATTTATGCATAGCCCGAACAAAGTCCATCTGCAGGCAGCTCACCGAGTGTTACGATACCTCAAAGGGACACCAGGAAAAGGTATTCTGTCTATAAAGGAACGAAAGGTTCGTTCTTAAGGCATTCACGAGATGCCGATTATGCTGGGTCAATTGTTGACAGAAGGTCGACCTCTAGATATTGCACTTTTCTTGGCGGAAATCTTGTGACGTGGAGGAGTAAGAAACAAAATGTGGTGGCTTGGTCCAGTGCATAGGCAGAATTCCGAGCAATGGCTCAAGGTGTATGTGAACTACTTTGGTTGAAGATTATCTTAGAAGACATGAAGATTAAGTGGGATGGTCCAATGAGACTCTATTGTGATAATAAGGCACAATCAGCATAGCTCAAAATCCAGTACAGCATGATTGGACAAAGCACATTGAAATTGATAGACACTTCATCAAAGAAAAGTTGGAGAGCGGATTGATTTGTACACCTTATGTGTCTAGACATGGCCAACTTGCTTATGTAGTTACCAATAGGTTAAGTAGTTCAATGTTTCAGAGTATTGTATCCAAGCTGGGAATGGAAAATACCTACTTGCCAGCTTAAGGGGGAGCGTAGGAAAACGTCTTTAATGACTTGTATTCTATACGTGTATAGTTAGCTATTTTAGGAAATTTTGTAACAGCCTGTATTCCTAGAATTAGGCTGATTTGGTTAGTTTCCTATTCTGTTCGAATATACCATAAATCATGGGATCTAATATAACCTAGTTAATTTTCCTTTTCTGCTGCTAGGGTTGATGTATATAGCTAAAGTTTTGTGTATTATTCGAAGAAAATGAAGAAAATTCTTCCACGAAGTGTTTCTCAGCATCTGTCAGGTTGCTTTTCTAATTTGCTAACTGTCCTTTAGATTTTTTAGAAATCTACTAGTTTGAAGATTAACTTCTCCAAGAGTGGTCTGGTGGGCCTTGGCTTCAATGTTTGACCCTTTTGTTAGGTATATGAGTTGTGCGGTTTTGAATTGGCCGATTATCTATTAGGTGTTCTCTTAGGTGGTAATCCTAATGTTGATTCTTTCTAGGATCTTGTTTTTGAGAGTGGCTAGGAGATTGGATGGGTGGAAAGGGGTGTTCTTCACCTTAGAGGGTTGGCTTACTCTTATTCATGCGTGTCTATCTTCCATTTAGTTGTATTATCTCTCTTTTTTTTTTAAGAATTCTGGTGATAGTGGCGTACAGGCTTGAGAAATTAGTGAGGGATTTCTTGTGGTTGAGTGGGGGAGAGAGTCAAAGGGATCACCTTGTAGGTTGGGAGACTGTGAGTAGGTCTTAAATGAACAGAGGTATAGGTCTTGGTAATTTGGTGTCCAAAAACATTTCTTTGGTGGGGAAATGGTTAAGGCAATTTCCTTTAGAATCTAATTCTCTTTGGCATAAGGTAATTCTCAGTAAATTTGGTCTTCTAAAAAATGGTTCGGATGCTAAAGTTGGGGTTAATATTACTCATGTGAGTCCTTGGAAGTTCATATCTCAGATTTATGATTATTTCTTTCCTAAAATCTAGTACATGGTGGGTAATGGGGAGCAAATTTGTTTCAAGGAGGACCTTTGGATTGGGGAGATGCCATTGGCTTTTGCCTTTCCCCATCTTAATCGAGTCTCTATTCTTCATGATACCCATTTCTAATTTTTTTCTTCTACAAGAGGATATCCGTTCTTCGAATTTCCATTCGGGAAAAACCTCAACGATAAAGAGATTGATGAGCTGGCCCTTTTAACCAGTTTGCTTGATTTTTTCACGTCCATTTGGGGAAACATAGAAGGGTTTGGATTTTAGATCCTTCTAAAGGTTTCTATTGTAAATCTTTTTTCCTCTTATTTGATTGCAACTATAATGAGGATCCTTTTGGTTTGCACTCTTTGATTTGGAATGCTAAAGCTCCCTCAAAAATAAAGCTTTTATTTGGACTGCGGTACTTGATAAAACTAATACTCAAGATGCGCTTTAGACGAGAAGGCCTAATAAGCCCTATCAATGGATGTATGTGTCCTTTGTTTGAGTAGTGGGGAGACTTGCTCACACTTGTTTCTTCATTGCCCCTTACTTGGGCTGTCTAGAATAAATTATTTGGTATATTTGGTGAAGACTAGACTTGTCCCTCCACTTTGAAGGCCTTTTGCTCTATCAAATTTAGATGTTTGGAAAAGGGAAGAATAGGAAAGCCTTGTGGTGCTGCACTATTGTGGCTTCTATTTGGTGTGTTTGGTTGGAGAGAAAAATGCCAGAATTTTCACACGGGTGGCCACAGCTAGTAATTTGGTTTGGAGTACAGTGGTTTATCTTGTGTCTTTCTGGGTGTCAGCAAATGGTTGTTTTCGTCATGTTCCTCCGGGAGACCTGCAACCACTGTTTGGCTTTGTTTCATTGACTTGGCTTTCAGATTATGATGATCTACTAATGTAATTTTTTTGCTATTGGTGTAAACCGAGGATTTCTTATGCTCCTGATTTCCTTTCTTGTCCACTTTTTTCTTTTGTCATACATTCATATCTCTTCTAATAAATTTCTGTTTATCAAAAAAAAACACTTTTTACATGGGAAATATAAAAGAATTTTTGTGAAGATTCACAAGGATGATGATGCATGCATTGAAAAGAAAAATCAAATTGAGACAACTCACAGCCCAAACAAATCCTCAATCCCAATTCAGAAACTCAAATTTGTATTAGCAATTCAAATCCACCCAGGGCCACATACTAAAAGTAAAGCAAAGTCAGGCTTAATATAATAAGTCAAACTTAACATGTGATGAAAGAGACTAAGGTAAAAAGAACATCATGAGGGGATAATTATATAACTGAAGTCAATAAATTGTACATGCACTCTTTTCTTATGCATCTTCATTTTTTTTTACACTTCACTGTTATAACTTTTCACACTTCTCATCACAATTCAATTACTTAAAAAGCGATAGCGATATTTTTGAAATTGGTGTAGACGAGGCCCTAGGAAGCCAACCACAGGATGGGTCCACTTGACCCTATTTGGAGGCCTATTTCTTTCTGAATAACAGGGTGTGTCCAGGGTTTGTTCAGTCCTAACTCCTAAACAAAATTACAATAGCGCTGCCTTCCAATCCCTTTTGAAGATCAGACAATGACACCCCCAAAAAAATCCGAAACTAATGTGATAAAAAAGGAGCACAAAAAAAAAAACTTTCTTCCAAACAAAATTAGGAGAATTGTTCTGATCTTTGAAAATTCTTGTCTTCCTCTTGAGACAAAGAATCCAGAATAATTCCAAAAGCCCTATTCTTCCTAAAAGCCCAAAAATTTACCAATAAAAAGTAAAACACATTCAGTGGGGCCACCAATCCTCGCTATAACAAGAAAACAAAGTGTTTCAAGGATACCTCACCACACAGCCATGAAGAAAAAGATTAATATGTTAGTCTTGTTAGCCTCACACAGCAGCAAATAGACATCTGGACTGAGAACTTTATAAGTCTTCTTATTATAGCAAGTCATTTGTAATAATCCTGTTGAGAACAAGGGCCCAGATGGAAGTCCAGATTTTGAAAAGAACTTTGTTTTCCAAACATCTTTATTCTAAGGGCTAGGATTTGAAGATTATATAAGATGATTTAAGAAAAACAAAAAAAAAACGACCTAGTAAAGAAAGAGCCAAAAGAATCCCTCCAAAGCCTTGGATCCTCCAAGAAAGAGAGGGAGAGAGAGAGAGAGAGGGGGGGATCCAACAACAACACAGCACATCCAAGAAAGAAGTAAGCTCATCAGCCTCTCTTTCATTGGGACTCAAGATGGAAACTCCAAGAAAGAAAGCCCCTCTAAAAAAGAGAAGAAAGCTGAAATTGGTGCATTATGATAAGTAGATAGACAAAACAAATGCAGCAGCAACAGCTCCAAAAATGTCTCACCCTGCCAACTATCCTCCAGGAACCGAATTCTATTACCATTACCCCTTCAAGACAAGTAAGAGAAAAGAAAAGACGAGCTACCTAGGAAATAAACTTCTAGGGGCTCACACAGGTAACGATGCTGCTCCATTAGTATCGCACTCATTCCAATGAATTCCATACTTGCTCTCAATAACCTGATGCCATAAGAAGTTAGACTCTAGAAGGAAACTCCAGAACCATTTGCATTTAATGAGATGTTTTCAGAAATCACATTGCTAAGCCCCAGTCATACCTCAGATTTAAGTCTCCTAACCACCTCCCAACTAACAAGGTGATCCCTCTCATCATACCTGAAACTATACCACAAGAGATAGCTAATAATTTTCTCCAAGGTCCCAACCACTCTAGCAAGGGTTCTAAAAAGGGATAAAAATAAATGGGAATATTGGAAAGGGAAGTGCTAATGCGAGTGATTCTGCCCCTCAACAAAAGATAAGCCCTATCCAAACCTTCCAATCTCCTCCCTACTCTCTCAATCACAAGATCCCAAAAGGGAGCCCACAAAGGTTTACCCCCAAAAGGAAGACCAAGATACGAAAAAAAGTTAAGCCAAGGAGTTGCATCCAGCTAAAGCCCTAAAACCAACCCTCTAGCTCCCTACCACACAAATTAACCCACCAAACCAATCTTGGACAAATTTATCTTCAACTTCGAAATCTTTTCAAAATAATAGACAAAAGAAGAACCTTGCTGAATTTCATTCTCTAGGAAGAAAATAGTCTCTGATGAGATACCATTACCTCCTCCCTCTCAAACAAAAGACCCCTAATCAACCCCAAGATCTAGAGCACAAAGAACCATCCTACTCAAACCATCTACCCTCTAAGTAAACAAAAAGGAGACAATGGATATCCATATCTTAAATCCTGAAAAACCCTAAACAAATTCCAAAGTTGACCATTAACAATCAATGACATATTAGCAGATGTAAGACACCGTCTTATCCAATTTAGCCACATAGTTCCAAAACCCTTCTTTCGCATCACCTTATCAAGGAAACCCCAATTTACCATGTCATAGGCTTTCTTAGAATCCAACTAGAAAATAACACCCTCCTTACCTCCTCCTCCGCACATCATCAAGTACCTCATAAATAAGAAAGCTATTTCTGGCCCACAATATGCAACACAAAGGGAAAAAGTTCTCCATGCATTTGGTTGATAGATAAAGAATACGAAGCAATAAAATCATATCAATATCCAATTGTGACCCTTCATGTGAGATTTAGAATCAAAACTTAATAAAATTAAGGTGATAATTCAAAATTCTTGCAAATTATTTCATTAAATTTCTTGTTTTCAAAAGTACGAGAGAGCAAATTCATAAATTCTCAAATTTGCACTCAACAACATCCAAAATCATTAAGAATATTAAAAAATTGTTTAGAGGTCAATCTTTGCCTCTTAAGAACTTCAAAGACACAAATGATTAGGAGATCAAATTTCTCCCTTAAATACTCAATCTTGACCTCAATAAGCATCCCAAACCAAAATTTCTTATTTTGCATTTGTAATTCCATAAAGTTTATCTCGTTGCTTCTTTTCCAAATTCAAAAATATCTTAATTTCTCATAATATTTGACATTGATATCCTGCTATTTAACTTACCAAGACATATAGCACATTTACCCATTCAGTTAGCACTTTAATGTCTTATACACAACAATGAAAGCCACGTCACAGTAATAGGCATTTCAGACACACAATGCATAATAAACAGTTGAGCATCATGAAAATTTTATAGTAGTAAATATATGTGTTTTACAAAACTAAACCTCTAAAGCCATTATCCAGCACCAAGGTCATTGATAATCAGCACTACAGTGATGGACATGTGATATGCAAATGCGTCCTTGCCTTTCATTTTATGTCCCTCTCCTTTCAATTATCTCACATCACACTGCTTCCTCATCTTGTCAATTATACAGATCACTCTCTTCAGAATCTGGGGTATGCTAGGATATATAACTTCCTTATCCTTATGGGCATGCCAGATTATTTGATAAATAATTGCCCAAATTTTGTTTTGCCTAGTTTTTATTATGTCAAAAGTATTCCTGGAATACACAGGGCTACTGTTAAAATAAATTTAAAATAACAGGCTGAATAGAACGCCATCATTGTTCAACAACTTTTGTAACAAACATGTAATTTTCACAATACATTAAAACAAAAACAAAACAAAACAAAAGATGTAAGACCATGAGCTGGGAACACAAGAAGCTAACAGTCACAAATGTGCAAGCACCCAAACAAAATGAATCTTAAAGTACGAAAGATCATGTCAACAAAAGGACATATGAACAAGTATCTATAAAATAAGATATCAATTTTGTGGTTTTAAGAAGAAATGCAGTAGGAAAAAAGAGGAAAAAAAAAAAAAAAACGCTTCAATTAGTTCAATTCTGCAAAAGACAAGAAAATTTTTAAATACAGTTGGAAAAAAAAAACACAAACAAACAAACTTCAATACAACCAAAGACAAGAAGATTTTACCTTTGTCAACATGATGACGACAAAACTATTTTCAGTAACTTTATTCTCTTCCAATGTTAGGCCATCTTTTAGAATTTTCCCTTGATGGATGAGCATTTGTTGTGATGCAGGATAAATATCAGATCCTTGAACCATTTCTATTTTTTTTTTCACATCAGCAACCTGAATAACCAACATTTCCAACGTATGAGACAGCTAATGGACCTAAGAACCATGCAAAAAAATATAAAACAGGTATACACCCAAAAATAAATTGAATTGTAACATGGTAGGTGGCAGTTTATTGACTTTATAAATTTAATATTAAATGCTCATCTAGGTTATTCCAATTACCAAATTACCATCACTTGGGATTTCAAACATCCACACCAAAAAATAAATAAATAAATAAAAATTCTCTTCATATGCTCAAATATTATTAGAGAAGGAAGTGAAAAAGAAGAAAAATGAGAATAAAAATTTTTTTTCGATAGTGAAAGAAGAATTTCATTAATAGAATAAGAATATGAAGGCCAGAGAGTAAGACATCTCCTTAACGTGGTCTGGAAAATCCAGATACAAAACACAAATAAACAACCTGAAAACAGAAAAACAAGAGAAAAACCATCACGAATCTAACACTCCCAACACAACCCCAATCGCGCTAAATATCAGAAAAGCTCACCACCTTAAAATTCCCCAGACCCCCACACACCAAATAAAAAGGAGAATAAAAATAAACATGACAAAAGTAGGGTCTTGGGCTCACAGCATAGGTAAGAGAGAAAGAAAGAGAAAAAGCTTGTCCTTGGACTGATCATTCCTTTCCTTTGGAGAGATTTTCCTAGATGGCTAAGGTTTCTTTAAAAATAAGGCTTTTAAATGGAGCTTCGATCTCAATATGATAAACAATAGTGAGTGTTTGCAGATTAGGAGGCCCAATAAGAATTTATACCATGATACCTGTTATTATGTATGCAAAACAATGATGATCGCTCAATCCATTTCTACATTGCCCTCTTGTGTTGGTGGCTTTCAATTCACTTTTTAGCATTTTTTAGCAAAGCTGGGTTTAGCTGGATTCCATAAGAAGTTTCTTCTTTTGAAGCATTGGGATTCTTGGCGAAGGAAGGAGTGAGTGATTTTGAGGGATTGTGCATCATTTGCTCTTATTCCGTGCAGGGAAGAAAATGTTAGGATTATCAAAGATGATTTCCTTCCTTGTTATGGGAGAGGGAAAGAGAGGCGTTCTTTTCTTCATGTTGATCTTCTGCTGCTAGCACTATGCAGTATTCCTTCTAACTCACATCAAGCTGGAAGGCTTTCGCTTTTTTTTTATTATTATTATTGGTCTATTTCCTAATTTTTCTTCTTATCCTGGCAAGCTCAGAATTCATCTATGGAGTCCAAAACTTCACATGGAAGTTAAGCAGGGTGTTACATGCAGCAAGGGTTGGATGGTGGGTAAGTGTGCTTTACTGTGTATTCTTCTGTCTAAGAGAAGGGGCGAGAAAAGGACAAAATGATTCAAAATTTTTCTGTCAAGCTAGGAGTTCATCTACAGAGTCCAACTTCATACAGGACGTGAGCTGGGTGTTTATGTAGCATGGGTTAATTGTTGGGTAGGTGTGCTTTTGTGTGTCTGTTTCTAAGAGAAGGGGCAAGAGAGAGCACAAAATCCTTCCAAATTTTATTCTAAAACTCATTTTTCACTATATAGTCCTAACTTTCAAGGCCTAGTTATGAACATCTTAGAATTTTAAACACAGAAACAAAGCTTATAGCCGCAAGCATGGGTTGGTTGGTGGGTAGGTGTGCTTTCGCATGTACGCTTCTGCCTAGGAGAAGGGGCGAGAGAGAGCAGAAAAACCTTCAAAATTTTATTCTAAAATCCATTTCTAACTTTGTAGTCCAAACTAATACAAGTAGGCATATAACAGTAAATACAATCAAAATGGTAACATGCTATATCTAAGATTAATTACTAAAGATACTTTTCTGTTGAGTTAACAGACATTCCCCTTTGCTCCTCTGGCGAAGTTATTCGCCGTCGAGTTGATACATGTTTCTGCCGTCCTATCTCTGCTCCTCCAGTAAAGTTATTGGCATCACTCTGTCATCAAGTTGACAAATGATTTATCTACGATTCTCTGGTGAAATTACTTTGCCGTCAAGTCGACAAACAGTTTTGCTACTCCAGCAAAGATGGTAAGCTTAATAGGTTTGGATTGGTGGTAGAACAAGGGAGCTCAGTTGTACTTTAGACAATAAGTTTTCTTCCTTTTTTCGGGCAATGGCGATTTTTTCAAAATTACAGAAAATAAAGCAAAATGATTTTAACATTTTTTTCGTTCCACGGAAGAAAGAACATGGCTTACTGCACATTTACATTGTTTTATCTTCACCAAAACTTAGAATCCATGGGTGAAGACCCTTAGGGCACAAAACCATTTCCTTATCCTTAGATTGAGAGCCAACAACTTCGGCAAATTCATTCCCCTAGAGAAGATCCCATACAAAGGCACAATACAGATGATATGTATTCCAGAAGGGAAGGAGGCAGGGGGATGGATGAGTTTCTATGGAATTGTGAAAGGAATTCAGAAGGAAAGGGAGCAGAAACAGGTTACAGAAAAGTTGTACCCAATTATGTGTTGCATGGGTTGTGGATCTTCAAACTTAAGACTAATAGCTGGGAATATTAAACAGCATCTCAGCGAGAGTAACCAGACTACCATGGGGTTAGGAGAAGCAAGATGTCAGAATGTTTCCAGCAAAGGACAGATGATGAAGAACTCCAGCAAGGGAATCCAAGAAAGGAAACAAAGGGAAGGAAGGAATGAACCTATTCTAGGAAAGTTCGACCGTACCTTGAATAGGGAGAGTAATGATAGATTTCACCGCTAGAATTACGGATTTCCTCAACGTAATCTGCGTAATTACAGGGGAAGATTTTTCCCGGGCAATCCTCGTATATTTAGAAGAGAAGAAGACACTGATTTTAAATGGACCAAAAGGATAACTTCAGAGTGAATAACTTCAGTCAGCCTAAACCAGCAAATTCTAGGCCCAATAAAGGCAAAGAAACCTACTGCCAAGTGTTGAAAACAGGGTTAGAGGGTATGGGCTCTTTTGAGGCCCAAACAGAAATTCACAGACTACGCCTTCATTGGGTTGGGAGGTAATCAGGCATTTGTACATTTCAGTGGGCAGAAGCCCTCTTCTTCACATGAATGTTTCATTTGGGCCTGAAAGAATGATAAGGAAAGCAGATCTACAGTTTGGTTGGAAAAATTACATTTTGGTGAAGAAGACACAGGGGAACAAGAGGGTAGAGGGAGATTCAGAAATGCAGCAAATAAGGTGCCTGACAGGGAGATGGAAGAGACTCCGACTGTCTAAAAGAACAGATAGCGGTCAAAATTTTTGGATAGGCTGGCAAAAGCATAGAACAGGTGAAGATGAAAATGGGAGGAAAGTTTTCATGACAAGAAAAAGGGAAAAGAGGCTGTGGACTCATGGAATTGAAGGACGAGTTTGTCTGATTTTATGGAAGATTGGGAAGAGTCGATATCCTTATTTGATCTTGAAGCCAATGACTAAAAATGATGAATTGAGAAGAGAAAATGAAGAAGGGACAAGGCTGAAGGTAGAATCTTTTAAAGGATGGAGAAATTGACACAGGCTTAAGCTCAAGGTCTCCATCATTAGTAGATCTTTGTCTTGGTCAGGGTTCGGGAATTCAAGTTTCGGATGTTGCTAGGAACTCAAGAGGAATCAGCCTCTCCATAGCTACTAAAGATTCTAACTCTCTCAAAAAATCCAAACCATCTAGTTCTCTCTTCTAATCGCCAATCCATCGAATAAGCATTTGGAAAGCAACAATCTAGGAGCAAGCTTGGAGAACATTGCAACTTTTACAAGTAACCATTATAACTTTGTATCTTCCCATATTAACTCTTGGTTTATTGAAGTGCGATGAGGAGTTAGAATTTGGGAGAAACCAAAATATCGTTGACCTGTTGGGGGATGAGAGAGAAAACCAGAGGGCCGAAGAATTTCTTGTTGATTTGGGTTTTCCCTTGATAGCTCCCTCTAGGGAATTGGTTAGGCTCAAGAAGAAGAGAATAGGAGAGGAAAGCAGATAAATAAGTTGAGAAAAAGTTAGATTAGCAACCTTAATAGACAGGGGGTAGATGATTGGGGTTGATAGTGTAACCAAATGAAGATTTTCTCCTAGCACATTAGAGGTCTAGGCGGGTTAGAAAAGAGAAGAGATGTTAGAAACTTGGTGAATAGAGTGAATCCTAATATCGTGTTTTTATAGGAGTCTAAATTAGGTGAGGTGGATTCTTTTGTTTCTAGGACTGTTTTAGATCATCTCTACCCTCCTTAGGGGCTTTAGGGCGTCAAATTGTGACTTGGGATTGTGTCTTGTAAGGATTTTTTATTATGCTCCTTCTCTTTCTTTGTGCTACTTGAGATTTAGGGGGCTGGGATCAGTGGTTTATTTCTATTTACAGCCCTACACTACACTCCCCGAAGAGTGGTTTTTTAAAAGAGTAGGCTAGCCTATATAGGCCTTTGTTATCCCTAGTGGATGGTAGGGGGTGACTTCAATGTTATCAAAACTTCTAGGGAGAAGTTTGGGGGATCAAGGGTGACAAGTAGTATGAGATCTTTTGACTCCTCCATTAGGGATATTGGTTCGAGGAATGTCCTTTTGAATAATGGTAGTTTCACCTGGATGGCTAGTAGGGACAAATAAGTGTCACTCGCATTGGTAATTCCTTTTTTTTTTTTAACTAATTCTTGGGAAGATTTGTTTCAAATATTGTGCAAGAGGTGTTGGTTAGCCCTACCCCTAATCATTACCCATTCCTCTTTGGGCTTCAATCCTATTCAATTGGGATCGATGTTTGCTAGATTTGAGAACATGCGACTTTCTCACCCTTCTTTTCATCATACCATAAGAACTTGGTGGAAAAAGTATTTTGTTCAAGGGTGGGAGTGTTTTAAACTTATGGGGAAATTGAGTTCTATCAAATGTAAGCTTAAGAGTTGGAACAAAGAAGTGTTTGAGGATAACAAGGAGAGAAAAAACAATATTTTAAGTAGTTTGGATAGATTGGAAGGGTATGGCCTTCTGGAGGAGGAAGATAAAAAGAAAGGAGTTTTCCTTCATAATGATCTTGAGGTGCTTTTATTGAGGGAATAAAGGAGTTGGCATCAAAAGTGAGGGTAAGTTAAGTAAGAGAAGGAAACTGTAATTCTAGGATTTTGCATAGGGTGGCCAACGGGAGGAGGAGGAGGAGGAGAATTCTTATTAACAAGTTAGAGGTAGAGTCGAGGAAGGTGGTGACAAGTAATAACAAATTGGGGATGGGACCACTGATTTGTTTTTTCAAAAGGTTTATATACTGATGAGTGAAAGAATATACTAATGGAAGATGGGTAAGATTGGAGTGGAGTCCAATTGGGGATAAGGGAACTAAAGTGGTTAGAGAGGCCTTTTGATTTGGAGGAAGTTAGAAAGGAAGTGTTTAATATGGATAGACACAAAGCACTAGGTCTAGACAGCTTTACAATGACTTTCTTTTAGGATAGTCAGGAAGTGTTGAAACAAGATATTATGGAGTTTTCTTAGGGGTCTCAAAGGGGAGGAGTCATGTGTAAGAGTATCAACTCTACTTTCATTACTCACATCCCGAAAAAGGATAGGTACAAGAGGGTGAAGGATTTTAGCCTATTAATTTGGTTGTTGGTGTTTATAAAGTGTTTTCTAAGGTTCGTTCAAGGGGGGTGGAAGAGTTGTTGGGGCATACGGCGGCCTTGACCCAATCTGCTTTAGTAATCTGCTTTTGTGAAGAGACAAACAACAATCTTAGATGCAGTTTTTGTAGCAAAAGAGGTGGTAGGGGATGCAAGGAGGGGAGGCAAAAAGGAATTTATTTTTAATTGGATTTTGTAAAAGCATATGACATGGTCAATTGGAGTTTTTCATAGAAATTTATTCAGAAAAAAAAGGAGTCGAGAATCTTTGGTGCAAGTGGATATGTGGGTGTCTCAGCTCTACTAATATGTCGATGATTGTTAATGGGAAGTCCAGGGATTGATTTGGTGTATCAAGAGGGTTAAGGCAAGGAGACCCATTGTCCCCTTTTTGTTTACTCTGGTTGTAGATGTTCTAGTAGGATGATTTTGAGCCTAGGACCTAGGGATTATTATGGCTTGTCTATAAGAGGGGAGGGGGTGGAGATGTCTCATCTTCACTTAGAGTCTTCGAGAAAATCTCGGGGCTGAAGATTAATCTTTCTATAAGCAGTACAGCAAGTATTAATTTGTGTAATAGGGAGCTTAAGATATTTATATCTTTAGCAGGTTGTGAGTCTTTCGCTTGGCTTTTGTCTTATCTTGGTCTTCCTTTACAGGGCAACCTTTTCTCAAACACTTTTTAGGACCTGGTGATTGAGAGAGTGGACAAAAGATTAGAGGGGCTGAAGAGGGCTTGTCTTTCACTAGGAGCTAAAATCACCCTCCATAATGCCTCCTTAGCTAATATTACTATTTCTTTTCTATCCTTTTCCGAAATTCCCTCTATAGGGTGACTGGAGAGTTGGAGAAGATTATAACAAAGCTCCTATGGTCTGGTACTGGTGAGAATAAAAAGGATCATTTAGTTGGTTAGAATGTTAAGAGGCATAAGTCAAAAAGGGGTTTGAGGCTTGGTAATGTGGTTTCTAAGAACATATTCTTAACAGGGAAATGGTTATGGCGGTTTCCCTTAGAATCTAATTCCCTATTGCATAGGGTAATAAAGAGCAAATACGGAATACATGAGAATGGAAGGGGTACCAAAGAGAGTGGTAATGCCACTCATGCATGTCCTTTGAAGTTTGTTTAATAGGTTGCTAGCCTTTTCTTTACTCTCGCTCATTTTAAGGCAGGTAATGGAGATAAAATTCAATTCTAGGAGGAAAATACGTCAGTGAGTCCTTGCCAGTGTTGTTGGTACAACATTTATTTAGACTTTCCACTGTTCACAATGCATCAATTTCAAAGTTTTATCCTTTTAAGGGGGTCTCTCTCTTTCTTGGGATTTTCATTTCTTTAAAAGTCTTAATGGAAGAGAGGTTGGTGAGCAGTGAGCTAACTCTTTTGTTGGGTGTATTGGATTCTTTCATGCCAAATTCACAAGGGGATACAACGCTTTAGATAAGGGACGCTTCATGGTCTCTCTCTTCAGTCTTTCTTTTCCCATCTCATAAAATCCACAAATCCTTGCCCTTTCCTCTTACACAAAGCTATTTGGAAAGAAAGGATCCCTTTTAAAATATGGGCCTTCTTCTGGACTTTAATTCTTAATAAAGATATAAGTGGAACAATTTTTTTCCGTACTCTCGTGAGGTTTGTGTGGTTTGATCTACAATTCTAGATTTTTTGAAGATGAAGTTTTGGGGTTTTTGGAAGAAGTAGAGAGAAAGAGCCAGATACTTTGGGGCTTTATTGTTTTTACAATCTTGTGGTCACTTTAGCTAGAAAGAAATGCTAGAGTTTTTAGAGATCAAGAATTCTCCAAGATTGCTATTGGAGAAAGTTATTTTTCTTGCTTCTTTCTTTTGGGGTTTTTGGAGGTCTTTTGCTTTCCAATATTCAAAGGGATTGGAAGGCAAATTTGATGTAATTTGTTAGTTTTTTTCCTTTTCTTCTTTAGCATTTTTCTTGGAGGATTTCTTATTCATCTCATCGTAATTATGTTTCTTTTTAATACACTTGTTTTATTATCTAAAAAAATGCATAATCACTATAAATAGCATGGTTGTTAAAATCGCAATCTAGATGGCCTACTTTACTAAAACAATGCCTACTTTACTAAAACAATCTTAATCCTACATAGGATCACAAATTGGCACAATCTAGTAGGATCAGTAGGATTGGTGGGATCGGTAGAATACTAGAATCATAGTAGGATCATGAGAAACAGGAAAATATGGAATATTACTATTTTGACTGCAACATCCATGGTCATGAGAAATAGGAAAAAAGTGCTTTTGAAATAATTAGAATTGTAGATTATATAAGGAACACAGTTAAACAATGCGATGCCCTATGGCCTTGAGAACGAAATGACCAAGTTAAATCCCACAATAAGAGTATATAAGGAAGAGATTCAATAAGAAGTAGCAGCAAATGAACAGTTGATCCCAGTGGGGAATTTAATAAATTTCAAAAGGTCTCTGCAGAAAAATTAAGTGCAAAGAAATAGCAACATAGGAGTATTTTAAGCCATAAAATAGGAAATTAATCAATGTTCACATAGTTTTTAAGGGTCACAGCATTGGCCACAAATGGGGAATTATATATCATTACGTTACAAAGCTGAGTGCATTCTATGGGGAAATAAGTAACTAGATTATACAAGTAAGTTTGATTTTAAAAACGAAGTTCACTAATATAGATACAAGCATTCAATTACCTTCAATATTTTAAGATAATAAAAAAGCCTAACTGATAGTTACTTTTCAGATAGGCAAAGTAAGTGCTCACTATCTGACTTTGTAAGCTAGTTTCCAAACAAATAAGAGCAATTGAGATGATTTAGGGGCATTCAGAAGGTATCAAAAGGAGCAGTCAATTAAGTTAAGCTCACTACGCTGGTTAAAAATTAAGAGACTGGCCCATTGAGGGATTAACAGGCAATCAAGTGTAGGCTAAAAAAACAGAGGAGAAAATAACCCCTAGTGCTACCTTCTTATCCGATGATGCAGTCATTATGTTTATCAGTTAATGTATCTACAACTACAACATGGTGACTCAAAAATAAAAGGATGTCCATAGCGCATGGATACAATGATGAGAAATCAACTGCCCACATGCACAAGGCGTCAACAATAAAATCAAGTGTAATATCCAAGTCTGGAAGTTCACATGGCTAACCAATTCAAGAAGCTGTGTCGATGTATTCCTTTATAAAGTGCGAAAACCAACCGCCTTAACACAAAAAAAAAAAAAAAAATACAGAAAAAGAAAAGAAATTAAGCCCAAACCAAGGCAAGATTCACCATTTTCCGCAATAATTCCACTGCATAGCAAAAGAAGAACACACACAAGTTGTGAAACCTAAACTTCAATGAGTAGCGCCAAACATTAACATCAAATTATACACAAATAACCAAACCCAAATCTTTTTATCAATTTGGAGCAAACGGCGACACGGGAGAGCAAAAGTCAAGACGACAATCAAACAATTGTGATCATCCGAGAACAGAAATGAAGAGGCGAGGGAAGAATCGAACCCTGTCTTGCGGTTCCACTTCGAGATCGAAGTGAGTACCCTTCAGTGTCTTCACGAAAATCTTCATCCTCTTCGCCGTACAGCCTGGATTTTCCTGCGACTGCAAGGATAATCTTCCCCGATCCGCGCGACGATACCTTAGACACTAGAGAGAAAAAGTGAAAGCAGAGTAGGGGAAGAAGCCTAAAGCGCAAGTAAGAACAAACCCCGACCCCAGGAAACCCAATTTGTGTGTGAACTATTTATCTTCCACGCGATTCTGAGGCATCGCCGCGAACGCGACTCTAAGATAGCCCTTTTTATGGGGGTGCGGTGCTTGTCACGTATTTATGAGCGACTTTTTTTCAAACAAAAATTAAAACGAAAAAGAGAGAGGGGGCTAAATGTTTGTGTCTGACGGGGACGCCATCGTGTTTATCCTCTCCTTTGGTGTTGCCTTGATGCGTTTCTCAGGAAATTACACCATTCCTCATTTAATCTCGGAATAATTTTTAAATTTATTTATAAGATTTATTTAATAAATAAGTCAAGTTTCAACGTCAATAAGTTTGACTCATTTTAATTTGTGAACAATTTGATTACAGGTCGGATCAAACTCAGTTAATAAACTTAGATTATGATTACTTATACACTCATTTAACAAAATTATAGTGGATTTAAAAATACGAATAGTCTTGGTGTAGGCTTGCTTAATTCAAACTGCATAACATGAATTAAGTGACAAGAATAATATAAAAGTCCAGTAAGCTTGCTTAGTGAGAACTATTCATAAGAGCTTTTTTTCATTTTTTTTCTTCTTTTTTTTTTTTTTTTTTAACCTTAGCCCTTTGGAACCTTCCACTTCTTTCAGCCATAGATTCCAAATGAACCAATTTTTCTATGATCAACTTGTTCATTTCGTTCATTTACGTAATCAACGAACTTGAACAAGCATATCAAAGTTCGAGCTAAGGAAAAAAAAAAATCTAATGAATGAGTCTAAGCATGACGAAACTCGACTCGACTCGACTCATTTGCACCCCAACTTATCTCTACTACTATTAATCAAAAATAGTTTTAAGTTTGTAATTATTTTTTAATTCATTCGTCCTTCCTAGAATGTTCCTTAATATATAAGTTATTTCTAATTAAAATATTTCAAAATTATGAGTGTATAAGTGATTTAGTAAATTAAATTTCATTTCAAAAAATTTAGAAAAAAATTATAGCTTTTATATTCATTTTTTAACTCCTTATTATCACTAAACAGCTTTCTTCTTCAACTATCTTTCTATAAAACTCCATCAAGGACCATCAAATTTTACAAATTATCTCTTGAAAAAGATCAATATGTAATATTGTATTTTACCAAATAATTTCACAAATTAAAATATTTCAAAACTTAGTATTGTATTCCAACTTTAATCATGCAAGAACACAACTATCTGCTCCCTTTTTTATGGCAAAAAATAACAAAGGGATATTTCATAGAATATAGGTTTTTAATAAAAGATGGATCGAGTGGTTAATGGAGTGTTTCATCTTAACTTTTTATTTAGTTCTAGTTAATGGTGAATCAAAAGTAACCATTTGTTGACATTCATAATCCAATACAAAAGGAGAGAGAAAGGAGAGGTACAATTGCTGCCCAAGAGGCAAGCCTAATTTCCATTGAATACAATTTTACCTAAATAATATGATGCAAAGACTAAAGTGTCCCTACTTAAATATATATATTATCTAACATCCCCCTCAAACTTACGATGGCACACCAAGAAGCATCGAGAGTTTGCCGAGTAGAAATTGGAAACGACTAATAGTGTGAGACTTTGTGAAGAAGTCAGTCAACTACATAGTAGAGGAAACGAATGAGAGAGAGATGGTACCAAGGCAAAGATGATGACGTGTGAGATGACAATCAATTTTAAAATTCTTAGTGCGTTCATGAAAGACAAAGTTATGAACAATCTAAATAGCACTGGTGTTGTCACAATACATAGGAGTGGGTTCAGCAAATAAGACACCCATGTTGGCAAGTAACCAACGCAATCAAACTATTTCAGCAGTAGTAGAAGTCATGGCAAGATACTCAGCCTCAGTAGAAGAACGAGAAACTATAGATTGCTTCTTGCTTTTCTAGGAAATGAGAGAGTCACCAAGAAAAATACATAAACCAGTTGTAGACTTGCGGCCTGTAGGATCTTCTGCCCAATCAGCATCAGAGTAAGCATAAAGTTCTAAAGTAGATGTAGAAGGGAGTAATATACTATGATACAATGTCCCTCTGATATAACGTAAGATATGAAGAACAGCAGCCCAATGGATCATAATGCGAGAGGAGACAAACTGACTTACAATATGAACTGCATATGTAATATCAGGTTGAGTGATGGAGGGATATACCAAACAACCAACAATAGTACAATATAGAGTTGGATCTACCAATGGAACCTCATCATAAAAGGTATAATGAACATTGAGTTTAAGAAGAGTTTCTACAATTCGAGTATCAGTAAGACAGGCTTTTTGAATGACGTATGCTACATATTTAGACTAAGAGATGAGATAACCTTTAGAAGAATAGGCTACCACAATGCCAAGAAAGTATCTCAAGGGTCCCAAATCTTTCATTTCAAAGTGGTGGTGGAGCTCTGGTTTCAACTTTGCAATCCCATATGTATCATCTCTAGTTAAAATCATATCATCTATATAAAGAAGGAGAATAATACTCCTAACAGATGTAAAACAAGTAAACAAAGTAGAATCATGATCACTTGAGCAGAAACCAAAAAAGCAAAGCTCTTAAGACATACAAAGCTTTTCTCAATCTACATACCTCCCATGGATGATGAGAAACACCAGGGGCAAAGACATATAAACAGTCTCTTTGAGATCCCCTTTTAAGAAGGCATTCTTTACATCTAACTGTGAGAGGTTCCAGTGGTTAATAGAAGCTCCTGCAATCAAAGTACGTACAGATGTCATCTTAGCAACTGGTGCAAATTTCTCCTCATAATCAAAACCAACTTTTTGAGTAAACCCTTTTGCAACCAAACGAGCCTTATATCTTTCAACAGAACCATCAGACTTAGTTTTTATCTTGTATACCCAACGATATCCCACTACCGTTTTACCAGGAGGAAGAGGTACCAACTCCCACATGTTGGTCTTATATAGAGCAACAAGTGCTTCCTTTATAGCCTATTGCCAACTAGGGTTGCCAAATAGGGTCAAAAGTTGCCTCCTTATAGGAAGCAGACTCACAATGAGAATGAAGAGAAACTAAAAAAGTAGCAAAACTAGAAAAATAACAAGAATTAGATGTAAGAACATATGAATCAAAATGAGAATGGAGCTTAAGAAGTCGCGTTGGATAATAAGAAGATGCAAGGTCGACATGATCGGAAAATGAAGAGGAGTCTGCTAAGGAGGATGGGGGATTTGTACCTGCAGAAGAAAATGAAGGACAGGGAGAATAAATGGGAGCAGCTAGGGAAGATTTTGAATCAATAGCACAAGTAAATGGATCAATATTTGCAAGATCAGACTTATTTAAGTTGCTAGAACTCGTTGGAATATAGAAGAAAGGAATGTGTTCAAGAAATGTGACGTGACAAGAAACACAAAGTTTTTGTATTTCTGGATCATAATAACGATATCCTTTTTGTCCATCACCATAACCAAAAAACACACACATAGAGGATCGTGCTAACAACTTAGAACGCTTAATATGAGGACGAAGGACAAAGCATGTGCAACCAAATACTCTCAAATGAAAATACTCTGGAGCCTTACCATACAATTTCTCATAAGGAGAGACTCCCAAAGTAAGAGCATTTGGAATTCTATTAATCAAGTATGTGGCAGTAAGAACTGCTTCCCCCTATAAAACTTTGAGAACTACCAGAAAGGAAAAGGGATCAAGTGGTCTCAATGATGTGTCTATGTTTTCCTTCAGCCACACCATTTTACTCTAGAGTGTCTGTGCACGATGATTGGTGTATGATGCCATCAAAGGTGAATAGGATGGAAAACTCAATTGAATTATATCCCCCCCCCCCCAAATCGCACCCGAAACACTTAATGACAGCTGAATGTTGTGTTTGAACCAAGGCACAAAACATTTTATAGATGCTAATGAAATCAGAACTTTTTTTTCATAAGATCTGTCTAAGAAAAATGAGTATAATCATCAATGAAAGAGACATAATATCGGGACCCTCCCTTTGTGGTAATAGGAGCTGGTCCCTAAACATAAGAATGAATCAGATCAAAGGGTGCAAGAGACACTGATGTACTTTTATTAAAGGGCAAAGTAGAGAATTTCGCAAGCTTACAACCACTACAATCAGAAATTTCATGAGAAGATAAATTTCCTAATACTTCTGTGGAAGCCAAAAATCTCATTCTAGAACTAGAAACATGTCCAAGGCGTGAATGCCATAAATAAAAATTAGAAAAATTTGAACTCAAACGAAATGAAGACAAATCAATACTAGAACCAACAAATTCTTTGACCTAAAGCTCTTCTAACACATACAATCCCCTCTTCCTACGACCTATCCCAATCAACTTCTTGGAATGTGGATCTTGCACAAAACATAAGGTTGGAGTAAAGTAAACATAGTATCTATAATCAAATAGTTAACTAATAGAAATCAAATTCAATGAAAGATGAGGAATACAATAAACATCTTAAAGACAAAAACAAGATGAAATGATGGTACTAATACCCACCAATGGCATTGGGGTACTATTGATAGCTAAAACAGATGAAGTTGTCAAGGTAGAAGATATTGGTGTAAATATAAAGATATCATTTGAAATATGGTAATTAGCACCTGAATCAAATCCAAGTGGACGAAGACATACCTGTAGTGGATGAAAAGGACAAACCTATGGAGGGATAAATAGATAAGGCATTAGGCTCTAATGTAGAAAGAAGCTTCTACAACTGCTTTATAATAATAGATAGTGTAGGGACAGTGGGAGACAACTCTTCTAATGATGTAGTGGTTGCAGTGTGATAATGCCTAGGCTTTGAAGCCTGTTGCTATCCCTTACATAGTAATAATGGACATTGAGCTTTCTAATAACCCTTCTTCTTGCAAAAATTACACTCATCAATGACAACTGTCTGACATCGATTTTGACCATTGGAAGATTGCTTAGATGAGACAGTCAAAACAGTTTGAGTAGGAACTGGGAGAAGACCTTTACCCATATATGACTTGAGACACACTTCCTCTGCCATTAGTTTACTAACAACTGAATCAATAGAGGGAAGAAGTCTCCAATGAAGGATAGGACCACAAAGTGCCTCAAATTCATCTCGAAGTGCCATAAAAAACTAAAAAGGTCGTTGTTCCTCTCTATAAGTGCAGTAAGACTTATTCAAACTAAGATTTGCAAGTTTAGTTAGTGTCAATTCATCCCAAAAACTAGTCATAAAAGTGTCAATTACTGAATATTTTGATCTCCTTGCCTTGCTACTCTAATACCCATCTCTAACTTATATCATTTAGCGAAATTGGATTGCGTTTAGAACTTGCTAAATAATCCTAAACTTGCTTAGCTGTAAAAAATTTGGCTAGCTGCATACCAATGGACTGATCCACAAAATTATTAATCCAGATAATAATTTTGGAATTATTCACCTTCCAAATGGTTAATAATTCTACATAATTCTCTTTCTTGCTACCAGAGGGCATACATTACCAAAAACATATGGCCAATATGAATAATTATTTCCATTTAATTTAGCACTAATGGCTTGGAGAGAATCATCTCTTTCACCAACCACCTTCAAATGCAAATATTCAAAATCTCCAAAAATATATATAAATATATATATATATATATATATATATATTATCCAAAAACTCTCGACACAATTTTCAAAATTGGATTTAATTTACCAAGTAAGGGATTTAATTTACCAAGGGGAGGTTTGTGGAGCAGTACTGTTCTAGAAAGTCAAGACCAAATAAATCTGGTTCAGTCATTGGTTTAGCCAATGAAACTAAATTGAATGAATAAAGAGAGTCCAATCTCTCTCGTGGTGGTCGATCTATAGTGAGAAGACTGATGGATGGTCGTATTGAGATGCAATAGAGAGATAGAGAGTTTGATCTCCTTCATAGTGGCCGAAGGGCGAAGCGCCGAAGCCGTTGGCCACATGCTGCATTGCTGCGTTCAACGTGCACAATGCATAGAAGCCCTAGGTAGGACGCTGTGTGAATGGAGAGGAGGGCTGGAGTGTAGGAGCAACGACTAAATTGAGTGTGATGGTGAATGCGATAATACTAGTCATGCAGACGGTGATTTCGGTGAGGCAGAGTAGGGTACGATTCCAACGAGGAGAGTGTGATGCCGACTGCAATAATACTAGTCGTGCAGGCGGCGATTCCGGTGAGGCAGAGGAGGGTACGATTTTGACGAGGCGAGTGTGACGGTGACCTTTAATTGCGGCAGCAGCACCAATTAGGCTCTGATACCATGTTGACATTTATAATCCAAGACAAAATAAGAGAGAAAGGAGAGGTACAATTGCTACACAAAAGGCAAACCTAATTTCCATTGAATACAATTTTACCTAAATAATAAGCCTAGCCCTAATTATGATACAAAGACTATAGTGTCCCTACTTATATATATATATATATATATATATATATATATATATATATTATCTAACACCATTCAACCTTCCAATGTGATTTGCCAAGGAGATCCTTTTACTCCTAACCCTTTTTCATGGCCACTAATACTTTAATTATTCATTGCAAACTTGCAAAAGTCCTGTCAAAAATATTTTTGAAGATGCTTAGAATCCAAAACATACTCATGGTAGGATAAAAGCTCATTTGAATCACATGAATAGTAATTCTATTTATTTTTTCCCCAACAGAACAGTTATTCTCGTGTTTGGTTCATTTTTTGTGGTCGAATAGTTGTTTCCTCTAGGGTTTTATTCGTACCAAATCTAAAATAAACATTCCCAAACAGAGATGTCACGACGTTCTGCTACACGGGGCGAAAACACCAAAATATGTGTTGCCTCGGGGTACGCGAACTGGAAAAGGTGGATTTTGAAAATGATTTTCGTGGGAAATATGGTGTATGGAGTCGCCACTAACTTATTAAAATGTGGTTAGAACACTTGATTACTACGCAATTAAGAGTAGAATTGGTATGCATTACTAGAGTTGGGCTCAAGAGTACAGTTACACAAGGGGAAGGTATTAGCACCCCCCAAACGGTACCTAATTAATCAAAAACTATCCCAAAATTAATTTAATAAGTTTTAGAAAATTACTCTCTATCAAAAGTGTAAAGAAAATGCACAAAACAAATATTATATAGGTATTCCCTCAAAACCGGGGCATACCATACTCCGAAGAGCTCAATGCCTCCCATTGCAATCACCAGGATCAAAAAATCAAGAAAAATAGTTAGAAAAATACATTCCTGAGATTTTGAAATTTTTATAGAATTTTCAAAGTATGAAAAATAATATTCTATGAGGTTTGGAATTTATTTGGGGATGAAAAATTTGTAAAGATGAGTTTTCCAACTAAAAAAATATTTTTTTTCATATTTTCCTATGATTTTTCTGAATTTTTATGTGAGTTTTCTAATTATAAAAGCAAATTTGATCTCAAAAATATTATTTGTGATTTTTTTTATTTTTAATTGAAATAACACAAAGACAATTAAGTAAAAACAATAAGAATCGAGTCAAAACATTTTTAGATTTTTCTCTTGAATTTTCTAATTTTTTTGTGATTTTTGTGGATTTTTAAATGAATTATTTATGTAATATTATAAAAAAAAAAGGATTAAATTGGTTTCATACTGGTTCAATGGACCTGAACCGGTTTGGAGAAGAACTGGTTCAATAAGGGGGTCAACTTATTTAAGGTCTGGTCAAGACTATAGTCATGTGTTAGCTTGGGGATGGAGGGTTAAAGGGGACCAGGATAGGTGAGGTGGAGTGATCTCAGGTGTCCTTGGAAAGCATGGATCCCATGGTTGAGAGGAGACCACGCCGCCCTCTGAATGTGTGGAGGATAAATGCTCCACGTGTCGACGTTCTATGGCTTCATAAGCAACCATATTTAAACCAAGAATATTTTCTTCTCACTTTTCAATTTGTCGTTCCCAGCTCCTACTCTCCCTTCTCCCTCCTCTATGTGAACAAAGCCTCATGGCTTCCACAAATCTACCTCCCCTCGGAAGCTCTCCCCTCTCAAGCCTTTTTTTTCTGTTTCGAAGACCTAACCCCGGGTTTTCCTCTCTGTTTTCCCCCCAGTGCTTTAATCTTTGTTCGAGTGGAACATCCTCCTACTGTAATGACCCAAAATTTTTTTAACTATTTAAAATAATAAGGAAAATAATAAATGGAATAAGAAAAAATAGAAGAAAGGGAAAAAGGGAATAAAAAGGAATTTTTAAAGAAAGGTCAACGAGAACTCATCGATGAACCAACTGGTCTCGTCGACGAGCGTTCTTCCTTGTCCCGTTGACGAGGGCACATGTCTCGTTGATGAGGACTTATCGAGAGGGTTTAAGATATTCTGAAACTCCTTGGCGAACTCACGGTCTCATCAACGAGTGTTCTTCATGGGATCGTCAACGAATCCACATGTCTCGTCAATGAGTCCCTGCATATAAATAGCAATATCTTTCATTTTTCAGCGAGAAAATAACTTTTCTTTTAATTCTGTATCTAAAATTCAGCCCTTCTACCTTCTCACTACGCTTCCGGCTTGGATTTAGCCCGATTCAACGATCAGAAGCTACCATGAGACTCTTGGGAAGATTCTCTGCAACATAGGTGGAGCATATTTTCGGTTTGGAGTACTTGGGAATCATCCCAAAATCAGGATAAGTGAGATATTTTGGAGTTTTCTTATTAAATATAATTATGTGGAACCTAGGGAGTATCAAATGGGTGTTTTTCTGATATTTGAGTAAGTTGAGATTTTTGGAATACAGGGTCCCATTTTTGTTCGATTTAGGCAAGAACTTGAGGAGTAGGTAAGGGGACATACTTTATAACAACTTTTTATTAACTTTAAACCGGTTAGATTTTGGGTATAAAATTCTATATATATTTTGGTATAATTTTCTAAATGGTGCAAGTATTGAAAATATTGTTTTGATCATATATTATATTAGGAAAAATTATGTGACATAAAAACAACTTTGATAATTAAATGGTTGCGAGTACTGCGGAATTATGACTTGTTGTGTGATTGTGAATACTGTTTGGGCTGTGATTTTTGCTTGGTTGAAAATACTATTTGGTTGTGGATACTGTCTAATTGTGTATATTGTGGTAGATGTGTGGATGTGCTTGAGTGGTTGGTTTTGTTATTAATTTGTGTTATGGTTTATGTGAATTGCGATATAGCGTTGGCAGTGGTATGAGGAGGTCGTTATATCGTACCTGATATAACCATCATATAATGTTAGCAGTAGTATGAGGAGATCGTTATATAGGCATTTATATTAGGGGGTAAAACATTGGCAGTGATATGAGGAGTTTGTTTTACCTATTTACCATGAGCAGGGTGGTATGTGTTATAATCTGTGTGATGATTAGTCCCGTGTGGACCGTGTAACCTATGTGGTTGATAGTCCTATGTAGGCCAGTCCTATGTGGACATGTATTTTATATGGATTAGAATCCTGTGTGGACGTTGTATTCTGTGTGGATATAACCCTATGTGGGTGTGAATGAAAACGATTTATCCTATGTGGATTGGTTATGGTATAAGTATATGTGTGGAACTTTGTGAAATGACAACATTGGATATGTGTAACTTTAATTACATGAGTATTTATGGTAAAGTTGAACTCTCCACCCAAGGGTTTGCTGAAGAAGACGAGTGCTCTGGTAATTATCTGTGGATACTAGAGTAGAAGGAAGTCACTTGTATGGGTAGGTGACCTCTATTCTCAGAGACTTTACTTGGATAGATAACCCGATGGCTTACTGAGAAAGGTGAGTGCCCTGGTATTAGCATTAGAGCAGAGGGAATCTACTTGTATCGACAGATAGACTTCCCTATTCTCGAGAATTATTAGTAAAAATAATTATGTATCTGATTGGGTGACAGCAAAGTTAACAATGATGTGATTCTGAATGCATTTTATTAGCAGCTATTGATGGTAATATACAATTGTATGTATATTTTGTGATTATATATTAAACACTTCAGTCATACACTATTGTAATTTATTTCTTCCTTATTGAGAGATGTCTCACCCCAGTGAATATTTAATCTTTTTAGGTCCTCAAGGTGATTGAGCTTAGAAAGCTCCAGGGCAGGGTAGTTTTGTGAGTAAATAAAAGAATGGATGTGTATAGACTATGTTTAATATTTTGTCCCGGTTATGTAATATGGAATATGGATGTACCTTTTTATGGGTTTACATATGTAAATATAGTACTCTGGTATTTTGTTTGAGGTTATTTAATTAGTTATGCTGCGTGAATGGTATCAAAGACGTATGACTGGTCTCATAACACTTTGGGCCCCACGTGGCGGTTTCGGGGCGTTACAATTGGTATTAGAGCATAACGATCTTATAGACTTTAGGAGGATTAATACCAAAATCTAGGTTTGAGTTGGATAAGGGTAGGAATGGGTAGATTAAGGTATTAACAGGAGTTTGAGTTTGTTTCGTAGCCTGGAAGCAGATATCCCTTGACGGACTTCTGTGATTTTCTGAATTAGTCGACAGTTTCAGAAAACCACAGTAAATCCATCGACAGTGATGTTTTGAAGCAAAGGAACTGAAATTTGGAATTTGAATTTGAAAGTTAATATGATTGCGGATAATTGGATGTTGGATATCTAATATATATTCAGGGATGGATCCTAGAGGCAAAGGCGTGGATGAAGGAGGAGGAAGCGAGTTGGGAGCTTCCAGCAGGGATGAGATTGACACCTCCCGACTATTGCGAGGAATAGTTTGTCAGGTTAGGGAAGAGATGAGACGAAACTTCGGAGGATCAAGCTACCCACCAGTGCATCAGGGTTGCACGATTGATCAATTCACCTGTCTGAAACCCTCATCTTTTGAGGGTGGTACTGATCTGATTAAGGCTGAGACGTGGATATAAGATATGGAGAAGATACGGGCAGTGCTGAACTGCACTGAGGAGCAGAAAGTTCTTTTCGCCACCTTCAAACTGGTAGAAGAAGTTGAACGGTGGTGGCATGCGATGAAGTTGTTGGAAGAACAGCTATCAGTGCCTATGGCAATGACCCGTTGTCGCTTCAAGCAAGTCTTCTACAACCAATGTTTTCCCACCACCACCAGAAATGCAAAAGCAAAAGAATTTTTCAACCTGACTCAGGGGCGTCTCACTATTCAGCAATATGCTACTAAATTTCTAGAACTTTCCCGCTTTGCACCTTCCATGGTTCCAGATGAATACCAAAAGGTGAGGTGGTATGAAAAGGGTCTGAATTAGAGGATTCACGAGCATATGACATGTTTGCAGATTCAGGATTTCGCAGAACTGGTGGAAAAAGCCACTGTTGTAGAGTAAAGTTTGCAGAGAGGTGTAAAGGCATCAGAATGAAGGAAAAGGCTTGTGTCTCCCCACTCCCAAGCAAATGTCAGACAAGGGTCGTGGAGGGGAGACAGAGATGTTGCAGGTCAGGGGTTGGAAAGAAATGATCAAGGACGACAGGGCGATTCGTCACGCCCCCATAGCCCTAGATGTAACGAGCAGCATTGGGGAGAATGCCGGAGTAGGGGTGTCGTGTGCTATAGATGCGGCAAATATGGTCATATAGCCCAGGAATGTCGAGAACCACTGAACAACGCACCTGCTCCAAATCAAAATTAGAGGAACAACCCGGTGTCTTGCGGCGGCAGTGCCCCGACACGTGTTTATATGTTGGGTACACCTGAGTGGGACAACGCTAAAGGTGCAGGTAATATGTCTACGTTAGCATGAGTATTAATTTTGTTTCATTTTGCATGATTCAGTGTTGCATATATTTGAATTGATTGAAATGTAGGAATGTGGTTAGTTAGTTTTTTAGTTGTAAAAATGAGTGATTAACGAATTTCAAGGATGAAATTTTCTAAAGGAGGGGAGAATGTAATCACCCGAAAAATTTTAGCTATTTAAAATAATAAGGAAAATAATAAACGGAATAGGAAAAAATAGAATAAAGGGAAAAAGGGAAGAAAAAAGAATTTTTAAAGAAAAAAGGGAATAATAAATCGATTTGGTATACTAAATTTTTTTTAATGACTTTTAATTTGTAGGATTCGCGACTATCATAACATCAACATGATGCCATGCATGCATGCACTACAGTCGTCAGATGCAACTTTTGACTATTTCTTTATAATTTTTATTGTTATTTGAACAAATGAAGTTTTTGTATTTCAATTTGAATTTGTATTAGTATTTGTATTTGAATTTTGAATATTTTTAAATAATTTTTGTTATCTTAACATATGTTATTTCTTCGTTTTAATTGAATTTGTATGTAAATTCAAAATTTTGAATGATTTACGAATTTTGTAGTAATTATGGTTCCAGTTTATATATTCTAAAATGTAATTATAGATTTTTATATAAGAATTCATGATTAAATAAAATTAGTATAAAAGGTTGTTTAATTTTTCTAATTATTAGTGAATGATTCAAATTCGTTACTAATACCCTACTATTAGTGACGAATTTTTAATTCGTCAATAATACCACACTAGTAGTGACGAATAACTAAGTCGTCACTAATATCCTACTAGTAATGACGAATTTTTGATTCGCCAATAATACCAAACTAGTAGTGACAAATTTTTAATTCGTCACTCATACCATATTAGTAGTGACGAATTTCTGATTCGCTAATAATATCATACTAGTAGTGACGAATAACTAAGTCGTCACTAATATCCAACTAGTAGTGACGAATTTTTGATTCGCCAATAATACCAAACTAGTAGTGACGAATTTTTAATTCGTCACTTATACCATATTAGTAGTCACGAATTTCTAATTCACCAATAATATCATACTAGTAGTGACGAATATCTAAGTCGTCACTAATACCCTACTAGTAGTGACGAATTTATAATTTGTCACTAATATCCCTACCAGTAGTGACGAATTTATAATTCGTCAATAATACCCTTACTATTAGTGACGAAATTGAGTTGAGCCGTTATATACTATATAGTGACGGTGTTAGGGTTTTAGTGACGGATTAAATCCGTCACTAATACTCCATTATTAGTGACGAAAATTATATTCGTCACTAAAAGTTAGTAGTAACGGCACATATAGCAACTATTTGAAAACCGTTATTAATATTCATAAATTCATCACTAATACTATTAGTGATGAATTTATGACTATTAGTGACGGATTTTTTTCGTCACTAGTACCTTGATTTTTTGTAGTTTTAGTTCATTTAAAGCCCTGACTCGAACTACAACTCGAGTTCTCCTATGCTTGTTTTTTCTTTTACTTTAATTGATTACAGGTGATCAACAAAGATCTATATAGGGAAAGATCAAGGAACAATTTTTATCATTGAAAAATTGGAAAACCAAATCATAAGGGGTCATACACCTCCTAAAAAGACCATAGCAATCCCTACAAATGAGATATTAAATTGTTAATTCGAAGTAAGGATATAGAAGAATTCTAGATTAACAAAAATGATATTTTATTAGACCCTTGAACCTTTGGAGATGAATCTTCTAATCATTAGAGGGAGATTAGTCACTAAAAGACATGCCCTAATCCCTACCTCCTATGTAGCTCTTTTGAGTGAGACTCCTCGATTTTTGAAATGGTTCGAACATGTGCACTTCAACTAATCTAAGTGCTATGGTCACTAGCAAAGATAGTTTCATTTCAAAGGTAAAAAAAAATTTACGTTTTTATTGACCGAGGCTTCATAATTCAAGCATCTGGAGTCAACCATTTTGATCTTCCAAAAAGTAAGTACTATATATGATTATAAATTAATTTTTTTAATCTTCAATTTATGCTTATCAAGATTGGTGATGCAATATATGAATTATTGTACAATTCATGACTTGCCCCCTTTATGGGACAAGTTCCTCCAATGTGACAAAAGTATTTCCATAAGGTTGGCAACAATAATGTCATCAACCTAAGGCCATAAAAATTGATAATGATTTAATGTGGTAATTAAAAACATTATGCATATATACCACATGACCATCATTGCTTGTGTTGATTGCTTATGTATGGTAAGTGTAGTTTTTTCATGTCCAAATAATTAAATCGTTAAATATTATGTTATGGAATTGCTTGATTCCAAATTATAAAATAGGTGTTATTTTACAATTTTTATGGGATTGTGATTTGACTAGGAGCCTATGACTAATTTATTAGAAGGCAATTGAGGTTATATGATAATACTAGAACCATCTTGAGAGTTGAGGTGTGATCCAAGAGGGGGATTGAGTATTTTTAAAATTTATTCCAGAAGGTTAATCAATTTTGAATGTTATGATTTTACAAGTGCTCTAACTTCTTAACAACATCAGTATTCTCAACCAATAATTTTATCAATTTATATGTCCTTAAATACTAAAGGGTCTAAGCCAAGATCTCAATATGTGACCAACTACACAGTATTGACAATACTCACAATAGAAAATAAAAATATGCTCAACCACAAGATAATTTATGATATAACTTGAGCAAGTGATAAACCAACACAATAAAATTCCCAACAGAGTAAATCAATATGATATGCATAATTATTGCATATTTTAATCAATAAAAATATTCACAGCATTCACAGAAGATACAAATCAAAGTAAATGTGCTTAGAAAGATAAAAAGTTAAGGTAGAGAGTGACACCAGATTTTTTACAAGGTTCGGCTGCCTACGTTCTTACCTCAAGCAACCTGCTATGAGGATTCACTATTCCCTCCTTCAATAGGTGGAGACACCTCTCTCCTTCAGTAGACGGAGAATTCTCTCAAGCGAAAACACCATTTCTTGTCAACAACTCAATCCCAGAGTCATCAATTTACACAAACAATCAAGAACTGATTTGTATTATGATAACTCTCTAAACAAAGTAGATTTGTACACAATAAGCACTCTAATACACTCTCACAAGATGATTGCTATGAAGCTCGAAGAGTCAAGCTAAGGTATTCTAGGTTTTGAAAGTTGTGTGCTTGAAAGAACAAACTCAGAAAAGGTTTTTCAACAAGAACGACGATTCTATCATTTGATCAGTGTAAATCCTGTATCAAACATATTTAGGGTTAGCTATTTATATCTAGGTTTGAATTATTGCTATCGTACATGTTTTGGTAACATAATATTTGAGAATCGAAAAGATTTTCTACCATTTGCAAAACTTATCGCAGCGCTTTGGTCAACCAAACTGAAAGTTTGGTCGCCCGAACTAATTAAATCAAGAATTTCAAAAACAGACAGTAGCCATTCAATAGACTAAACTCTAAGTTTGGTTGCCCGAAGCCATTCAGTCAATTGAACCTGAGGTTTGGTCACCCAAACTCTTTGACGCTAGACCAGTGTTCAGACTATGTTTCCGTCAGTCGACTGAGCACTGTGCCTTAGTCGTCCAAACATCCTGAAGTATGAATTCCTTTGTATTTTTTATTACAAAAAGGATTTTAGTCTTTTAAAAACTTTTGGCTTTGTAAAAATATTTTCCAAGGTATTTAAAAATGCCTAAGGTCCAACTAAGTTTCCTAAAAATTCTTTAACAAAAATCAACTGAGATGTACTTACATGAAATTTATTTTAAAATACACATGATTAACTATTAAGGTTTTCATATCCTTAAGCTTGGTCTTCATCCAAGCTTTTCTTCAACAGTCATCTTTCATTTACTTGTATGCTTCATGGCTTTTCAATTTACATCTTTCATTATATTTTTATATTGTAATACTTGTATACATACTTAATAGCACAATTAAATGTCTTGATTCGTCATTATCAAAACGAGATTAAGCCTTACTAGACCAACACATCTCCCATATCACTATATCGTGCATTGCCACTAAACTTATAACGTAGCTTACACAAATATGACGCAGTCCATAAAAACAAAGATCATATCATTTATGTCTAAATATATGATAAATGTACCGTATACTATTGAGAAATCTTGAGGGAACACATTATCTCAAGTTAATTTACCATCATTTATCATTGTTTTTTTATATTAGATTTCACTAGAAGCATGTCTTTATGCATTGTATAAATTGATAAAAATGCATGAAATAATATATAATAAATAAGGAAGGTATTCTTAATCTAGTGATTTATGAATAGAAATAATTTTGAATGATAGCCTAAGAAACTAAAAAGTTAAATAGGCCTAAGAAGAAACTTGACAAAATGGCTAAATATAGAAGGCAAATAGACCCATCTAAAGAAACCTAGCAGAATGACTAGGAACAAAAGATACAAAAGGATAATTAGGTGTAGTCAAGAAACAAAGGTGTAGTCAAGAAACAAGGCAGAACAACTAGGTACAAAAGGACAAATTGGCCCATTTGACAAAAATTCTAAGTACAAAGGCCAAATAAATCCATTTGGCAAATTGGTTGAAGTACCAGAAGCCAAAATTAATCATAACAAATAAACCTGGAGAACAAGTCATCTTTCTCGCTAAGATAAGAGGTAATAACCATACGAAATATTCATAAAAGAGAAACATGTTGTCAGATAACATGAGGTGGTAATCTCGGTGAATCTTTAATGAGCAAGTCCATACCATTGCTAAGGTAGGAAGGGATATCCCTAGGAAATACCCAGGAAGAAGGCCACCTTTGTCCAAAAACCTAAGATGGTAACCTTAGGAAATGCCTTTGATTAGAAGATCTCTATCACAATAAAGGTAGGAAAGAATAACCATGGAAAATACACTTTAAAAGGCCCAAAAGACTATCTCAGTTAAGCATCTACGGTGCAAAAGATAAGGTCAAATGGCCACCTTCGTGAAAATACCCAAATATAACAAAATTAAATAGCCTAATGGCCACCTCGATAACAATATTTGAGAAGAACAAAATTAAACAACCTAATGGCCATCTTGGTCCAAGAATTTGAGGAGCGCCTTGATCCAAGCATCTAAGGCACAATATTAATAACATTAATGGCGCGATAGCCACCTTGGTCCAAGAATCTATGGAGCATTTTGGTCCAAGCATCTAAGGTGCAAACATGAAGAATAAAATGGCCTAATGGCTACCTTGGTCCAAGAATTTGGCCTGCCCATAACTTAAGAGGTTGAATATAATTCTAAGAAAATTTTTTGGGTGTAAAGGAGGTGTTGTAACTCTTTAGCTAAAGGTAGCAACCTCCCAACTTAAAGATAGAGGCATCTACGCTAGGTGAAGCTCACTTATAAAATATACGACAAAGTTGAGGTGAGGGACATATGATCACAATTACTATTAGCATTACCTAACTTGCAGTTTCTCTTTTCCTTAACTTACATGTCAAAGAAATCCCCCATAGTGCAACATCAAGCCCTCCCTTGCTTGTTTTTTTTACCCCCCTAATTACAAATGATTGGAAAGGATCTCTAGATGTGAAGATCGATGAGATCAACTTTTGACATCAACAAGAGTATAGCTTATAAGAATATACAACATGGGGTGGTTGTAACAAGGATTAGGATGAAAATAAATATAATTATAATAATGTTTGCACTTCAAAAAATCAAGCACCAACAAGAAAAAGTGGTGAATGCACTTTGTCAAGGCAAAAAATCAAGCACCAACAAGAAAAAGTGGTGAACGCACCAATAATAAGATTGATGGTTAACAAATGATGAGAGAATTTTCTTTAAGAATCTTGACTATCCTAGTCAATGTTTATGTTTTTTAGTCTCTCAGTCAATCAGAGATATGTATGACTAACAATATTCACCGTAGATAATTGATACAATTCCCGTCCAAGTTTTTTATATTGCTAATTTTTAGTTGTATTTGGACATTTTTATGAGACATTCTAAATGCTTAAGAATGCTAGATGTTTTTAGGGTAGTTTGATATGTAAATTTTATTTATTTATTTATCAAAAATTATATTTATTTATTTATTTATTTTTTATTCAATTGAATTTTTGGAAAAATGTAGCTTGATGTACCAAATTATTTGCATGTTTAGGCCTTCTTGTAGCTTGGAGAACATTAAGAAAAGAAAAGGAAAATATAAAGGAATACATTTTTTGACGATTGGTTATCAAGGAATGTGAGAAACATAGTAAAATTTATAGTCACTCATTAAACAAAAATTCGACCGTATACATCATTAACATTTGATTTTTTTTTAATTTATAATCATATTAAAATAATATATTTATTTTTAATAGTATATAATATAATGAGAAAACACAATAGAAAATGAATTTCTTTCTTATTTTCCTTTTATCTCCTTTTCTCAAGCAAAATCGTTTATCATTTGTTTGAGAAAATTTAATGAATTGAAGGAGATGAGGAGTACTTGCATTTTTAATTTGTATTTACTTTAAAAATTAATTACTATTTCATTGTATAATTTTGAATTTGTATAAAAATTAGAATGGAAAATTAATATTTCAGGGATTAGTAATTGCAAATTGAAGTCATAGAACATTTTAGTGAGAATCCATAATTGAATTGCAAATGGAACCATGGTGATTGTTACAAATGCTAAAAAACATTTAAATTATTTTGACTAGTCAAAAAGTTAGATCCTTAACTACTAACTAGTTAAAGTCAAGCACCAATTATATTAGGATGAGTAAAATAAAACGTAATTGACTCTCATAAATTGACCCTATACCAAGTTGTGGAGCGTACCCAAATAATTAGAAGGCTGCCATGGCAAATGAAAGAATTTTGAACTTAAAAGAATTAAGCTCAAGCAAGCAGCAAGCAAGACCTAAAGTGTCCATATTTAAAATTTCAAATTTAACATCTTTTTCACCTCTTGTAAATCCATGTAAATCCATGACGCACACAAATGAGACATCTTCTCTTCAATTATTAAAAAGAGATCATTGTTGAGCTTCGTGGAGCCTAGTTGTGTTTAATCCGGATGATCTCCTGACCTGAAATAATGTTGTGTGGGGTCTCCCGAAATCGCGAATGAATTGATTTAGGATCGGGTACTGTAACTCTAAGACTCGTCTATAGAGTTCTTGGTGGTAGGAGAAGAAGGAATTTTATTTGGGGTTATGTTCAACAAATTTCGATGACGAAATTTTTATAAGGCATGGAGAATGTAACAATCCCAAAAATAATATGTATGTAAGTGTAATTGCTGTTTATGGTGTGACTCTTATACTTTGTGGGGGCTTATAAACAAAGGGAGAAAAACATATGTTGGTGCAGCAGCAATGACTTGTCGACGAGTGCCCTGTGCTCATCGACGAGAAGATGTCGAGAGGTGACAAACTATAGAGTTCAAGACTCATCAATGAGTGGTCTTCTATGACTCGTCTACGAATCACCTGTACTCGTTGACGACGAATCACCTGTACTCGTTGACGAGTGCGCCTGGGCTACAAGAAGTTATTTGAATTTTGAAATGTAAACGGTGTGACGGTTGGGGATTCAGAGGGAAGCCTCCGAAGGCTTGTTATATATGTTCTTCTAGGCATATTTTGATATGTAAGAGAGTAATAGAGGGGTAAGAGAGAGAGAGAGAGAAGATCATTGAGTGTGTGTATCTTTGATTTTCATAGTGAAATCTATTACCGATTGCTCCCGTGGGTGTAGTTTTTGCCGAACCACGTAATTTCTAGTGTCGTTGCTCTTATCTTTACTTTCTTTATATTGCTATGGTTGTGGAATTTTTTTGTTTATCACCAAATTTGTTTGTTGCAAGTATGTATAAGTGATCATTTATACAATGTTCATTCCGCTGCACATTGCTGGGAGAGACCGCCCTTATTTTCTCAATAATTGGTATTAGAGCATGTTCTATGACCTCTAAATTGAAGGATCTCTTAGTGCAACAAGATTTGGTGAAAGGATTATATAGAATTTCAATCGGATAGCATGGATGCAACGACTTGGAATGAATTAGGAGCAATCATTTGTCTTTGTTTGGCTAAGGACGTGTTATATCATGACATGGATGAGAATTCTCCGGCATTAGTTTAGTGAAAACGGGAATGTCAATATATGTCTAAGGGTTCGTCAAAATCTGCAGGTGTAGTGGAGGAAGACTTAGAATGTAGTGTTGGAGATATGTTACGTGTTTCATCGGGTTCGGGGTGGCTCACTGATGATTCTTGAATCTTAGTCACCGGATGCTTTTATCCTAGGAAATGATTTGACACCGATAGGTCAGTTTATGCTAGTTGTATTTTGATTAAAAATATAATTTCATACAAAATATTTGTTATTGGAAATGTCAAAATCAAAATTGTATGATGGTGTTGTAAAAGCCATCTGTGATGTAAAGTGTTGACCTTTTGAGTCCAATCCCTGTTTTGATGCTGATAAACCATATGCATCTTACTTGTGCACTGAACTTATGAACAAGGTTAATTCTTTGCAAGCATGGATGGTAAAGATACAGTTGATGCCATAAAAAAACTCAATGCTCATACCGTACGATGGCGTTTGGAGAAGCAAAAAGAATGAAGACCATTATTGTTAATTGTATTGCCATTTAATTTTGTTGGTTTGTAATAATTTCATTTCAAATGGGTCTGTAATAATTACTGCATGTCATGCATGTGGGTTTTGTAAGCTCAACATGATCATAGGGAACTGAATGTCATTAGGGCACCCTTCAGTCGAATGACACTAGGTTTTTTAGGCCAAATTAAAATAGCATTGGCCTTAGAAAGGCCTTAGGTCCCTACACAAATGCACAACATAGTCCTAATAATAATTTACACTATTAGGGGATTAAATTGAAATGAATTGGACCAAAATAGGCAAAACTGTGAGAGGTCGGGTGATCAAACCCCTGGTGTTCAAAACACCTCGGGTACCCAAACCGCTGAGAAGTCAGCGACTTGACCTAGCTTTGGGCGACCAAACCAAAAAATGACCCTATCTTCCTTGGGTAACCGAACACATGTCAAAACACTTTTCACCAACCCAGGCGCCCGAACCTTCGCGTTCAAAAACGGCCTTGGGCGACCAAACTTATATCCGGGCATCCGAACTGCGGACATAATGTTTTTGACTTTTATTCAGCCAATCGAACCTAGACTCGGGCTATCGAACCTTTTAAAATGCCTTTCTGAGCTGAGTCTATTCGGGCGATCGAACTAAAGTTCAGCCACCCAAAACTTGTTGCAAAATACTTATCGAGTTTAAAATGTTTTAAACAGGGTTAATTTTTCTAATGTGTTTTAAAATAATGCTAATAATACCCTACATGTCCTAAACGGTTATATTTTGGCCTTTGTCTATAAATATGGGTTCATTTGTGAGAATAAGTATTAGATTAGCAAAATTCATTAGCAAGAAATCCTCTCAAACTCAAAATCCTATTCAGCCCAATACTCTCACTTCTTCATTCCCTTGATACATCTTAGTATTGTGAGTGTTATATTGTGTTATTGATTATTAGAGATTGCTCATACTCTCATTTGCTTGATTGATTATTTGATATTGATTTAGGGGAGTTTAGCAAAGTTTATCCCACAGATTTGAATATAATAAATCTTATGTTGGGATAAACTCAGAAGCTTGAGGATTCTTGCATAGTCATTGCAAGATTTCAATAGCTATATTTTGTTGTGCAAATATTTTTCACAAGCTATTATTTTTTTTCAAACAACTCTTGAGCCTATTTCCTTGAAGAAATAACTGTGCTTCAACATAAGTAAGCCTGATAGAACATTTCGTGATGTTATAGGGTAAAGTATGTTTTATACCGAACTTAGGGAACATTGGATAGATATGGTAGTTTGTTATGAAAGACAGTGTTTGTACATACATAGCTATAGTATGATGGTATGTTATATTCATGTGAATGTTTGGTCACTGTACCCCCACCATTTACGAATACATTTAGAAACCCCTACCTCATACGCAAAATTGTATAACTTAAATCAGACAAATTATAGAACATGAAACATATAATCTTAAACCATGAAACATATATTTAATAACAACAATAACACACAAATTACGCTTAGGATAACCGAAACTTAAGAATAAAACTACACGACGAAAACGCTCACCAAAACATATTGGGGTTTGTTAGAATGATGGCATGAATGGCTGATTTGAGGGACGGCGGTACGAAACACCTCAAACTCAGCGAGTGTATGGTATGATTGGCTGGTTTGGGAGACGGCGGTACGAAATGCCCCAAACTTAGCAAGAGCATTGTATGAATAGCTAATTGAGGGACAGAGGTACGAAATGCCTCAATCATGGTGAGAGACGACGATACGAAATGCCTCAATCATGGTAAATGTATGTTATGTATGACTGGGTTAAGGGACGGTGATACAAAATGCCTCAACCATACAGTAAATGTTTAATTGATTTATATGCATACATATCATATGACTTGTAATTTATGTATAGGGCTTTTAAACTGAGTGATGAACTGAAAAAGAATATGTGATATGAAATTGTATAGGTTTAAGTATAGCTTAAACTGCTATTTTATTTAAGTTAATTAAGAGATGAAACATATGTATATATACTCATTGCCACACACTGGCACTAATTTATTCCATCTTACTGAGAGGTGTCTCACCTCGATATATATTTCAACATTTCAAGGTCACCAAGTAACCAGGCCTAGGAGCTCAGGGTCGGGGTGTAATTATTACAGATAGGATAAGTGCTAGTCTAGATCCATGTATATTAATGTTTTGAGTGTTTGGATTATAGTTCTGTCTAAGGGAATGGTATAGAAATGGTCAAGAGATAGTACTCTGGTATGTATAGTTTTGAAAGGGTATACTTTTAGCTTTCGCAAGCAGTGGACAGACAGATGTAATATTTGTAAAATTATGATTATATGTTCATGATTAGTATGGAAAAAAAAAAGTAATGGGATGTGACAATATGGTATCAGAGATGTCATGATGATGTATTATTATGAATATCATTATTATATCAGCAATTTTTTTTTTTTTTTGGGTGTTACACAGAGTGTTGGTTAAAAAAAGATTTTCCAGGATGCCTCAACTAGGGCGCGACTAGGAGAACTTGGACGTGCGACCTAGTCGACGATGCCATCAATTGAACAAAGAAGTAATTGAAGATTTTCTAGAATGTCTCAACTAGGGAACGATGAGGAGAACTTAAAGTGTGACCAGGTCGACTTCTATCGAGTTCAGAAATCTACTGCGCAATATTTTTGGCGAAAGTTTCCTGATTTGAATTTATGTGCATGTAAACCCTAAGGGGTATAAAATCAAACTTTGAATAGATGATTAGGGGTACCTCTTTAGTCCCTTGAGTTCCGTTGGGAGCCATTTAGAATAATTTTCTTTTAATCGTCAATTTACATTGCTTTGTTTAATTTCAAATTGCAAGTTCAATTGTATTTCGTTCCTGCTTTATTTCAATTCCGAATTTCAATAAAAGTTATGCTTCAGTTTTGCTCTTCATTACCTTATCTCTAAGTTTAATTTCATGCACAATGAGTAGCTAATTCATTTAGTTCTCTGGTTGTGATGTAACCTTAGGCAAGAATAGCATAACTAGGACTAAGTAAATTGTGCATAATAGGATATGGTTGTTAGAAAGGAATCTGTGTTCGCTAGATAGGATACACCCCATTCTCCTATTCGTGCTCCAAACGATTGGTGTGAACTTGGCTACGCTATGCTACTCAAGCGAATTATTTGACCGTTGAAACCCTAGTATGGATAATTGACCGAACCTAGTTATCGCAAATTAACTAGGGTGGATTTATAACTAGGGAATTGCTTTTCCATATGAAGTTTAATTCAGTTTTAATTGCTTTCGCAGTTTAATAGAAAACCTAAAATCAATCTTTTCTTTTTTTTCCAATGCAGTAAATTAGATTAATTTGGTGAACAGTTGCAATGTAGTCCCTGATGATCGACACCCGGCTTACTCACTATTCTACAAAACTTGGGAGTAGTTAGGTTTATAAATTTTATCTTTGGTAATTAAGGACCCAAACCTTGGCAAGCCTACCTTTTGAGGGTGACCCAAGGACGAAGTTTATTATACCCTAGTTTTAGCCCGTGCTTGAGAAGCGACTACATCCTCCAGTTCCACCACCACCTAGGGCTCCGAAGAAGAAGAAGAGGGTTGCTGATGAGCCCTCCACATCTTTTGCTGCCCCGCCAGAGACGACACCTCCTCCTTTAGCTTCCCCCACTATTGTGCCTCAGGCATGGAATAACTTGGGCCAACTCCGTTACGACTTCTAGAGCTTCGCATCGGCAGTGTAGCATGAGCTTTCAAAGACTTGAGCTGAGATGAGACAAGGATTCCAGGTTCTATTTGATGTCCTCTGCATCTATTTCCTGCATGCATTAGATAGTTGTTTTTCCGGGATTCGTGAATCCGCCATCTCCACCTGTGCCGCCTGAGGCCCCAGCTACCACTACCCCTGGATCTCAGAGTCTCCATTCCCTTTGTCTCCTATTGTTGTGGCTACCCATGGAACTTCATCTTCTCCAGCCCCTCTGTCACCAATTCCGCAGCCTAACCCTCCGTCTCTTATTCCACAGCCTACCCCTCCTGCGAGCCCGATGGTTATGATCGATATAGATACATCTAGCACGAGTGAGACTACTATTCCTACTGAGAAGGCTACCACACTAGCCACTAATTTTTCGGGTGAGGAATAGTCCTTTGCGAGTCCTCCTACGCCCACTATTGCGCCACACACAATGCCAGTTTCTCCTTTGTTGTCCCGGTTGCAGCCACTGCGCCTCTAGAAGTGGAAAGTGTGACGACCTACTTAATTTCCACATTTAAAAAAAAAAATCAATATCACAAATCTCAACTCAGTAAATCATAATCCACCTGGACCCGTGGGTACCAATGATACATTAGAACACATAACGGAAGCCTAAGTAGTATGAAACATACAATCACACGCATCTCATTATACCATACATCACAATACCAGAGTTACTACAATCACTGTATATATATGTACACAATACACAACCCAAAAGATGTCTAAGGCCATCCCACAAAATATATCCGACCCTATCAAAACACTTACCTTTCTAGGAGGGCAGACCAACCGTACTAGATCAGCGGGGCTTTACCCGCTCTTCTATTAGGGGCTCTTGAAATATTTATGAAATTCGGGGTGAGACACCTCTTAGTAAGGGAAATAAACTAATACTAGTGTGTGGCAACATGATTATTCCGTGTTATACATATACCATACATAACATATTCAGTAAACTGTTATTTCAAATCTAGAAAACATATATATCATCAAAATATGGTAGAACATACTGCATTTTCATAATCATATTCCATCTCATATAATAATAATAATAACACAAAAACATTCTTGGTAGGTTAGTTGGCTGTTGTCATGTATTACGCTCACATGACTGGGTTGTGTGGCCCGAAGGCGGGACCTGATAATGGTTGGCCGACCACTGGCAAGTCAAAAGTACAATCTGTAAGTCTGATGGGTCTGTTAGACTTGGTCTGTACATCAAGGGCACTCACCTCTTCTTATAAACCACATCGACCATCCAATCTCACACCATTCCGTACAACGGTGTTAATACAAATATCGTGATCATGATGACCATGAACACATAGCAATGGTACCGTGCAAGTGCTAGCCTAGACCAAGCCAACCAGGTTATGATATCATATAACATATACTGAAACTGTGATACATGGATATCTCATATCATTAATTATCAAATCAATCATGTCATTTTTCATATATACATACATCATGAAAATCATTGGCCCATACGCCGCTATTACACATTTTACCATAGCTCGGCCCGTACGCCGACAAATCATAGCATAACCCGTATGCTGGCAATCACATCCATAGCTCGGCCCGTACGCCGGCAAGTCATATACATAGCTCAGCCCGTATGCTGGAAAATCATACACATAGCACGGCCCGTACGCCGACAAAATATATAAAAATCTCGGCCTGTATGTCGGTTTTCCATTATAAAAATCCGTATCATAATCACATTCCTAGAAAACAATATTTCAAATTAATTTCTACTCATGCCACACTGACAGGTTTTTCGCATATTCAACGTACCATCATTTTCAACAATATTTTCACAAATATAAATCATATATAAATATATTTATTTTCTAAAATAAAATACTATGAATACATACATTTTCTTAAAAAGAACTAACTTAGTTTATCCCCTTACCTGATTCCTGAAAAGCCTCTAAGAAAATTTGTCTCGCACCCGCAGGGTTCCAAACTCAACACCCTGGAAACAACATTCCCCAGAACTAAAATTCAGTATTTCTAAATGTATATCACTTCCTACAACTATCAATTAACCAAATACTGAGTAGAAAGTCTTACCTTGGATTTGTGATGGTTTCCAACTCAGCTCCACCTGACGATCCGCTCCGACAGACTTGTAGAGAACTTTCACAGAAGCGTCATGGTGGTTTCAGATTGTCGAACCAGTGAAAATCCATCCTGAAATCGAAGAGAGAAGGAGGAGAAATAGAATGGGAAGAGAGAGAGGGATTCGGCGCAGCAAAATGAACTAAAAATCACGTTTAACCCTATTGATACTGCGAGATTCGTCGACGAGCCACGTCACCTTGTCGACGCATCCTTTAATAATTTTGTTGACGAAATCCACTCCTCGTCGACGAAATTCAGACTGCCCAAAACCTCTCTTGGTATCTTCTCGTCGACGAATCCTAGCCTCATCGACGAGCTCTTGTTGTACCCTCATCGACGAGGAGCTGAAAAATTCTCAAGAGTATTCTTCCCAAAATGTAATGTCATCGATGAACGCGAATTTCGGGTCGTTACAGAAAGTGTCATCCCCGACCCTCCCACGACAGTGCCTCTAACGATGGCTCTTATTCTTCCCATCGATGTCGCAGAGCGTCCTCCAGTGCCCCTTGCTATTGCAAGGTCGATAGTGCCATTTGCCCTTTTTTTTGACGCATGGTCGAGCATATGACGCACGACATGGCGGCCTACTCATCCATTGTTCTCGCCACTCGTGAGTCATTCCCTGTTTCTGCTAGCGAGTCTAAGGATGACGTGGCCACTACTAGCGTGCCTCTTGATGTCAATAGCGGGTCTGAGGATGACGTCGTTGATGCTCGCACGCCTTTTGACGATTCTGGGGACAAGGATGATCATCCCCAAGAAATATTGATTTAAGATCACATTTCCTTTAAGTATCAAACCAATATTGATTTAAGATCACATTTCCTTTAAGTATCAAACCACTCCATATAATAATAATAATAATAAGGAGCAGTCGAAATCCATAGTCCGAGTATCATGAAAAGAATTATTACTTGAAGTAACCAATAAGAGCTCTTTATCGTCTGAACTATCTGCCACAACACTAATAGAGCTTGAAGGTTAGTCTTTCTCATTTTCATTTTGCTTCTAAAGAGGGCAATCCCACCTATAGTGCCCCTTTTGTTTGCACTTAAAGCACTCAACATTCTTGGCCCTTAATCTAAACTTCTATTCACCCCTTTACTTATACTTCTCGTTGAATTTCCCTCTCCTATATTCAGCCTTGGCAACTAAGTCCACTGGTACATGGTCCTCTTTGTTGAGTGAATCTCTAAATACAAGTCACAACTCAACAAAGATGAATTAGCTTATTTCATCAATTTAATGGGAAACCAATTGAACTTGATCCTGCTCTTTTGAGGCTACATGCACTGATGGTATGTACTACAATTTTCATAATCCCAATATTCCCCTTTGCTTCTTTCCTCATATTTTGTCTTTGTTTTTTTAATTGTTAAAATTTTTTTCTTGATATTTGATTACAATTTGCTTAACAAAACACATGTTCTTTCATTTGATCATATAATATAATTGCATATTATTAACTTTTATTCAGCTTGTTTATCTTAACTATGATTACTCAAAAATAAAATTAATTTGTTTATTTTTCAAGTTAAGTATTTTCTTAATTCTTCTTTCGATTCTCTCTTCCTCTAAAAGTATTCATTATTTTCTTCCATATCTTGAATTTAAATTGGCAGTTTGTTTTTCCACAAGTTTATCTCACTTAAACACAAAATCAATCAAAGAATGACTTGTTTTAAATTTAATTTTTAATTTGTTATATTTCCCTTTAGACCCACATGACAAAATTATGCTTTTTTTCATTTATAATCTTTTTTATTTTATTATTTTTTGTTAGCTTATGTTATTTATTTATATTAAGGGTCAGTTTGGATCAAAATATAAATTATGCCTTTTCCATTTAAAATATTTTTTCTTTTATTATTTTTTGTTAGGTTATGTTATTTATTTATATTAAGGGTCAGTTTGGATCAAAATATAAATTATGCTTTTTCCATTTATAATATTTTTTATTTTATTATTTTTTAAGGTTATTTTATTTATTTATGTTGACTCTATGAGTCAAATCTGATTTTGATAATGAAAATCACTTGGTATTTTATTTAAGCATTGAGATTGTGAACATGAACAATATATAGCATGTACGGAAGGATAACAAGTCATGGAAGCCATAAAGATTAAAGCATACTCATCTTGGCACAATCCATGGAACTAAAAGAGTAAAAGAATGAAGATGCAAGCGACAAGTTCAAAAACGTCATGAGAATTGATACTTAGAACTTATGTATACACATATTGCACATGATTTAATTTGAGGCACAACATATACCCTAAAATGACCTTAGGACTCATGCATCTCATGAACATCATTAGGGGATATTTATGGACTTAGAAATATTTTTAAAACCCCAAAAAATATTTTTATAAAAGAGTCAAGAAAGAGAACAAAGCAGATTTTTTGAACTAAGAAGAAAAATTCTGAAATTGGTCACTTCAAAAGACCGAACTCAACGTTCAGTCGTCTAAAGAATTTTTTCAGAAGACCGAAGATTAGGTTCAGTCGCCTAAAGAATTAATAGTGAAATACAAAACCTAACAGAAGTACCTCAGAAGATTGAACTCAGACTTCAGTCATCTGAACATGACACTTTAGAAGACTGAACCCCAACTTCAGTCGTCTAACCCTATATCCAAGTTAATTTTTCGAATCTCTAAGAAACTTCAATCGTCTGGGCATTAACCCTTAGTCATCTGAACCTGCAGGAAAGTTTAAAAATTTAATTTTTAATGAGAGAACTCGTGAATTATTTTTTGATCCAACAATTGAGATTTATTCTAAGGGCAAGATACTTATATATTGAACATCTAAACTTTAGTGCTAGAGCTAAGATCGAAGAGAAGAGAGTAGAACAAGCCTTTGGCATACGATTGAGGAGATTGCACGTTTAGCACAACTTTGAACATACTACTGAAACTTTAGATTGAGATTTCAAAATTCTTACTTCGAACCTGAGCTAAGACTATCTCGATTTTCAAAAGACAATCTAGCAGCCATTGTGTACTCTTTTTGGTATTGAGGTTTGGTAAATTGATCTGCACGTAAATACTTATTTTCATGGAGTTTTTTTATATAAACTGATTTGCTTGTTGATATATATATCTTTCAAAGAACTTTTCATCTCAAAATCTGTTATTGAATCTAAGTTGAGTGATTAATCTATAGTGTATTTACTTATAGATTATTTAAATAAGATCACTACTCAAGAAAGGTTTTTTCTATTGGTTAAACAGTTTTTGATTCAAGTGTATTCAGGTTCTATGTTTTAGATATCTTAATACCACTTGATTGAATATCCTTAGTGTTCATAACTATTGATTTTATTGAAGGATATTTTATGGAAAACATTATATTCAGTTTTTTTTATCTTTGGAAATCATATTTTATATATATACATATTACAAATATCATATTGTAATTGAATACTTGAAAGAAAGCTTGTTGATTTTGATTGATATAATATTCAAGACAAAGTTTTTGAATAAGTTCACATTAGATATTTGTGTATTTTCGCAAAGTTAACTAGAATCATAATTTTCTCCAAAGCTTTTACATAAATCATTACTTAGGAGATTTGATAAAAGGGAAAATGGTTGAAGCATTTCATTCATATAACGATTGTGTTGTTTCATTCATACCGAACTTTAAGTTTCATCATATGTATATGTGATAGGTTTCAATTGTACTCACTAACTTTGTTAGAAACAAATTTTGAGTTGTTTTGCAGATTTGACATTATAGTGTAATCACGGTTCGGATTGTGAACCAAGTGAGGAAGAAGTTGTGTCTCTTGTAAGTAGCGGATATAAGGGAAACTCCATCCCAATTTAAGGAGTGGGGATTTTAGTGAAATCCTTGAGTGAGTTGCTCAATGCGAGGACGTAGGCCGAATTGGCCGAACCTCGAAAAAACTGTGTTTACTTTCTCTCTTCCCTTACTCTTTTTACTTTCCGCACTACATTTCATTACTTGTATTTAATGTGTGTTTATTGAATAACCTCACATGATCTTGATAAGTAATTGGTTAAATATAGAAATCGAGATTAAGTGGTAATTAATCTGAACGAATTTAAAAATACCCAATTCACCCCCCTCTTGGGATTACACCTAAATCAACAATTTATATTAAGGGTCAGTTTGGATCAAAGATTTTATTTAGGAAAAAAATAAAATAAAAATAAGAACATTTTTCATTACATATTTTTTATATATCAAATAACATTAAAAATGAAAAAATGTTTTAATATGATTAGCAATTAAGAAAAACAAAATGTTAATGATGTGTAAAACTAAAATTTCATTAATTCATCTGATATATTTTTTAATTTCTTTCTTTCTTTCATTAATAACCAAACATAAAAAAGATAAATTGTTCCTATTTTTTTTTTCTCTAATATTTTTCAAGTTTCAAACAAATCATAAATGTAAATCGACAAAATATTTGTCATATTTATTATAGTATGAATGAGGAAGGAAAACACATGTTTGTTTTATGAAATTAATGGGATTGACTAAAAATTGAATCGAATAAGTTCTCAAACATAAACAAATAATTGCATAATAATTCTTTACGACTAAGTTATTATGTTAGTTTTTTTTTTTTAGAATAGTATTTAAAATTTGAAAGGAGATTTGATAAAAAAAAATAATTACTTTTCTTAAAGTCCTAAAAAGGTTTCAAAAATATTACATACCTTAAAATTTTTCAAAAGATTTTTTTTTTGTAAAATATCATAAAATAAATTATATTATTTTTCTAAATCTTACATTTTTAAAATCTCAGATGTTTTTATCTTTTTATTAAACTTAAGAGGTCAATTAGTACTTTTTGCCCTTATTATTATTATTATTATTATTATTGAAGCATATGTTGTGAATATTATCACATTTGAACATCAACTTGATTTTATTGGGTACTAATTATAATAAAGAGCATCTCTATAACTGTATAGGAGATTTTCTTCTTTTAAAAATGCCAAGTTTATCCTTATAATTATTAATAATTATTTCAAAATACTTCTTATATTAATAAATAAAAATTCCAAAATACCTTTATAATTATATCTAATTTATCCTTATAACTATAATTAACTATTTAAAAATATTCTTATAATTATTAACAAAAAAATGACCTTATAACATTTAATTATTTATTATTTCTTTATAATTTTTTGAAGTTCGCTACATGGCAAATACACTATAAGGGGATTTTAATTTTAATAATTATGTTGGGTCATATTTTTACTTATTAGAAGAATACAGTGATAATAATAAAATAATATATAACCATTTTTTTTTATATATATAAATTGTATATATTCTGTCATCATGCGGTTCATTGTCGGACCGACATCGTACTGGACTATAAGATGTGAAAACCGTTCGGTTTCATAATTTCATCCTACCCGCTACAGGCTCTTTTGACCTTTTTTTTTTTTTTAAAAAAAGAAATAAATAAAATAAAAGAAAGACATTTTTACACACGGAGTTGCTAAAAACCCCGTCACATCCGAAAGAAACGTTCTGGACAGCGCTACAGTGCCGGCAGCGTTTCGGGCCGCCACGTCAAGTCCGAAAACTCGTACGAACCGAAACCCATGTCCGAATAATCAAACAGCCCGCCCAGCGCCACGTACTCGCCGCCGTTGTTGTCATCATTACTCTCGCCATTTCCCAACTCGAACGAGTCGTAACTCGGGATCTCGTCGCCGAACCCCCACAACTCGCCCAACCCGACCGAGTCATACGTGACTCGGTCCGACTCAGTTTCCTCGTTCTTCCCCCCTTGGCCGCTCGGCGACTCACCGGACGGAGGCAGCCCTAGTTCGTCGTCCGAAGCTTCCAGAAGATACCCTAACTCGGGCTGGGACTCGCCGGAGCTCGGGGCCACCGCCGCCTCCGACGTCGCTAATATCTCTTGAGCGAAGCTCATCATAACCGAATCGAGCTCCTGCGTCTCCGCCCCGGGATCTGAGTCATCGAGAAGACCCAGGAGATCGTCCCTGAGTCTCTTGACCTCGGCCGAGTCCGACTCGGACTCGTCCCGGACTCGCTTCTTGCTAACCTGATCTTCCATGTAGACGGTTAATAGATATCTGCCTGTTTAGCCTCAAATGAGATGACAAGAATTGGTGAGGAGAGAGGTGGGGAGCAGCTGAAGATTATATAGCGGGGAGAAAGAGGAGAGAGAAAGGCACGGGAGAGAGAGAGAGAGAGAGAGAGAGAGAGAGAGAGAGAGAGGATGGGGGCGCAGCGCGTGGTAGCGGAGACTTCGGCCATCACGGACGACGTATCGCCTTTATCTTTATCTTTATTTATTTTTAAAATTAATTTTTAATTTTTAAATTGAGAATTTCGGTGTCAGTCCTCTGCTCCGTATTTAACTCTTTTAAATTCCGTCTTTGGAGTCCGGTCAGTACGGGCCCACAGACTGAGTCAATCACGGCCGTGCTTTATTTGTCTCTCTGTGCTTTCGGCAGATTGTCGGCTGGGCTCGGCTCGGCTGAGGGGAGTAGTTGGGGGGTTGTTTGGTTGCAGGGAGAGAATTCCGGAATTGAACGGGTATACCAAAAATAAGAGAAGAAAGGGAAAAGGGAAAGGCAAAGGGGAAGGTGCGGTCAAGTTGGTTGGGAAGGGGATGGATTAAATTGACTCGCGCGGAAGGTGAGTTGGATTTCCAAAACCATATGCCATTGCCAGATAATTGAATGAGAAAATTGTGGGAAATTCAAGGCCAAGCCAAGCCATGTTCTCACATCCAATTATTTCGATTTCATCCTTCCTATTAATAAAAATAAACCTAAAAAGTCCTATTTTTTCGTTCGCTACAAATATTATATAATTTGCATATTTGATAAAGAGACATAAAAAGTAAATTTTGATGGAATTTTATTTACTCAACCATAGGGAGACTCGTCATCATTTTTCTTTGAACGTGAAATAGTTATTTTTTAGAATAAAATAAAATATAATTAGAAATTTAAAAATTCAGACAAGAGTTATTCTTTATAAATTCCTTAATATTTTATTTAATGTATAATAATAAAGGAGTAGACATTCTTATCATGAAATTTATAAATAATTATTTATTATTATGGATTCATAAACAACAACATATTTTTTTTATATAATTAATTGTGTCTAATCTATTATAACTAATTACTTCTACGAATAGTCATTTCGCAAACCGAATATAACCTAAGTCTCCATACTCATTCTTTTTATTATCTCAAGCTTTATTCTGGTTTTGTTCTCAGAAGGTAGTCCTCTAATTCTTATTTCGACTCTATTTTCAATAAAAATGTTTTGTACCATAATTACAACTTCATTCACATTATCGATTCGTAACTTTTCTATTAAAATTTTTTTTCACAAACACCTTTCAAAACATTTATAATTAAAATAAAATTTTCTATTGAAAGTGTGGGCAAGAATTTTTTTTATACTCATAAGAAATATGTGGGTAAAAACTTTTTTTAAAAAGGTTGCCGGTGAAATTATATCTAACTTTATCAATTCTTTTCTTGATATACATCTATTAGCACTAAAAGGAAACAAGGAAAGAGAAATTTTTTTTTTTTTTATAATAATAATCTATATATATAATTATTTTCTTTTATTTACACGATAAGTTAGTAGTAATTCATAATGCGGCAACATTTCACAAGTTAATAGTTAAGAAGACTAGTCAAGTACGGTGCATGAAAAATGAATTTTTGATCGAATTATGCATGTCTACTCGATTCTTAGCAAGCAAACAATCATCATTTTCAATTTGTTAATACAACCGGCCATGAATACAATGCAATAAATAAACACAATTATGACTAAGGCTAGTGTTGTCATATGTTTTTATTTCAATATTACCTGTGAAAATTATCTAACCTCCTTTGTAATAATTATATTAGGCGTGATGCGCATGTGCTTTTGTCATTTGGTAATTATATATGCACGCATGCAATTATCCATATTTGTTATTTTTTAAAATTTTCTACTTATAAAAATTTATTTTAATTATAAACATGTGAAAGAAAAAGCATTTTTTTTTTTAATTTGGAAAAAAAAAATTCCTTAGGATTTTCAATTCTAGCACTTATCCATAAATATTCTCTATTTTACTTAAATTTTGCATAACTTAAGTTGAAAATGTATTTTGTGTAAAGTAAAAATATAAATATATTAAAGAATAAAATAAAATGAGTGTCACTAAGTACCTACACATTTAATTATAAAAGGGTAAAATAAAAATAAAAAATCTTGAAAATAGTTCAACATAATTCAAAAATCAAGAATTATTTTGTGCTAAAATTTATATAATAAATTTTCCATTGTTCCTCGACTGCTACTAAAATAACATTAAATTCTTTAAAATGGTAATCTCAAAGTCGATTAATTTCATAAATCAATTGTACTTGGATCAAAACATTTATTTATAATAATATAGATAAACCTTAAATCTCACTAAATGTCATGTGGATAAAGGCATAATTATATTTCTAATTAGAAAAAAAATTAAATTTAGAATTTATTACTTTATAAAATTATAGTCAAAACAACTGTCTTGACTAAAAGAATTTAAGATTGGCTTAAAATAAAAAGAGAAGAATGTTTTAAATTCCACATGGAGAAAGCTTGTTCAATATTTTTCTATTTCTTTTACCCGTATGTGTTGTCCCCCACTAAAAAAGATTTACAGATTTGTAATTGATTGTATTAATATAGCTCATCATCTAACACACTAATCTATTTATTAATAATTAATTATGTCCCGAAAGACGAGTTTCTTTATTTGATTATGTCTCGACTTTCTCCCTTGAATACAAAAGTGTCTTCTATTTTGAAAAATTTGCCGATAGGCATGTCCACTCGGCCTTTATTGAATTTGATATATTATTTGCGGGCTGATATAGTATGACAATATAATAAAATTAATATATATTATAAATCCTAGGGGAGGAAAGGGTGACTCATCATCACCGACAAAAAAGGCTCCTACCCATTGTGGAAAGGAGAGACACGACGTATGAATGAACATGGGAAGCCATGCTTTTCTCTTGGCTTTAAATTTTCACCCACTCTATTTAATGAACTTACTTACAATCCGTTGGTTCCAATTCAATTGTTGACATTGTTAATTCAATTCCTCCCAACACCAAATGAAAAAGTTCAACAAATGCTCTTTTTCTTTTTCTCTTTTCTTTTATTGAACCACTCCATAAGCGGCATGAGAGTTATTTAGGAGCATTTTTATTTTGACACGTCTTATATTTTAACTAAAATATAAAAATATATATTTTTTATTTTAGGTTAGTACTTGGATTCGTGTGAGTGAGAGATGCGGTTTGGTATAGATCCTATTAACATCGGTGCAACATAACTTTAATGAGTTTAAATATTAATATAACATTTTATCATTGGTGAATTCTAAATTTTATACGCAAGAATCGATCCTTGTGAATTTTTTTGTCTTTCGTATTGTAGGATGTGTAACCGAGAAATTATTTATTAGGCTATCTACTCACATTTTAGACCTTCAATCTAAATTTTTGAATTTAAAAAATTTAAATTTACTAGTTTTTCGAAGAGCCTTATTCTGGTATTTAGAGCACGAGATTGAGATGTGGGATTTAAAATTTTTAAAAAATGTAAGCAAAATATAGTATAAAATTATATATATATATATATATATATTTCAAATTTGTACAAATTTATACTTGTAGAATATATGTAAATTTTCTTAGATTATATTGTGATGCACATAGATTGGCAGAAGGTAGCTACAAGTCATTTTTAATTACAGAAAAAGGCACACGTCACTGTATTCATAGCGTCATAGGGAAAACAACATGTGGGAGAATCATATATATATATATATATATATATAGAAGAAGCGAATAAGGAATAGGGTGTATGGCTATAAAACTTTTGCTGCCATGGGAACATGATAGATTGATTGATTGGCTTGTGGGGAAGTGCAATTTTCTACTTTCGTTTTGGAAATTCATGTGGTTTTGGCATGAGCAGTATAAGGATGTTAGAATATTGGGTGCTTACCCAAAACTTGGGTTGGATGAGATTCTAGCCTTTACAGTTTACATCAAGAGGCGTGAATAGAAAGAGTTTGACAGAGATTTTCTTCTCAAGCATAGTTAGCGTCTGTGATGAGGTATGATTGAAATCACATGCAGATTTGGTGAGAGAATCTTCACCTTCTTCCTTTCACCTAAACTTTCAAGTAGGGTTGTGCCCACCATCCAAACTAGCCGAACTCTGAACTTATATGGGTGGATTAAATATGGGTTCATGGTCAGCTACAATTTTAGGCATGGTGGATCCACCTTTTTTTGATTGGTTCTTGTTTCCTTTATCATTAAACCAGTTGAGGCCTGGACCAACTACCACATGTATGAAATGTCATTTTATATGTTTTCAAGGGCTTTAAAACCATTTAACCCCCCCCCCCTCTTCTAGGTGTGTGTGTTCGCGACGGTGTAGCTGCTGCTATGCAAGGCGACTTAGGCAAGCCCTAACCCTAGCCCAAGCGCCCAACTCAACTCCTTATTGTCGTTAGCATCGCCACTTATTGTCATCGTCCGCCGTCAACTCCTACCTCCTCTTACTCTGTCTTTCTTCTTTCTCACTTCTAAGTGAGTTCATCTCTCACGAAACAAGCAATGCAAGCACTCAATGATGAACAATATGGAATAAGCAATCACTCACAAAAAGAATCAACGAAAGCAATAATCAAAGATACAAGATTTATGTGGTTCGGAAATGTGCCTATGTCCACGGGAGCAGCAACTGGATTTATCACTATCGTAATGTCAAGCTTACAACTAGGGTTACAAATATTGATTAAATACGAACCAAAAGCGTACAGGAACCTTAGAACCTAACTAAATCATCCCTATAGCATTCCCTGGAGGAAAATCCTCCAATCCCCCCAATCTATTGATCACCAAATTCAAAGAATATAACTTGCACAGAATGAAACCGTCAAAGATTTTAGTCAAACCATCGAAGATTTAAAGCCAAGAACATTCTTTCTGCTGCCTATCTGAAACCATCGACGGTTACAGTCGATGATTATCCCTTGATGCTGAAATCGTTGACGATTTCAGCCAAATCGTCGACGATTTGAAGTCGAGAGCATTCCTTCTGCAAGATGTATGAAACCATTGACGGTTATCCCTTGATACTGAAACCGTCGAGCAAATCGTCGCCCAAACCGGCGACAATTTCTTCTACAAACTTCCCTATTGTTCTTTGCTTCACGATACTTTCTCGGTGTATGCGTTCCGCTCAAATATGAGCCACATTTCCAACAATCTCCACCTTGACGAATATTCACCACTTAGGATAAAAACGAAAGCATAACTGATGCTTCTCCTAGGACAGTAGATTGGGACTGTCTCCTGTCTAGCACATGGAGACATTGATCAAGTTCAAGCAATACTTGAACTTGTCCGTTGTGATCAGCTTCGTCACAATATCTGCTGCATTGTTAGATGTGTGAACCTTCTCAAGTAAAAGTTCACCTGAAGCAATCAATTCCCTGATCCTATGAAATCGCACATCAATGTGCTTTGTCCTCACATGATACACATAATTCTTCACCAAGTAAATGACACTCTAACTATCACAATGCAGTCGAACTCCACCTTATTGTACACCCAGCTTCCTGACCAATTCTGTAAGCCACAATGCTTCCTTGGCAGCCTCAGCCACTTTCATGTACTTTGACTCAGTAGTAAATAAGGCTACGAGTGACTATACCATAGACTTCCAACAAATAAGTCCTCCCACAAGAGTAAATACGCACCCTATGGTAGACCTCTTGTGTAGTGACCCGGACCTATAAACCATTTTAATAGCGGAAGACCTCAAATTGCATTATACCAGAGTATTAAAAACCTTTATTACAATAATATCTCCAATATCAAAATTAACATCCTTATAAACATAACTAATTTAATATCTATTCTAAATGACTCTTCTATCCCACCCACGCTTCCGCTACGCTACTCTGATTTCGGTTATACTTTTAAGGTATGTGAAATTTTTAATAATAATTGGGCGAGACACCTCTTAATAAGTAATGACTAGATTATTATCAATGTGTGACTGACATGAGTTTTACAGTATAAAAATACATTTAATAATTTTACCTTAATAAAAATTACTTTTGAATAATTGTGTATCAATTATGTAAAATTAAACATATTTTCCTTCAAATCATAATTTAGGCCTAATAAATGACCCCAATCACATAAATATATAAATATGTATAAAAAACTCCCTTTTGGCCTATGCATGTCATGTTTAATCCTTATAACCAGATTGTGCGGTCCGAAAATTAGACTTAACTTAGTTGGCCGATTAAAGCTAAATCAAAATATTATGTTTATAAGTACGATTTGTCTATCACATCCTGGTTCGCAAATAGGTGTGAAGAACCCTACTTAGATCAAATCGACTATCCACCGTCAACACTTTCACAACAGTGTGACTGCACTCATATTCCTCTATAACTATAGTACCAAGCATTCATCACATTCGAATCATCACATATAAATATAATCTATGCAATAAAAATATTATCATAATCTCATCATTTTTCTAGTATGCAAATGGTAAATAAATCTCATCATTATTCACAATCAAACACGTAATAAGCATAATCCTGCATAAAATCCCAAACTTGCTCATTATTCGCAATCAAACATGTAATAGATATATCATCATAAAAATCTCATCATTTTCCCAACATAAAATTTGTAATAATCCTCATCATTATTTTCAATCTATCACGTAATAAATATAATACCGTAAAATTCACAATATAACATGTAATAGTTATAACACCGTAAAATCCCCAATTTTGCTCAATTATGCAAATAAACAAAATAAACTTATGCCACACAAATTTACTTCAAAAATTCTAAAAAATAATAATTTTAAAAAAATACTTCCAATTGTAATCTAAGTCAAAACACTTATTCTTTTTTCTTTTTTTTTTTTTTGTAAAAATGCCAATTTTAAGTATAAATGATATAAGAACCTTTCTAACATACTCCCAAATGAGGACTAAGGTAGCGATAGTGGTAGACTAGTTAATTCTTAAGAATAAAAAATATAATAAAAATATTAAGAATAGAAGTAATGATTATTCATTATTATTTCTCATTATTCCACTCAATTTGCAATAAAAAAAAATCAAACATACCAAACATAAAATTTAAAACATAATTTTTCTACATGCCTAATAATTCACAATTTTCTCACCTTCAAATTTCTTATGGAGGTTTTCGTCATAATACCAATAAAACCCAACCCAATAAAAATAGCAAGATTTGTGACAATTTACTTTACCGTTCATGCTTTGCTTGGTGACGAGAGAGAGAGAAAAAGAGAGAGAGGAACATGCATTAACCTAGTTGAACCAGTGAAAACAGCATTGAAAACAGCATTTTAATAGCAGAAGACCTCAAATTGCATTATACCAGAGTATTAAAAACCTTTATTACAATAATATCTCCAATATCAAAATTAACATCCTTAAAAACATAACTAATTTAATATCTATTCTAAATGACTCTTCTATCCCACCCACGCTTCCGCTACGCTACTCTGATTTCGGTTATACTTTTAAGGTATCTGAAATGTTTAATAATAATTGGGCGAGACACCTCTTAATAAGTAATGACTAGATTATTATCAATGTGTGACTGACATGAGTTTTACAGTATAAAAATACATTTAATAATTTTACCTGAATAAAAATTACTTTTGAATAATTGTGTATCAATTATGTAAAATTAAACATACTTTCCTTCAAATCATAATTTAGGCCTAATAAATGACCCTGATCACATAAATATATAAATATGTATAAAAAACTCCCTTTTGGCCTATGCATGTCATGTTTAATCCTTATAACCAGATTGTGCGGTTCGAAAATTAGACTTAACTTAGTTGGCCGACTAAAGCTAAATCAAAATATTATGTTTATAAGTACGATTTGTCTATCACATCCTGGTCCGCAAATAGGTGTGAACAACCCTACTTAGATCAAATCGACTATCCACCGTCAACACTTTCACAACAGTGTGACTGCACTCATATTCCTCTATAACTATAGTACCAAGCATTCATCACATTCGAATCATCAGGGTTCTTAAAACATATAAATATAATCTATGCAATAAAAATATTATCATAATCTCATCATTTTTCCAGTATACAAATGGTAAATAAATCTCATCATTATTCACAATCAAACACGTAATAAGCATAATCCTGCATAAAATCCCAAACTTGCTCATTATTCGCAATCAAACATGTAATAGATATATCACCGTAAAAATCTCATCATTTTCCCAACATAAAATTTGTAATAATCCTCATCATTATTTTCAATCTACCACGTAATAAATATAACACCGTAAAATTCACAATATAACACGTAATAGTTATAACACCGTAAAATCCCCAATTTTGCTCAATTATGCAAATAAACAAAATAAACTTATGCCACACAAATTTATATAATAATTATAATTCCACAACTTGCCTGTAAAATTCTTATATATATATATATATATATATATATATATTTATATTCAGTATATTTAAATAAAAATGTGGGTATGATCAACTCCTCATATTTAAATTTAATCCCCAATATATTTTGAAAAACCCAAATATGATCAAATCTCCGTCGTATAATTTAATTCAGGCATATGAATATAATTAAAATAAAAATAATCAAATTAAATCAGACATATTTTAAAATAAATCTTGACATAATGTAGTCCACTTACCCTATTTTTTGAGTGTTGCCTACGGCGCGCATAAGATGAAATTTCCCTGATCAAATCTTTGAAAAGCAGAAGTGGGACCTAGAATGATATCCGTTCTTCAATTTTGCAGAGAAATGGAAGGGAAATTGAGAGAGAGTACAGAGAGGAAGTGAGAAGGGGAGAGAAAGAACGGAGAGAGAGTGAAGGGGTGGGGGGGAAGAATAGCAAATATTTTTAGCATGATTAATTAAATTATAGAATAGTAAATATTTTTATATTACATTGAAATCATTATTTAGCTTACATTTATAAACTTTTAAGAATAGCAAGTAGACACATAATATCTCATTTCATGGGAATCTGATGACACAAACCAAGCATTAATATTGTCATGAGAGTTATTTCTGAAAATAAAATTTAAGTATTATATGATTTGATGTAAAATGATCAGATATAGGAAGCACAACAAAACAAGTAAAACGCAACAAGTAATCAAACACAACCAGTATATGAGAAACAATAAGAACAACAAAATGAGAATTTACATAGTTTGGCAATGCCTACATTCACGGAAGCAATCGACACAATAATTTCACTAAGAAATTATAGAGTACACAATACACTTCTCAAAAATGATCTCTCTTGTCTCACAGTACACTCAGACAAGAATATATCGTCTTTCCTTCGGAGGTTCCCCCCCAAAAACTAACCAACTTAACGTTCAAATTTAAATTTTGAATTTCTATCTCGCTGCCCAGAAACAAAACTGTCGACGGTTTTCTGAGATTTCCTGAAACCTTCGACGGTTTCAGATGCCAAGAGCATGTTTCTGAAGATGTATGAGATTTCAGTGAAACCGTCGATGGTTTTCTCCCAAAATGCTGCACTATGTTCTTCTCCTTGTGTAAATTAGTCATTTCAAGAAATGAGCCACCATTCACAACATGATTTTAAAAGACATTTTAAATTTGCATATCAAATAATATTAATATATATATAGGGCGAGGGTTTTCCAGGTTAGATATAAATTAATCCAAGCAAGCCACTAGTAGCTATTTCTTTTAGAGTTTGTTAATAAGAATCCTTAATAGTCTTTAATAGTGAAAAACATGCTTTTGCTGACGTAAGCATTATTCCCACGTTGGTAAATTATTAAAATAATATTATTTTGTTTAAATAGTAGTTAATCCTAAACACAATATTCACTTTATTAAATAAAATATATATTTTAAAAGAATAATTTTTACAAATGGTCTTTACACATGTTTGTTAATAAGATTCTTTGTTTATTTTTATTCTCTTTAGGTCCATTTTTCCCCATTATGCAAATTGGCTATTGACGGTTTTAAAATTAGTATAATAGTTACAAATATAATATGGAAGAGTTCACATTTTGTTTTCCTTCCCATTAATTAATTTTAATATTTATGTTGTATTAAATTATATAGAGCGGTGGGCTAGGTTTTATATATATAATGCAAGGTCGATGTGTGCTTTTTTCTTCAAAAAAAGTAACGACTTCGAAAAAGTAAAAGATCGACAATGCTACTCATCACTAGAGGAGGAAGGCATAAAAATGAAATTTTTTTATTTTATCTTTCTTTTCTTTTGATCCACCTCAAATACAATTTTCAAGAGACCATTTTCCTCTTATAATGAAATGTGAGAATAGATCAAGCAAAAAACACATTGCTTTTTTTTTTTTTTTTTATGATGCTAGGGCTTTATTTTTTGGGGCCCAGATGCTCTTTTGGCTACGTTTTATAAATTTGGGTGTCAAATACCTTTTAAAATGTCAAGTGAGAGTGTTTGGTAGAATGTAAATATGGTAATGGAAGATCTACGATCATTACATCATAGAAGTATCGGGATAGATGTCATATTACACAAGGAAGTGTCCTATAGAATAAGGTTAGAGGAGGAGAATCATAGAAAAGAGGGAGAAAGGAGCGAGGTGAACAAGCACAAATTAGAATGGATAAGAAAAAGATAAAGGGCAATAGATCAGAGACAGAGAGAGAAGGGATATACAATGGTGCTACCCCATTTAGCACTAGGCTATTTGTATTAATATGTGAATTTGATTTAATATCTTTATAAAACTTTTATTAAAATTATTTATTCCCCTATAGGTCAAACTTGAAGCTGCAAAAATATCCCCAAATGCTTGTCCTAAATTTTGCTAGTCCCGTCAGGCTCATTGATCATCAATAGCCCCTTCTTTATGTCAATATTTATGATATTTGAAAGTTTGCTCTTTTTTCTTTTTCTAAGACCACCTATCCTTGGAATATAATTATAGTCAACTCCTTCCTTTTTTGACTAAATATTTTAGCAACTATTTAGTCAAGGCATTTGTCTAGTGCTCTCATAATTCTTGTATCACAGTCTTCCATATGACAATGGTTGAGGTAAAGCCCTAACTTTGGTACTAGTTTTATTTGCCTTATGCTTTGAGCTACGCTTGACTAGCCTTGCCTTGGTGATCTTCCTTGTAGCTCCTCGCACTTGGGCAATGTTGGTTTAACTTTTGTAGGCCACTCGCCGAGTCAATTTCCTCAAATGACTATCATGTTTAGGCGATGTTTGTCTTGTGTCTCGTCTAAGTGACTTCTCTCCTTGTAATTCCTTTAAGGAATCGTTTGGAACCACTTGTGCAGAAGTACATTTCAGAAAAGTGTTGAATTAAAAAAGTGTTGAAAGTTGCAAATGGTATTTGGTTATATTTAAAATAAGTGGTGTTTGGGTACTTACTTTTATTATAGGATATTATATGATTATTTTTAAATATATTTTAAAATACAAATATTATTATTTTTAACTAATAGTTTCATCAATAATTATTTTAATTATTTATAATTAAAATTTAAATATTTTCTATTAAAAAATAATATAAGATTATTATTTTTAATTAATAATAATCTTGTTATTAATAAATAGTTCTTATTCAATCCTAAATTGAATTATAAAAACTAATGTGTAGTTTAAAGTATATTTTAAATATAAATATTAATATTTTTATAACTAAAAGTTTAAATGATAATTATATTAATTTTCCAATTAAAATTTTAATATGTTATATTAAATAAACTAATATAATATTATTTATTAGTTAACAATAATCATGTTAGTAATGTATATTTATTGTATATGCTTATGACATTCATTTATGTTAAAAATAGTATTAATAACAAAATTAAAATTTTTAATTTGTTTATTATTGATTTAAATTTATAGATAGTTCTTTTTAATTCATTCTAGAATGTTATATTTTATTTATAATTAATAGGTTATAATGCATAGTAAAATAATAAATGATTAATTTGTATTTAATAATTTAATTAATAATTATTTTAACTGTTATTTTTAATTAATATATAAATATTTTTATTAAGTAAAAATATTATAATATTATTTTTTTGATTAACAATAATCTTATTAGTACCTTTAATTTTTTTAATATTAATTTTAAATTAATAAATGGTTCTGCTTCTTCATTCTAAAATTGAATACTGTTTCATTAATAATTAATATATTATAATACAAAATAAAATGATATATATATGATTATCTTCTAACGTATTTTTTAAATTATAAAATAGTTACTAAATTTTTTTTATATTTCTAAAATTGACTTCGCCTATGAAAAGTGTCACTTATAAGTGGTCAAAAAGTTATTTTAGATTGTTTCTCAAAATTCACTTAAATATTATCAAAAAAGTGGTTTTGAAAAAAAACCTTTTGCAAAAAAAATATTTGTTGCAGCGTAAGCAACACGACATTTTTTTATTTTATTTTATAAAATTACTTATTTTAAGTTATAAGTACGTTTTTTTCAAGTGCTCCCGAACGGTGGTTAATTGGTTCACTTGGGTAACTGTGTTAGGCAATGTTTATCTTAACTTACCTAACCATCATTATACCTTTAGAGTATAGACAACTAAAATACACCATACTTGTAAATATGCAATCTTATTTTCTATATACTTGTAAATATGCAATCTTATTTTCTATTTGCTACATTGCCAATGATTGATCTTTTATTATTACATTTAAAAGGAATGCACAAATATTACACAAACATATTAGAAAAAACTTCTTTCAAAATGAATCCGAGCAATGATCGGCCAAATATCATATATTCTTTCTTACCTTCTTTTGAAAATGCCACACTAAACATGAAAATTAGGATTAAAGTTAGAAACAAGAGCGATGCGTTTACATTTTATAAGAATATAAAAAAGGAATTGAATTATGGGATTCACATTTTATAATTAAATTTCAATAATGAGTTTGGTAAAAGGCCTCCTTTACAATTTCACAAGAAGGCTGTAAGCTGACATCCCAAGTTCTCTTACAGTAAAGTTGTATCTTACTACAACTCCATTCATGCTTGTTCAACCCAGCCTATGCTCTCAATTTCCTCATTACAACCACTTGAAGTTATCAACAAAGATTTTATCTCATCTCTATACATTAACGAAATGCTGTAATACCTAATGGTCATGGCCCAATTTCAACTGCCTGGAGTTCCCTTTGTAAGGCAGCCACTATCAATCTCATCCATAAAACACCACATACCCACTAGTCTTATGGTGAACCCCACTTCGACATTTGCCTAACCCACAAAACAGCCACTTGCAATGCACGTGTTGAATGGAACAGTCAAGCTCAATACTGACGAAATATTCGTTTGTTTTGTCTATTGATTCTCACAATTTTGCTATATATATATATATCTTGAAGGAGATATTTTAGATATCTATATATAAAAATCTTGGAGAAGATATTTTTAGATATTTATATATAAATATCTTGGAGGAGATTCCTGGTTTTGATAATAACAAATACTCTTTGTATTTGATGACTTTCAAGTTTGTGTATAAGATCATACTAACTGGATCATATTGATGGCATGCGGCACATAGTGGCTTGAAGTAAAAGAAGACCCAGAAGATTCATTGTTGTAATTTTATAAGTTTAATATTGGGTATGTAATAGTAATATAGGAACGGTATGTAATAAGTAATGCATGACATGCATGTATGAACTAAAGCTCAAAACTGTGGTTTGACCTTAGGGATCACCCTTCGGTCGACCTTCAGTCAACCAACGCCTGATTTTTTCGGCAAGCAAAATGACTTTAGAAATATCCTAGGTCCCAGCACTTGCACATAAGAAAGTCCCCAATATCACTTAAAATATCAGGGGAATTAACTAAGACAAAATTGGACCTAAAATGAAAATCACTGTGAGAGGTCGGGTGACTGAACCCCAGGTGCTCAAAACACCTCGAGCACCCGAACTACAAGGAAGTCAGCGGGTTGACTTACTTTCAGGCGACCGAACCAAAAAAGAGTGTATCGTCTCCGGGTGACCGAACTAGTGTCAGAGCACTTTTCACCAACCCGGGAGACCGAACCTCTGCTTTTAAAAAGACCTCGGGCAACCAAACTTAGCTTCGGGCACCCGAACCATGGACATAATGTTTCTAACTTTTGTTCAGCCAACTGAACCTAGATTCGGGCGATTGAACTTTTTAAAATTCTTTTTAGAGCTGAGTCTATTCAGGCGACCGAACGAAAGTTTAGCCACCTGAAATCTCTCGGGTTGCTTAATATTTTACTGGGGTTAAAATACTTAAACAGGGTTAAAACTTTAAACTGGTTTTTAATCTTTTTAATAATACCTATAAAATCCCCAACAGTCATAATTTGGTCTCTCTCTATATATAGGGGCTCATTTGCTTAGATTAGTGGGGATTAGCAAATAGGATTAAGCCAAAACTCTCACAAATTTCAAAATCCTATTTTGCCTAAATGCTCCCATTTCTTCATTCCCTTGATACATCTTAGCATTGTGAGAGCTTTTTGAGTGTGCTAGTGCTTATTAGAGGTTGCTTATACTCCTATTATTTTACTTGATTGATTGTTATTGATTTTGGGGAGTTAAGTAAGAGTCATCCCACATATTTAATGTAACGACCCGAAAATAAATTAAACTATTTAAAATTATAAGAATGATAGAAGGGAAGGAAAAATAAATTGTTAAGGTGACAGCAAACAATTGTCGACAAACCAACTGGTCTCGTCGATGAGCGTTCTGTCTTAGCTCGTCGACGGGCGCACATTTCTCATCGACGGGGGCACATGTCTCGTCGACGAGGAATTACCAAAAGGGGTTTTCACATGATTGAAATTCATCGACAAGTTTGTTGTTTCAAGTTTGTTGTTTCGTCGCCGAACTGTGTACTAGGACTCGTCGAGGAGTCCACGTGTCTCGTCGACAAACCCCTGCCTATAAATAGCTAGTTCTTTCATTTCAATGTGAATTTTTCCGCATGTATCCTCTCTCTCTCTCTCTAGAATTTCGGCCCTACTACCTTCTCTCTTCGATTTCGGGTTGGATTTAACTTAGTTTGACAATCGGAAGCTACCACGAGACTCCTAGGAAGATTTTCTGCAATATAGGCGGAGCAAATCTTCGATTTGAGAAATTTGGGAAACATCCCAAAACCAGGGTAAGTGAGATAATTTGAGATTTATTTATTATTTTAGGCTATTTGGAGCCTAGGATGTATTATATGAGTGTTTTTTCTGAGATTTGAGGAAGTTAGACTTTTTGAAATACAGGGTCTCGTTTTATTGATTTTAGGCAAGAATTCCGAAGAGCAGGTAAGGGGAAACATTTTATAATAGTTTTTAAATAATGTTAAACGACTAATTTCAGGTATAAATTTCTACATATTCAGGTATAATTTTTATAAACCATGCTGGTATTGAAAATGTTGCTTTTAGATAGATATATTATAGTGGGAAAAATTGTGTGGTTGAAACCATCTTTGATAATTAAATGATTGTGAGTAATGTGGAATGATAAATCATTGAGATTACGAATATTGTTTGACTATGAAATCTGCCTAGTTGAATATACTGGATGGTTGTGGATACAGATGTTGTAAGAACCCGAACCGTGATAAATAGGTTTAAATAATTAAGAGAGGGGTAAAATTGGTATTTGAACAGGCTTCGTTGACGAAGCCATAGTTCGTCGACGAAGGCCATGCATCTCTCATCGACGAAATTCAGAGGCTTGTTGATGAGGAGAAACCGAGGAGTTTCGAGAACCAGTGATATCAGGGTTCATCGACGAATCCTCCGTCTCATCGACGAGTGGACTATAGAGCCTCTTTGATGAGGACACCATCTCGTCGACGAGTTTGCCCGGGTCATAGGGGCTATAAATATAATTCTCTTTACTTTTCAACTAAGAAAACTTCAAATCTCTCTCTCTCTCTCTCTCTCTCTCTCTCTCTCTCTAAAACTTTCCCTACTCTCTATCTCTCTGGATTTCTTCGCCGTTCGTTGTTAAAATCGTGAATCTGAAGTTACCACAAGGATTGTGGAAGGATTCTCTACAAGTTCTACGAATTAGAATTTCGTTTCGAAAATTTTCGAGTTTTAGCGAAAAATCGAGGTAAGGCTCGATTTTCAATTCTGATCTAATAGTTTTGTAGGGAACAGTGTTGTGAGTATATTCTGTATTGTTGATTGTAGGTTTTGGAACTTAGTTCGCTGTTTAGGGACCTTAGAGTTCAGGATTGGCTATTCGGGGAAAAAGGTAAGGGGAATTGTGTTTATATCGGTTATTTTTGAAATCGGACTCAGTAGAATTGTGGTTCATGGTCCTGTGTGTGTTTTGACTACTCATTTGGGGGCATCTAATGGGGAAAACTATAGGTTTTTCATGATTATAGTTTTAGGAAAAAGGGGGCGACGGGCTGCATCCTTGGTTTTGTTGAAAACCAAACGTATATGTTGATTTATACTGTGTTATAGGGATGGTCGTGCCTTAACTTGTTTAAACTGTAAGTGTTTGGAAAACCGTGATTTTAGATTACCAAATGGGTGTGGTTTGTTTGATTATATGAGCATGCATATGTTGTATCTTGGTGAAATAGGGACGAGGTTCTGAATTGTTCCAAGTTTGAAAATCCAGCTTTTGCCGAAAAGTGCGCAAAACCACTAGATTGGTCGATTTTCGAGCCGAAGGGCGTGTGAGCACCAGACCTGCACCGGTTCAACGCTGATGTTATGTCAAGTTATCGGGGGCACCGACGTTTGCCGAAGGGTGTGAAATATCACCAGATTGCCGGTTTTTACCGAAAGGTGTGAAATACCACCAGACAGTTCGACTTCGAGCCGAAGGGTGTGACGACACTAGATTGTATTGCTTGTTTTGTGAAAATACTGGAATTGGTTTTTGATTGTTTTGACTATTGAACTATGCATGTTAGTATGTCATGATAGCACTCAAATGCCACACACCGATATAACATATATTCTTCCTTACTGAGAGGTGTCTCACCTTTACTGTACATACATTTTTATAGGTTATTCGAGTAACCGAAACTAGCGTCCTAGTGTAGGGAGCATAGTGGCCGGTGTACTGCGGTTAGCGCTTGGGTAAGTGCTAGGATTGTGCTTTTATAGGTTGCCATTTTGGGATGTGTTGGGCACCTAGTTGTACGTTGTATGATAGAGCATGTCTTTGCTCTTTTATAGACTCTGGTATGGTACTGCATATGTATATATAGAATGACTTTTTTCTGCTGCGTATATGATTGTGTTTGGATGTGTTTAGGGTGCCTGGGAACCCCACGAGGTTGGATCCTCATCCTTTGTACTGTACCTGTGGATGATTTGTATGATACAAGGATAGGTTAGGTTACATTTTCACCCCTGGGTCCCATTTCGGGGTTCAGGGCATGACAGATGTTGGGTATACTGTGGATGTGTTGAATGATTGGTTGTTGTTGACTTGTGTTGTGGTTTATGTAAATTATGATATAGCGTTGGCAGTGGTATGAGGAGGTCGTTATATCGTACCTGGTATAACCGTCATATAACGTTGGTAGTGGTATGAGGAGGTCGTTATATGGACATTTATATTGGGACGTAAACATTGGCAGTGGTATGAGGAGATTGTTTACCTATTTACCATGAACGAAGTGTTTGTTTTGTAACCTATGTGGTTTGATTAGTCCTGTATGGACCAGTCCTGTGTGGACATATATGCTATGGTTTGGTTAGTCATGTGTGGACCAGTCCTATGTGGACATATATGTTGTGTGATTGGTTTGTCCTGTGTGGATTGTGTAATATGTGTTGTTGACCTTACGTGTTACACCCTGTTTTGATTATGACAAATACTCAAGTATTTAATGATTGCCAAGTTGATATGTAGGTTTATCTTGGCAGTATCCTATGATGGCACTCGGAGACCCGGAGGAAAACGAAGACCTTGAAGACCCTTGATATAATTGATTTGTTGTAATTTATATTCGGGTCTGTAATATTTAAGTAGGAAATGTCTGTAATAGTAATTAGGGCATTCGGGTTGTAATAAGCTCACACACACATCACATGCATGATTTACTTTGTAAGCTCAAACCGAACCATAGAAAGACCTTAGAGTGTACCTTCGAGCGACCGAAGGTCGACCGACACCGGACTTTTTCGGTGTCTTCAAAATTGGACCCCAAGTGGCCTTAGGACACACACATATGCACATATGTTTATTAGGCACTTAAAATTGATTGAGTTGGGTCAATTCGGGACCGAAATGCACACTTGGTGCACTTTCGGTCGACCGAGCGAAACAGTTCAAATTGGCCCGGTCGACCGAAACCGGTCCGGGTCAACTATTTGACCCGGTCCCGGTCGACCGACCCCTTACAGGTCATTTGACCTCGGTCGACCGAACCACCTGGGAGTCAACTATTTGACCCCCCGGTCGACCGACCACTTTTGTACTCCAACAACTCGGTCGACTGAAGCGCCTCGGGAGAATTCCCAACAACTCGGTCGACCGAGCCATGCAGTTCAAAAAGGCCTCGGTCGACCGAAACTCGGAGATTTCAAAAATTGCCCTTACCCGGTCGATCGACCCCTTAGTTCAAAATGCCCTCGGTCGACCGAGCTACTTGAGTCCCGATCGACCGAGCTACTTTTGGTCGACCGGACCTCTCGGGTTGCTCCCATTTTTACCGTGGTTAATACTTTTCTAAACAGGGTTAAAATGCACTAAACTTCATTAAACTTTTCTAATAATACCCTATAGGTCCCCAACGGTCATATTTTCTCCCTTGCCTATATATATGCCTTCATTTGCAAAGATTTAAGATTATTAGCCACCTTGATTAGGGAAAAATTCTTTGAAAAACCAAAACCCTATAATACTCATTTTATTACTCAAACCACTCATACTTGCCTTCTAGCATTGCCTACATATTATGTAAGTTGATTGAGTGTTTTGCTTAATAGGTTTGCTCTCCTTGTGTTACTCGTTTGATTTTCTTGAGAGCCAAACCTTAGGATTCTTAGGAGGCTTTTGCTAATAAAGCATTTCCTAAGAAGACCTTGTTAGATCTTCTAAGCTTGCACCTTCATTGCAAGATCTTGAGAAGAGTGTATTTGCTTTTGTCTGCAAAAACTTTTCAAAACACTTTCAAATATCTATTGTACTTTTATGTTGCAAAATACTTTGAAGAGATATTTGCATGTGTGATTGTGATCTTTGTTGCAACATTCTTTCACTCATATATCATTTGCTGAATACAAAGATTACACGTCTTTTGCAAATCAAGCATATACATCGTTTAATACTTACATGCTTGAAATATCTAAATGATCGAAATATACAAGACTTGACATCTTTGTGTGAACCTATTTATTGAACATATCTTGTGATACAAAGACTGTTAGTTCGACACTCTCACGTACACATTACACTGATAGAATATACTTTGAGAGTTGAACCATATTGACCACATTGAGCTTACAAATTATTTCATATTTGTGGTGTATATTATTGTGCGAATTTGGGTACATATCTGCTTTACTTAAAAGCACAATCACTGTACCAGTTCATTGTAATACACTTTGATTGTATTTCCAGGCACGGGCCTGAAGAGGGAGACTAGCCCTGGAATAGTCCCGGAATGGCTTAGACCCGGTTAGGAAAGCTAGGTGCGTCGTCCTGTTAAGGCGTGTAGGTTGAGGTCAGCCCCGCTAATTGACTTGGTTAAAGTTGAGGTCAGCCCTGTGTTAATTTGACCTGGTTAAGGTTGAGGTCAGCCCTGTGTTAATTTGACCTGGTTAAGGTTGAGGTCAACCCTGTGTTAATTTGACCTGGTTGTAAACGGTGCCGCTCCACCCTTAAGTGAGCTATTAGTGGAATCCTCTAGCTTGCGAGCTTGAGGCGGGGACGTAGGCAAGATTGGCCGAACCCCGATAACATATCGTGTGTTCATTTTTATTTCCGCACTTTATATTTACCGCACATGTATGTTATGGGTGAATGATGCGTATGACTTAATTTTCACATTATATTTATCTACGCATTTGGAAATTGAATAGGCATACCCTAGGTTGTGTATATATTGCTATTTATCCAGTTCAACCTAGGTGATAAATTTTAAAATTCCAATTCACCCCCCTCTTGGGAATACACCAATTCTAACAATTGGTATCAGAGCCTCATTGCACTAGACTTAAACGTTTTGGTAAAAAGATCGTAATGGCTCAAATTGGTATATTCCCATTTAGTGAGGGTCAGTCACCTTTCAGTCCTCTTATGTTTTGTGGTGTCAATTACACCATGTGGAAAATTAGAATGAGCATTTTTATAAAATCAATGAATTGGAGGGCCTGGCAGGTGATTGTAAATGGAATTTGTATGCCTGTAGAAAATGATATTAATTCGATGCATGCAAATTCACATGCCATGGATATGCTATATTGTGCTTTAGATACTGATATTCTTCATGAGTTTATGGCATGTTGTAGTGCACAGGAAATCTGGGTTGAGCTTGAAAAGAAATATGGAGAGACCCAGGAAAAGGGAACCATCACTCTAGAGATGTCACGTTCAGATGCTCAGGGAGTGGCAAGTGATAGGGATAGTGCATCAATAGAACATGAGGTATATGATTCTCACTCCATCTTGTTTGAGGATTCATGTGTTGAAGGAAATGGTGCTACATGTGCTGAATCATCTGTTAAATACCATGATAATTCTATTGATGATACGTGTGATGATTCTTATGCTGAATGTTATGGTATGTCATATGATGAATCATCAAATATTTCCTATGATAATATTGTTGAACATGCATGCAATGATTCATATAATAACTATGACTTATCTTTTGATGAATCATGTGCTAAATTGAATATTAAAAGCATGTTGTCACATGAAAAACTAGAAAAGACTTTATTGAAAATGAATAAATTTCTAGTTAAGATATCCAAGCAGAAATCATCTTTGAAAATTGAGAGTAAGGGGATAGCTATACAATTAAAAGAATTAAAAGATTATCATACTATCCTTGAGAAGAGAAAGATTAAGAAGATATTGAAAATTATCTGCATAGAAAAGGAAATAGATGATTATTCTATTGTTGCACCCAAAGTAGAATATAAAAAGAATAATCATAATGAACCCTTAAGAGCTAAAAGAAATAAATTTTTCAAAAAGGGTCCATATTATAAGTCCCATAGTCATACGTCGTCAAATAAGAATAAAACAAATAAACATAATCTGTCACATGCATATAAATTTCACTTATCTTGTAAAATGAAAGGGCGTATCCGACTTAGAAATGCTAGATATATGGACAAAGAAAAGATGTGGGTTATTATGAAAGCAAACCTCGTAGGTCCTAAGGAAAATTGGATTTAACTTAATATTACTTAATTATTTAATGTTTCCTTAGTTCCTAGGCTTAGGTTTAGGTGGTTGTGATGACTGTAGGTTTGGGAAGTGGTGTTACTTAAAATGAAAATCTTAGTATACGCACTATCTTGTTATACTAAGAACCTTTATCCACTTCCAAATGGACTTGGCATGTGCGCCCGTTATTTAGTTCTAAAATGCTTAACCCATGCTAACATGAAAATCACCAAGTTAAGCAACTATTTTCCATTACACAAAATTGAGCGTTAGGGTTCTATTCTATCATATATCATTATACCCTAAACTCACTTTTGATTGTGAAAAGCCTAAATCAAAATCAAGTCATCACTTTAGGGTTAAAGCACTATTGATCATAAATGACAAATCTATATTAAGTACTTCTCATAGCTACAACCAAATTAAAGGTATCTACTAGGGGATTGGTCCCTTTGAGTTTAAATTGAAAATCCTTTAATTTTGGTTTAATCGCTCAATAGGAAATCTTTACCAAAACACGATCATATCTGGTATAGATTCATCCTTTCCTTGGTTTGTATCCTTGTTCTAAATTGTGATAATACTTACAGGACACCTTCCATTCTCTGAAGAGTATTGTTCACAACATTCACATATCTTATATGCTCTTTGACCAAGCATGGACATGATTACTAAGCACGGACATATTTTTGAAAATGTCCACTCACTCCAAATACTCTTCTGAACTAAATGGTAATTTGATTGTCAAGAGTATTTACTTATTTTCACTTCAGAAGCTCTCAAATCACTAAGACATATCCTTTAGAGCTTTGTGTACTTAGAGATGAGTTGAATGGCTAATATGATTGCCTAGGTCTCAATCTAGATAAATGTATAAAACTTAAGTAGACCTATGCATGTGTACTTTTAAATTGAAAGTCATTCAAACTTGTGCATCTCACACGTATTGAAATTCATATAAATAGAGGCAATATTGGCTTAGCTCACTTAAAGAAATAACTATTGTGACTTTTTGGTCCGCTAAGCCTATTCATCCAAAAGCCAAGCATATGTCATCAAAAATCTTAAAACACTTGGCTAAAGAACTAGAAAATGAAAAAGACATAAAATGAATAAGTGCATAACTAAGGGGGAGCATTTATCCTTCACATCCATATAAATGAAAATGCTTTCATATTCTCATATCATTTCTGTCTTTGTGCCTTAATGAATAATCATACTATACTAAACTCATAACTATCCACTGTTGTGTATTGTTTATACTATATATTGATGGATAGTGATTTGTGATTATCTAGAATTGTGAATTGTTATTGAATATGTTGTTTGATAATACTGGACTGTATGGAACGCCATCTGCAAGGCTGTTGCAGAAACTTATTTACTTGCATGCTTGTATGGAACGCCAACTGCATGGTTGATGCAGTATGTTGTGTATTGCATGCTGGTAGCATATATAGGTTCTCGCATGCTTAAACTGAAATTTTTTGAATTGATTGCTTGAATCTATCAGGTTTTGGTACTTGAAAATTTGGGAAATGTCTGATTTACAGACGGCACTCTGCCGAAATTTTGACAGGATGTTTCCTAAACCAAAACCTTGTGTTAAGGATGATTAATGATAATAAAAATGTTAAAATGTTTTGAACGGATGAGTGAAAACTTAAATAGAAATATCACAGTTTCATCCTTGCATAATTATCACATACTTATGAGAGCTCAGCTCCATCCCTATAGGAAGCACATAAATGACTTATATGCGTCACTTTCGTCTATTGAAATATTGAGGCTCTTCTAAAATCCTTGAACATTATATCTTGTGCTTAATGGCTTACATTTTGATATGAAATGTTTGTGGGTCTTGAACTATATTGCATGCCTTAATGTATATTCTTTGATGCATCTATGGTCTATAGGGACAACTATACAAATCAAGTGAAAATGCAATTGACAAATACTTAGTATAGTTGATTTTAAAGATGTGAATTGATGGCTTATACTATTGAGCATAATGAAACTAATCTTTGGTTAGTATAAGTAGCTAAAGAATTTAAGCACGCACTCAAATTGATAGGGGGAGCATCTAGAATTAAAATTACTATCCTGTTTTGCTTACCCATATGTTTAGTTTAGATCTTGAATGAATTCATTGTGGCATGTACTTGAATGAAAATATTTAATTGAAAATCATAATCTGAATCATGTTTATATTGCCACAACTATTTGTACTTACCATATGATCTTGCATATGATTGCTGAACTATTAGGATCATTATGGTTTTGATTTTCTGGTTATTTTTAGTATATACTTTATTGACAAACCAGAAAATTTGTTTCTTGCTTGCATGAGTTTTAAATTAAGGTCTCTATTTCTGCAAGCACCCCCAGTACCATTTTGCAAACATTAAAAAGGGGATATATGTTTATAGTTATATACATATGTATTTATTTTAGTACTTATGGCAAGAACCCTTCTCAAAACTCAAATATTTATCTCTTGCCTCATTATTATTATATACATACATGTATTACAAATTGCATAACCTTGAGTATAGTCTTAATTGACTATTGAGCTTTTAAAATGAAATGCAATATGTCATGCATATGCGTTGAAAGATCAATATTTGTTGCATGCTCAATTATTTGATAGGATGAGTATATAAGAAATGCACTTAAGAGAACATCATCCTTGAGCTTAATTCAAGTAAGCGTGTATGCAAATATACATGGGAATTTAGGTCCTAATCTTAGAAGTAAATCAGTAAGAACTTAATGCGTAAAATCTCTTGCATGCTAAGTATTACTGAGAAGAATAAACATATGATGGATGTGCTTAAATGAAATTCATTCTTGAACATAAACGCGCTTATGTATGCTTGAAAGTATATTTGGGAGTTTTAGCCCCATCCTTGATAAGAGAATTATGACTCACTAAGCTCATTGAGCTCACACTTTTAATTGGCTTTAACTTTTTGAGTTTGATTTGTTTCATTACTTATACTGCATTAGAAACTTAATGAACTCTCATAATTAATGTTAGTATAGGTAGATGCTTCCTAGACATTTCATAGTTTGCATAAATTTAGGGGGAGCTCTCAAGTAAATTTACAAGTCTAAGAAACAAATTTTATAGTTGATATGTTTTATTGCCTTAGACTTGTGAATATCGATTGGTGGACCATACCATGACTTCATGATGGTCTTGGACTTTACATTTTATTGCATAATCATATTGGGCTTAATGAGTATTCATTATGACTTGTAATGGCCACTTCCGTTTTCCACTTTATAATGATATTGAAATTTATACTTGATTGGTGGACCATACTGAGCTGTTTGAGTAGTTGTGGATAACTTGCTAGGTTTATAAACTCAAACAGGTCATTTCTTATACAGGATTTGTTTTGGAAAGTCTCACTTTCAAACGGCATGCCGCCGAAATTTTTTGAAAAACTTTCCGAACTTATTGTGTTTAGAAATGATATTTTCCTCTTATTTGCCTATATAAACTTGAATGGTTATCTACACCCTTTTTGCTGTTGCCAAAAGGGGGAGAAATAGGCAAGTATTTGTCATCATCAAAAAGGGGGAGATTGTTGACCTTACGTGTTACACCCTGTTTTGATTATGACAAATACTCAAGTATTTAATGATTGCCAAGTTGATGTGTAGGTTTATCTTGGCAGTATCCTATGATGGCACTCGGAGACCCGGAGGAAAACGAAGACCTTGAAGACCCTTGATATAATTGATTTGTTGTAATTTATATTCGGGTCTGTAATATTTAAGTAGGAAATGTCTGTAATAGTAATTAGGGCATTCGGGTTGTAATAAGCTCACACACACATCACATGCATGATTTACTTTGTAAGCTCAAACCGAACCATAGAAAGACCTTAGAGTGTACCTTCGAGCGACCGAAGGTCGACCGACACCGGACTTTTTCGGTGTCTTCAAAATTGGACCCCAAGTGGCCTTAGGACACACACATATGCACATATGTTTATTAGGCACTTAAAATTGATTGAGTTGGGTCAATTCGGGACCGAAATGCACACTTGGTGCACTTTCGGTCGACTGAGCGAAACAGTTCAAATTGGCCCGGTCGACCGAAACCGGTTCGGGTCAACTATTTGACCCGGTCCCGGTCGACCGACCCCTTACAGGTCATTTGACCTCGGTCGACCGAACCACCTGGGAGTCAACTATTTGACCCCCCGGTCGACCGACCACTTTTGTACTCCAACAACTCGGTCGACCGAAGCGCCTCGGGAGAATTCCCAACAACTCGGTCGACCGAGCCGTGCAGTTCAAAAAGGCCTCGGTCGACCGAAGCGCCTCGGGAGAATTCCCAACAACTCGGTCGACCGAGCCGTGCAGTTCAAAAAGGCCTCGGTCGACCGAAACTCGGAGATTTCAAAAATCGCCCTTACCCGGTCGACCGACCCCTTAGTTCAAAATGCCCTCGGTTGACCGAGCTACTTGAGTCCCGGTCGACCGAGCTACTTTTGGTCGACCGGACCTCTCGGGTTGCTCCCATTTTTACCGTGGTTAATACTTTTCTAAACAGGGTTAAAATGCACTAAACTTCATTAAACTTTTCTAATAATACCCTATAGGTCCCCAACGGTCATATTTTCTCCCTTGCCTATATATATGCCTTCATTTGCAAAGATTTAAGATTATTAGCCACCTTGATTAGGGAAAAATTCTTTGAAAAACCAAAACCCTATAATACTCATTTTATTACTCAAACCACTCATACTTGCCTTCTAGCATTGCCTACATATTATGTAAGTTGATTGAGTGTTTTGCTTAATAGGTTTGCTCTCCTTGTGTTACTCGTTTGATTTTCTTGAGAGCCAAACCTTAGGATTCTTAGGAGGCTTTTGCTAATAAAGCATTTCCTAAGAAGACCTTGTTAGATCTTCTAAGCTTGCACCTTCATTGCAAGATCTTGAGAAGAGTGTATTTGCTTTTGTCTGCAAAAACTTTTCAAAACACTTTCAAATATCTATTGTACTTTTATGTTGCAAAATACTTTGAAGAGATATTTGCATGTGTGATTGTGATCTTTGTTGCAACATTCTTTCACTCATATATCATTTGCTGAATACAAAGATTACACGTCTTTTGCAAATCAAGCATATACATCGTTTAATATTTACATGCTTGAAATATCTAAATGATCGAAATATACAAGACTTGACATCTTTGTGTGAACCTATTTATTGAACATATCTTGTGATACAAAGACTGTTAGTTCGACACTCTCACGTACACATTACACTGATAGAATATACTTTGAGAGTTGAACCATATTGACCACATTGAGCTTACAAATTATTTCATATTTGTGGTGTATATTATTGTGCGAATTTGGGTACATATCTGCTTTACTTAAAAGCACAATCACTGTACCAGTTCATTGTAATACACTTTGATTGTATTTCCAGGCACGGGCCTGAAGAGGGAGACTAGCCCTGGAATAGTCCCGGAATGGCTTAGACTCGGTTAGGAAAGCTAGATGCGTCGTCCTGTTAAGGCGTGTAGGTTGAGGTCAGCCCCGCTAATTGACTTGGTTAAGGTTGAGGTCAGCCCTGTGTTAATTTGACCTGGTTAAGGTTGAGGTCAGCCCTGTGTTAATTTGACCTGGTTAAGGTTGAGGTCAACCCTGTGTTAATTTGACCTGGTTGTAAACGGTGCCGCTCCACCCTTAAGTGAGCTATTAGTGGAATCCTCTAGCTTGCGAGCTTGAGGCGGGGACGTAGGCACGGTTGGCCGAACCCCGATAACATATCGTGTGTTCATTTTTATTTCCGCACTTTATATTTACCGCACATGTATGTTATGGGTGAATGATGCGTATGACTTAATTTTCACATTATATTTATCTACGCATTTGGAAATTGAATAGGCATACCCTAGGTTGTGTATATATTGCTATTTATCCAGTTCAACCTAGGTGATAAATTTTAAAATTCCAATTCACCCCCCCTCTTGGGAATACACCAATTCTAACATGTGTGATTGGTTAGTCATGTGTGGACCAATCCTATTTGGACATGTATGATGTGTGTGTTAAAAGTCATGTGTGGACAATTACATGATATATGGATGTAGACCCTGCGTAGGTATGATTAAAGATGATATGGTTATTTTGTGTGGATTGATTGTGATATGCGTATATGTGTGGAGTTCTGTGAAACGAATATGGTTGGATGCGTGTGACTTTAATTAATTAATATTTATGGTAAAGTATATTACTCTACCCGAGGGCTTGTTGAGGAAGGCGAGTACTCTGGTAATTATATGTCGATACCATAGTAGAGGGAAGAAACTTGTATGGTCGGGTGACCTTCCCTATTCTTGGTGACTTTACCTAGATACATAATCCGAGGGTTTACTGAGAAAGGTGAGTGCCCTGGTGTTAGCACTAAAGTAGAGGGAATCTACTTGTATGGGTAGGTAGACTTCCCTATTCTCGAGAATTATCAGTAAAATATTTATGATTGTAGGCATGTGATTGGATCACAAAGACATTGACCATGTTGTGATTATGAGCATGATATTTTGGCTGCTTGTGGATCGTGAACGCATTTGGATGGATATTTTAATTATATATTAAACACTTCAGCCACACACTGTTATAAACTATTTATTCCTTACTGAGAGGTGTCTCACCCCATCGTTCGTTAAATCTTTTCAGGTTATCCAGGTGACCGAGCGTAGATAGCTCCAGGACTGGGTAGTTTTGTGAGTGGTACCAGAACATTTACGTTTTTAGCTTTTATGTTTAATATATTTCATCCAGGCTTTGTAATATGGAGAATGTCGTTGTATGATATGAGTTTGTTGATGTATAAATATAGAACTCTAGTATATTATGTTCGAGGTTATTTTATTATTTTTCGCTACGTGAATGGCATCAGAGACCGTGTCGATCTCATAACACTCCGGGCCCCACGTGGTGGGTTTGAGCCGTTACAATTAATTTGATAAATCTAATGTTGGGAAAAATTCAATAGCTTGAGGATCTTTGCATTGTCATTGTAAAGATTCCTGTAGCAATAATCTTTTGTGTGCAAAATATTTTTACAAGTTATATACTTCAAACTACTCTTGTGCTTATTTCATTGAAGGAAAATATTTTGATTTAGTTTGAATATTTGATCAGTATCTTGGAAACCCTAATCTTGTATTGAGATTTGTTATATTTAGTTTCAAAGAAATAGCTTGTTAGAACACTCCTATACTCGATTTTTTATAGACATAACTTTAAGTGTTGATTGCACACGTAGAGTACCGAGGTTATAGTTCATACATATTGATGTGCATTGATTAATTTGTGCTGAATTGGTACATATTTGCTTGTGTAAGAAGCATCTATTTGTACGCAATTTCTATATCTATTGTATTCCAAGCATGGGCCTGAAGAGGGAGACTAGCCCTGTTGAATAGTCCTAGATTGACTTAGATCCGGTTAGGAAAGTTAGGTGCACCATCCTGGTAAGGTGTGTATTGGTTGAGGTTAGCCCCATTAATTGACCTGGTTGTAATCAGTGCTGCTCCACCCGTTAAGTGAGTTTTAGTGGAATCTTTGGGCTTGCGAGTTAAAGACAGGGACGTAGGCAGTATTGACTGAACCTCGATAACATATCGTGTGTCTGTTTATATTTCTGCACTTTATATTTACCGCACGTGTATGTTATAGTATGAATGATGCGCATGATTTAAATTTCCGCATATTATATTTATCAGCGCATTCATGATTGCATAGAAAGACCCTAGGTTGTGATATTCTGCTAACATCTAGTTTAACTTAGGAAAAAGTTTTGAAATTCCAATTCACCCCCCTCTTGGGAATACATCAAAGCCAACAATTGGTATTAGAGTCTCGTTACACTAGGCTTAATAGTTTTTGTAAAAGATCGCAATGGCTCAAATTGGTGTATCCCCATTCAGAGAGGGATGGTCACCTTCCAGTCCTCTATTGTTTTGTGGTGTAAACTACACCCACTAAAAAATTCAAATGAGCATTTTTATAAAATCTATGAATTGGAGGGCCTAACAGGTGATTGATAAGAGAATTTGTATGCCAGTAGAAAATGATATTAATTTAATGCATGCAAATTCACATGCCATGGATTTGTTATATTGTGCTATAGATTCTCATATTTTTCATGAGTTTATGGCATATAGAAGTGCATAGGAGATCTGGGTTGAGCTAGAAAAGAGATATGAAGAGACTTAGGAAAAAGAAATTGCCACTCCAAACGAGGATTAGGCAGTGGCTAATCATGAGCAGGTTGCATTAGTAGATGATGAGGTATATGAATCTCACCCTACCTCATTTACTGATTCATGTAATGAAGCATGTGATGATTCTTATGCTGAACCCTGTGATATATCATATGTTGAATCATCAGTTGCCTCTAATGACTGCTTTGACGATAATGCATGTATTAACTCAAGTGATGTTTACTGTGATGATTCCTATGTCAAAACATGTGATAAACGATGAATCATCTATTGTTTTTGATAATAATACCTCTTATAATGCATGCATTGATGTTTTTGAGTGCTATTATATACCTGATGCTGAATCATGCAATAAATCTAATAATAATGGCATGCCCTCTAACAAGGAACTAGAATGTACTTTATTGAAAATGAATAAGCTTCTAGTTAGGGTGTCTAAATAAATCTTGGAGGATATGTTACAGGCTTGTGTGTTGGATTTCGGCGGTAGTTGGATACGGTTTCTACCGCTAGTGGAGTTTGCCTACAACAATAGCTTCCAAGCTAGTATCGAGATGACACCATTCGAGGCATTGTATGGTCGGAGGTTTTGATCTCCTATGTATTAGGATGATGTCGGTGAACGACAGATGTTGGGACCTGAACTCGTGCAGCAGAATTCTGAGAAGGTTAAATTGATTAGGGATAAAATTAAAGCAGCCTAGAGTCGGCAGAAGAGTTATGCGGATGTTCGCCGTCAGGAGTTAGAGTTCAAGGTAGGGGGTAAGATATTCCTAAGGATCACTTCGATGAAGGGGATGATGAGGTTTGGTAGGAAGGGCAAGCTGAGCCCTAGATACGTCAGGCCATTCAAGATTGTGGAGAGAGTCGGTCCGGTGGCGTACAGGATAGCATTATACCCAACACTGTCTAGGATTCACAACATGTTCCACGTGTCCATGCTTAGGAAGTATGTTCCTGATCCTTCGTATGTGATCAACTACGAGTCCTTGGAACTCGGGGACACTTTAGCATATAATGAAATACCGGTTCAGATTCTAGACCGTACGGAACGGGAGCTATGTACTAAGAAGATTCCGCTTGTGAAGGTACTTTGGTGTAATCATGCAATCAAGGAAGTTTATGGGACTTAGAGTCAGAGATACGTCAAAAGTTTCCCCAGTTATTCAAAGATGCTCAGAGTTAGATAGGTAAGCAAGCGGTTTGTTTGGTCTCTGGAAGAGCTTGTATTTGTAATCTCCCGAGACGTTATGTGTAACCACGATATTCTTTCGCCATAAGTGAGGGCAGGTAATAAATTTGGGATGGGACTGTTATGTGGGTGGCCGTCGGCTCTTCCTAGAGACAGAGCAGTTAGAGTTCAAACGATGTGATAAAAACAGTTAGCACATTTCGAGAATGAAATTTTATAAGAAGAAGAGATTGTAGTAACCCAAAAAAAAAAAATATCTTGAAGGAGATATTTTTAGATATATATATATATATATCTTGGAGGAGATATTTTTAAATTATTTAAGGGTTAAGTTATGTTTATCATCTCTCTCTCTCTTTAAACCGCGAATTCACTCACTCACTCACTCTTTCTCTCTCTAAGATCTCAAGTTGCTTGTTGCTCGAATTAACGATCCAACGTTACTACGTGGATCAGCGGGTGAATCTTTACAAGTCCTATGGAGTAGAATCTCGATTTAGGAATTTTTGGGTTTTTATCCCAGAAAAATGGAAAGCAAAAAAAGAACAAAAAAAGAAAAAAGAAAAGTGGTCCCACTATCGGTATGAACAAACGTCAACCAACCTACCCGTGTCTGCCCGGCGCCCGCGCTTTCCTTTCCCGTCACGGCAAACGTGAGGAACGGAATTTTCATCTGCTTTACTTTATCTTTAGCGTCAAAAATTTCGTCATTGCCGAAAATAATATAGTATATATAATTAGGTACCACCACCATCCCTCAAGTCCTTTGGACCCTCAAAATAAGTGTAGTGTTGCCACGTGTTGTACATGCCATATTATAAATGGACTAACCTTCAATGTAGTAACGCACGCCACACGCCGAATATATCAATAGCCATTAGGAAGCAACTTAAATTTTGAATTTAAAATTTAAAATTTTATAAATTTAGACAAAATTTATGTGAAATGGTATTTAAATTTTGCCTAAATTTAAATTATGCTCTCAAACACAATTAATTTTGTGACTAGGACTTAGATTTTAATTTTAGAATTTCGTTTATATAATTTTTTAAAATAATGGTGTCTGAAATAATACTTTAAATATTTGATTAATTATCCGAAATAATAATCTCTGCAGTATATCTTTCTTCGCTAAAATGTTAAAATATATCTGGAATGAAAACTAATCATCTTTAAGACTCAAATCTTGGTTATTTAATTAAGAGAGCTTTGAATTCACTCTCCGTACTACCTTTAAGAGTTTAATCTATATAAATGTGATAAAATACAGTAAAAAGTTATTTCAAATTTAATTCATCTTTATGTAAATATTAGTTTATATAAAATTCATACTCCTAAAATATATCTCGAATGAAAACTAATCATCTTCCAGTTCTGTTTTACTCAAAATCGAACACCAAACTGAAACATATCGGTTCTTATAATTATAGACCATTACCAAATCGTGAACCGACGTTTCGGTTTTTTAAAAAAGAAAAATCTCCGATTTAGCCAATGTTAATAATAGTCAAAGTCCAGTACAAATCAATTAGGCCTTTACTAATGCAAGCCCTGGCCCCTCAATTATCAGCTGAGTTGGAAATAAAGGGAAGGGGAGAACCAGTATTTATAACCGGAGGAGAGACTTCAAATCTCTACCACGTTTAATGAGTGACAAGAATAGATGGGGAGGCGGAAAGCCTCGAGAGTTTTTTTTGTTCTTGTTGTCCCACATCGAAAATTTGTGAGAGAGGGAATGAATTTGTCCAAGTTTATAAAAACTAACTATTTCTATCTTTTTTTCTCAAATTTATATTTTGATAATTAAAAATAAAAAAAAGAGTTAAGAATGTGAAGATATATTTATTTCATTAAAAATTGAACTTACTGAGAAATTATTAGTTGAAGAATTTATTAATACATATATATATTATTTAAAAGTCAAAAAATATTATTATTTATTTTTGTTGTTGTAAATCATATGAATTGTACAATAACAACAACAAAAAAATAAAAAATAAAATCATGTCTTAAGTCCAAGTAGATAGGGTTGGTTATATGAATCATTTTCCATCAATTTATGCGATTATAGACAATTTATTTCGATAAATTCAAGAATATTAAATTTTTACTCACTATCTCATTTCAAGTTATTTTAAATTTACCTCTACCTCTTCTACTACCCCACACAACAACTTACTCTTCCTCACCGTGTGCTACGTGACTTACGTTACAAGTGTCCAAACCATCTGAGTTGTCATTTCCTTATCTTATCTTCAATAGAAATTATATATAACTTATTGCGAATATATTCATTTTTAAATTTATCTTTCAATATTATACCAATCATTTATTTAAGCATTCTCATATTAAAGACTTTCACTTTTTAGATATATTGTTTCTTATTTGCCCAACATTCTAATCCATATAACATAACTGGTAATATAGCGCATACTATAAAATTTTCCTTTTAATTTTTAAGAATATTCTTAGATCACAAAGCATAGTTGAAATACTTTTGCATTTTATCCAACCTACTTTAGTTTTATACATTACATCCTCTTTAGTTTCTCCTTCAACTTGCATAATAGCTCACAAGTATCAAAATCTACAAGTATTATTTATTTCTACATTATCAACTTTAACTTTGCATCCAATATTCCTCCTACTATTATTGAAATTACATTTCATATATTCTGTTTGATTTCTACTTATCCTAAAGCCTTTAAATTATAATGTTTCTCTCCATAATTCTAACTTAATCTCTATTACACCCATAATTTTATCAATCAATACAATATCTTTTATAAACAACTTACCCCATGAAACTTCATTTTGGATACCACAAGTAAGGTAATCCATCACTAAGGCAAAAGATAAGGACTCAAACCAAATCCTTGATATACACCTATTTTGATTGAAAATTCTTTAATCTCTCCACCTATAGTCCTTACATATCTTTAATGACGTAAGTATATCTACTATATACACTTTTTTTTTTTTTTTCTAAAACCACTACAAAAATTCTCTAGGTGGCTTATCATACGCTTTCTCTAAATCAATAAACACCACTTGCAAATCCCTTTTCTTTTTCCAAAACTTTTCCATTAATTTTCTTAAAAAATATATAACTTCTCTAATAGATCTCTCAAGCATAAAACCAAATTAATTTTTTTAAACCTTCATTTCTAACATTAATATTTGTTCAACTTCCACGATAATTATTACAATTTTGAATATATTCTTTATTTTTGTATATGGGCAGTGAAGTGTTTTTGCTCTATTCATCTAACAATTTCTTAGTTTTTATAATCGTGTTAAATAAATTAGTTAATCATATAATTTCATTATCACCTAATAGCATTTCCAAATTTCAATCAAGACGCTATTAATATATATTTTTATAAGGTATTTCAATTTTTGATTTTTCGGTTCGATTTTGGATTAGAAATCGAAATCGAAACCGAACCAAGAACCAAAATTTTCTATTTTCAAGAATCAAAACCGAAACCGAAATCAAAAATCAAAAGACTGAACCGGAACTTATTTTTCAAATCTATATTTAATTTTTCGGTCAATTTTGTATACCCTTACCAACCACATTGGGAAAATTAAATTTTGACCTTCATATAATTTTTTTAACAAAAAAATAAATATAATTTTATCGCTCGAATTTAATGTATTTAATATTTTTGAAAGTGATGGCGGTGGAGTCACGTCAAAAGCGTGATGGGGAGGTCAATAAAAGTTGTCAGGCAATTTGTGGGGAATGATGCTTTCTTTGCATTCAATTTTTGTGGCGTTGGACCTCGTCACTTTCTCACGACGATTTATTGTCTCGCCCGACACGCGTTCGAACTGACTTTTTTTCTAAAAATATTTTTTTATTAAAAAATATTTTTAGAAATATATTAAAAGCGAAATTCAATTTACATAATTCGACTTCATTTTTAAATTATGTTTCTATTAAAATTGATTACTCACTTTCGAAGATTTCTTAACTCGGTTTTATAATCAATTTTTTATTAAATAAAAATAGTCAACGTGACATTTGAACAAAACTCTCTAAAGACGTAACAAGTTATAACACTGCTAATTAATTGTTTTCACGATTCTTTAAATCATACTAAAGTCACTGATATATATTAATCAAACTAAATAATTTTCACAAGCTTGAGACAACCCTGATTTTAAAAATTTATAACACAAATAAATAATTTTTTCACAAAGTCTATGAATTTGTGTACATATTTTTTGAACTCACTAACTAATTTCAATAAATCAAAAAATTAGTCCACTAAATTTTAAAATCTTGTAAATCACACTCAAATAACTAATATATAGAAACCAAACTAAATTATATTTTCTACTAATTTGATATAATCTTAATTGTAAACATTTATAACACCAATAAATAATATTTTCACTAAGTCAAAAAATTTATGTAAATAATTTTTGAACTTTCTAACTAATATTTTACAAATTAAATTGTTAGCTTTGGTGTAATCCAAGAGGAGGGTGAATTGGGGTTTTAAAACATTTTGATTAATTTAAACATTTACACTAACTCACCACAGTTCATATCCCGTTCATAATGTAAATATGTATGAAAAATGATTATACTATCAGCACAGACATATATGTGTGTAACATATCTTATTTAAATTAAATATGTGCATGCGAATAATTATAGCAATGAACAGACAAGCATACACATATGGAAATTAAAGTGCAGTAATTAAATGAGAGAGAGAGAGAGAGAGAGAGAGAGAGAGAGAGAGAGAGAGAGAGAGAGCAACACATGATATTTGTTATTGAGGTTAAGCCAAACTAGCTTACATCCCCGCCTTAGGCATATCCCCCAAAGATTACACTAACTTTGCTCACTTAAACGGATGGAGTAGAAGTCGTTTACATCCTCTCCTTATGGGGCGAGGAAAACCCCAATACAATTTTTGGGCTGAACCAAACCGGTCTCACTTCTGGGACTGAGACTTCCCAATTCAATTTTCAAATTGAATCGAACCGATTTCATTTATGGGGTTGAGACTTTTCAGTTCAATTAATGGGATGAACCCAATCGGTACATGAAAAATAATTTTTGTACATAATACAATGCTTTTAAATACAAGTAGAAATGTACACATTAAAACTCTAAGATGTATACACTCTTTTATGATATGATTTGAGCTCAATAGAGTAAAGGATATTTGTCTAAATAATTAATGTACAAATAAAACATATGAATATATAAGATGATTAATATGTTCTCCAACAAAGATATTTGCAAATAAAAGTATTTGCAGAATCTAGAGTTTAAGTTCAAAAGGATTTGTGCAATAAATAATTTGTCCCAAAAAAAATGTTTTTCAAAATAAATAATCAGGAGAAATCAAAACTATACTCTCAAGAAAATGATTTTCAAAGATGAATAATATGTAAGAGTGTATGTATGTATATATAAAAATAAATATCCAAAATGAATATACTCTCTTCCACAATGATTTTGAAATAAGTGAATGTAAGGAGAGTTTGAGAGTTTTGATTAAAGCATTTTGCCCCAAACGAATGATTTAAACAATAAAAAATATTTTGGGGGAACTTTGATTAACAATGGATTAAAGAGAAAATTTGGGTTGATCAAAATTGTTAATTTGAGTTATGAAGGGGGTATTTATAGATTTTCAAGAAAATATGATCGTTGGGGACCTATTGGAAATTTTGAAAATATTTTAATTAAGTTTTAACCTTAATTTCCCTAGTAAACAATTGGCAACCCGAGAGTTTCGGTTGCCAAAGCCATAGGTTTGGCCGCCCGAACACTCACAAAGAGAAAAAGCGTTTTTTGAAGTTCAAGTACATGTGGATAGGGTTGGTTGGCTGAACCAAGACGATTTTTCAAAAGACCGCGATTCGGTCACCCGGTCTAAAGTTCGATTTACTAAACACACGTGTTTGGTCGCCTGAGGCCATTTTGAATGTGAAGTTCGGGTGCCCGGGGAAGGTGAAAAGTGATCGCTCTAAGATTCAGTCGCTCGGGGACGCTCAGTTCAATTTGGTTCGGTCGCCCGAACCAAGTTAAACTTGTTGACTGGTCAACCATTCGGTCGTCCGAACCTATTTTGAACTTAAGAGTTCGGTCGCCTGAATCCCTTTTAAAATTCAAGATAAGTTCAGCTTTGCCTCAAAAGATTTTTCCATATAATTATATCTAATTCGAGGTATGTACTGCATTTGGGAGCGTAGACTCTGGTTATGTGTAGATTCTGGTATGGTACGTTGTATGTACTACAAAGAACATTTCCACTACGTATGTGATGTGTATGTGAATGTGAATAGGGTATATGTGTACACCACGAGGTCGGAGCCTTATTCAGTGTAGTATCACGTATGTTTTTAATTGATACAGAGACAAGTTAGGTTACTAAATTCACACCTGAGGCCCATCTGCGGGTTCGGGGCGTGACATTATGTGTGTGGTTTGTATGGATGAAGTTGGTTTCTGTCTTTTACTTTTGGGTTATAATATTAAAGGCTTGGAGAGCCTTGTGGATAATGGTAGTCTAGAACTCTGGTAATGTATTTTAGGATATTTAAATTATTTCCGCTGCTTTTATGTGATGAATATGGTATCAGGAATATAGATATATTACTAAAGTAGCACCCCGGGCCCTACGTGGCGAGTCAGGGCGTTACACAATACCAAGTATTTTGCATGAAATATTATTTCCCATCAAAACACAACCAGTATTAACTGACCTGTAGGTGTCGAACCATTTTCTATTTGCCGTCATGTGATAAGAGCATCTAGTATCTAGGATCCAAGAATCATCCGTGAGGCACTCCGAACTCGATGAAACACACAGTATGTCCCCATCATTGCATTCTGAATCTCCTTCTACTACATTTGCAGATTTTGACGGACCTTACTGATTTTCAGAATTCCCTTTCTTCCACCCCGGACATTTCGGTCTTATGCGCCCAGTTTTACTGCACGTAAAACATTTCATATCCTTCTTCTTTGCGGACTGCAACCGAGATTTTCTTCGGGACTTACGTCTCCCATGTTCTTGGTTACTTTTCACAACAAGTCCTTCACTACGTGAAGCTTCATTGCTAATCATTTTTCTTTGATGAAAACCGAGCAATGCACTTGTCACCTCTTCCAAATTCAGGCTATCCTTGCCCCATGTAAGAGTGGTAACCAAGTTCTCATAAGTTTGAGACGTAGGTATAGAGTTTAGTAGCATCAACGCTTTGTCTTCCTCCTACAACTTTACACCAACACGCACCAAATCACTCACAATCTAATTGAAAGTGTTGATATGCTGATTCAAATTCGAACCCTTCACCATCTTAAGCTAATACAGCCTTTGCTTAAGAAAGAGTTTGTTCGATAAGGACTTGGACATATATCGACTTTCTAGTTTATGCCAAACTGATGCTGGAGAATCCTCTTCCATCACATGATAGAGTACTTTGTCAGCCAAACACAAACGTATTGTGGAAACCGCCTTTGCTTCCAATTCTCTCCTAGTTGCCTCATCCATACCTTCCAGTTGAACACCAAACAAAGCCTTCACCATCCTTTGCTGCACAAAAAAATGCTTCACTCTCCTTTGCCACAAACCGAAGTTTCCAATTCCATCAAATTTAACAACATCAAATCTTGCAGAAGAAGAACTCGATGCCATGACAACAACGCTCTGATACTAATTGTTGTAATGAACTATGAATTTGCCCAGCGGAATATATAAATGCAGCAAGTAATGAAGCACCAAAATATAATTCACACACGCAGTATATCTGAAAGCAACAAGAATCAACACAAAGATTTACGTGGTTCAGTAAAGCCTACATCCATGTGAGCAATCGGCAAAGGTTTCATTATGTAAAACAAAGTACACAATTCAATTGATTTTCAATGATCTTAGATCTCTCAATACAATCAAACAAGTCTATAAATAAAGTTCCCTTCAGAGGTTTCCTCCCAAAACCCAACCAACTTAATGTTCAAATTCAAATTTTGAATTCAACCCCGCAGCCCAAAACAAAACTGCCAAAACCCAACCAACTTAATGTTCAAATTCAAATTTTTAATTCAACCCTACAACCCAAAACAAAATCGTCGATTGTTTTCCTGAAACCGTCGACGAAATAAAATACCGAGAGCAGGTTTATAAGATTTCTGAAATTTCAGTGAAATCGTCAACGATTTTAGAAAACCGTTAACGGATTTTCCCAGAATGCTGATATTAATTATGTCATTCTCATTGTGTATGCTAACCATTCCAAGAAATGAGCCACCAAACACAACATAATGTATCATAGTAAGAGAACCTTTATTGTTTTTATTTTTGCAAAGAGATGGGCGAAAGGAGAAATGATAGACATAAGATGGTGAGGAAAATCAGCCTAATGAGATAAAGCCTACCAAAATTTGCCCTTAGTTGCACTTGAAACTTGGTGAGATTTGGTGAGGTGGGAGGATGAGAGTAAGAGAGCCCACATAATTGAGAGAAAACGGATGGCATAGGGCTTCCTTATCAAACGATAGGGAGGACCTTAGATGGACTACCTTATTTTGCATTCGAAGAAAGTCCTTTAACCCCACTAGAGGCACAAACTTTAGAGATTTTTTTTTACTCAAGAAAATGGAAAATGGGTTGAGAACCTTGAAATTCTTATTTTTGGTTTTTAGCAGCTCGAAGATCAAGACTACTCATAGAGATGCTTGCAACATGATACCCAAACAAAATAAGTTGCCTATATTCAGATCAGTTCTATTTCCTACTTTAATTTATTTTCAAGTTTTATTATTGTTTTGCATGAAATCATACAATACTATAAAGCGGGTTTATACCATGTGAATGTTCGATTTTGGTATGTTTTTGTGAGTCCTTAATTTTGTAAGAAGGGTCTACATGTTACCAAGCCAAATTACATTTGGTTTTGGCATTCCATATTCCAGAATTACATAACTGATAAAAAGATAATTTAATCATTCATTTTTTCCATATTGTTTATGTATGCATATTCCAATTTCAAGTCGATATGTTAGCTAGGATAGGAGAAGGTAATGTTTATGCATTAGAACCATTAAATTTAATGCAAATTGGAAGAAAAAAGTAAGAAGACATGCAAGCGATCAATCGTCCTGTAGGTGTGCTCAATTGGCCCTTGAACTTTGCAAGATGGTCGATTGATCTCTAAGGTGTTGTAGACTACCTAGTTTAGGGAGTGGTGACCACAATTTAACTTCCAAACAAAATTAATATTAACAAAATTGTAGATATATATATTTGTTTTATTATTGTTCTCTCTTTTTTCTATAAAAAAAAAAAATTCCATTTTAATGACTATTGACATTCACCACCTTTCCATTAAGTTATAGATCGATTGAAAATACACGAAATCACCTCCTAACACCAAATAAAGACAATTTTAATAAAATATTTATTATTTTCCTCAAATATTAGGTTTTATCAGTTAGCTCTAACATTAATAGAGGTGCATTTTGACATATATTTCTTTCACACTTTTGTGAAACATTTTCTTTCACCATTTTTTTTTTATAATATATTACATGAACTAGTTTTATTTTTATTTTTAAATAATTTTTTAATTAATTTAATTTGTTGAATCAACAATATCACAAGTAGAGGGTCCAAAATATTGGAAAAGAGACATTAATAGACGTAAGCATAAATATTAGTATTATAAAAATGTTTAAGACTATATTTTTTTCTAGAACAATACTTATATTTTAATAAATCAAATTGAAGACTACAATTTTGAATTCAAAATTTATTACTTAGCACAAAATAAATAAGTCATCAAATAACAAATAAGGCATGTAAAATAAAATTATTAAACATTAATGATCCTTTTAAAACTTGAGCAATATTGGGGTAAGCATAAGAAAATATGAGCGAGTTTACTTTTTCATGTTTAGTTATTAACTAAAGTGGGAAAGAAAATAAATAACGTACTAAGTCAATAAACAAAATATTTAATTTTACACATCATAAATATTTGATTTTTAAAATTTTTAATCATATTTAAAAAATTATTTTTGACTATATTTGATATACAGAAAAAATACAATAGGGAATAAATTTCCTTTTTTTTTATCTTGTCTCTTTTTTTTTTTTTTTTTCCTAAACACAACCCAAATGGATCACAATGCTTAATTTAAATTATGAATCTTGAAAAAAAAAAAAAATGAAACACTAATTTTCGTTATATATATTTTTTTGTATCTTAAATAATAAAAATAAGATATTACTGACATATAGACAAAATTTTACCCACCCTATATTTAAAGAGACTTTAGATTTAGAGTTGCATTAGATTTGGATAAAATGTAGTATAAAATTATATTCAAATTTATTCAAATTTAAGACTTGAAATTCATACTACCAAATATTATATTATTAATTTTTTAAAATTTTAATTTTCTTTCTTATAGAAGAATAAAATTATAAAATTATTTCATAATTAAATTTTTTAAAAAAAATTTGTTGTCATTTTAGAAAGTTCCACAATGAACTTAAAAATTTTCTTCTACCCACCTTGGTCAAGAAATCCTTCATCCACGCCCACCACGCATTCAAACAAAGCTTGGATTGAAATTTCATTTCCACCTCAAATAGGTGGGACCCATACACGTGACACGTGCAGCACGGCACGTGCCAGCACCTTCAAGCCTCCCCTGCCCACGTACCCGGCCTTTCCTTCTCAACCACAAATTCCCGTTGTGCCGAATGTCCCAACGTGGATTAATTAGCAACGTGAAAAATATATGGACACCGGTAGAAGTATGAAAATTATAAAAATGTATTAGGTCAAAAGATAATAAATATAATTAGTGCTTATATTATGCAGGCTTATTAAAAAAAAAAATATTTAAATAAAAATTTTGAAAAAATATATAGATAGTATTATACAAGGAATATTAGGTACTAAAAGAATATTTATAGGAGCAAATCTTACTGGACATATTGGAAGAGATAATAAAGAGTATGAGAGAATACATGAAGGATATGGAGACAAAAATAAACCTAGGGAGATAATCTAATTAGATTTTGTTATGTCATATGAGTTTATTGCAATGAATACTTTTTATTTTAAGAAAAGAGAAGAGCATTTAATATCCTTCAAAAGTGGACAAAATAAAAGTCGAATAGTTTTTTTTTTTTAACTAAGACGGTATATCGTTTATCATGTAAAGATTGTAAAGTTATCCAAGGAGAAAACTTGACCACACAACATAGAATTTTAGTGTTAGATATATGTGTTAAAAAATGAAAGAGAAGAGATAAAATAAATCAGTGTAAGAGAATTAGATGGTGAAACTTAAAGGAAAAAAATATAATTAAATTTAAAGATAAGATGATCAAAGATGATAATTTGATTATAGAGGTTGGTGCAGATACAAACATTTTTTGGAGGAGGATAGCTAACTTTATTAAAAAAACATTAAAAGAGATTTTAGGTGAGTCAAGAGGAAAATTCTCGAAGGAAAGAAAATTGGTGGTGTGATCAAAATGTTCAAAAAGTCGTAAAGACAAAAAGAATTTGATACAAAACATGACAAAAATGTAAAAATATGAGTAACTTTGAAAAATATATAGAGGTAAAAAGACGCAAAAATGGATGTTAGTGAACTTAAATATAGATCATTTAATAATTTGTACAATAGATTAGATTCAAAAGAAGGGAAAAGAGATATTTAAATTTGCTAAAACTAGAAAAAGAAAAAGTAAGGATTTAGGTATTGTAAAATGCATAAAAAGTGAAAAAGAAATTGTCTTGGTTTAGGAAGAAAACATAAAAGAAAGATATAAAGTTGCTTTAGTAAGTTACTTAATGAAAACCAAATAGAAGGTTTAAACTTAAAATTGACAAAAGAAGGAAATACTAAAAATATGAGATTTATTTACAAGATTAGAGTTAATGAAGTTATATTTACACTAAAAAAATGAAAAATGGAAAAACTATAGGATCAGATAGCGTCTTGATTGAAATTTGGAAATGCTATTAGGTGATAATGGAATTATATGATTAACTAATTTATTTAACACAATTATAAAAACTAAGAAATTGTTAGATGAATAGAGGAAAAATACTTCACTACCCATATACAAAAATAAAGAATATATTCAAAATTGTAATAATTATCGTGGAAGTTGAACAAATATTAATGTTATAAATGAAGGTTTAAAAAAATCAATTTGGTTTTATGCTTGAGAGATCTACTACAGAAGCTATATATTTTTTAAGAAAATTAATGGAAAAGTTTTGGAAAAAGAAAAGGGATTTGCACGTGGTGTTTATTGATTTAGAGAAAGCGTATGATAAGACACCTAGAGAATTTTTGCAGTGGTTTTAGAAAAAAAAAAAAGTGTATATAGTAGATATACTTACGTCATTAAAGATATGTATGATGGTATAATAACTAGTGTAAGGACTATAGGTAGAGAGATTAAAGAATTTTCAATCAAAATAAGTGTATATCAAGGATTTGGTTTGAGTCCTTATCTTTTGCCTTAGTGATGGATTACCTTACTTGAAGTTTCATGGGTTATGTTGTTTATAAAAGTTATTGTATTGATTGATAAAATTAGGGGTGTAATAGAGATTAAGTTAGAATTATGGAGAGAAACATTATAATTTAAAAGCTTTAGGATAAGTAGAAATCAAACAGAATATATGAAATGTAATTAAAGATATGTATGATGGTATAATAACTAGTGTAAGGACTATAGGTAGAGAGATTAAAGAATTTTCAATCAAAATAGGTGTATATCAAGGATTTGGTTTGAGTCCTTATCTTTTGCCTTAGTGATGGATTACCTTACTTGTAGTATCCAAAATGAAGTTTCATGGGCTATGTTGTTTATAAAAGTTATTGTATTGATTGATAAAATTAGGGGTGTAATAGAGATTAAGTTAGAATTATGGAGAGAAACATTATAATTTAAAAGCTTTAGGATAAGTAGAAATCAAACAGAATATATGAAATGTAATTTCAATAATAGTAGGAGGAATATTGGATGCAAAGTTAAACTTGATAATGTAGAAATAAATAACACTTGTAGATTTTGATACCTGTGATCTATTATGCAAGTTGAAGGAGAAACAAAAGAGGATGTAATGTATAAAACTAAAGTAGGTTGGATAAAATGCAAAAGTATTTCAACTATGCTTTGTGATCTTAGAATATTCTTAAAAATTAAAAGGAAAATTTTATAGTATGCGCTATATGACCAGCTATGTTATATGGATCAGAATGTTGGGCAAATAAGAAACAATATATCTAAAAAGTGAAAGTTGTCGATATGAGAATGCTTAAATGAATGATTGGTATAATATTAAAAGATAAATTTAAAAATGAACATATTCGCAATAAGTTATACATAATTTCTATTGAAGATAAGATAAGGAAATGACAACTCAGATGGTTTGGACACTTGTAACGTAAATCACATAGCACACAGTGAGGAAGAGTGAGTTTTTGTGTGGGGTAGTAGAAGAGATAGAGATAAACTTGAAATAACTTGAAATGAGATAGTGCGTAAAGATTTAATATTCTTGAATTTATCGAAATAAATTGATGGAAAATGATTCATATAACCAACCCTATCTACTTGGACTTAAGACATGATTTTTTTTTTGGTTGTTGTTGTTATTGTACCATTCATATGATTTACAACAACAAAAATAAATAATAATATTTTTTGACATTTAAATTTTTTTATAAATTTATAAAAAAATACAAAAAAGTTTAATATAAAATATACTATAAAATATACTATAATAATAATAAAGATTTATGTCCATATATCATGTACCTAGAGGGCGTCAGGACACGCCGCGTAACAAAAAAAAAAAAAAAAAAAGATTTATGTTTCCTTTTATACACTCATTTCCTTAATTAATTGTCAAATCTAGAAAATAAGTGCACATGTATGGACAATTAAATAGATATTCAAAAAGAGTTGATAGAAAAGAAGAATGAAATCTCGTGCCAAGTGGGGCCCACAGACGCTTGTCCACGTACGCACGCAATCCTTTCCATCAGTCGACACCCCGTCTTTTCTTTCTGGTTGTCGGAAACATGGGATGACACCAGCGGGCCCCCACACGCCGCTTGACTCAGCATCCTACCTTCTGGGGCCCACTGAGAGTGTTGGCCCACAGTTCCACGCTATCGCTGCCTTCCCCAAGCCGGCTAGGCCGAGCCACTCGCCAGCGAGCGCACGCCCACTTGGTTCTGGAAGCGGCGACCAACCCAACCAAACCCACCCATCGACGTGTCAACAGTCTGGCGCTGGGCTGTGGTTTCTCTTATGCTAACGTGTGGCGATCATTTATTTGTTTTTGTAGTACAAATTTGATTCTACTTTAGTAACTCCTACGCATTCCAGAATTTTCCTAAAATTAAATAATTCTTTTTATGGATTATTAAAGAAATTTTTCTAAAAATAGTTTAGTATCTATAGTTTAATTAAATCTATTTAATTTTCTAAAATTATTTTCCTATTTCATATTATCTTTCTAAAATCCAAAATTAAACTTTATATAATTTTTTTTTCTTTTTTTAAAAATAAATACTTAAGGTTATAAATAATAATAAAAAAACACACATTATGATGCAAGTTTAACCATTCCTAAAAATTTGAAAAATAATTTTTGTTGCCTTTCAACCTTTTTGTTCAGTTTTAAAAATGTCATTATATCATTTAATTATTTATTTTTATTTTATAATTTATAATTTTTTCCAAAAAAATAGAGAACCATGAATCATGTACATAGTGTGAGTTCATGACTAGTTTTTAATAAAAGATAAAAAAAATATTAACCAACTCGAAGATTTAATAAAAGCATTTGAATCAAATATTTCAACAACTTTACAACTCTTGAAAAGGATAAAAATTTTCTTTAATGTTTTATAATTTTTGCATACCTTTTCTAACATAAAATTTGTAAAGTTAAGATTTATCATTGCCCAAAAGCATTTTCGCCATTTCAACCTTTGTCTATGCTCAATTCTTATTGGAGTACTAATGTTTAAAAATATAATTATTGAATAAAATAATTATTTGAGTTATTTTTGTTAATGTTTTATTAATTATATTTGTTTGATTCATGCTTTAATTTTATTTTTAATGCTTAATTATTAATATTTAATAGTGGTAATCTCTAAATTTTCGTATGAGATTTGGTTCATGAATTCAAACTGAAACTTAGGATTTCATATCAATGATAAACCATTTAAAAAATATGATTATTAAATAAGATAATTACCTGAATTATTTTTGTATTAAAGTTTTTATTAATTATATTTATTCAATGCATGCTTTAATTTTATTTTTAATAATTAATTATTAATACTTAATGGTGATATCTTTAATTGTTTTTTTTTTTTGTGGTGTTTGTTTCATCAATTTAACCTAGATGATAAGATTTCATATCAATGATAAGATGTTTGAACATTTAACTCAGATTTTTATTAGGAATACTAAAATTTAAAAATATGATTATTAAATAAAATAATTAACTAATTTATTTTTGTATTTAATTTTTTTAATTCATGATTTAATTTTATTTATAATGCTCAATTATTAATATTTAATAGTATATTGTTATTTTTTCTTTGTGGAGTTTGGTTCATGAATTTGATTAAAGATAAGACATTTGCACATTTGGTTTACATTTTATAATATCTAGTAATAAGTATTTGAATTCTCAATTTACGATAATCACAAATATATATATATATATACACACATCTAAAGATTCAAAAAATACTATCACATTTTTATAAAATATTTAATTTATAATATTATGTTCTTTTTCCCTTTCCCTTTCCTTTTCCTCTTTTAGTGTACATCTCATTCATCGTCTTCCTTATATTTTAATATTATCTTTGTGTTACGAAAAAGTAGAAAAATAATAGAAAAATAAATAAATAAATAGAGACAAGACAGAGATTTTACGTGGTTCGAATATACATACTTCACGGGCGGATGGGATCAAAACTTCACTATTTTGGAAGAATTACAATATGATATGTATCTGACCTTATACAAAAATATCTCTCCCACTTTCTTTTATATCTCTCATATTCCTCTCTATTTTCCCTTCTTTACTTTCTTTCTTATTTCTTTGCTTTCTCTTCTTTTCTTTCCGCACACCTTCTTCCTCATTTGTTTCTCCTTATATAGTCGTAGGAGGAGCAACTGATGATGGGGTTTCTTATATGTAATGAGACATGTGGATGATGATGGGCGAGCGAGGGAGACTTTAGTGAGCCAGAAGAGAAAACGGAGACATGCGGGATGGGAATAGGTGAGATGGACATCCATCATAAGAGTGAATGATGGGCATGGGGAACATGAAGAGACGGGTACATGGAGAGGGACAAACACTAACAATTATTCATAACACTCCCCCTTGGCTGTCACTCATATATTAACTGTCACGCCCCAAACCCTGAAATGGGACCTAGGGGTGAGAATGTAACCTAACCTGTCCCTGTATCCGATAAAAGCATCCAAAGATACAGTACAATGGATGAGGGTCCGACCCTGTGGGGTTCTCGGGCACCCTAAACACATCCAAACACAATCATATACACAACAAAAAAATGTCATCTATATACACATGCAGTACCATACCAGAGTCTATACAAGAGCAGAACATGACTCTATAAAAAACGTACAAACTGGGTGCCCAACACATCCCAAAATGGCAACCCATCAAAATACAGTCCTAGCACTTATCCAAGCGCTAAACGCAGTACACCGGCCACTACGCTCCCTACACCAGGACGCTAGTTCTGGTTACTCGAAGGACCTGTAAAAATGTATGTACAGCAGGGGTGAGACACATTTCAGTAAGGAAGAACACATGTTATATTGGTGTGTGACATTTGAGTGTTATCATGATATAACATACACGCAGTTAAATGCATTCTAGTACTAATTTTCACAATGTATACACGCACCCATACACATACACATGATCAGTAATCTCGGTGTCGTCACACCCTTTGGCCTGAAGCCGGTTCGCGACAATCTGGCGTTGGCCCGTAGCCAACCCGCGAAGCACGGTGCCACCGGAACATGGCTAGTCCCCAACTCCCTTGGCATCGTACCGGCACTAACTGGTGGATCCACACCCTTCGGTCTGATCTGCCAGTATAGGCTCACGCCCTCGGATATAAAGCTAGACACTCTTGCTTACGTGGTAGGCGATAAACACACGCCCTCGGATATAGAGCTGGACACTCTCAGTACCTGAAACAATTCGGAACCTCGTTCCTACTAGCATTAAAACATATCACATACACATGCGTGCTCATATAACCAAACAAACCACACCCATTTGGTAATCTAAATTATGGTTTTCCAAAAAAATACAGTTTAAACAAAGTCAAGACACAACCATCCCAATAACAAAGTATAAATCAACATATACATAGGTTTTCATCAAAACTAGGGATGCAGCCCGTCGCCTCTTTTTTCTCAAAACTGTAATAATAAAAAACCCATAGTTTTCCCCATTAGATCCCCCTAAATAAGTAGTCAAAACACACACAGGACGTTGGACCACAGTTCTACCGAGTCCGATTTCAAAAATAACCAATATAAACATAGTTCCCCTTACCTTTTCCCCGAATAACAAATCCCGAACTCCAAGGCCCCTAAACAGAGAACCGAGTTCCAAAACCTACAAATTACAGTATAGAATATACTCACAAGACAATTTCCTACAAAACTACCGGATCAGAAATGAAAATCGAGCCTTACCTCGATTTTTCGCCAAAACCCGAAAATCTTCGAAACGAGATTCCGATTAGTAGAAATTGTAGAGAATCCTTCCACGATCCTCGTGGTAACTTCCGATTCTCGACTCCAGCAACAATTGGCGAAGAAATCTAGAGAGAAGAGAGAGTAGGGAGAGTTCTAGAGAGAAAGAGAAAGAGATAAGATTGAAGTTTTTTAGCTTGGAAGTAAAGAATATTCTATTTATAGCCCTTTTGACCCAGCTCAATTCATCGACGAAATGTTGCCTTCGTCGACGAGTCTTCCACCGAGTTCGTCGACAAATCGGTGGCCTCGTTGACGAATATGAGATCACTGATTTTTTTGAGACTCCTCGACTTCTCATCGTCGATGAGTCTCTGAATTTTGTCGACGAGAAGAACAAAGGCTTTGTCAACGAAATCTGGCTTCATCGACGAAATATGGCAACTTCCCAAGTTGCCCCTCTCTTATTTATTTAAACCCATTTATCACGGTTCGGGTTCTTACAATCTCCCCTCTTTACAAAAATTTCGTTCTCGAAATTTTCCACCTCTCATTCACAAAGCCATACTCGGAATGCGTATATATGAACTACCAACAAGAAACTGGCGACCACTACAGCACAGTCCCATCATACACATACACATACATACCCTCATTTATGGCGGAGGAATACCGTGGTTGCATATACAATGGTCTCAGGAGTTCACAATACACACACTCCCAACGATTAACCACCTATCCCAACCCATTGTAGGATCATGTACAAGTGCTCAAAACAACTATGGATACTTCCAGAGTATTTCCGTTTTCAGTTCCCAAGAAGCTTCCTTGACCTCGTGGTTTCGCTACAATACCTTCACTAATGGTATCTCTTTGGTACGAAGCTTCTGAACTTTATGGTCTAGAACTTGAACATGTATCTCCTCATATGCTAAAGTATCCCCAATTTCCAACTCATTATAACTAATAACATGTGAAGGATCTAACACATACCTCCTCAACATGGATATGTGAAACACATCGTGGACCTTCGAAAGTGCTGGAGGTAATGCAATCCTGTAGGCTATCGGACTCGCTCGCTCAAGTACCTCAAATGGTCCGATATACCTTGGGCTCAACTTGCCATTTCTCCCAAATCTCATCACCCCTTACATCGGAGCAATATGCAGAAATACCTTACCTCCCACTTCGAACTCTAACTCACGGCGGCGAACATATGCATAACTCTTCTGCCTACTCTGAGCTGAACTAATCCTCTCTCGGATCAAACCCACCTTCTCAGACGCCTGCTGCACAAGTTCAGGTCCTAACACCTAACGTTCACCAACCTCATCCCAACACAAAGGAGATTGATACCTTCGACTATACAAAGCCTTGAATGGTGCCATCTCGATACTAGACCGGAAGTTATTATTATAAGCGAACTCTACAAGTGGCATAAATTGTATCCAGCTACTACCGAGGTCTAACACACACGCTCGTAACATATCTTCCAATATTTGAATCGTCCTCTCCGACTGTCCATCAGTTTGGGGGTGGAATGCTGTACTGAAAGTAAGCTTCGTCCCCAATGCCTCCTGCAAGCTCGTCTAGAATTGAGAAGTAAACCTTGGATCTCGATCTGACATAATGGACATCGGTACCCCGTGCATTCTCACAATCTTATGCACATACAAATCTGCTAGCCTACTTAAAGGATAGCCAACTTTCATCAATATGAAATGGGTAGATTTTGTCAATCTATCCACGATCACCTAGATAGCATTCTGCCATTAAAGCACTGGTGGCAAACCGGTCACAAAATTCATGGAAATATGCTCCCATTTCCACACTGGAATAGGCAAAGACTGCAACGGCCCTGTCGGCCTTTGATGTTCAGCTTTCACCCGCTGACACGTCAGGCACTGTTCCACGAACTGAGCAATCAGCCTCTTTATACCAGACCACCAAAAGGTCTCATGCAAGTCCTGATACATCTTCATACTATCAGGATGTATCGCATACATGGAACGATGCGCCTCCTCTAGAATCATCCTTCTAATCTCATCATCATTCGGAACACACAGTCTGGTCCCAAACCTCAATACACCCCCTTCAGAGATGTTAAACTCTGTAGCCAGTCCTTGCTGTACCTTTTCCATCACCTCTACCAACTCTGCACCACTAGCCTACATTGCTTTTATACAATCAAATAAAGTCGGTTGGACCACCAAACCAGCAAGATAAGCCTGATAATCACCAACCACCAACTCTATACCTGAGCTCTCAAAATCCCGTCCGATGTGACATTGAGTTACAACCACAGATACAGTCGTAGGCCCTGACTTCCAACTCAATGCATCAGCTACCACATTAGCCTTCCCCGGGTGATAACTGATCGTGTAATCGTTGTCTTTAATCAACTCAAGCCACTGTCTCTGCCTCATGTTCAACTTCCGAAGTTTTTCTGGAGTCATCCCGTACAGAGCTTTAGAGATCGGTGCCTTGCCAAGCAGCAATTTTATCGTAAACTCCACCTCATGATCCGGAGGTAAACCGGGTAAATCATTTGGAAACACATTCGGGAATTCGCTTACTACCCAAATGTCCTCGAGTCTCAACTCATCCCGCGGAGGTTCCTTCATACATGCTAGGTACCCCTGACATCCGTCCAAGAGTAGCCTCTTCGCCTCTAATGCCGAAAGAATCTGTTGCGTCAAACGCATACACGATCCCACGAATTCATATCCCTGCTCCCTAGGTGGTCTAAACACTACTACCTTCCTACGATAGTCGATCACTGCGTAACTGGAGAATAACCAATCCATCCCTAGAATAATATCAAACCCCGACATGTCGAATACCATAAGATTCACTAGTAGTAGCTTTCCTTGAATTTCCACTGGGATGTTTACCAACATCTTCCTACCAAAAGATACACTCCCAGATGGTGTAGTAACAGATAACACCTCATTCATGTCTCGAGTCTCAACCCCACATCGTCCCACAAAATTCACAGACACAAAGGAATGGGTTGCACTCGAATCAAACAAAACAGAAGTTTTATTTGAAAGCAATAATAAGGTACCTGTCACCACGTTACCTGCATAATCAACGTCCGCTGGAGTAAGAGAGTATACTCTGGCCAGAGCTGTATTCGTTTGAAAGGTTTCGCGAGGCATCTGATTGCTCCCTCGATCCGTACTGAATGCAGGCACACCTCGCTTCGGTGCACGACAATCACGAGCCATGTGACCAGGTCGACCACAGTTATAGCAGTTACCATAAAAAGTACGACACTCACCCTCGTGCCGTCTAAAACACCTGGTACAACGACCACCAGTCTGGCTCATCTAAGAGTCCTGGCACTCGGTATTCTGATGGTAACCCAAGCCCTTGCTCCTCTTCTTCTATGATCCCTGACGAGATCCTATCTGAAAACTAGAAGGTACTATCCTCTTCCTCGATTCCTGATCCACCTCGTCCTCTCGGATACCAGTCTCAATCACCGTGGCCTTATCCACCAACACCGAGAACTCGCGAATATGAAGCATACCCACCAATCTGCGGATATCCTTCCTCAGGCCCTTCTTGAACCTCCGAGTCTTCTTATACTCGCTTGAGATCATACATCGTGCAAAGCGGGACAACTCTATATATTGAGCCGCATACCCTTGCACCATCATACTCCCTTGAGTCAGCGCAGAAAACTCATCTGCCTTCGCATCACGTACGGAACCTGGGAAGTATCTGTCGAAGAACACCTCCTTGAAACGACTCCACGTCATCTCCTCAAGACCGGCTCTCTGCTTCTCCAGCAGACTCACCATAGTCCACCATCGACCCGCCTCCCCAGACAGTTGGAAGGTGGCATAAAGAACTTTTTGCCTATCCGTGCAGTGCAGGACCTCCAAGATCCTCTCAGTCTTCTCCACCAAATCCTATGCTATCGTATGGTCAGGTCCCCCAGAGAACGTCGGAGGATGCATGAGTGTGAACCTCTCAATGTTGCACCCCGTAGCAGTAGGAGAGCACTTGCGTCTCCTCACACTCCGCCTGATCTCTCGTAACACCTGCCTCTTCAAACCTTGAGGCACAGAAGGGGACATATCACTCATAGTCTCCTCGGAGCCACTTCCCAGGTCATTATCCTTGGGCTCCATTCTGTTGCACAATAGGAATCTATCAGTATTCCCTACTACATATACAGTTAACACAATGATCTACACTAATCGTGTTAACTACTCCTTGCCAGGTCTAGGTTTGTCCTATCACACCAACACGAAAGTCATCAATGATCTGCCCTGCTTTTACTGGAATCGTCATCCCAAGAAAAACACAGAATACCATCAAAAAATCTCGGTCTAGCAATCGAACAACCGTCAACCAACTCTACCCATATCCACATCCTATACTCTCTCATAACTAAGCCTAACCAAGTTTACAAGATCTAGTAACCTGGTTAGCTCTGATACCAAGCTGTCACCCCCCGAACCCCGAAATGGGACCCATGGGTGAGAATGTAACCTAACCTGTCCCTGTATCCGATAAAAGCATCCAAAGATACAGTACAATGGATGAGGGTCCGACCCCGTGGGGTTCCCAGGCACCCTAAACACATCCAAACACAATTATATACGCAGCGGAAAAAGGTCATCTATATACACATATGCAGTACCATACCAGAGTCTATACAAGGACAGAACATGGCTCTATAAAAAACGTACAAATTGGGTGCCCAACACATCCCAAAAATGGCAACCTATCAAAATATAGTCCTAGCACTTACCCAAGCGCTAAACGCAGTACACCGGCCACTACACTCCCTATACTAGGACGCTAGTTCCGGTTACTCGAAGGACTTGTAAAAATGTACGTACAGCAGGGGTGAGACACCTCTTAGTAAGGAAGAACACAGGTTATATCGGTGTGTGGCATTTGAGTGTTATCATGATACAACATACATGCAGTTAAATGCATTCTAGTACTAATTTCCACAATGCATACACACACCCATACACATACACATGATCAGTAATCTCGGTGTTGTCACACCTTCAGCTCGAAGCTGGTCCGCGACAATCCGGCGTTGCCCCGTAGCCAACCCACGAAGCACGACGCCACCGGCACATGGCTAGTCCCCGACTTCCATGGCATTGTACCAGCGCTAACTGGTGGATCCACACCCTTCGGCCTGATCTACCGGTATAGGCTCACTCCCTCGGAGATAGAGCTGGCCACTATTGCCTACGTGGCAGGTGATAAACACACGCCCTCGGATATAGAGCCGGACATTCTCAGTACCTGGAACAATTTGGAACCCCGTTCCTACTAGCATTTCAACATATCACACACACATGCATGCTCATATAACCAAAAAACTCACACCCATTTGGTAATCTAAATCATGGTTTTCCAAACAAATACAGTTTAAAAAAAGTCAAGGCACAACCATCCCAATAACAAAGTATAAATCAACATATATATAGGTTTTCATCAAAACCAGGGATGCAGCCCGTCGTCCCCTTTTTCCCAAAACTGTAATAATCCCATAATTTTCCCCGTTAGATCCCCCCAAATGAGTAGCCAAAATACACATAGGATCATGAACCACAGTTCTACCAAGTCCGATTTCAAAAATAACCAATACAAACACAGTTCCTCTTACCTTTTTCCCGAATAACAAATCCCGAACTCCAAGGCCCCTAAACAGCGAACCGAGTTCCAAAACCTACAAATTACGGTACAGGATATACTCACAAGACAGTTTCCTACAAAACTACTGGATCAGAAATGAAAATCGAGCCTTACCTCGATTTTTCGCCAAAACCCAAAAATTCTTCGAAACGAGATTCCGATCCATAAAAATTGTAGAGAATCCTTTCACGATCCTCGTGGTAACTTCTGATTCTCGACTCTAGCAACAATCGACAAAGAAATCTAGAGAGAAGAGAGAGTAGGGAGAGTTCTAGAGAGAGAGAGAGAGATAAGATTGAAGTTTTTTAGCTTGGAAGTAAAGAATATTCTATTTATAACCCTTTTGAATCGACCCAATTCGTCGACGAAATGTTGCCTTCGTCGACGAGTCTTCCACTGACTTCGTCAATGAATCGGTGACCTCGTCGACAAATCTGAGATCACCGATTTTTTCAAGACTCCTCAGTTTGTCATCGTCAACGAGTCTTTGAATTTCGTCGACGAGAAGAACAAAGGTTTCGTCGACGAAATCTAGCTTTGTCGATGAAATATGCCAACTTCCCAATTTGCCCCTCTCTTATTTATTTAAACCCATTTATCACGGTTCGGGTTCTTACATTAACTCCTTCCGTTAAGATCTTTAAGATGCCTCATTCCGATAAGATGAACCAATTTCTTGAATGTTGGAGTAGGTAAAGCTTTGGTGAATAAATATGCTAGATTAGCACTTGATCAGATTTTCTAAACATGTATATCACCATTCTTCTGGAGTTCATGTGTATAGAAGAATTTTGGAGAGATATGTTTCGTTTTGTCACCCTTTATGTATCCTTCTCTCAGTTGAGATATACATGTGTCATTGTCTTCATATAAAACTATTGGAATATTATTGATCAATTGAAGACCACAATTTGCTTGGATATGAGAAATCATAGATCTGAGCCACATGCATTCTCTGTTAGTTTCATGGATAGTAAGTATTTCGGAATGATTAGAGGATGTTTCTGTAATCGTTTGCTTTACTGATCTCCAAGATATAACAGTATTTCTCTCAAATAGGGTAGAATGTGCTTAATTCCATTCTAGTGTCGCCGAGTAGGAGTAGAGTTATGTCTTACTAGTAGATTTATAGAAAATGTAATGTCGGTTCTTATACAAGTGGCCAGAAACATTAGAGAGCCGATAGCACTTAAATATGGTACTTTAGGACCTAACAATTCCTCCCCTTCATCATGCGGTCGAAATGGATCCTTCTTAACATCAAGTGATCATACCATCATTGGAGATCCCAAAGGATGAACTTTGTCCATATAGAATTGCCTTCTTACCTTTTCGGTATATTTAGATTGATGAACAAGAATTCTACCATTTATATGTTTAATTTGTAGGCCAAGACAATATTTTCCCCCCCTAAATCTTTCATCTCGAATTTCGCCATTAAATAATTAGCAGCTTTAGTGAACTTTTCAGGAGTCCAACTAAATTCAAATCATCAACATAAATAGAATTATAAAAAATTTAGATTCTAATCTTTTAATAAACTGTAAATCTGTATGTCATGGTACTGTAAAACTGTATAATCATAGTATACTGTAAAGCATATTCCCTGTCTGTATATTCTGTAAAACATAATCTTCAAAATACTGTAAAACATGTTTCTGTATAAATACTATAAAACATGATTCTGTATTATATCCATATTCTCATGTCACACAGTAATTTAAAACATATTAAACATATTTGATAAACCATATAAATTTCTGTTGTGAATAATAATCTGGTAAAAACGTATAATTTATACTGAAAAATTACTAGAGTTACCTAGCATAGCATATTTCCCTTACCAGATTCTTGTTAGAATCCCCTGTTGTGATGGGTCCTATACCCGTAAGGTTCTCCACTCAACACCCTGAAAACCATAAATCTCATAACAAAATATCATTATTTCCTTGCGTACTACATTTCCTATAATTGTGGGAAAGGTAAAAATTGGATAAAATACCTTATTTTGAGATTGAGATGAATTCCAAACCAACTTCTCCAACGATCAGCTCCACAAACTTGCAGAGAACTTTACTAAGACCGTCATGGTGGCTTCTGATCTTCAATCCGGCGAGAAATAGGGCTGAGATAGAAGAGAGAAGGGAAGGGAAACATAGAGAGAGAGAGAAAAAAAAAGGTTTATGCGCTGAAAATTTTGTTAAAAATCCGAGTTTCAGCTATTTATAAAGCTAGATTTATCGATGAGACACATCACCTCATCGACGAGTCCTGTAGAAAGTTCATCGATGAACCTGCACCCTTGTCGATGAATTTTAGACTTCCAAAAATCCTCTCTCGATATCCTCTCTTCGATGAGACGAGTCTTCGTCCACGAGATCCTGAAGAACCCTCATCGACGAAACCCCTGTGTTCACCGACGAGGTCTGGAAGAATTTTTTGGGTTATTACATTCTCCCTTCCTTATAAAATTTCGTCCTCGCAGTTTACTATTTGTATTACCTTCTATCATCCCATAAAGACAAATTGTCTACTTATTTTATTACCTGCCCTCACTTATGGTAGAGGAATACTGTGGTTACATTCCAAATTTTGGGGAATTACACATATAGAACTAATAACTACTCTTATCTAATCAATACATGTACCTGCAAAAGAAACACTATCTAACTACTATACTTTACCTGATTACCTCCAAACCTCTTGGAACAATTGCGGGTATTTCTGTATCATCTGCTCCTCGAGTTCCCAAGAAGCCTCCTTTATAGAATCATTCTTTGGTGTGCAATTCTTGTATCTTTCTGTCTAAGATCTGTACAGGTACTTCTTTATAAGCTAATGAATCCTTAAGCACTATTTCTGTATAGCTGATTATGTGGGATGGGTCTGGGACGTATTTCCTCAACATAGCTACATGAAACATGTCGTGTATTCTAGTTAATGCTAGCGGCAAAGCTAGCTTGTAGGCAACTGACCCTATTTTCTCGAGTATCTCAAATGGGTCAATAAACTTAGGGCTCAACTTACCCTTCTTCCCAAACCTCATAACCCCTTTTAACGGAGCTATTTTCAAAAATACAGGGTCTCCCACTTCAAATTCCAGTTCCCGGCGGTGAGTATCCGTGTAGCTTTTCTGCCGACTCTATGCTGCACTGATTCTATCTCAAATGAGTCGAACTTTATCGTACGCCTGCGGTAGTATTTCTGGTCCCAAAACTTTCCTTTCACCCAGCTCACTCCAATATAAAGGGAAACGACACCTCCTACCATAGAGTGCTTCATAAAGAGCCATGCCAATGCTAGCCTGGTAGCTGTTGTTGTAGGCAAATTCCACTAATGGCATATACTGAGTCCAGCTACCCCCAAAATTCAATACATATTCTTGCAACATATCCTCAAGTACCTGAATCGTTCTTTCTATTTAACCATCTGTCTGAGGATGGAAAGCGGTGCCGAATGCTAGCTAAGTTCCCAATGCCTCCTACAAGCTCCTCCAGAACCGCGATGTAAAATGTGGATCACGGTCCGAGACTATGGATACTAACACTCCATGGGGTCGAACAATCTCCTACATGTAAATCTCTGCTAACCTGTTCATAGGGTAGCTAACTCTAATGGGAAGGAAATGAGCTGTCTTTGTCAGCCTATCAACAATTACCTAGATGACACTCTAACCATGCGGCGCCAGTGGTAACCTAGTAACAAAATCCATGGATACGTGGTCCCACTTTCACTCAGAAATGAAAAGTGGTTGCAACTGACCAGCCAACCTCTAGTGCTCAGCCTTAACCTGCTGGCATGTCAAGCACTGTTGCACAAATTTTGCTATTTCCCTTTTTATGCCACTCCACTAAAAATGCTCCTGTAGATCCCTATACATTTTTGTACTTCCAAGATGAACAGTGTATAAGGATCTGTGTGCTTCTTCTAGAATCGTCCTCCTGATGCTGTCATCCGTAAGCACACATAGTTTGGTGCGAAATCTCAAAGTCCCATCATCAGAAATGCTAAATTCCTCTCCCTGACTATCTTGTATTCTGGCTATTACTTCTGCTAATTCTGGATCATTCCCCTGAGCAGCTTTAATTCTTTCATATAGTTTAGGCTGTACAACCAAACTGGAAATAAGTTCCTGAGAATCATCTTCCACTATTCCACACCGAGCCTTTCCAAGTCCATCTGAATTGGGTTCTGAACTACTGCTGTTAACTATACTGCATCTTCTGATTTACGGCTCAAAGCATCAACCTTCACATTTGCTTTACCTGAGTGGTAACTAATGGTACGGTCGTAATCCTTGATGAGTTCCAACCACCTCCTTTGCCGCATATTCAATTCTTTCTGTGTAAAGAAATACTCTAGACTCTTATGATCAGAGAATATCCCACATCTCTCACCATATAAGTAATGTCTCCAGATCTTCAATGTGTGCACCACTGCAGCTAATTCCAGATCATGAGTAGGGTAGTTCTTTTCGTATTCTTTCAACTGTCTCGAAGCATACACTACCATCCTACCATGCTGTATCAGTACACAATTGAGCCCTTTCAAAGATGCATCACTGTAAATCACATACCCATCACCTTTTGATGGAATCGTCAGTATTGGTGCAGTGACGAGCCACTACTTTAATTCTTGGAAACTTTGCTCACATTCTTCATCCCACACAAACCTTACATTTTTCCTAGTCAACCGCGTGAGAGGTCCTGATAAGGCTGAAAACCACTCCACAAAACAACGATAATAGCCTGCCAGTCCCAAGAAACTTATGATTTCTTGCATGTTCCTCGGTTTGGACCAATTCACCACCGCATCAATCTTACTGGGATCCACTGAAATACCATCTCTTGAGATCACATGGCCCAAAAACGTAACCTTCTCAAGCCAGAACTCACACTTACTAAACTTGACATAGAGCTTTCTATCTTTAAGCATCTGCAGTACTTGCCTCAAATGCACCTCATGATCCTAAAAAATCCTCGAGTAGACCAGTAAATCATTAATAAAAACCACTACAAACTGGTTTAGATACTGGTGAAAGACTCTATTCATCAAGTCCATAAACATAGTTGGGGCGTTTGTCAAACCAAATGCTATAACGAGGAATTCATAGTGCCCATACCTGGTCCTGAAGGCTGTCTTTATAACGTTCTCTGCTTTTACCCTCACTTGATGATAACTTGATTTGAGGTCGATCTTGGAATACATCTGAGTACCCTGGAGCTGATGAAATAGATCGTTTGTACAGGGTAGATGATATTTATTATTAATAGTAACTTTGTTGATTTCTCTGTAATCAATACATATCCTTAAAGACCCGTCTTTCTTCTTTATAAACAACACTAGAGCTCCCCATGGCGATACACTGGGTCGTATCCCATATTCAGCAAGTCTTGTAACTGATTCTTCAATTCTCCTAATTCAGGTGGAGCTATATGATAAGGAACCTTAGAAATCAGTGTCGTCCCTGAAGGTAAATCTATGGGAAAATCCACCTCGCATTCAGGAGGCAACCCAGGTAGCTCCTCTGGAAAAACATCTAGAAATTCTCGTACGATTGGGGTACTTTCAAGCTTCAATTCATTCTCTGACGCTTCCTTTAAAAAAGCCACAAACCCCTGACTTCCATCTAGAAGCAATCTACTCGCCTAGATGGCTAATACTAGCTGTGATGGAGCACGTACTCGTGAACCAACAAACCAAAATTCTCGCTCCCCAAGAGGTCTGAAAATTACTTCTTTCTGATGACAATCAATGTTGGCATGATTAACTATCAACTAATCCATTCCCAGTATTACATCAAACCTATACATATCAAACACAAACAGGTCAGCTGGTAGCACTCTCCCCTGAATTTCTATAGGATAGCCTCTGAGTACCCTTTTACACCTCATCACTGACCCAAACGGTGTAGTTATTGACAGTTCTCTATCTAATAACTTAGTCTCATTTCCAGATAATTTAACATAGGATACAAAGACAAAGGAATGAGTAGCACCTGAATCAAATAAAACAATAACGGGATGTGATAAAATAGTAAATGTACCTGTCACCACATCCGTAGCAGCCTCAACATTACCCGGCGTTAATGCGTAAACCCTCGCCAGGGCTACATTCCTCTGCTGGCCTCCATGAGGCGCCTGATATCCTCCTCGATAGGGCCTGGGAGCTGGGACCTGGTCTGGAGGTCCTGGGCATGCACATGCCATGTGATCGGGTCTCCCACAATGATAGAAAAAATCTCTCACAACCCGGCACTCCCCCAAATGCCATCTCCCACATGTCTGGCATACCGGGATAGTCGGCGTACCCTGATTCTCATGAGGTCTTGTCACCTGCCTCTGATCTCCCATATCACGACCTCCTCTCCATGGACCCCAACTGGAGCCAGCCTGGAAACCCTGAGGCGTAGGCCTCTTCCTCTAACTCTGGGCTGCTATACCCCTTTGTATACCACTCTTAATGATCGCAACTTTGTCTACAACTTCCGTAAATGTCTGAGCCTGAAACCAATCACCTATTCAAATAAGTTCTGCCTCAATCCCTCTTCAAACTTCCTTGCCTTTTTCTCTTCATTCGGCGCTAAATGCAGGGAAAAATGTGACAACTCAATAAACCGAGCTGCATACTGAGATACAATCATCTACCCCTGTACCAGGTGCATAAACTCTGCTGCCTTCGCTCTCTGAATGATAGAGGGGAAATATGGCTTGAAGAATAGCTCCTTGAATTGGTCCCACACCACTGGTACTGGAACCAACCTCTGCTCCTTTATTAATCGCGCTGATCTCTACCAGCACTTTGCTTCTCTTGTCAGTTTAAATGCCGCAAATACTACTTTCTGCTTATCCGAACAAGGAAGCACAACCAACGTCTCTTCGATGTCCTGGACATAATTCTCAGTTACAATCGAGTCGTCTCCTCTAGAAAAGGATGGGGGCTTCATCCACGTAAATTGCTCGATCGAATAACCACGATCCCTAAAGCTCCTGGCCATCTCAGCCATCACTTGCTGGGTGACGCTGCGTAGTATTGCATCCGTATCTCCTCCTCCCATGCTGGAAGGTCCCATCCTATCCTTTCCAGCATTCGTGCCACTGCTTCCTGGGTCCATCCTGAAAACAAAGAACACACTTTAAGAATCTTATCTCCTATACCATCCTTATCTATTTCTTTCAACTAAAATCCCATATTCACGCTTTACTACCTTCCTTGTTCTAAATTCAGAATCAGGTTCTGCAACCTAGACACACGATCCGACGATAGTTTACTATGGGTTTCCTAAAATCGTCACCCCAAGAAAAACACAGAAACCACCACGGTAATCTTGTACCCAGACTACAGAACAAATCTCAAATCATTTCCTATACTCTGGTATTACTTCCGCTGTACTCTAAAGTCTATAGAGCCTAGCAACCTAGGCTCTGATACCAAATTGTAATGACCTGCTATACTTTATAAATATTTTGAAATTTTTCTATAATAAATACCATGAAATTCCATATCTCCGATACCTTCTAATATATAAATATATTTAACTATCAACCTATGCAGCAGGAAGTTGTATCCATATAAGCGTAAACACATATATACACAATACTAAAGTGCTAAGATGTTCCCAAAATATGCATATACAACTACTCCTCAGAAGAAAACCCTAATTTGTGCCAGAGTTATACAAAATTAATCTCCCAAAAATACTCACTTTATTGACGGGGTAGCACTGAAGCTCCTCAACCTGCGAGCTTGATCTGCTCACCTAACTGGATCACCTGAAAAATGTTAAAGTAATGGGATGAGACGACGCTCAGTAAGACGAAATATTCTATTACTAGTGTGTGGCAAATGAGTTACAATTCTATAAAAGTCTGATTCTATATAATCATGTATAACTGAATTTGTAAATATGGTACAAATAATATAAAATACCACCTTGTTCAGATTGCTTAATATAACTGTCTTTATAAGTTTTCTATTCATAATACTTCTAATATACATAAGTACATCCTCTGTTTCTGTGAACTGTATATACATATAAATACTGAAAAACTTTCCTGTGGATAACTATATGTCATGATTTAACCCCTTATGACAGGGTTGTGCGGCCTGTAGGCGGGATCTATCACTGGCTGTCCTACTAGGACAAACCACTATACTCCATCAGTCAGATCGGCCCTCCTTAACCCATATCTGATGGGGAGCCTGTCCACAACATAGAAACGATCGACTTATCTACTACGTATTATTTGAATAGGTAGTTGCACTCTATACAGTATATAGCTATGGTACCGTACTTTGTAAACTGTATATGTAATGGTCCATCAGGGGCTGATACTATATAATACGTTTCTGTATATAACTCTCTGTTTTACCATGATTCTATAATAACTGTATAAACCATGGCGCTGAAATAAACTATTTCTATAACAACTGTATTTCTATAATTAACTGTAAATCTGTTATGTCATGGTATTGCAAAACTATATAATCATGGTATACTGTAAAGCATATTCCCTATCTGTATATTCTGTAAAACATAATCCTGAAAATACTGTAAAACATGTTTCTGTATAAATACTGTAAAACATGATTCTGTATTATATCCATATTCTCACGCCACACGGTAATTTAAAATATATTAAACATATTTGATAAAACATATAAATTTATGTTGTGAATAATAATCTGGTAAAAACCTATAATTTATACTGAAAACATACTGGAGTTACTTAGCATAGCATATTTCCCTTACCTGATTCCTACTATAATCCCCTACTATGACGGGTCCTACACCCGCAGGATTCTCCACTCAACACCCTGAAAACCATAAATCCCAGAACCTAATATCATTATTTCCTTGCATACTACATTCCCTATAACTGTGGGAAAGGTAAAAACTGGATAAAATACCCTATCCTGAGATTGAGATGAATTCCAAACCAACTTCTCCAATGATTAGCTTCGGCAGCCTTGCAAAGAACTTTACTAGGAGCGTCGTGGTGGCCTCAAATCTTCAATCCAATGAGAAATGGGGTCGGGATCGAAGAGAGAAGGGAAGGGAAAAGTAGAGAGAGAGAAAAAAAAAGGTTTCTGCATTGAAAATTTTGTTAAAAATTCGAGTTTCGGCTATTTATAGAGTCGGATACGTCAATGAGACACGTCACCTCCTCGACGAATCCTGTAGAAAGTTATTCGACGAACCTGCACCCTCGTCGATGAATTTCAGACTTCCAAAAATCCTCTCTTGGTATCTTGTCTTCGACGAGACGGGTCTTCGTCAACGAGATCCAGAAGAACCCTCGTCGACAAAACCCCTGTGTTCGTCGACGAGGCCTGGAAGAATTTCTTAGGTTATTACAGATTTCTTTTTCATAAGAAATGAGTTTGTAAATGTCGAATGAATTATCCACCTCTATAATCTCTTCTAGAGTGTTTATATATTTCAATTTTTTCCTTCTATGAGTTTTGTCTTTTGCACCAACAGACCTTTCACGCTTAACTTGTAGTTTAGGTTCATTAGCCGGTTGTTGTCATTTAGTGACATCAATACGTGCTAGAATATTTGTAATAAGTATATGAGATTTTAATATGGCCTTGGTATCTGCAAAAGATTCTGGTAACTAATTTGCAATCTCTTGCAAATGTACAATCTTTTGAACTTCAAGTTTACTTTTATTTATGCGAGAATCTAAATGAGATAAATTCATGGCATTCTATATGATTTCATGTTGTGCTTTAGGCACTAATTTTTCTTCCACTAATATAGGGAATACTGCTTCATTAAAATGACAATTAATTTCCCTTGAAAACAAGTAGTGCACATGAAATCAGCTGATAAAAGAATCTTCTGGTTCTTTAGTGGATGGCCATGTGAATTTTCAATGATTCTTTGCATTGTTACATCTCCAAGATATCCAAGAAATTAGGCCAAAGTCTAAATTACTTGGGGTCATTGCACTTCTGGTGCAAGACATTATATGATTCAACTGCTTTAATCTTTGTGTAATACAAACTAGAAAATAAAGTTGACAGTTTTTCTAAAATTTGTTTATTCTAGAAACAATAGAAGTAATATATAGAAATTCTTTACTGCCTTCATTTGTAGTTTCAATGTGATATCCATTAAATCTTTAAAGCTTAACATATTTCTTCTAAATCTGCTGGAGTATAAAGTTTCATCAATTTGTAATAAAGTACCATTAGGTAACTTTGTATTAACTCTTCGGGAGTCTTCAATCAAATTTGTAAAACTATTTTTTTAACATTTGTTGAAGATATATTCAAATAATGAAAATATTTTCTATCTCGAATAATTGTGTATGTTGTGGCACTGTCATCTAAACAAACTTTTCCATAAACATCTTAGAATCAATCAAAACTCTAGGACAATCCACGGTGTAATAGATATTTTAAAAACACATTATTATAATTGAGCATAGCAATAATAAATAAGATAATAAATCCAAATATAATATTGCTTACTTTATATCTTAAAATATTGCATCATTATTTTGATTTGTAAGAAAATTAGCAAAATTTATTCTTTACTATTTTCATCTATAGATGCTTGGTATAAATCTACCAAGTGCCTAGGCGCATAACAAGTATGCGACCAATGACATTTTCTTCCACATCTGTAGCATTCATTTCATGATGCCTAGGTCATTGATTTTGGTCATTAACCTGCTTTTAGGGGTCATCCCTCTTCTGGGGGTTATCCCTCTTATGGGGGATTGTAACCTCACGTCGATGCCAGTGATTATTTCAACCATGATGATGACCATACGTGTGGTCTTGTCCTCCGCCATGAAATGTGTTCATATTCACTTCAGGGAATGGGGTTGAACCAGTTGGACGAGTTTGGTGATATTTTATCAAAAATTCATTATTTTGCTTAGCAACAAGTAGGGGTGAGCAAACTGTCGGTTCGGCCAAATTCGGGTAATTAACCGAATTAACCAAAAAATTCGGTTAAATAATACCATTAACCGAACCGACCGAATTGGAGGAGGAAACCAAACCGAACCCGATCGAATTTCCCATTCGGGTAATTCGGTTAACCGATTTTAACCGAAATTATTTAAAATTGATTATTATAAAAAAAAATTAAAAAATCAAATCCAGCTTAATTAAATTCCTCATTTATTAATTTTATTAATGAAAATGATGGCTGGTGGCGTAGACGCCGGGGTCCGGTTTTGCACAGCGAGTTGGTGGTTGAGACGCCGGGGTCTGATTTTGCATGGCGGGCTGGTGGCTAAGACGCTGAGGGCTGAGAGGCTGGACTCTGGAGAGTTGAGCTGCCAAAGGCTCGAACAGGCTAGGGGGGATTTGCCGACTTTGAGAGGTGGTCTGATGGAGAGCTACGGGCCTGCGGCCTGTGGGGCAGATCGGCAGAGCACAGAGAATTTCGTGTCAATGCATTTACTCTATCACATAGGCTTATTTATTTTGAGGTGCAATAAATTTATTTATTTATTTTTGTGGTGCAATGGTATTGAATAGTTATATGGAGATGCTGCTGCTGCAAGCCTGCAAGCGCCAGGGTAGTCAGCAAACCTGGCGACGAACAGCCAATTACTGAGTCAGAAGCTGGTGCCCACCACGGAACCCAAGTACCCAACCTGCTCCGGAGAGGCTACTGCAACCTCCAGTACTTTGTGGAGGACAACTGGAAGCGTGTGTGGGTGATCCTGCTGTGGCTCGCAGTCTGTGCCACCCTCTTTACTTGGAAGTTCATCCAGTACAAGCACCGGCCGGTGTTCGACGTCATGGGCTTATGCGTCACCATCGGTCCACCACCAAGGGCGCCACCGAGACTCTCAAGTGCAACATGACCCTCATCCTCCTCTCCGTCTGCCGAAACACGATCACTTTCCTCCGCAGCCGCACCAAGCTCAGCGTCGTCATCCCCTTCGATGACAACATTAATTTCCATGAGTATATCCATGTTCATAATAAAAAATAATTATATTCATAATTTATACTTAAAATTTAATTAATTAATAATTCGGTTAATCGGTTAACCAAATTATTTTTTGTTGTTAACCGAACCGAAACCGATTAATTGAATTTTTGTAAAATCCCAACCGAACCGACCGAACCGAGTTTTTTACTCGAACCGAACTGACCAATTTCGGTCGGTTAATTTGGTTAATTCAGTTTTCACCGAATTATGCTCACCCCTAGCAACAAGAAGACATGATATGAGTTCAGAATAAGTTTTTTCAAGCTTGTCTTTGTTAGTAATATTTTCACCACATAGTTTTAGATTCAAGCTAATTTTAGGTAGAACTGAGTTGTATTTACTGATTGTTTTAAAATATTTAAAGTGGGGTATTTTGTGACAACCCGAATAAAAATGATATTTAAAATAATAAAGAGAAAGGGGAATTATCAGAGGCCTCATCGACGAACACAGGGGATTCGTTAACGAGGGCATAAAAGGGCCTCATCGACAAAGCCGAATTTCGTTGACGAGGAAATACTGAGAGAGGTTTTTGAGCAGACTGAATTTCATCGATGAAGAGTGGATTTCGTCGACGAAATTATTGAAGGAATTGTTGACGAGATGACGTGACTCGTTGAAGAATCCAGCCCTATAAATATCGAAAATCCGGATTTTAACTTCAGAATTAAGTAAACTCTCTCCCTCTCTCTCCTCCCTTTGGCTCTCTCTCTCTCTCTCTCTCTCTCTCTCTCTCTCTCTCTCTCTCTCTCTCTCTCTCTCTCTCTCTCTCTTCAATTTTAGGTCGAATTTACGCCGGTTCGACAATCTGAAGTCACTACGACGCTCCTGGAGAAGTTCTCTCCATATCTGCAGGAGCGGATCGTTAGTAGAGTTGAGTTGAAATTCGTCCCTAAGTTGAGGTAAGACTTTTTAAGTTAAATTTGGTCTTGCGGTAGTTATAGGAAATGATATACACGTGAAAATATTGAAGTTTAATACTAGAAGTTTTCATTTTCATGGTATTGATTAGGAAATCCTACGGGTGTGAGACTAGAGTTTATAAGGGCTTTTCTCAGTAGTCAGGTAAGAGAATAAACTAAAGCAGTTATTTTCATGCAAATTATTATTATTATTATTATTATTATCATTATTAGTATTATTATTTATGAGAAAAGTTATTTTTTGGAAAGCCTGTATTATATCTGTAGATTACGAAGGAAATGTACGTTTGAGAAAAATACTGTTACTATGTTGAAATGTATATATATGTATGAGATGCCAGAAATTATGATTTTTAGATGCAATGTATGGTTTTATACAACAAATGTGTGACATGAATATTATTTTATATGGAAGAATATCATGATATGACAATGATGCGAATGGAATATGTTTTGAGAAACTATGAAAGAATACAATACCTTATGATGTTGAAAATACATGATAAATTGATTATTTTCAGAATGATATACATATATGAAATGATTTCGGCGCAAGGCCGTATTTATGTATGATTTCGGTGCGAGGCCGTATTTGTGTATGATTTCAGCACGAGACCATATTCATGTATGATTTTGGCGCAAGGCCGTATTTATGAAACAATCGACACAAGGCCGTATTTATGAAATGTTCGGCACGAGACCGTATTTATGAAATTATGAAAGATGCTATATTATCATGTATTATATGTTATTAGAACCCTGATGTTAGTTTAGTTCATTTTAGGAGCATGATACCGTAGCTTTTAGATTAGATGTTTATGATTAGATTAGTGCTAACCACCCCACGAGGGGGTGGGAGATGGATAGTCGATGTGGCTTTTAGTAGAGTGTGGACATCCTCCTGGTAGTCCAGACCAGGGTGTGGTGGGCCCATCGTACTTACATACAATTTTGACTCAGCAGTGGTCGGCCAGCCATTGTCGGGTCCCGCATTCGGGCTGTACAACCTGTCATGGGGGGTAATACATGACATTAGCTAACTATTTATCCTGGATGTGTTTTCAGTATTATCAGTTATAACAGATGTTTTTTGCACGATATGATTTATAGGAAATATGTAAATATATGAGTATTCAGTATGATATGATGAATGTTTACAAAGATATGAAATTACTGTATATGTATAACTGCCTTAAATGTTCATGTTGCCATACAACTGTATTTAGTTTATTTTCCCTTACTAAGAAGTGTCTCACCCCCATCTCCCGGAACTTAATATGTTTTTCAGGAGCCCCTGAGAGACCGGTGGGTCGTGGCCGCCGTTAAGTTTGTCGATTTACCCCGTTAGGAGGGTAAGTCTTGTACTAGGATTAGTAGATTTTTGTTGTATGATCATGGGGTTATTTTGATATTTTGGAGGTCGTATATAAATACAGTATTTTGATTATGTAATAAACTCTGGTATTATGTCATTAATGGTTTGATGGATGAAATTTATTTTTACTGCTGCTTAGGTTTCCGCTGTTTTATGTCAGGTTATCCCCGCTACCCACTGGTTCGAGTCGACTTTTCTGTTGATTAAGGTGTAATCCCAAGAGGGGGGGGGTGAATTGGGTATTTTAAAAAAATTCTTTGAAACCTATTTACCAATCAATCCCTATTTTTAAGTTTAACTAATTAATGATAGGGACTTATGTCTGAATTAAAGTTATTTTATCAATAAAATCCTTTTTACCCAATTAAGTGCGTGTAAAGTTATTCAACATACATAAGCAAGCAGGAAATTAAAATACAATGTGGAAAATAAAAAGGATAAGGGAAGAGAGAATACAACAGCGATTTTACGAGGTTCAGCCAACCCGGCCTACGTCCTCGCCTTGAGCAACCCACGCAAGGATTCCACAATAATCCCTGCTCCTTAAATTGGGACGAAGCTTCCCTTACAATTTGCTGCTTACAAGAGGTACAACTTCCTCCTAATCCGCTGCTTACAAGAGGCACAACTTCCTCCTCACACCCGGTTCACAACCTGAACCGTGTTTACAATTTAGGCTCAAATCTGCAAACACTCAATGTTGCTTCTAACAAAAGCTGGTGAGTACAATTCAAATTCCTAATACATTAACATATGATATAATTGGAAGCTCTTGGATGTATGAAAATGATACAATTATTTTGTGTATGATATGGTTCAACACACAAATCCCTAATTAACCAAAACTCCCAAGTAAAGATATATTCAAAATGTTTTGGAGTAAACTAGGGTTCTTGATTCACTTTGCAAAAATGCACAAGTATGTTTAATGTGAACTTGTTCACAAAACTTTGTCTTGAATATTAACTCAATCAAAATCACAAAGTTTTATTTCAAGTATTCAATCACAAATTGAGTATATTATTTTTCAGAAATTATCCCTCAATAGAATATATACTTATAAGTACCAAGGATATTTAATCAAGCGTTAATATAACTAAATTATAGATCCTTTAGCAAACACACACTTAAATCAAACCTTTCAATCAATCACACAATATAAATCAAGTAAAGATCTTGTTTAGAATAACTATGTATGTGTATAGATACTTTCAAGATCAATCTTGTAATCAAAATAGGTTTTTCAATAATAGGCTCTATGAAAAATATATGTATATTTATATACTCTTGAATCAAAAATCAATCAACCAAGTTAAATAAACTTTCTCAAGTAATGATCTCTTCAAAAAATTAATTTTTATACGAATAAGCACACTCAAGATCAAAACTTTTCCAATGTTAGTCAAGAACAAGCAATGAGATGAGATGAAAAGTTCGTAAGACTAATAACTTGAAAAATCAAACCTCAATACTAGATTGAAGTACAGTAGAGTAAACAAGTTCCCTTTGAGAATCTGAGTTGATTTGCCCAAGCTTGAAGATTAGAGATTGACATGTAAGCAATCGTATAGCACTAGGGTTTAGATATTCAGAATATATAGTATCTTACCCTTAAGATTGATCTCAGCCGTTGGATCAATAAAATAGCTCGCGAGTCCTTTTAATAAAAATATGATTTTTAAACTTTCTCGCGACTTCAGGCAACCGAAGTGGGGTTCAGGCTCCTCAAATGGTAAGTTCAGGCGCCTAAGGTCCTCAGTTCAGGCGACCGAAGTGCCTCTGCCAAGTTTTGTGTTTCCCATTAATTCTTTAGGCTACCGAACTTATCTTTAGGCTCCTGAAGAAATTCTTCAGGCGACTAAGGTGAAGTTCAGGCAACCGAAGTCCCCTTTTTCTCAATTATTCATTTCCGATTTAAAATTCTACTTTGCTCCTTTTCTTGGGTCTTTTATAAAACAAATTTTCCATGATTTAAAAACATTTCTAAGTCCATGAAAGTCCCCTAAAGACATATATATATGAAATGCATGAATCCTAAAGTCTTTCTAAGTTATGTTGAGCCTTAAATTAAATCATATGAAAATGTAAGTACATGAGTTCTAAATACCCATTCCCAAGATGTTCTTGAACTTTGTCGCTTGCCTCTTGATTCTCGTACTCTTTGAGTTCCATGGATCTTGCCAAGATTTTTTAGTTTTACATGAAGGCTTCCATGACTCGTTGTCTTTCCGTGCATGCTTAATATAGGTCCTATTCATAAACTCAATGCACATATCAAATACCAAGTGATTTGTCATTATCAAAACCGAATTAGACTTGTAGAGTCAACATTTTCTATCTATTATATTACATTTATATTAAGATTTCGAGGTTGTTACAGTTTGGTATTAGAGCTTAGGATACTAGGTTCTTTAGACTCTAGAGTGCAACAGTAATAATACCAGAGTATAGGATAAGGGGATTTGAGGTTTGGTTTTGTAATCTAAATGCAGGATTTCCGTGGTGGTTTGTGTGATTTTCCTGGGGTGACGATTTTAGGAAAGTCATGGTAAACTATTGTCGAGTTGGGTATCTAGGTTGCAGGATTGAACCTTGAATTAAGATTAGGAGTGACGAGTTAATTAGGAGAATATACTATATGAGTTGAGTAATATGTATAGCGAAGGGGTTCTGAGCTAAGTTATTTGTTTTCAAGATGGACCTTGGTGGCAATAGTGCCCACACCAGTGGGAGTGAGGGTGCTGGACCCTCAGGCGCTGCGGGTAGTGATTCAGATGCCGTCTTACGTAGTGTTGCACAACAGGTTATGGTAGAAATTGCCAGGAGTTCGAAAGAACAGGGTGGTCCATCGGCAGGCCATGGTAGCTTGATAGATAAAATCATAAAGATGAATCCTCCGGCTTTCTCAGGAGGGACAAATCTTACAGTCTCTAAAAATTGGGTGCAGGAGATAAAGAAAATATTTGTAGTGCTACAGTGTTCAGAGGAGCAGAGGGTGCTATATGCCACATATAAACTGACTGAAGAGCTTGAGAGATGGTAGTCGGCGGTGAGATTATTAGAGTAGCAGAGGATTGTACCTGTGGAAATGACGTGGGAACGGTTTAAAGAAATATTCTTTAACAGGTATCTTCCAGCCTGGTCTAGGGAGGCTAAGATTAAGGAGTTCCTGAATTTGAAGCAGGGACAGCTGTCAGTACAGTAGTATGCGGGGAGGTTCATCGAACTATCTCATTTCGCCTTGTACATCATTCCAGATGAGATAAAGAAGGTATGACAGTTTGAAAGAGGCTTGAAGAGAGAAATATACAAGCAGGTATCAATATTGAAGTTGCAAGACTTCGCTGAGTTGGTTGACCAAGCCATTATAGCAGAAATTGGTGATCGGTTGGAGGCTGAGGAGCAGAGGCAGAAGAAGAGATCCACACCTTCCGGTTCCCCGCAGGGAGTTGGCCATGCTTCGGGGAAGAGAGGTGGCTATTATAGAGACCAGAGACAGAAGACTGGGAATCACGGTTTTTAAGATGTGCAGTCATCTCCAGCTTAACCATCTTGCGGGAAAAGACACTTTGGGGAGTGTCATGTCGGGCGAGGTGTCTGCTATAAGTGCGGGGAGCCAGGACATAGGATGAGGGAGTGTCCAACACAGATTGGTTCTGCTTCTACTCCTAGACCTGCTCGAGGAGGCTACCAGGTGCCACGTGGAGGCCAGTAAAGGAATATGGCCCCAGCCAGGGTTTTCGCTTTGACGCAGGGCGATGTTGAGGCTGCTGGCGATGTGGTGACATGTTTTCATTTAAAGTTATTACCCTTTTTGATTCTGGTGCCACACATTCGTTTGTGTCCTTTGGGTGTGTTAAATTGTGTGGGGTTGAAACACAATCATTAAATGTCGGGTTATTAGTGGCTACACCGACCGGGTCAGCGGTGAGATGTAGTAGGGTACTCCATGGTTGTCTAGTTGATGTTCAGGGAAGAATTTTATCTGTTGATTTGGTGGTATTGGATATGCACAGGTTTAACATTATCTTCGGCATGGATTGGCTAGCAGCTAATTCTACTGTTATAGACTGTCGTGCAAGAGAAGTGATATTTAGACCTCCAGGGAAACTAGAATTCAAATTTATAGGGTCATGAGTGCAATCTTTACCTCAAATGGTCTCAGCTGTTCAAGCAAGGTGGCTGCTCCAGAATGGCTGTCTGGGATTCATTGCTTTTGTGAAGGAAATTTTAGAAAATGAATTGAAGTTTATCAATACACGTGTGGTAAAGGAATTTACAAATGTGTTCCCAAATGAATCACTAGGTTTTTCGCCTGATCATGAAGTAGATTTTTCTATTGATCTACTTCCAAGTACAACGCCGATTTCTAAAGCATCGTACCGAATGGCGCCAGCAAAGTTGGCAGAACTGAAAGATCAGTTGTAGGATTTGCTTAATGAGGGCTTCATACGACCTAGTGTATCTCCGTGTGGAGCTCTAGTGCTGTTTGTGAAGAAGAAGGACGGGTCTATGAGGATGTGTATAGATTACAGAGAGATTAATAAAGTGACAATCAAGAACAAGTATCCTCTACCCCGTATCGATGATTTGTTTGATCAGCTCTGGGTACACGGGTGTATTCTAAGATCGACCTTAGGTCAGGCTACCATCAGGTAAAGGTGAGAGCAGAAGATGTATCAAAGATGGCTTTCAGGATCAAGTATGGGCATTACGAGTTTCTTGTTATGCCATTTGGTCTGACGAATGCTCCTGCGGTATTTATGGACTTGATGAACAGAGTCTTCCACCAATAGTTAGACCAGTTTTTTGTTTTTTTTATTGATGATGTACTGGTTTATTCAAGGAGCTTTGAGGAGCATGAGATACATTTGAGGCAAGTTTTGCATATGCTTAGGGAGAAGAAGCTTTATGCAAACAGGGCCTCTAACATGACTAACTAGGAAGAATGCCAGATTTGAATGGAACGACAGTTGTGAGCAGAGTTTTCAGGAACTGAAGTAGAGGTTAGTAACAACACTAGTATTAGTCATCCCGTCAGGGGGTGAGGGCTATACTATCTACAGTGATGTGTCCTTGAAAGGACTTGGCTGTATATTGATGCAACATGGCAGGGTAGTGGCGTATGCATCTAGACAGTTGAAAGAATATGAAAAGAACTACCCTACCCATGATCTTGAGTTGGTTGCAGTGGTACATGCATTGAAAATTTGGAGGCACTATCTGTACGGCGAGCAATGCGAGATTTTCTCTGACCACAAGAGTTTAAAGTATTTCTTCACTTGGAAGGAATTGAATATGAGGCAAAGAAGGTGGTTAGAGTTAATTAAAAATTTTGATTTTACTATCAATTACCATCCCGGGAAAGCAAATGTGGTAGCTGATGCGTTGAGCAGGAAGACCGCGAGCCCAGTGTTGGCAGCTATGGAGATCCAGCATCCGATTTATGTGGATCTGGAGAGACTCGGTATAGAGTTGGTAGAGAGTAATCCTCCAGTATGTATCGCTAGCCTAGTTGTACAACCTACTCTATAGGAAAGAATTAAAACTACTCAGAAGGAAGATCCATAGTTAGTAGAGGTGATGAACAAAGTGCAAAGTGGTGAGGGGGAGGAATTCTGCATTTCAGATGACGGAACTTTACGGTTCCGTTCTAGATTATGTGTTCTTGCTAATGCTGACATTAGGAGAACTATTTTGGAGGAGGCTCACAGATCCTTGTATACGGTTCATCTCGGTATTACGAAAATGTACAGGGATATGCGAGAGTTCTACTAGTGGAATGGTATGAAGAAGGAAATTGCTGATTATGTAGCTCAGTGCTTAACGTGTCAGCAGGTAAAAGCTGAGCACCAGAGGCCGGCAGGCCAATTGCAGCCTTTATTTATCCCAGAGTGGAAGTGAGATCATATTTCGATGGACTTTGTTTCAAGGCTGCCATCGACATCGCATGGTTAGAATGCGATTTGGGTGATAGAAGATTAGTTGACTAAGTCCGCCCATTTCCTCCCTATCAAGATCAGCTATTCCCTCAGCCGTCTAACTAAGATTTACATCCAGGAGATAGTTTGTTCTCATGGGGTGCCAGTATTTATAGTGTCAGATCGAGACTTGCGTTTCACGTCACGGTTTTGGAGAAGCTTACAGGAAGCTTTAGGGTCTCAGCTATCTTTTAGCACGGCATTCCATCCTCTGTCAGACGGACAGATTGAGAGGACGATATAGATATTAGAAGATATGCTCTGAGCTTGTGTTTTAGACTTTGGGGGTAGTTGGACTCAGTTCATGCCGCCGGTAGAATTCGCATATAATAAAAGTTACCAGTCCAGTATTGGTATGGCACCGTTGAGGCACTGTACGGTAGGAGATATCGATCTCCTTTCTATTGGGATGAGATGGGTGAGCGACGAGTTGTGGGTCCAGAGATGGTGTAATAGGCATATGACAAGGTTCGGCTTATCAGGGAAAGAATCAGTGCAGCTCAGAGCTGACAGAAAAGTTATGCTGATAATCACCGCAGGAATATGGAATTCGATGCTGGTGATCATGTGTTTCTGAAGATAGCTCCATTAAAAAGAGTTATGAGGTTTGGTAGGAAGGGTAAACTTAGCCCTAGGTTTATTGGACCGTTTGAGATTTTAGAGAAAGTGGGGCCGGTGGCCTACAGGCTAGCTTTGTCACCTACACTATCCAGGATGCACGACGTATTCCACGTATCTATGTTGAGGAAATACGTCCCAGATCCTTCTCATATTATCAACTAGGTGAGTTAGAGCTCAGTGATTCGTTAGTCTATGAGGAGGTACTAGTGTAGATTCTGGACTGAAAGGAGCAGGAACTACGTAATAAGAAAATTCCTCTGGTAAAAGTTTTATGGAGGAATCACGTAGTAGAAAAGGCTTCTTGGGAACTCGAGGAACAGATTAGACAGAAGTACCCATAATTGTTCCAAGAAGTCCCTATGTAAATAAGAAATGTGAGTAAATATGTGATATTTCATTTGCAGGTACATGTAATGTTTTAGGTAGTATGAGGTATTTTAGTTTTGCGGAAATTTTCTTTTGGTATAGGTAATCTCCTAGAACTTGAAATGTAACCACGGTATTCCTCCGCCATAAGTGAGGGTAAGTAATAAAATAAGTAGACCATTTTTCCTAATAAGGGATGATGGATTATATGAATAGTAAATTTCGAGGACAAAATTGTATGAGGGAAGAATGTGACAACCCGAATAAAAATGATATTTAAAATAATAAAGAGAAAGGAGAATTATCAGAGGCCTCGTCGAAGAAGCCGAATTTCGTTGACGAGAAAATATCGAGAGAGGTTTTTGAGCAGATTGAATTTCGTCGACGAGGAGTGGATTTCATCGACGAAATTATTGAAGGACTCGTCGACGAGATGACGTGGCTCGTTGACGAATCTAGCCCTATAAATATTGAAAATCCGGATTTTAACTTCAGAATTAAGCAAACTCTCTCCTTCTCTCTCCTCCCTTCTGCTCTCTCTCTCTCTCTCTCTCTCTCTCTCTCTCTCTCTCTCTCTCTCTCTCTTTTTTTCAATTTCGGGTCAGATTTATGCTGGTTCGACAATCTGAAGTCACTACGACGCTCCTGGAGAAGTTCTCTCCATATCTGCCGGAGCGGATCGTCAGTAGAGCTGAGTTGAAATTCGTCCCTGAGTTGAGGTAAGGCTTTTTAAGCCAAATTTGGTCTTGCGGCAGTTATAGGAAATGATATACACATGAAAATACTGAAGTTTAATATTGAGAGTTTTCATTTTCAAGGTATTGATTAGGAAATCCTACGGGTGAGAGACTAGAGTTTATAGGGGCTTTTCTCAGTAGTCAGGTAAGGGAATAAACTAAAACAATTATTTTCATGCAAATTATTATTATTTATGAGAAAAGTTATTTTATGGAAAGCATGTATTATATCTGTAGATTACGAAGGAAATGTATGTTTGAGAAAAATACTGCTACTATGTTGAAATGTATATATATGTATGAGATGCTAGAAATTATGATTTTTAGAATGCAATGTATGGTTTTATACAACAAATGTGTGGCATGAATATTATTTTAAATGGAAGAATATCATGATATGACAATGATACGAATGGAATATGTTTTGAGAAATTATGAAAAAATACAGTATCTTATGATGTTAAAAATACATGATAAATTGATTATTTTCAGAATGATATACATATATGAAATGATTTTGGCGCGAGGCCGTATTTATGTATGATTTCGGTGCGAGACCATATTTGTGTATGATTTCAGCGCGAGGCCGTATTTATGTATGATTTCTTTGCGAGGCCATATTTATGTATGATTTCGGCGCGAGGCCGTATTTATGAAACAATCGGCACGAGGCCATATTTATGAAATGTTCGGCACGAGGCCGTATTTATGAAGTTATGAAAGATGCTATATTATCATGTATTATATGTTATCAGAACCTGGATGTTAGTTTAGTTCAGTTCAGGAGCACGGTACCGTAGCTTATAGATCAGATGTTTATAATCAGATTAGTACTAACCACCCCACGAGGGGGTGGGAGATGGGTAGTCGATGTGGCTTTCAGTAGAGTGTAAATGTCCACCTGGAAGTCTGAACCAGGGTGTGGCGGACGCATTGTACTTATAGAAATTTTTGACTCGGCAGTGGTCGGCCAGCCATTGTCGGGTCCCGCCTTCGGGCTGCACAACTCGTCATGGAGAGTAATACATGACATTAACTAGCTATTCATCCTGGGTATGTTTTTAGTATTATCAGTTATAACAGATATTTTATGTACGATATGATTTATTAGCAAATATGAAAATATATGAGTATTCAATACGATATGATGATTGTTTATAGAGATATGAAATGTACTGTATATGTATAACTACCTTAAATGTTCATGTTGCCACACAGCTGTATTTAGTTTATTTTCCCTTATTGAGAAGTGTCTCACCCCCCCCCCCCCCCCGAACTTAATATATTTTTCAGGAGCCCCTGATAGACTGGCGGGTCTTGGCTGCTGTTGAGTTTGTCGAGTTACCCCGTTAGGAGGGTAAGTCTTGTACTAGGATCAATAGATTTTTGTTGTATGATCCTAGGGTTATTTTGATATTTTGGAGGTCGTATATAAATACAGTATTTTGGTGATGTAATAAACTTTGGTATTATGTCATTAATGGTTTGATGGATGAAATTTATAGTTACTGGTGCTTGAGTTTTCGCTGTTTTATGTCAGGCTATCCCCTCTACCCACGGGTTTGGGTCAACTTTTCTATCTATTATATTACATTTATATTTAGATTTTGAGGTCGTTACATATTTATCCTTTAATTTTTCCTCTATAAACACAATGATAATTGTTGCGACGTCTCGAATCGTACCACTATGGTAGGGGATGTTGTACAACTATTATGAGGATGACCGAGATGAGCTTCCTTTGAAGCAATTGGGAGAACAGTTCCGAATAGGACATAGGAATTGGCTCGATCCTATTAGGACCCCTTCCCTGCGTCTGAACATTTTGCTGAGAGAGCGTAGGCTCGGATGGAACGAGCTGGGGTCTAGTACCTACATGCACTACCTGATTAATGGTGGGTTTAGCAACAAAATTTCTCCTTGACCCCCTATTCTGGTTGCCTTGGTAATAACGCCCTTGAATCATGTGGGATTCTTCGTTTTTCTTCTAGTTAGTCCACTTCTTGCCCAGACCAGTCTCATTTTCATTGTCTTTGACCAGGCTAGCCTTGATGTCAGCCTCAATCCTACCTCCTGCGACCACGATGTCCATGAAGTCATGGGGAGTTGCTCCCTGAAGATGCCCGTGGTAGGGGTCTTTTAGTATACTTACGAATAACGTGATAGCTTCCCGGTCGCCTATCGAGGGATCCACTTAGATCGCCATATTCCTCCACCTATAGGCGTACTCCCGAAAGGTCTCTATTGGCTTCTTCTCCATTTCCAATAGGGTCATCCGATCTAGCGCCATCTCCATAACATGATGATATTAAGCTTCAAAAGCTTTGGCCAGGTCTCCCCATGTACTGATCCGTGATCTATCCTAGTGGATATACTATCTAAGTGCCGTTCCATTCAGACTGCTACGAAAGCAGTGCATCATCAATTGTTCGTTGTCAGAGTGGGCCACCATTGCTTGGCAATACAACCGGAGATGAGTTCGTGGACACTAGGTCCTATCAAATCTTTCGAAGTCTGGAATCTTGAATTTTGGTGGTAGAACTACTTTTGGTACTAGGCAGAGGTTCGCTGGATTAACATAACCGAGTGAATTAGAGCCTTCAATGACTCTCAACCGTTCTTCAAGTGTGTAACAACGATGCTCGGTTGCAATCTTGCTTGCCACTTTCTCTATCACTGTTATCGGGGGTACCCCCACTGTTGAAATTCCTTGCATTGGTGTGGTAGGAATGAATGCAGCACTATTCGGGAGGGGGTTTCCTACGGCGATCAGAGGTTGTGCCGATATTTCCCCATGGATTAGGGTGAACCCTGGAGGATGAGTGGGATCTGAATCCTCCTCATCTTCTTGCACTGCACCGCTTTCCCTTTTCCCATTAGTAGGTCTAGGAGCTTACTCATCTTATTATTCAGCTCTTCTTGCCCCTGTTCTATTCCCAGGACTCTGCCTTCCAACTGTTCAGCCATGATCTTTGCCTTACTTCTGGTATAGTAAAGGTGGGTAGAGGTGGGATCAATGTTGGAATTCTAGATTTTAATTTGGCTAGATAGGAAGTTGGAACATGATGACCGACCTATTGGAGAGGAAATATCATGCATGGATTTTGCATGGATGCATGCAATGCAACCTAAATAACCATTCGACCAGAGTTCCCAGAAAAACCTTAATGATCCCATGAATGATCCATTCACCCCTAGGTAGGGTACTTTAAGAGATAAAAATTTGACTTTTTCATAAATGAATGAGGCTTTTCTCGAAACATTGGCCAAGTGATATGGATGCTTGACATGGATGCAAGACGTACAACACAAAGCATTCCAAAATATATATACAACAGACATGGATTACAACATGTGGAGAAGGATGTGGCTTCTGTCCCAACCCAAGGGAAGGTATGTACATAGGGTTCTCTCAGGCTCTATCCTAGGCGGGGGATTCGAGATAGGACATGTGTGGTTAGGCTCTAATCCTTATAGAAAAAAGGTCCCTATATTGAAACTCCATCCTCCCTCACAAAGGTCCGGACGAAGCTCGCACTGAGTAGAGTGGTTCGAAGGTCCTCATAGGCCTTGCCACATGGGGACTTGCTCTATCACACTCCTATCTAATCCTAAAAGGGAAAGCTTGGGTATAGAGCTGTGAGAGTGTGTGAGTTTAACAGTTTTAGCCTACACCCTCTACCCCATATACATCCATTATTCAGAATTAAACACATACTTTATTCACATAAGTCATGGAAACAAGTAGTCACATGCTTATCATCTTATGCTAAATCAAGGCATTCACAGTTAATCACATGCTCATTTAGTAGATAATGAAAACACATGCAAAGCCGAGCCTTTATTTAATTACTTACTATGATTTATTCACGAAGCACCTACAAACAAAATAATCATATGGACAATGTGTACAAAACAGGGAAGGAGCAATCAAGAAGGCTCATTAGATTTGGATTTTGGGATAATCCTTAATTAGTCATCTGCTCGACTCTCAAGCATCCACAGCAGAGTCGTCAAGCTATCGCGTTGTCTCAGACCCGCCATAAACCATTTTGGCAAATGGGTGTGGCTGCGAACCGAAAAAAATGGATGTGAATTTTGAAAAAGATATTTTCGTGTAAAAATAAAGTGTGATAGAGTCGCCACTAACCTTTTGGAGTGCAGTTAGAACACTTGATTGCTACCCCGTTAGGGGTAGAATTGGTCTATGTCATCAGAGTCGGGCTCGGGAGTACGGTTACGCGAGGAGAAGGTATTAGCACCCCCTACATACTCGTTCTTATGAACGGTACCAAATTAATCTAAAATTATCTCAAAATAAATCTAATAAGGCTTTAAAATCACCCCTCTCTAAAATCAAAGAAAATGCACAAAATGAATACTATATAGGTATTCCCTCATAACTGGGGCATATCGTACTTCGAAGAGCTCAATGTCTCCCATTGCAATCATCGAGATGGAAAATCGAGAAAATAGGTTACAAAACACCCTCCCGGTATTTTCAAATCTGTAGGTTTTTCTAAATATGAAAATAATATTCCAGGAAGTTTTCAGACTCCTTCGGGACGAAAACAGACCTCAAAATATTTTTTGTAGTTTTTCTAAGACTTTTCTGGATTTTTGTGATTTTTTCAAGTGCAAAGACGTTTTTGGAAATTTTTGATTTTTTAATGTTTTTCCCGAAGTATTTAAATAACAAAAAGGGAATTAAGACAAAATCTGCAAAAATTGAAAAGAAGATGGGAAATAAAATGAAAGGCTAAACCGGTTTCATACCGGTTCAGAAGACCCAACCGATTTGGAAAAGAACTGGTCCAAGAAGGGTCAACCCGTTTTAGGCCCGATCAAGGCCAAGTCGACACGTGGCTCCCATGGGGTACACGAGTTAGCGTGTGTTTTAGTGTGTGCATGGGATGTATGTAAACGTTTGTTTAGGTGTGTGTTGCATGCATGCTATAATTTGGCATGGGCATGAGTGTGTGGTTGGTATGTGTTTTTTATTTTGCGTGTAAAAGTGTGAGTGTAGATGAGTGTGTCGGTGTGTGTGTTAGTGGTGTGAGTAGGTGTTTTAATGTGTTAGTGGTGTGCAGGTGCGTGAAACTAGTGTGCGAGTCTGTGTGCATTTTAGTGTGTGAAACAGTGTGTGTTTGGTGTTGCAGAAAGTATGCGAGTTAGTTGTATGGGTGTGTATCAGTGTGTGTGCAGGTGGGTATTTTAGTGTGTGTAAAAATGTGTGTTAGTGTGCCTGAAATAGTATGTGCAGTGTGTGTCTTTTAGTGTTTCAGGCAGCGTGCGTTAGTGGGTGGGTGCTCTCAACAATTGAACCTTGTCAACTCATATTTGTTCTCAATGAACAAGCAAACCCACCAAGAACATAATGACGCTCTTCAGCACCACAATTTTATCGTCATAAAGTCGCTAAATATTAAACAAGTGTCCATTCTTCTAGAAACTCCACAAAGTTCCACACACTTCATATGATCAACCATCCTCCCAACTTTGATTCATCCATACTAACCCTTCCAAACTACTCCCTATTCAACTAACACTACTCAAGAACAAATTATAACAAAACAGGGATCAAATCCACCGTTATTCTCATTCTTTCTTCAACTAAAATCAATGATTCAATAACAAGAAAACCGAAGTTTCCATCGGAGTTGATGGGGCGGCCGGAGTGAGGCTGTGCTGGTTTACGATGAGTGATGGCGAAGCTCGGGCTATGGCTATCTTGTTCCGTGGACTAACGAGGGAACTGAAGAACAGCTGGTCTGGCACAACGACACTAGGACTAGTGTAACGACGATGTGAGGGTGGTGAGGCCGGGAGGTTTTGATGGTGTGGTGTGGTTGGAGGGTAACGGCGATGAATGGGAGAGAGGAGCTAGAGCTAAGCCTGGGTTGGGGAAGCTCGGGTTCTGGTGGTTGACAATGGCAATGGAAGATGGTTTTCTGGGAGTGGTCGCGGCCGTGCATGCTCCGGCAGTAGGAGAGTGGGTGGAGCTGACGCCGGTGAGAGAAAGAAGGTGGTGGTGGCTAGGCGTGAGTGAGGTTCGTGTTGTGAAGTAGGTTGGTAGAGAGAGAGAGAGAGAGTGGTCGTTCGGGTAGTTGCTGGAGTTACAGGTGAGGACGGAAAGGAGGGAGAGGCTGAGAGAATGGAGAATGAGGTGGAGAGAAAAAAAGAGAGTTGTTCTGCGTGATAGTAATAATAAAAATATATGAGAGAGAAAACAATTAGAGAGAGAAAGCAATTAGAGAGAGATGAATTATTAGTTACATGGGAACTGAATATAAAATAGAAGAGACAAATACGTCTGAGCCCATGCATGATTATATATATATAATAATATATAATATTTTCTTAATAAGCCGCAAACTACATGCACTTTTCACGCAACATCATATATACATGCGAAAATAAGGGTACAGAAGTTCAGACAATTGCAAAGAGAATATGCTTAACTACAATGGTTTACTTCATTTGGCATTTTTGAAACAAAAAGAAGTTTTAGGGTACTATTACTAAGTCAGAAGTCATAATTAAAGTAATTAAGATCCACACTTTTAGAATTATCTTTGATTGATTTCCTCATATCCTACAGAGTTTGGATCTAAAGTATTTAGGAGACTTATAGTATAGTTCTGATCTCTGTTGGTTGAAGTTGAAGTTGGTGTTGTTTGTGGAAGATTGGAATCTTAATTTCATGTTGGTCTGTGTTTTGGTATCTGGTATTTGAGTACAAATATCAAAATGTTTATGTGGATAAGTTTTCTGGTGTGTACTTGAAGTCTGGGTGCAGTGATACAGTCTGCTGTCTCAGTATGTAATGAAGGTTGTCATTGGGCTCCTATCTGATGCTGAGTTAAGGTAGTTGGTTGTTCTCTGGAAAGTGATTTAACTATTTGAGTGATTTGAGTTGATGCTGGTCTTTTGATGGCCCAGTTCTGTTCTATCTCTTGGAGTTTCTAAACAATAGCTTTTGGTTTTAGTCTAACAATGAGATTGAGTTTCAGGAGTTTCCTCTATTTTCAATTCTGAGATGAATGAATTTGAGTTGGGGAGATCCATTGTTCTATATGGGTCTTCTCATGTGGGGTTGGGTTTTAGAAGTTTATAAGTAAATCTGAAGTATTTGATTTGGATGATGCTGGAAGCTTCTGATTGTTTGGTCGAAAAGGTTTTGGTTGTGGGTCTCTTGGTTCAGTCACTACAATATCTGGGTATTCTGTGAATGCTAGGCTTTGGAGTTACTCTGCCACCATTGCTGAGTGGTTGTTTTACAATAGGATTTAAGTGCACTGAAGTTGATGCAGTTTTTCACCTCTGTTTGATGTTTGCTTCTCTGGAAGAGGTTTTGAAGTTTGTGATATTGCTGCTGCAAATTGTATGGCAGCATCTGTTACCTTTTAAGATCCTTCTGGGAAGTTGGGTGGTTGATGAAGTATCAGTGTGGTGCTTTTAAATAAATAAAGTTGATTCTGTGGAGTGTTTGAATGGTTACCTCTTTGGAGATGGTTGACTTAAATCCTGATTGCTGGTTGTTGGTTTTGAGAAGTCTTGAAGAAATGAATCTCTGAAGTCTTCAGTTGGCCAACATGGCTTTCGAATTTCGTCTTGATGATAACAAATAAATGTTGATTTAACATGTGTTTAAGGGATGATATTTCAGAAAAGTTTTAATGATAAAGTTCAAAAGATCAAAAGAAATACAAGTTCAAGGTCACAAGTATCATAAAACCATATTCCATCAGCACAGTGATCAAAAGAAAGTTCAAGATAACCAAAATGTTCAAAGCATATGGAAGCCTAAAGATGACTCAAGCTCAAGTCTAAGAGGATTCTGTCACGCCCCGAACTCGTAGGTGGGTCCCAGGTGTGAATTTAAGTAACCTAACCTATCTCTGTATCAATTTAAACATACATGATACAATACATAAAGTGGTCCGACCCCGTGGGGTAAACGGATGCCCTCATACATACACACAATCATCCATACTAATCCATAATACGCAGCGGAATACGGTCTTTTATACAATAATAGTATCATACCAGAGTCTACACAAGCTTGGATATACATTCCTATAATACAAATATATCCCAGGTGTCTACAAAAAAACATCCCGACAACCTGAATACCAAAACTCGTACCTAAAAGGTACTAGCAGTAGTTATGACATCCCTTGCTTCCCGATGCTAGAATGCTACTTACCGCTACCTGAAAGCCCTGAAAATATTGTACGTACATTTGGGGTGAGACACCTCTCAGCAAGGAAGAAAACAGTTTGTACCAGTCTGTGGCATACTAGTGTCATTTTACATACTTCATAACACTACACGTACGATATAGTTTGAAACAATTCGTACAGTTTCATACAAATACATACAGTTCCAGTATTTTCACAAAACCATTCCAGTTCATACGATACCCAACATACATACATACATACATACATACAGTCAGTGTTGTCATACTAGTTCGCAACCACACCAGGTCATCTCATCTCACAACGATTACATTGCTACATACGCAACTACGCTGCAACGATCAAGGCCCAATGGTGAATCCATTGCCTCATACGCAACTACACAAGGTCATCTAGTCTCACAGGGATTACATTACTACACATGTAACTACGAAGATCTACGACTCAGACCCAATAGTGATTACATTGCTACATACGCAACTACACAAGGTCACCTAATCTCACCACGATTACATTGTCACATGGAAAACTACGCTGCGACGACCTAGGTCCACAGTGAATCCATTGCTTCATACGATGTAACATATAGCTCACACTACTTCGGTGACCAAACGGAACTAGACTGGTGATATTTCACACCCTCGGATATAGAGTCGGACACTTTTGCCTACAGTAGTTAACCGATCCATGGCACAGCGTATGGTAATTAGCCGCCACATAGCTGTTTCAGCATATGGTAATTAGCCGCAACTAGCCAATTTCACAAAACGTGGAATCATTTTGGAACTCACGTCCCTATACATTTTAGCGTACAGTAATTAGCCGCCACATAGCTGTTTTACAAATACCTAAAACAAATACATACATTTATACATACCACACTTATTTGGTTTACGACAAATCATATCATTTATAATTTCAAGTATACAGTTTATGCAAATATGGATTACGGTCACCTCAATAATACAGTTTTAACACAACCAACAGATTTCTAAACAAAATAGAGATGATACCCGAAATCCCCAATTTTCCCGAGAACTGTAACCCGAAAATCCCGCATTTTTACCCGATAGATTTTCCCAAATAAGTAGTCAAAACATACATATGATTGTAGCCTACAGGCTTATCAATCCTGATTTCAAAAATGGACTGATATAGACAAAATTTCCTTACCTTAACCCAAAATCCAACTACGAACTCTACGGTCCTCAAAACTATGAACCGAGACTCCAAAACCTACAAACCACAGTACAGTACATGCTTACAATCCGTACTATTATACATATACCGAATTAGAAATGAAAACTGAGCCTTACCTCGATTTTAGCCCGAAATTCGAAAACGCTAGAATCGAGATTCCAATCCACTAGAAACGTAGAGAACCCTTCACTGATTCTCACAGTAACCTTGGATCCATGAACCGGGCAACGATCGACAACCAAAACTAGAGAGAGAGAGTGGAAGGAGAGTTCTAGAGAGAGAGAGCTTTTCCAAAACTTAACAATGAAGCAAGCTAAAAATATTCTTATAAAGACCTTTGACCCGAGAGGCTTCGTCAATGAATTGGTGTCCTCGTCGACGAAGTCTTCAGAGATTTCATCGACAAGGCAGAGATTTCGTCGACGAACTTTGATATTTAAATTTTCCTGAACCTCTCGGCTTTTCCTCGTCGACGAACCTCTGAATTTCATCGACAAGAAGCCTTCTACCTTCGTCGATGAATTATGGCCTCGTCGACGAAGTCAGCAGAATTCCTTTTCCATCCCTCTTTTACATATAAACCCACCTCACATGGTTCGGGTTCTTACAGATTCAAAGTAAAGACATATATGAAGACTTCAAGCTTAGAGTGTTTAAGGCATTAGGATAACCTATGTAAGTACTTCATACTAAATATCATTTTGAAATGCTTTGAAGCTCATTACGGGTTGTCATGGACTTAGAGACCTTATTTTAAAACCCTAGAAAATATTCTTTTAAAGTAACAAAGTAAGATGGCTAAGTGTTTTTTGAAAATGAAACTAAAAAACATAATTTATATCTGTTCAGGCGACTGAAGATCAAACCTCAGGCACCTGAAGGTTTTCCTGAAGAAATTTCGAAGAGGTAGTGTAGGCCCAGGTGCCTGGGCTTGATAACCTCAGGCGTCTGACTCTGTTTTAAAGCAAAAAATTCAAAGTTTTAAGAAATCTCAAGCGGCTGACCCCGTGACCTCAGGCGCCTGAACACTATTAACGACTATATTTTTTAAAAGTTTTAAAATTCAAATTCATGTTTCTTGTGCCCTAAATTTCGTATAAACTTGGGAAACACTTCAAGTAACTTGGGAACATGAATTAAACCTTTTTGAGCCTATAAATACATGATTTCTCTAATCAAATCAATACCAAGCAATGAAAATCTGCTCTCAAGCGACAATTGCTCTTGCTCCCTTAAAGCTCTCTTGCTTGCATCTTTATACTGAGAATTGCTGAGATAATCCAAATCTCTGATCAATCTTCTCTGAGCTCTAACATCTAATTTACTGATTCGCATCAAAAGAAGGATTATGGTGAATTAATTCTTGAACTTCAATTCAATTTCTTTTGATATATGTTTTGGAGTATATTAGTGCTTTCAATTGTACTAACCAGTTCTATCTGAGAGCATCTCTTGTACAAAAGAAATTGTTTATTGTTTCCTTATTTCTTTGACGGTTCAGGTCATTGGATCGTTATACCAAGCGAGAGGTATCGGTTGGAGAGGGGGCTCCACCCTAAAGGAGGGATTGTAAATGGTTTGTTCATCCGCAAAGGGACAATTTAGTGGAATCCTTAGGTGGTCTTGCCTAAGGCAAGGACGTAGGCTGGGAATAAGCCGAGCCTCGTAAAAATCTCGGTCTCACTCTTGACCATTACTCTTTAAATTTCTAGTATTTATAAATTGTGTTTCTAAGTGCAAGTAGCAGAAATTGAGATTGAGAAGACCTTTTAATTTAAGAAAGTATGTTGGTTAATCTTTTGCGAAAACCTTAAAGGGAGTACGTTGATTAATCGTTTGCAGAAATATTGATTAAAAGAAGTGCACAAATATTCATTCATACAACGCTATAAATTGAGATTTTACAAACGTTGTAATAAGAAAGTGTTGCAACAATCAGTGAAGTATTGTGTGTTTGAATAGTTAGTTGATTGGTTGATTGTTTTTATTAAAGGTATTTGGCTTGTGTTTGGATGGTGGTTGATTTAAAATCAAAACATTCTTATGTGTTTGCTAAGTATACAAAAGATTGCGAATTTGTTAAAAAGACTTAAAAGAATTTTATAAACCCAATTCACCCCTCTTTTGGGACTACACCTTAACTTTCAATTGGTATTAGAGTCAGGTTGTAGCAAATCTTAATCAGAAGCTATATACAGGTCTAAATGGCACACCTAGGTGTATCTCCTTTCCTGAAAGCCAATTCTCAACTAGACCGCCTATTTTTTGTCGTTTAAACTATACGTTTTGGAAACAAAGAATGAGAATATACATTCAAATTATGGATTGGAAAACATGAAAAGTTGTCACACATGATGACTACATTCCTATTAAATTAGTAGATGGTAAAGAAGTTACTAAGGAAGAAAGAGACTTGACCGATAATGACTATAAAATGATGCAAGTAAACTCAAGTGCCATGAATGTACTATATCGTGCTTTAGATGTAAATGGGTTTAATAGGGTCATAGCATGTAAGTCAGCTAAAGAAATTTGGGATAAGTTAGAAGTAACTTATGAAGGAACTATAGATATTAGAGATAGTAGAATCGACATGCTCACTAGCGAGTATGAGGCCTTTAAGATGAATCCAGAAGAAACTATCACTAGCATGTATACTAGGTTTACTCACATAATAAATTATTTAAATGCTTTAGGAAAAAATTATTCAACATATGAAATAATTAGAAAAATCTTTAGAGGATTTCCTTCAATATGGGAACCAAAGGCCACAGCAATAACAGAAGGTAGAAATCTGAAAAATACCTCCCTCGATGAGTTAATCGGATCCCTTCTCACATATGAGATGGCAATAAATGAAAGAAATTCAGAGAACAATAATAAAAACAAGAAATCAATAGCTCTTAAGGCTGGCAAAGAAAGTTCTAGTGATGAAGATGTAGACAACGAATAAGATGATGAAGAACTAGCCTTTATCACTAAAATACTTGGAAATTTTTTTAGGAAGAATAGGAAATTTCGTCGAAAGTTTAAAGGATCAAAAACTAACAAAAGAGAAACAAACACAAAGGACTATAATCTAGAATATTTTGCCATACCAATTATGTGTAATAACACAAGTGTAATAAATATCTCCAAAAATCCAATATCACACTCAAGAACTAAACACATTGACATAAGACTCTTCCTAAGAGATCACGTTCAAAAAGAAGATATGGTACTTGAATTTATAAATACAAACGACCAATGAGTGGATATCTTCACAAAACCTCTTCCCGAAGAAAGATTTATATCTATTAGAAGAGAACTTGGGTTATTACATAGTAGGGAAGTGATTTAGAAGATTTCAGGTTAAGTAGAAAGAGATTTTTTTAAAAAAAATTAAAGGACTTCAAGAGACTGAGCTTGGAAGTTCAGGCACCTAAATAGAGTGTTTTGGAGGCTCGGACGCCTGAGCCATCAGACTTGTTGGAATTGGTGTGATCCCAAAGAGGGGAGGATGAATTGGGTTTTAAAAACTTTTTGGCTAATTTAAACAATTCGCCGATTCACCACAGTATCATATCCCATTCAATATGTATACGTGTATGTAAAATGAGTTTAACAATAAAAGCAAACATACACGTGTGCAGTATCTTATTTAAATCAAATGTGTGCATGAGAATAATTTCGACATTAAATAAACATTCATACACATGCTAAAATTAAAGTGCAGGAATTTAAATAAGATAGAAGGAGCGACACCAGATTTTTTATCGAGGTTCGGCCAAAACAACTTACATCCCCGCCTTGGACTTACCCCTAAGGATTCCACTATACCTGCTCACTTAACCGACTTGAGAAAAAGCCTTTTACATCCTCTCCTTACGGGGCGAGGAAAACCCTAACTCAATTACTAGACTGAGCCAAACTAGTCTCACTTGTGGGGCTGTGACTCCTTAGTTCAATTTCAGGCTGAACTGAACCAGTCTGACTTGCGGGGCTGAGACTTCCCAGTTCAATTAACGAGTTGAACCAAACCATTACACAAAAACCGTTTTGTACATAAAGTATGCTTCTGAAATACAAGCAGAGATGTACCCAATAAGTTCAATAAAAATACACACTCCAATGATGTGAAATAATGCTCAGGGGAGTAAGGGTGCTTAACTATATTTAAACCCTAATAAATGTTTTCTCCAAAAAAATATTTCAATAACACTATAGGAGAACCTAGGGTTTTTATCTTTCAATGATTTTTGCACAAATAGAATGTGTATGAAAAACAGGATTATGTTCTCTAATCAAAGATTTATGCAAGTTAGAAATACTTGGAGAATCTAGGAGTTAAGCTCAATAGAATATTTGTGCAATAGATAACTTCTCCCAAAATATATTTATCAAAGAAATAATCCAGGAGAAATGCAAGCTATACTCTCAGAGATTGATTTTCAAAAAGTAAGTAACAAGTGAGAGTATATGCATGTAAATACAAATATAAAGCCCAAAATAAAATAAACTCTTTGAAAGTGATTTTGAGTTAAAGCAAGTGAAAGAGAGTTGGAGAGATTTGAATAAAATATTTTGTCCCAAAGAAGAAATTTTTGCAATAAAAACAAGTTGGGGGAACTTTGATTAACAGAGGATTAGAGAGAAATTTAGAGTTAATCAAAGTTACTAATTTGCAGTAATGAGGGGGTATTTATAGAGTTTGTGGAAAATATGACTTTTGGGGACACGCTCGGTATTTTAGAAAAGTTTAATTAAGTTTAATGACATTTTAAATACTTAAAAAATATTCCAACCCGAGAGCACAGGTCGACCAGAAGACTTTCGGTCGATCGAAGTTCATATGGCTCGGTTGACCAGGCCAATTTTGAACTTCAGGGTCGGTCGACTAGAAAGGGCGATTTTTCCAAATTAGCGCGGTTCAGTCGACCGGGGTGAAAATGAACTAAAGGTTTGGTTGACCGAAAGAGGCGACTTTTTCAAAACAACAAGGTTCGATCGATCGGGACATTTTGAACTGAGAAGTTCGGTCAACCAGGTTGTTGGGACATTTCTCGAGGGCCCTCGGTCGACCAGAGCGTTGGAGTACATTTTGGGCTTGGTCGACCAGGTGGTTAAAATGTTGACTTCCTAGGAGGTTCAGTCGACCGGGGTCATTTGAACTACAAGAGTTCGGTTGACCGAGACATGGTCAACTGTTGACCTGGACCTAGGTTCAGTTGACCGAGCTACAAATGAACTATGAGGGTCGGTCAACCGAAAGTGCAAAACTTGTGCATTCCGGTCCCGTTTGAGCCAACGATCACCCTATTTCAAATGACCAAGTATGGGTATGTATAAGCGAGTGTCCTAAGGTCATTTCTAGGCCCAACTAAGGCACCGAAAAAATCCAGTGTCGGTCGACCGAAGTTTTCGTAAACTTCGTTCTAGCCCCGATTTTGACCCTAAAGCTATTCCAAAAACTTTGTATGATTTTGGTTTATTTAGAAAAGAGTTTTTGGTGGGATGTGCTGGTCCTTGGGGTCTATTTACGGTCATTCTGAACATTCAAACACATCACGCAGATGCATGCAATATTACAGACCAAAGATAAAAAATAAATGCATATACAAATTAAAAACAAATGTCTTCTTCGTATTTTTTCTCTTCCGACTTTATGGAATGCGCTTGATCGTATAGTCTTTAAGTCTTGCAAGCTTCCATTGCTGTTTCCTTATGTGTGTGTTAAATTAATGGACCTGTTCACATGCTAAATACACACATAAGACATATGTGCTTTGTCAGCATCAAAACATGGATCGGACTCAAAAAGTCAAAAAGAGCTCAGGTGACTGAGGTGCTACTACCTGCTGAAATTCAATTTCAATAAATCTTCAGGCGACTAAGCTTAAACTTCAGGCGCCTGAACTCGTGGGTACTATATATTTTTAAGCGCAAAAACCCTAACTCTTCAGACTTCAGGCTACTGAACCCAGCTCCATCACTCACCCAAACCTCCAACCATTGGTCTCCCTTGATTCCTCACTTAAAATCCCTCAAATCAAAGCCCCAAAATCCTTCTCCTACATTTTTTCCCATCGATTCTAGGGTTTCTCTTGGCTAATTTCTTCCATCCTCCAAAAATCAAAATTCCTTGCACCAAGACTATAGCAAGTCGAGGATCTTCTTCTGGAAGGGATGATAACAACATCGAACAATGGCTTGTCACCCCTCAATCGAAGCTTCGATATCGTTCTTCTACGGACCCAGTTTTTGGTAAGGTCATCGACACCACCTTCTTCAATTCAGAATTTCTGGAAATCCTACCTATGTTTAGGAATATCAGTTAGAAAATTTTCGTAGTTTTTTAATCCAAAGGATTGTATCCCAACTTGGTCAAAATTTTTTATGCAAAAATGATTCATGGTGAAAATGTCCTAACCACTGAGGTTAGAGGAAAGAAGATTGTTTTGACTCCACAAATCTTGGCTCCCATTTTGCATATCACTCCGGGTGAATTTGAATGCCGGCCCTTTCCTCAACTTTGATTCTAGAGCAAGTATTCACACCCGAAGAATTTTTGCCACTGATTATGGTAGAAGAACCTATTTATTTTGGCCATCCACCTATGTATAAGCAATTGAACCTTCAAGCCCAAATACTTCATAAAATCATCACCAACAACATCCTACCTAAGGCTGGTCCATATGATCATCTTTCCTATGTCAATTGCTTTGTGTTATGGTGTTTACCAAAGGGGAAGAAAATTGATATCTCTAGCCTAATTTTGAAATGGACGTGGACCAAATTGGAAGCTACTTGTGTAACTCTTCCGTATGGTGGTGTATTGAACCTTATCTTTGCTCAACTTAATGTTACCACACCAACTGAATTGTTTATCAAACGTACATGACATAACCTTTTCACCTCCACAACCCTTAGGCAAATGGGATATAAAAAACACGATTAGGTTTGGTTTTTGAAAGAAGGATGACCTCAAAGGCTAGTAGCTATACCTCCTCCTCCTCCTCCTCCTCCAGAACGGGACTAAGGACCCCCAGCTGACACTCCCTCTTGGTTTATCCCCTTCCAACATGAATTTTCTACTTTCAGCAAAGATATGCGATCAGGTCTTCAAACCCTTCAGGAGAATGTCTCGTCACTCGATCAACGCCTCACTCGCATCGAGTAGTATCAAAGTAGCTCATCTTGTGGTGTTGATCCTATGGATACTACTTTTGCCCTTCAGAGTGGTGCTTCATCCGATGAAGAATCTGAGGAAGGAAGTGAGGAGGGTGATGAAGGGGAAGCTGAAGATGATGATGATGTTTATGATAACTGATTTATTTTTCACTTTGTGTTGTATTAAGAACTATCTATGTATTGGATTTATCTTATGTTGCTTTGTTTATTTTTGTTTTTAGTTTGGCTTGTAACTTCATTACTTATGACTTTGTGTAATATGACTATGCTCTTTCTGTGCTAAGTTTCTTTGTGCCTCTACTCCTCATTTCTTTTTGATTGATGTCAAAGGGGGAGAGATATTGAGCAAACATGAGAAAGCAAACGCAAACGTGAGAAAACAAACATGAGAAGAGAGTGTCTTAGTGAGCAAATATGTAAAACACATACTCTTGACATAAGATATTGCATAGGGGAGTAAAAGCAAAAATGAACATAAGAGCATAAGAAGAATAAGACTACACGCATATATGTTGACATGAGCTATAATACAATATACTTGATTGTGACTTTTTTTTTTTTCTGAACTTACTCATATTTGAAATCATCATATTTCATATTTGTTAAAAGACATGCTTATTGTGAGGGGGAGCCTTATCAAGGTTCTCTGATCTTTGCTCCTTATTTGTCATCATCAAAAAGGGGGAGATTGTTCGCTTAACATGGCTTTCGAATCTCGTTTTGATGATAACAAATAATGGTTGATTTAACATATTGTGTTTAAGTGATGATATTTCAGGAAAGTTTGAATGATAAAGTTCAAAAATAAAAAGAAATGCAAGTTCAAGAACACAAGTATCATATATTCCATCAACATAGTGATCAAAAGAAAGCTCAAGAGGACCAAAATTTTCAAGACATATGGAAGCCTAAAGATGGCTCAAGCTCAAGTTTAAGAGGATTCAAAGTAAAGACATATATGAAGACTTCAAGCTTAGAGTGTTTAAGGCTTTAGGATAACCTATGTTTTGAATGTAATAACCTAAGAAAAAAAAATGAATAATAATAATAATAGTTAGTATTAAAAAAGAAAGTGTTTCTCTATTAGGATCCTTGATTCCATGTTTGATGCCTAAGAAAGACCTTGTCTAAGCGAGTGCTCAGAGACCATTGCGGCTCAGTCGCTCCCTAGAGGTCTGCCTGGTCAAAATGGAATTTCATAGGATAAAACAAGGTAGACACTGTTTATATACGTAAATAAGTACATAAAATAATGTTTTGACTGACATAATTTGTAGAAATATATGATAAAATAATAATAATATAAGTATCATATGTGGGGCCCACAAGACTGTGTGGGGCCTACATGAGTTCCGAAGCCGTGTGGAGGTTTACACGAGTCTCGAAATTGTGTAGGGCTCATAAAATCGTATGAAGATTATTGGAGTTACGTAAGATCCGTTTAGGTCTCAAAGTGGTGTGGGGGCCCACAAGACCATGTGGGGCCCACATGAGTTTTCAAAATTCAAATTTAATTCTTATTCAAAAATAAATAATGAAATAAATAAATACTAAAAATTGTTCAAAATTAATAACAATGATAATAATAATAATAATAATAATAATGATTAAGAAAAATAATAAAATAATAAAATAATTAATTAACTAATTGATTAATTAATTAGGTAAGTGATTAATTAAAAATTTATTTAATAGGAATGGTGGCAAGCACTCCCACATGGCTTCCATCCCCATCCCATACTCAACCCATACCTTGCCCATTCTTTAATTTTTAAAAATTATAATTTCACCAATCTTCCCACACTTTTATAAATTTCATTTCTTCTCCAAAATTTTCCTATAAATAGGGAGCTCTCAACCTTCATTTTTCACAACAATTTTCCAAGGAAGAGAAGAATTAGTGAGTGAAAGAAATTGTGGTAGAGAGAGAATTTTTGAGTAAGTTCTCAATCACCCACTCTTTCCGATCTCATTTCTTAGAGATAGTTACAGTGTTCGTAAGGAAGAAAGTAAGTAAATTTTGATTATGTTAGTTTTTTTTATTTAAAATTCATACCCGAGTTTATTTTATAAGTAAATTTCAATTATGTTAATTAGTTCCACAAAATTTCCATGAGTTTATTTTTTACGCATATTTAATTATATCAGTTCTATCTTTAATATACTTGCATCTATTTTTGGGTTAAAAAATGTTCTAATCCCCTCGGGTAAATTTTCAGCATTTCTTTCTATTCAAAAATAAAATTATATATATTTGTAACAGAAAAATTGTGTGGCATGAGTTTATTTTTGCGTTGCATTTTTTTTATGAAAATATGAGTAAAGATGAGATTTTCACGATATTATTTTAAATTACATAAATTATAATAAGATGATTTTAAAACCCCTTATGGTAACGAAAGTTCAAAGTTACAGATGCTCGATACCGCAGCTTAAAATTTATACGGATCAGAGTGCACCCACACTGTTTATAGAGTGATTATTTATGTTAGTGAATTTTTCCTGAGTGCACACCTGGTTCCGGACCAGGACTTAATAAGGAAAATCTCACTCAAAGTTTACATACGTCGATTTAGTTTGGTCAACTAGCCAGCTAAGTCCAGTCTTCGGACCGCATAACTCAGTCATGGGGGTAAACATGACTTACGGCAAACAGGCCTAAGGGTGGTTTTTTATAATATATGTTTATACATATTTAATTACATGTACAAAGTTACTGATGATTTGAAGGAAAAGTGTAAGTTTACATGAAAAGGATCATTCTGGTGCTTAAATGACGATCTAAGGAAAACATATAAGGAAAAGTATATGTATGTTTATCATTAAATATTTTTACAGTTTTAAAGTTAAAAGTTTAATTTAGCAATTATAATATATGATTATAAAAATTTACTGTTGAAATTGATGACAAAAGTTTTATGTAGAAATTTTTAAATTTATATTTATTCTAAAAGCAGTCTTGAAGTTATAGTATTAAATATTGTTTTACTAAATTCTTTAAAAGCTCATTTTGACCACACACTAATAATAATCTTATTTACTTACTGAGTATCGTCTCACCCCAATCATATTTTATTTCAAATAACTCTAAAGGACATGTCGGAAATCAGGCTTAGCAAGCATGCGGGTAGGGATTAGAAAAATAAAGATTGATTAGAAATATTAGTATGGTTTCAGATATTTATGTTTGTGTAATTTTTCTTCTTTTGAAATAAATGATTGTAATATGGATAATTAGCGCTCTGGTTTAATAATAATTGAGTTTATTTACTTCCGCTGTAAATCAATAGTAAAAAGTTAATATCCCAAACCCCTCAGGGTTGGGGTGTTACATTGAACATTTTGGTCTTCTTGAGCTTTCTTTTGATCACTATGTTGATGGAATATGGTTTTATGATACTTGTGATCTTGAACTTGCATTTCTTTTTATTTTTTGAACTTTATCATTCAAGCTTTCCTGAAATATCATCACTTAAACACAACATGTTAAATCAACCTTTATTTGTTATCATCAAAACAAGATTTGAAAGCCATATTAGGCCAACAATATCCCCCCTTTTGATGATGAAAACTAAGGCGCAAAGATGAGAGAACCTTGATAAGGCTCCCCCTTACAATAAGTATGCCTTTTAACAAATATGAAAAATGATTATTGATTGGTTGATTGTTTTTATTAAAGGTATTTGGCTTGTGTTTGGATTGTGGATGATTTAAAATCAAAACATTCTTGTGTGTTTACTAAGTATACAAAAGATTGTGAATTTGTTAAAAAGACTTAGAAGATTTTTATAAACCAAATTCAGCCCCCACTTGTGACTACACCTTAACTTTCATCTTCTGTTATGCAACTCTAGGAGGCTGACTTTTGAGTGATAGGACACTAAGTCTCAAATGCTGATTTGAGATTTGATGTCTCTGTGATGTTCTCAATTACTGAAATAACTGAGACGGGTGAAGTTGAACTAAAGTTCAATCTGGCTTTCTTATGGTGGATACTTGTTTTATTATAAGCTAGTGGAGTTTGTGAATCTGAGTGCTACTGTAGAGTTGGAACTGAGTTTGACATTGTAACGACCCGAATTTATAATGAAATTTAAATAATAAGGAAAGGGAAATGGAAATCGGAAACAAAAGGAAGCCGTAGACTTCATCGACGAACGCAGAGCGTTCGTCTACGACATTGCATTTTAGAAGAGAAAAACAAAAAAGGGGAGTTTCAAGGCTTCGTCGACGAATCCCCTGTATTCGTAGACGAAGGCTTAATAGAATTCGTTGACGAACACAGGGTTTCGTCGACGAGAAAATACCGAGAGAGGTTCTGAGGCAGCCTGAATTTCATCGACGAATACAGGGTCTCATCGACGAAATTTGTGAAGAACTCATCGACGAAGGTCGGGCTCGTCGACAAAATCCTGTTTTATATATATACGAAAATACGAGAGAAATATCATTTTTTTAAGAAATCTCTCTCTCTCCTCTCTCTCTCTCTCTCTCTCTCTCTCTTTCTCTCTCTCTCTCTACGGTTCTCTTTCTCTTCTCTCTACGTTTCTGGCCCCACCAGTTGTCAGATCGACGATCCGAAGCTACCACGATGATCCTGGTAGAGTTCTCTACAAGTCTGCCGGGGTGGATCGTTAGGGAAACGAAATTGGATTCCATCCCAAATCCAGGGTAAGCCTTTTTACTCAATTTTTGGAGTTTTAACAGTTGAGAAAAGTGTCATACACATGAAAATACTGAAGTTTAATATCGGAGGTTTTCAGTTTCGGAGTATTAGTTAGGAAACCCCTCAGGTGTTAAACTTGAATGCTTTTGGGTGAAAACTTTCTACCCAATATTTGAACTTTTGGCAGTTGAGGAAAATATTGTATGCTTTGAAATACTGAACTTTAATTTTGGGATTTTTCATTTTCAAGGTGTTGAATTAGGAACCCTGCGGGTGCGGGGCAATTTTATTAGGGACTTTCCAGGGATCAGGTAAGGGGATAAACTAAGTTAGTTCTGTTTTTGAGAAAATGCTTATATAAATATACTTAGCATTTGATTTACGGAAAATGTAAATGTTTATATATATGTTTTTATATTTGCAAAATACTATGAAAATGAACGTATGTTGAATATGTGGAAAATCTGGGGTGTGGCATGAGTAAAAATGTTGTGATATACTGTTTTCTGGGAATGTGGATGGTACAGATTTTTATGATGAAAAATAGGCGTACGGGCCGAGATTTTTTATATGTAGCTGGCGTACGGGCCAGGCTATGTGATGTGATTTGCCAGCGTATGGGTTGTGCTATGTGTAGCTGGCATACAGGCCAGGCTATGTGATGTGATTTGCCAGCGTATGGGCTGTGCTATGTGTAGCTGGCGTACGGGCCAGACTATGTGATTATGATTTGCCAGCATACGGGCTGTGCTATGTGTAGCTGGCGTACGGGCCGAGCTATGATAAAATATGTAATACCGGCGTACGGGCCGATGATTTCATGATACACGTATATATGTGAAATGATATGATTGATGTGAGAAGAAATGATACGAGATATTTATGTATCATGATTTCATTATATGTATATGATATCAGAACTTGGTTGGCTTGGTTTAGGCTAGCACTTGCACGGTACTGTTACTATGTGTCCATGGTCTTTGTGATCATGATATCTATGTTAATGCTGCAGTACGGAGTGGTGTGAGATTGGATGGTCGATGTGGTTATTTTCAAGAAGTGTGTTGTTATCGCCCCTGGTGTACGGACCAGTCTGGGCAGACCCATCGGACCTACAGACTAGACTATTGACTTGGCAGTGGTCGGCCAACCATTGTTAGGTCCCGCCTTCGGGCCACACAACCCAGTCATGTGGGGGTAATACATGACAACAGCCAGCTAACCTACCAGGACGATTTTTATGTTATTATTATGATATGAGATGAGTTATGTTTATGAAATACAATATGTTCTGCCATGTTTGGATATACATATGTTTTCCCATATTTGATAAACAGTATTGGATATGTTATGTATGTTATATGTAGAACACGGATTACTCATGTTGCCACACACTAGTATTAGTTTATTTCTCTTACTGAGAGGTGTCTCACCCCTAAATTTTATTAACTTTTTAGGAGCCCCGGATAGGAGAGCGGGAAAAGCCCCGCACAATTAGTGTTGTTTATCTGCCCTCTGCGAAGGGTAAGTTTTTGGTAGGGATAGTTAGGTTTTTTTGGGAACTGTCCCTAGATTCCATTTTTGGGATGTATACATATTGAGAGTTAGTGTTTATAGTACTATGGTATGTATTGGGCACATTATGATAAGATGTATATAATTTTATACTTTCTGTTGCGTAGGCTTCTGCTGTATGTTTTGTTATATCCCTGGTACCCACGGGTCCAGGTGGATGGTGACCTGCTGAGCTGGATTGTGAGATATGTAGTATTGATTTTATGATGTTGATAACATAAAAAAAAAAAAAAAAAAGTAAAATGAGCAGGTCGTTACAGACATTCTCTTTGCTGATTTCTTAAGTCTTTTCCAATGAATTTTAGCTTCTGCAATATCTTCTGAGGAAAGCTCCAGGTTTTTCGGCAACAGTTTATGGTTTTCGATTACAGTTTGGGTTTGCCAGCGACTGTCATGGTTTTCCGCCACGGTTTCTGGCTTTTGTTGAGATACTTTATATACGTCTTTTTACATTTTGAGTTAACTTTGATGGCCTTTTGTGCCCCTGGGTATGCCCATGTTTATTGTAATTGCTTTGTTGATGAGGAGATTTGATCTTCCCTTTCTTGGGTATGCCTAGAGTATCTATACATATCCATTTTGGTCAATATAATTTGTCATTTACTGATCAAAAAAAGAAAAGAAGATCATGGCTTTGCGCAATCCTGCAGGGATGCAGGATAAATAATTATTTTCTTCAATGTCAGGGGAAAAAATTCAATTTTGCTTATGTTCGACATATGAATGAATTAACAAAAATAAGGAAATTAAAAAAAAAAACAAAATGTAAAAACTAAAATAAAACTGAGATAATAATAATAAAATATTATTTCCACCATTCTGGGTTTGTTAAATATGTTTCTTCAGGAACATTATATTATTTTTCTCAATTTGTACTCTTCAAGAGTATGATTCCAATTTATAATATTAAATTGGGTAATAATTTACCATCTTTTTCAGATGTTAAATATACTGCTTCATCTGAAGGATAAATGTTTTCACCTCCTTAGGAGGTTGAATTTAATATCTCTTTGGGAGGTTAAAAATATATCCTCTTCAAAAGGTAAATATTTACCATCTCTTTTGGATATTAGATACATAGTCTCTTCAGGAGGTCTATCTCTTTGGAAGATTAAATATATAGACGAGAGATTTAAATATATTGCCTCTTTAGGAGGTCCGTCTCTTTGGAAGATTTAAATATATAGTATCTTCAAGAGGATTATTTTTCCATCTCTTTTGGAGATTGGTACACTTTAAACTTTAAAAGAAATATTCTCTTTCGGAGAATATTATATTCTTGTGGAGTAAAACTTACAAAATATATATATATATATATTAGATAAGAACTAAAGAAATAACTCAGTTAGTTTGAGTCTCGTACTGATAACATGTTATGAAAGATGCAGAAAAATAAATAAATAAATAGAGACGAGAAAAAGATTTTATGTGGTTCGGATATAACTACTCCACAGGCGGATGGGATCAAAGCTTCACTATTTTGGAAGAATTATTATATGATATGGATATGTTCTTATACAAAAATATCTCTCCCATTTTCTTTGATATCTCTGCTTTTCCTCTCCATTTGCCTTCTTTGCTTTCTTTCTTATTTCTATGCTTTCTCTTCTTTTCTTTCCGCACACCTTCTTCATCATCTGCTCCTCCTTATATAGTCGTGGGAGGGGCAACTGATGATGGGGTTTCTTATATTTAATGGGGCAAGTGAATGATGATGGGTAAGTGAGGGAGACTTTAGTGAGCTAGAAGAGAAAAGGGAGACATGCGAGATGGGAGTAGGTGAGATGGAAATCCATCATAAGAGTGAATGATGGGCATAGGGAACATGAAGAGATGAGCACATGGAGAGGGACAACAACTAACAATTATTCATAACACTTTGATATTATTTGTTTAATTAATGAGTTGAGCCATTTATAGAGTTAAATTTTGTATTAAATACTATGCAGAAGTATTTTTTTTCCTGTTTTGATTTTTCTTTCAAAGAAGCATCAATCATTCAACTTGAAAGATGTTTTGAGAAATCATAAATTGTTATATATATGTAGAGACCTCATTTTATTCAAGGTTTTATATAGAAAAACTTTAGGATTCTTGTTTGTTCTTTTTAATTTATTACACTTAGCTTAATTGGGGTGTCATCTAAGGGCTTATCTTAAGTGCGGCCTCTCATTTCACTCATCCTCATAACTCAGTTCGATTATTCATACATGAGATCATTTTACAATAATTTGCTCTTCATGGATACAATAAAAAAAATGAATACATGAAAAAGGGAAAAAAAAATAAATGGAGTAGCTTCAGTGGTCTTGGAGTTTCATTAGGCTAGCCTCCCAAACTCATGCACCTATACATACAAAAGAGGTGAAATTTTTAGTTACTTGCAGCCCATCAGGAGGCCAAATGTTGGGCTTATTTTACATTTTTTAGGCCTATTGTGGGCCTATACCAGCACCATGCTAGGTTATTTTTGAAATTGTAGACCCATAGTGAGCCTAAGACCCAGCCTAGGGCAAAGAATAATGTATTAATGAATATAAATAAATAAATAAAATCATCAATAAATTAATCAATTACCCTTCGCATTTCACTCACAATTGGCAATGAATTAAATAAATAAAAATTATCAATCAATAAATTGATCACCCTCCTCATTTCACTCCCAATTGGCTATTCTGCTCACCTTCAATAATGAAGGGCCATCAAAGCCCTTCCTTAACTCCTCCTCTGCTTATAAATAGGAGCTTCTCAAAGAGGAAAAGGGGAAAAGGAAATTGATTCCTCATACTAAGAAAAAGAGACAAAAGAGTGAGGTAGAGAGATTGAAAGAAGGGGCAGGACTCTATCAAGAAGGAAAGAAGGAGAAGCAAAGGCTTCTCAGAGAAGAAAAGCAACAAGGAGCATGTTTCATAGGGCAAAAAAGGGAAATCGGAATGAGATTTTGGGCAGAGGTAGGTATCACCCCCTTTTTTGTCTTTTTAAAATGTGTAATTTGGTCTGAATGTTTGATTAACAGTATGCTGTAAAATGCATCATTAAGTGGGTTTATAAATCAAATCAATCTGTAGAACTTTGTGATGAAAGTGCTCATTTGAAAATTTTAAATTTGAGTATGTCAGAGGGTTTAATTCACAAGTCCCTTAAAGGTTAAATTCAAAACCTCAAAGCAAAATCTTCAAAGTTCAATGTCCTTAATTGCTTCGAAATTAAAAGTCCTAATTTTCATCCAACCATCAAACCAATAATCAATTGAGTCTTAATGCTCAAATTGAAGATAAAATTGAGACTTAATGTTAACCTTATAGGTTATACCCTATTTTGATTATGACAAATATTCTAGTATTTAATGTCTATCAAGTTTTTGTGCAGGTTCATATTAGCAAGATCATATGATGACATGAGGTGACTTGAAGAATAAAGACCCAGAATAGTCATTTATTATAATTTATATTATGTTTAATTCGGGTCCCTAATAGTAAAGTAGGAATGGTCTGTACTAATTAATGTGCATCATGCATGTAGGAACTGATAAGCTCAAAGACCTTAGAAAGACTCTAGGACCTCGCACTTGCACTTACAATAAGTCCCCACTTTCAAATGTGCAATTAGGAGAGCATACATTTATCCAGTCCTAAAATAGTAAGGCTTTGGGCACCCGAACCTTGGTGTTCAAAACACCTCGGTCAACCGAACTGTTGAATAGTCAGCGTGTTGACCTGACTTCGGGCGATTGAACCAAAAAGACTTTACCATCTTCGGTCAACTGAACATTCACCCTAACTTTTTTCAACTACTCAGGCGCCCGAATATTAGAGTTCAAATTACCCTCAGGCGACCTAACATGTGAGTTTGATAAACCGAACTTGAGACCAGGCGACCGAACCTCGGATAAATTGGAAAATCACCTTGGTCAGCAGACTGAATCCTTATTCAGGCACCCGAACATGGAAAAGTTACTTTTTCTAATGTGTCTTTTCAGACGACAAAACCTATGGCTCGGTCGATCAAAACTCTCGGGTTGGCCACAATTTTACCACGATTAATTAGAGTTAAACTGGGTTAATTTTCCTAAACTCATTAAAAACAAATTTAATTATTCCCTATGTATCCCCAACGATTATAATTTTGGCCCTACCTATATATATGGGTTCATTTGCTCATATTAGCAATGAATTTAACATTTTGATTAGCAACAAAATTCTTTGAAAGTTTTCAAAGCCCATTCTTTCATATAAAGCTTATACACTAACATACTACTATTCTTTTGAGAAATCAAGCCTTGTGAGAATATCCTTGAGTGATTATTCATTGTTTGTTGTTGCTAAAAACTCTCATTGCATTTATTGTTTGCTTGATTTTGAGATCGAGAGTTGAGCACAGTTTTCCCCCAAGATATAATTTAATAAATCTTTTGTGTGGGAAAACTTAAAGCTTGTGGGTCTTGGCATTCAAATTGCAAGACACCTTAGCTTGTGTTTTTGTTTGAGCAAAAATCGTTTTCACAAGCTTACTTTTGAATATCTCTTTGTGCTTGAATATTGAGAAAATATTTTTGAGATATTCTGATTACGCTTAGTGAAAATCTTTGAAATCCTAAACCGTGATTGAGATATACATCTATACGTAGTTTCAAAGATTAACTTGTTGATACACTCTTGTGCTTGATTGGATATAGTCATTACTTTTGAGTGTTGATTGCACACATATAACATTGAACTTATTGTTCTTAAATTATTGGTGTGCATTGATTAATATTGGTGCAAATCTACTTGATTGAGAAACAAATATTTTGTACACATCTTGTATTACAAAATTGGTTGCATTTCAGGCTTGGCCTGAGGGGGCGTTGATCCAGCCCGGAAGGATTGGTTGTAAAAGGTTAAGGTCAGTCCTGTGTTAATTTGACCTGGTTGTATTTTGGTGCCGCTCCACCCGTGAAGTGAGCTCTAGTATAATTCTTGTGCTTGTGAGCCAAGGCAGGGACGTAGGCATTTTTCCTAACCTCAATAACATATCTGGTGTTATCTCTCTTTACTTGCTTTACCTTGCATGTGTAATTAACTTACTTGTGTAATTTAATTTCAGCATATATATTGATTTATTTTATATTTGTACTAGATTTACCCTAGGGTTGTGTAATATTGCTGCTGGTTAATTGACCTAGGGGATAAATTTTAAAATACCAATTCACCCCCATCTTGGGATTACAGTAAAACTAACAATTGGTATCAGAGACTAGTTGCTTAGACTTAAACGTTTGTCTACAAAACCACTCATACCACTTATGTGTTCAGTGGTGTCAATTACACCTTCTGAAAACAAAGGATTACTGGAAGGTGTGGAGAGTTGTCTCTGAGGGAAACTATGTTCCTATGAAAATTAAAGGTGAAACTAGAGCACCTAAGATTGAAGAAGATTATACTGATGATGATATGAAAGCTCTTAGTATAAATGCTACTGCCTTGAATAATCTCTATTGTGGTATTGATGTTAATGAATTTAACAAAGTTATGACATGTTCTTCTGCTAAAGAAATATGGGATAAATTAGAGGTCACCTGTGAGGGTACTAGATATGTGAAGGATAGTAAAATTGATATGTTGACCAGTGAGTATGAAGCATTTAGGATGAACATTGGTGAGTCCATACAGAGCATGTACACTAGATTCACACACATCATTAATTCACGACATGCATTAGGTAAGACCTATCCTACGTATGAAATGATCAGGAAAGTCCTTAGGGGTTTGCTTCCTATTTAGGAAGCAAAGGCTACGACCATATCTGAGGGCAAAGATCTTAAGGCTATGTCACTAGATGAACTGATAGGTTCACTTATCACCTATGAGTTAGCTATTAATGAGAGACTGAATGAGCACAATAGAATGAGAAAAGTGACTGCATTAAAAACGTCTACTAATACATCTAGTGAGTGCAGTGAATCTGAATCTGGAGATGACATGACTATGCTTACTAGGAAATTCAGCAGGTTCTTTAGGAAGAACAGTAGGTCATATAGAAAGTTTAAATATTTAGTATCTGAGAAGGGAGATCCTAGTAAAATAAAATAAAAATCGAGCCCTCCTACGTGCTACAATTGCAGCAAGGTCGGGCATATCAAATCTGATTGTTTGTTGCTGAAAAATGAATCTAGGAAAAAGAAGAAAGCCATGAAAGTAGGTACCTCGTGGGATAGATAAAATAACAGCGATTCAGATTCATATTGCAGTGACTTTGAGATTGCCAACTTGTGCCTGATGGCATGGGATGATGAGGTATTGTGTTCTTGTTCCTTATCTTCATATTATTCTGATGATGATTGTGACTCTGATAGCATGCCTACTTTTAAAGAATTGCAATATGAATATATTCGTGTATCTAAATTGTTAAACAAAATGACCAAGGAGAATAATGTTCTAAAAAAAGAAATGTGAAATTTGGTTAAAACTGTTTGAAATTGCAAAGAATTCTCATGCCTTGATTCTTAAGGAAAAAGATTTGAAAATTGTCGAGCTTGAAAGAAAATTGGAGGATAGCTCCAAAATTGTTTATAAATTTACTGTGGGCCAACGAAATTTTAAAAACTTCTTGAGATCCAAAGAAACTCTCTTAGCAAAGAAGCTCTTAGATTTAATGGTATTGAAAACATGAGACGACCTAATCTTTATTTGAGACATTTTACTAGAGAATCAAAATCCCAAATTCCACTTAAAAATCTTCGGTGTCGAATAATATGTTTTAAATGCAAACAAATTGGTCATATTCAATTTGACTATCCACTTAAAAATAGACATGTAAGAATTAAAAAGGTTTGGAGAGTCAAAGGTGATCTAGTCACTAACCCCTGTGGACCCCAATAGAATTTGGGGACCAGCGTCAGTTACTTAAATTTTCTTGCAAGTGTGCTTAAGATCGTCCTCATCCAAGGACAAGTGGTACTTGGATAGCTACTGCTCATGACATATGACTGGTGATAAGGCCAAGTTCGCATCCATCTCTCCCAATGATGGAGGATATGTGACATTCGGAGATAATGCACAGGGGCGAATCATCGGTGTAAGTAAGGTTGGTAAGGAACCTTCCCTTGTTATTGATAATGTATTACTTGTTAATGGTTTGAAACATAATTTGTTGAGTATTAGCCAATTGTGTGATAAAAGATATAAAGTATTTTTTGAAAATGATAAATGCATTGTTGAGAGTAAGTCTGATAGTAAAGTACTTTTTAACTGCTGAACATCATGAAAATGTGTTGACCACTAGTTTTGATAATTTAGCTTCTCAACAAGTTACATGTTTTTTTGCAATAAATGAAGCTATTTGGTTATGACATAGACATTTAGGACATGCAAGCATGGATTTGTTATCAAAACTTGTGAAAAAGGATTTGGTTAAAGACTTACCTAAAACACCTTTTGTGAAAAATAAGATTTGTGATGCATGTCAAATGGGTAAGCAAAAAAAAATCAAATTTTAAGGAAAAGAAATTCATATCTACCACTAGATCACTTGAAATGCTACACTTAGATTTGTTTGGTCCTAATCAATTTCAAAGTCTTGGTGGAAAATTGTATGCTTTTGTTATTGTGGATGATTTTTCTAGGTTTGCATGAGTGTTATTTCTTTCTCATAAAGATGAATCATGTGAACAGTTCACTAAATCATGTACAAGAATTCAGAATGAAAAATGCTATAAAATCACACACATAAGAAATGATAGGGGAACCAAATTCAAAAATGATGGCATAGAAAACTATTGTGACCTAGAGGGCATTTCACATAATTTTTCTGCACCTAAGACCCCACAGCAAAATGGTGTTGTAGAAAGGAAAAATATATCCTTGCAAGAAATGGGTAGGACTATGCTTAATGAACACAAATTACCCAAATATTTCTAGGTCAAAGTAGTGAACACTGCTTGTTATGTAATGAACAGAGTATTAATTAGGCCCTCACTTAATAAGACTCTATATGAATTGTGGGACGACCATATAACTAACATTTCCTATTTTCATGTCTTTGTTTGTAAGTGTTTTGTACTTAGAGATAATGAACACCTACGGAAATTTGATTCTAATTCTGATGAAGGTATTTTCCTAGGTTACTCACTTAACAGTAAAGCATATAGAGTTTTTAATAAAAGAGCATTAACTATTATTGAATCTATTCACATTATGTTTGATGAATCTAATCCTTTTTCTAAAATAAATGATGAAGATTATATTGATATTAGAAAGGGATTAGATAAGGTATCTATTAAAAATAATGTGGAAAAAAATTCAGAAATCAATGATAAATCAATTGAAGAAAATAAAGTTGAAAGTGAAGTTCATGAATTGCCTAGGGATTGGAAATTCATTAGGAACCATCATTTAGATCAAATTATAGGTGAACCTTCATGTGGTGTTGCCACCCGATCTTCCTTAAGAAACCTAGTGAGTCATTTTGCAATTCTATCTCAAGAAGAACCCAAAAACATTAAGGAAACCATAGAGGATGAATCTTGGGTAATGTCCATGCAAGAAGAGCTTAACCAATTTGAAAGAAGCAAAGTGTTAACCCTAATTCCTAGGCCCGATGATCATTCCATTATTGGAACTAAATGAGTTCATAGAAATAAAAAGGAAGAAAATGTGGCAGTTACTAGAAACAAAGTTAGACTAGTTACCCAAGGATATAATCAGGAAGAAGGCATAGATTTTGAGGAAACTTATGTTCCCGTAGTTAGAATGGAAGTCATTCGTATATTGCTTGCTTATACTACTTTTAAGAACTTTAAATTGTACCAAATGGATGTTAAAAGCGCATTCTTAAATGGCTATATAAATGAAGTATTTGTAGAACAACCACTAGGGTTTTGAAAATTATAAATATCCTAATCATGCTTACCAGTTATCCAAAGCCTTGTACGGATTAAAACAAGCTCCTAGAGCTTGGTATAAGAGGCTTAGTGGTTTTCTTATAGAAAATGGTTTCACTAGGGGGAAAATTGATACTGCACTTTTTATAAAAACTAAAAATGATCAAATGCTCCTTGTCCAAATATATGTTGATGATATTGTTGACCCTATGGGTCATACCCTATTTTGATTATGACAAATACTCAGGTATTTAATGATTGCCAAGTTGATGTGCAGGTTTATCTTGGCAGTATCCTATGATGGCACTCGAAGACCCGGAGGAAAACGAAGACTCTGAAGACCCTTGATATAATTGATTTGTTGTAATTTATATTCGGGTTTGTAATATTTAAGTAGGAAAGGTCTGTAATAGTAAATAGGTCTTTGGTTTGTAATAAGCTCACTCACATCACATGCATGATAATACGTAAGCTCAAACAAACCATGAATGACAATGGACTTTAGAAAGACCTTAGGGTTTTCCCTTCGGTCGACCTTTGGTCGACCGACACTGGACTTTTTCGGTGTCTCTAAATTGGACCCCAAGTGCCCTTAGGACACTCACACTTTCACATATAATTGTTAGGCACTTAAATAGGGCTTTATTGTGTTAAGATGGGACCGAAATGCACACTTGGTGCACTTTCGGTCGACCGGCCAAAACAGTTCATTCTTGGCTTGGTCGACCGAACCATCCCTGGGTCAACCGTTGACCTAAGTCCTGGTCGACCGAGACGATGTAGTTCATTTGACCCCGGTCTACCGAACCACCTGGAAGTCAACTTTTTGACCTCCCGGTCGACCGAGCACTTTTGTACTCCAACTACCTGGTCGACCGAAGGGTCTTGGGAGAATTCCCAACGGCCTGGTCGACCGAGCCCTGTAGTTCAAAAAGGCCCCGGTCGACCGAACCTCGGAATTTTGGAAAATCGCCCTTCCTCGGTTGACCGACCACTCAGTTCAAAACACCCCTGGTCAACCGAGCCATTTGAGTCCTAGTCGACCGAACCATTTTTGGTCGACCGGACCTCTCGGGTTGCTCCTATTTTTACCGCAGTTAATAATTTTTTAAACAGGGTTAAAATGTCTTAAAAGTCATTAAACTTTTCTAATAATACCCAATAGGTCTCCAACGGTCATATTTTCTCCTTTGCCTATATATATGAGTTCATTTGGGTTAATTAGCAAGGTGATTAAAAATATTGATTAAGAGAAATTCTCTGAAAATCCCAAATCCTATAATACTCATATCCAATCCCCATTCACTCATGCTTACCTTCTTCGATCTCTTAAATCCTCTGTAATTCGATTGAGTGTTTATATTTAATAGGTTTGCTCTCCCATTCATATTTGATTGATTTATTTTCATTGAGAGCTAAACCTAAATATTCTTAGGAGACTTTGTTAATAAGTCTATCCTAAGAAGACTTTGATAGATCTTCTAAGATTTGCACCTTCATTACAACATCTTAAGAAGATTGTATTTGTTTTTGGTTGCAAAACATTTTTAAAATACATTCAAATATCTAGTGTGCTTTGTCTTGATAAATCTTTAAAGAGATATTTGTTTGTGTGAGAAAAATCTTTGTTGCAATATTCATTGATTTATATCCATAGTTGAATACAAAGATTAAACTCCTTTTGCAAACCAAACTTATACATTGCTAGAGCTTCATATACATATATATATTGAGAAAACTTGTTGATTGAAATATATGAAGTTTGGATAATATCTTTGTTTGAACACTTAGATTGAATAGCCTGTGATACAAAGATCATTTAGGTTTGCACTCTCACGTACTCATTACAACGATAGTAAATCTATTTGAGAGTTGACATCTTAGACCACATTGAGCTTACATATTGAATCGTACTGTGGTGTTTGTAATTGCGTGTATTTGGGTACACATCCGCTTTACTTGAAAGCCTATTCATTGTACCATTTGATTGTATTTCAAATACTGTTGTATTTCCAGGCACGGGCCTGAAGAGGGAGACTAGCCCTGGAATAGTCCCGGATTGGCTTAGACCCGGTTAGGAAAGCTAGGTGCGTCGTCCTGTTAAGGCGTGTAGGTTGAGGTCAGCCCCGCTAATTGACCTGGTTAAGGTTGAGGTCAGCCCTGTGATAATTTGACCTGGTTGTAAACGGTGACGCTCCACCCTTAAGTGAGCTATTAGTGGAATCCTCTAGCTTGCGAGCTTGAGGCAGGGACGTAGGCACAGTTGGCCGAACTCCGATAACATATCGTGTGTTTACTTATATCTCTGCACTTTATATTTACCACACGTGTATGTTATGGGTGAATGATGCGTATGACTTAATTTTCACAGTATATTTATCTACGCGTTTGGAAATTGCATAAACTAATCCTAGGTTGTGTACATACCATGTTTGCATAGATCAACCTAGGTGAAAAGTTTTAAAAATTCCAATTCACCCCCCCTCTTGGGAATACACCAATTCTAACAGATATCATCTTTGGAGCAACTAATGATGAATTGTGTAATGAGTTTGTCAAATGCATGAAAAGTGAATTTGAAATGAGCATGATGGGTGAACTGAGTTTCTTCTTAGGACTTCAAATTAAACAGGCTAAATATGGGACTTTTATATGCCAATCTAAATATGTTAGGGACTTGCTCAAGAAATTTAATATGGAAGATAGTAAAATTTTTGGTACTCAGATGAGTTCTTCCGCAAAACTTTATAAAGATGAGCAAGGTATTCCTGTTGATGTGAAATTATATCATGGCATGATTGGTAGTCTCCTATACCTTATATCTAGTCGACCTGATATTATGTTTAGTATGTGCATGTGTGTTAGGTTTCAGGCCGCTCCTAAGGAGTCTCATTTGTTAGCCGTGAAAAGGATACTTAGGTATCTTGTTGGAACTGTTGAGTTAGGCTTATGGTATCCTAAGCATACGACATTTGAGATTGTCAGTAATACTGATGCTGTCTTTGCCGGTAGTAAGGTAGATAGAAAGAGTACCAGCAACATTTGTCATTATTTAGGACAATCTCTAGTTTCTTGATTCTCCAAGAAGTAGAACTCAGTTGCATTATCCACAGACCGAAGCTGAATATATTGCAGCTAGAAGTTGTAATGCTCAAACATTTTATATGAAACAACAACTTATGAACTTTGGGTTGCACTACAATACCGTTCCAATTAAATGTGATAATATTAGTGCAATCAATATATCTAAAAATCCTATCGCACATTAACGAACCAAACATATTAAGATTAGACATTATTTCATTTGTGATCATGTTCAGAAAGGGGATGTGGCTCTTGAGTTTGTGTGTACAAATGATAAGTGGGCCGATATTTTCACCAAACCCATTCAGGAAGATAGGTTCATACAGATTAGACCTGAGCTAGGTCTAATGCATAGTAGAAAGGCCACATAGAAAATTGATAGAGTGCATAAACTTAGGGGGAGCATCTTAACATAGAAAATATATGGCTCTGAAAAATTTGAATGTATCATTGCTCTATACCTTGTGAATGTGTTTGTGTTTTGCAATGCATGACTTTCATATCTCTTGCATGTTGATAACTATACTTATGTTTTCTATTTTGAACATATTGGACTGCTTGGATTAGTTATTGTGGATAATTGTAAATTTGAACTCAATCAAGTCATTTCTATATAGATATTTTTTTTAGGAAATGCTCTATTTTCAAATGACATGCTGCCGAATTCTCCAAAGATCCTCCTAATTCATATCTTGTATTTAAATGATTCATACTCAATGTCTTGCCTATATGCTTCATATTTACCTTGGCCCTTTTTGCTGTTGCCAAAAGGGGGAGAAGAGGCAAAATTGGGTACTTGGGATAAATGTTTGAACATTTAGATCTTTACATTTCCCTTATGCATAGTTTCAGGGGAGTCTTTCTTGGCTGTACCCACTTTTGCATAAAGTATTTGTCATCATCAAAAAGAGGGAGATTGTTGACCTTATAGGTCATACCCTGTTTTAATTATGACAAACACTTTGGTATTTAATGATTATCAAGTTTGTGTGCAAGTTCATATTAGCAAAGATCATATGATAACATGAGGTGACTTGAAGAATAAAGACCCGGAATAGTCATTTATTGTAATTTATATTATGTTTAATTCGGGTCTGTAATAGCAAAGTAAGAATGATCTGTAATAATTGATGTGCATCATGCATGTAAGAACTGATAAGCTCAAACACCTTAGAAAGACCATAGGACCTTGCACTTGCACTTAGAATAACTCCCCACGTTCAAATGTGCAACTAGAGGAACACATATTTATTAGGACCTAAAATAGTAAGCCTTCGGGCGACCGAACCTTGGTGTTCAAAACACCTCGATCAACCGAACCATTGAATAGTCAGTGTGTTGACAAGACTTGGGGCGACAGAAACCAAAAAAACTTTATCGTCTTTGGCCAACCGAGCATTTACCCTGACTTTTTCCAACTACTTGGATGCCCGAATATTAGCGTTCAAATCACCCTCAGGTGACCAAACTTAACCGTCTTCGGCAAACCGAACATTTACCCTGACTTTTTCCAACTACTTGGATGCCCGAATATTAGCATTCAAATCACCCTCAAGTGACCAAACATGTGAGTTCGGTAAACCGAACTTGAGACCAAGCGACCGAACCTTAGAAAAATTGGAAAATCACCTTGGTTAGTAAACCAGATCCTCATTCAGGTACTCAAACATGGAAAAGTTGGAAAAGTTACTTTTTCTGATGTGTCTTTTCGGGCGAACGAACCTTTCATGTAGCGCTCCAAACCCTTAAACCCGGGTCCGGCGCGTTATACCTTATAAAATCCCTGATAAATCATGATCCATAACATACGCAGCGAAAAACATAAACGAAATCTCCATATAACATAATACCAGAGTTTACTAATTTATATCTATAATCCAAAGTATCCATCCAACACTTGCATTTCCATATAGACATACATCTCCAAAAGTATTTTAGTATTTTCACAACCATTCCGTTCTCAACAGGCCAAAAACATAAAAACTTAAAACATAAATGTTTACATTCCCCCAAAGTATATAAAAATATATCCTTTCTCTTTGTACAATCCTCAGAAGGCTAAAAACCCTCGAGCTCTCTAAGTCCGACCTCGAGGATGTCCTGAAAAGAAATAATCATACTTGGGTGAGACACATTTCAGTTATGGAAGAAACATACATATCAAAACAGTGTGTCGCCAACATGAGATAAATAGATATCATTTTTATTTCATTTTCAAATCATCATATAACATTGAAATCGTTTTCTGAATCTAAACAATCACATACAAATACTTAACCCACGAGATTACCCAAGGATAGGGGTGATTATTCGCCCATACAAGTAGCACCCCTCTACTCTGATACTTAGGTAACCCTAAGGTCACAATTAAAACATACCAGAGCACTCACCTTACTCAGTAAGCCCTTAAGTGGTAGATTAATCTCGTACTTACACAGTTCAACAATAATTTACTGGCAAAGGCCCTAAGGATAGGGAATTCTACCTCCATATAAGTAGGTTCCTTATGCCCTAGTGCATTATGCAGCTACTGCCACATCTGAAGCTACTAGTACACTTGCTTTACTCAGCAAGCCCTCAGGCGAAGAGTGCGTCGCGCCCAAACGTAACATGTTCTACATACATAAATACTTCTAATATCATAATACATCATTCTTTCCATCATTATTCAATCATTCCATTTTTTTTATGTTCATAACTTAACATTTCCTTGTGTTTCACTTTAAGCGACTTTTTCCCATTTGTATCATTCACATTTCACATTTCATTTCATTGCATTGTCATTTCTTGTCATTTCATTTCATATCATTTTCATTTCATTCCTTTGTACTACAGCCGCTCTTTAGCCATCATCAATTAGTCCACATAGAAATGTGTTAGAATCTGCTAACAGTTAGTCCATATAGAAATGAGCTAGATCTACTAACAGTTAGTCCACATAAAAATGAGCTAGAATCGGCTAACCCGGCTTTCAGCTGTCGTACCTTTACATGGTTGCATTTAACATACACAGAAAACATTGTCCATATCATATTTTATTCTCATTGCTATACTTACTTAACCTGCATCTCATACATTTAACATATATTTGCACAGAATCTCATGCCACACAATTTAACAATAAAATTCATACATATTCCTGTAAAATAGGCCAACCACATTTAACATTTACATGCTCAAAATACATTTCATTTCTTATTTAATTCATCAGAAAATTCTTTTCACTTCCATTCGTTCACTTTCACATATACACAACTATATCGACAATCCTAGGCTTAGAAAACATAAATTTCATAGCTGGCATTTTAAACCCACATAAAAACATATATACATAAATAACACATAGCCATTTTTAATTCATGAAAAACCTGATTTAATATATAAATTTTCTCCTTACCTGAATTCTTGAACTACACCAACAGGGACTTCGGAAAAATACCTGCGGCGCTCACCCGGATCCTGAATAAAAAATTCTAGTTCCATGTAATTAATCCTGAATAAAATATTATTTTAAAATTTTCTAAGCCCATAAATTCTAAATAAATAAATATACCCTTAAATATAGCCAAATTACCAAATTTCCTAAATTAATTAATTCATTTCTCCAAAATACTACCCATCTAGCCTTCCTTAGGCTCCACACACCTCAAATTAATATTTAAACTAATATTTAACACTCCCACTTAATTTTCTAAATTATGTCTATGGGATCCAAAATTACACCCACGGCGCTCACCCAAGCCCTGAATCAAAAACCCTAATTTCATTTAAATTATTCCTAAATAAAATACCATTTAAATATTTTCTAGGGTCATAATTTTTAATTAACAGTTATACCCGCAAATTTAACTAATTTGCCAAATTTTTCAAATCTCACTCACACTTTGGAGTAGGGTCTAGAAAATCTCAATTGAAAAATTACCTACGTTAAAATGACAACGACGACGACTAGGACCACATGGTGATACCCGATCACCAATTTAACAGCAGATTTTAAGAAAAATTGAGAAAATGAGAAAAAATTACCTTTCCCCAGGAGCAGTGCCTAAGTTATTGCCACAACCAATATGCTACAGTAGCAATGTCGGCAGCAGAATCAGGAATCCAACGGCACCTTCCGTTTCCTGATTCGCTACAAATTTGCCGAGAAATTGAGAGAAGGAGAGAGACGCAGATGGAGTGGCCAAAAGAAATTTCGGGGGGAGGGGCATCTATTCTGTTCTTCTTCTTGTCTCTTCTTTCTTCTTTCCTCTTTTATCTTCTTTTACTTTTAAATTTACAGATATATATATATATATATATATATATTATTTCAATTAGTTTTTAGTTTTTTTTTTTATTTTAAATCCAATGTAATGAAATTTTAATTTAATTATTAATTATTTAATTTATCTTAATTTAATTTAATTTCTTAAATTTTAATTTTTTTTTCCTTTTTTTTTTCACGTCATTCCTTTTATTTATTTATTTGTTATTTTATCTATTTTAATCTTTATTATTTCAGGGTCTTTACATTTCAGGTTTGCCAAAATTTTACTGCGGTTAATTGGGATTAAACTGGGTTAATTTTCTTAAACTCATTTAAAACAATTTAATTATTCCCTATGTATCCCCAACAGTTATAACTTTGGCTCTGCCTATATATATGGGTTCATTTGCTCAGATTAGCAACGGATTTAACATTTTGATTAGCAAAAAACTCCTCTAAAATTTTTCAAAGCCCATTCTTTCATATAAAGTTTATACACTCACATACTACTATTCTTTTGAGAAATCAAGCCTTGTGAGAATATCCTTGAGTGATTATTCATTGTTTGTTGTTGCTAAAAACTCTCATTGCATTTATTGTTTGCTTGATTTTGAGATTGAGAGTTGAGGTCAGTTTCCCCCCCCCCCCCCCCAAGATTTAATTTAATAAATCTTTTGTGTGGAAAAACTTAAAGCTTGTGGGTCTTGGCATTCAAATTGTAAGACACCTTAGCTTGTGTTTTTTTTGTTAGCAAAAATCGTTTTCACAAGCTTACTTTTGAATATCTCTTTGTGCTTGACTATTGAGAAAATATTTTTGAGATTTTCTGATTACACTTGGTGAAAATTTTTGAAACCCTAAATCGTGATTGAGATATACATCTATACGTAGTTTCAAAGATTAACTTGTTGATACACTCTTGTGCTTGATTGGATATAGTCATTACTATTGAGTGTTGATTGCACACATATAACATTGAACTTATTGTTTTTAAATTATTGGTGTGCATTGATTAATATTGGTACAAATCTACTTGATTGAGAAACAAATATTTTGTACACATCTTGTATTACAAAATTGGTTGCATTTCAGGCTTGGCCTGAGGGGGCGTTGATCCAGCCCGGAAGGATTGGTTGTAAAAGGTTAAGGTCAGTCCTGTGTTAATTTGACCTGGTTGTATTTTGGTGCCGCTCCACCCGTGAAGTGAGCCTTAGTGTAATCCTTTTACTTGTGAGTCAAGGTGAGGATGTAGGCATTTTTCTTAACCTCGATAACATATCTTGTGTTATCTCTCTTTACCTGTTTTACCTTGCATGCGTAATTAGCTTACTTGTATAATTTAATTTCAGCATATATATATTGATTTATTTTATATCTGTACTAGATTGACCCTAAGGTTGTGTAATACTACTGCTGGTTAATTGACTTAGGGGAGAAATTTTAAAATACCAATTTACCCTCCTCTTGAGATTATAGTAAAGCTAACACTTAATTTTCAAATTAGAATTAGGTTAGAAGTCAACGTCAAATTGAATTCTAAGTTCGAAATTGAGACTTAAGTGAATCTCAAATTATTGAATTAAGCTCAACTGAAACCCATTCCACATTTGCACGCTCAAATTCACACAAACTTGCACACAATATATGCACAAAAATCACCCTATTTGGACACAAGGTATATTTTGGAGTGCGTTTGCTAGATGATGTCACTCAATGACGTGGCCTAATCCTAAGTGTCGGCATTATGTTTTTCTACAAATGGACCAATCGCTCCCACATCAACTATTTGTGTTTTTGGATCTGTCCAATGATGTTGTGTCACGTAGCGATTGACATTATCATGACGTCACCCTACCACATATCAACTTCAAAAAAATAAAATAAAATTGATTAGGTTATTCCTTGGTTACCACACGTTAGCTTTGGATAGGTGACATGTGGCAAGTCCGGCTGGTTCCCACCTCCTCTCTCTTAAGCCAAGCCAACTTGGTTTGGCCCTGTTGACCTAGTCAGACTAGTTGAACCGGTTTGACCTAGTTTAGTTTGCCTGAACGACTTCTTCTTTTTGGTTAATTAAAATAGTTTTTAATTTCAGTTTTAAGTCATCAAAAATCCTAAAAAAAAAAAATTTGAGAACAATTGCAGAAAAATCACCAAAAAAAAAAAAAAACACACTTTAGAAAAAAATTCCTTGGGTCTGATTCAAAAAAAAAAGGAAAAATAAAAGTATTAAAATAAGTAAAATTGATAAAAAAAATCCCTAAAAATCTTGAAAAATTGTAGAAAACTCTTGAAAATTTTTATAAAATTATAATTTTTAAAAAATTTTAGGAATTTTTTGGAGATAATTTTTAATTGAATTTAGTGCTTTTGCATGACTACTTTGCATGTTTAATATTCGTATACAACATGTTTTGTGTGCGTGTGTATGTATGCAATCTGACGATAAAATAAAGGATAAAGAAGTGTTTCAGATCTAACCTATATCAATTTTTACAGGGATTTATATAATAAGACCCCCTTCTTTAAATGTCTTAGTAGGCATTCCTAAATCATACTTTATTTTACATTATCTCTTAAAATTAAAATATTCATTGGATTGTTTAGAAGCTAATTAAGAACCATCTAATTCGATTGGAGTTAATTCATAGTTAATTTGATATCGTTCGTAAAACGGGTGTGTAGGAAGTCCTAATACCTTTCCTTTGCATAGCTATACTCCTGATCCCAGTTTTGATAAAAGTAAACTGAGACAACTGGCTCCTTGACCTTAGGACTAATTTAGAGACCAATTAACGAGTAATAATTAGGTGAACTAACCGCACCTACGAAAATAATAGGTTAGTGATGACTCCATCAAACCATCAATATTAGTACCACCCCTCACCATTCTATACCCCTTTTCAGGATGTCGCGACAACATCAATAGGAGAAATTATTTAGTTAGGCTGTCATATTACGACACTATAATTTAGATGATCAAACATGTCCTAGTATTTTCAATGATTTGAATTAAAAATTATATTTTAAACTCAATTTTTTTCTTAAAAATACTCAAAATTATTTAAAAATAAGAATATGATTGATTGTCTAAAGTATGACGTTGTTAGGTGGACTAACCTAATAATTTTTCGTTTGACAAAAATCAAAATTAAAGATCTACCTTTCATACCATATATGTCCTAGAAGTCAAATTAAATGTCCACCCCTTCCAATCTTCACCTGCTACAAGACTTGACCATTGAGTTTTCTTCACCAAATTGATTGTCCAGCCCATCCCATCCCGTCCCCACCTGCTAAATCTCGACTGGTGAGCTTTCTTCACTTATAAATATAACTTCCTTCATTCCCTTTATTACACATCAAATCACCAAAAATGTGGCAGCCAATAGATCAAGCATTTATGAAAAAAATTAAAATACCACGTGTGTTCGAAGTCCAAACAATTAAAACCTAGTACTTTTCTATCTTCACCGGGTGTTTAAAGAAGCAAGCATGTTCTTTTTACGTATTCAAATGATTTTAGTTGAGCACTACCAAAGAAGAAGCAGAATCTCCCTAGAATGTTTGGCAGGATTACAAAAATTGTGATAGTTGTTACGGTACTTTGGCTAATTGTTTCATCACTCAAGAAATGATTTCATTTATTATGAATTAAGAGCTTTCAATTTTTTATTTTTTTTGAATTATAATAGATCAAAATGCTGAGGTGATCGCTTTGTATTTTAAAACCCGAAAGACGACAAACATATTTGTGTGTGAGATATGCAACAACGGGTTTTAGCGAGATCAAAGCGTGTAACTTCATTGACATGCTCATAACCTGCATTGGAAGTTGTCCATAGCTATTTTTTATTCAATGAAATAAAGGGACCAAGTTGAATATGTGAAAAATGAAGTCAAAGATACAAAGAAATAGAATGAAGCATAGAATGGTCAACCGACTACTTTTAGACAATCAATCAACAACTTTTCCTTCTTCAACAATTTGGCACCACCCGCAAGCGTTCGACTGGCTCCTGCAAGCGGTCAATAGGGATGTTAAAGTATATTTCATCATGTTTTTTACATTTCTATATGTCGATCATGCATGTTAGGGATGTTAAAGTATGTTAGAATTTTGATTTTAAGAAAAAAAATGATTAAAAGTTTAAAAAATACATGTTTTCTCAAAAATTGCATGCAAACAGTCGACCAGTCTGTAGGCATTTTTGATCACCCCCTCCACATACATTTGAAAAAGTAGTCATTGGGCTATCAAATGTGCTGACTTTTTGAGTCAAATCCCTGGTTTTGATAATGACAAATTGTAAGTTATTTATGTGTGTATCTAATGATTGAACATGTTATAATTCAACACACACATAAGGAGATTGAGAATGGAAGCCAAAGAAGCATAAAGCTCATATGATCAGGGCGTTTTCCATGAAGATTAAAGAGCAAAGAAGATCAAGAAGAAGACATTTTGATTTTATTTGTACAATGCATTTAAGTTTTTATTATTTGGTCTATAATAATGTATACATCTTGCATGATATGTCTAAATCCTCAGATGACCATAGATTGACCCCGTAGGGCACCCTTCGGTCGATCGATGCCGAATTTTTTGGGTATCTCTCAAAGGCCTTAGATCGACTATAGGACCCATAATTCTGCATGAAAATGCTCCCTATTGACTTAGAATTATTTATTATGTGATTAGGGACAACCTTACAAAAAGTATAGGACCGAAATGCACAAATTGACATGTTCGGTCAATCGAACATCTACATGCAAAACCATTCGGTCGACCGAACCTCCCTAGGGTCAACATTTTGACCCTTCGGTCAACCGAACCTAAAATAAGCTGCAACGCTCTAGTCAACCGAACGAGCACATGGGAAGTCCCAATGCCCTGGTTGACCGAACCACCAAGTTCAAAAGAACTTGATTGACCGAAGATCATAAAGTTCGGTCAACCTAACTTAGTCTAGTCGACTGAACCTCAGAGGTTCAGAAATCGCCTTATAAATGGTCGAATGAACTCGTAGTTCAAATTCTTCCTAGTCGACCGAACTGAGCACCCCAGGCGACCGAACCTTAAAAGTAGTTGACCAAACCTCTCAGGTTGGGGTATTTTTAAATGCTAAAATAGGTTTAAAATTTAATTAAACTTTTTAAATAATACCTAGCGTGTCCCCAACGGTCAAAAATTTCCCAGACTCTATATATACCCCTTCATAAGCCAATATTAGTAACTTTGATTAACTCTCAAATCCTCTCAAATTATTTTGTTAATCAAAGTTCCTCCAAAACATTTTTAATGCAAAATCTTTTTCTTTGGGGCAAAATGTTTTAATCTCTCCTACTCTCTTTCACTCTCTGTGTTTGAAAAATAATTTTTGAAAGAGAGCACTTATCTTTTTGGGCATTTGTTTTTTAAATTGTATTTATTACACATGTAATCTTGAGCTTAAAATCTCAGTTTCTCCAAACACTTTTATTAGAAAAAATCTTTGTTGGAGAACATATTTCTCATTTATATATATTCATATATATATATATATATATATATATATATATTATTTGTGCAAAAATTATTGGAAGAGCAAAACCCTAGGTTCCCCTATATTATTATTGAAATATATTTTTGGAAAAAATTTCTTACTAGGGTTTAAATATATTTAAGCACCCTTACTCTACTGAGCATATTTCATATCATTAGAGAGTGCATGTTTTGAGCTTTAATGTGTACATTTCTACTTGTATTGAGAAGTATTGTATTATGTACACAAATTATTTTCATGTATCAATTGGGTTCAACCCGAAATTGAACTCGGGAGTCTCAGTCATGTAAATGAGACCTATTCGGTTTAGTATGAAAATTGAATTGGGAAGTCTCAGCCCCGTAAGTGAAATCGGTTCGGTTCAGTTCAGAAATTGAACTAGGGTTTTCCTCACCTCGTAAGGAGAGGATGTAAAAGGCTTCTGCTCCACCCGTTTAAGTGAGCAGAGTTAGTGAAATCCTTAAGGGATATGCCCAAGGCGGGGACGTAGGCTGGTTTGGCCGAACCTCGATAACAAATATCGTGTGTTCCTTTCTCCCTATCTTATTTACTTTTCGCACTGTAATTTTGATATGTGTATGTATGTTTATTTATAGTTATAATCATTTGCATGCACATTTATTTTAAATGAGATACACATGTATGTTTGCACTGATAACTTAATTGTTTTACATACACGCTTTCAATGTTGAACGAGATATGAATTGTGGTGAATTAGCGAAATGTTTTAAATTAACCGAAAAGTTTTAAATGTCCAATTCACTCCCCCCCCCCCCCTCTTCTTGGGATTGCACTAAAGTCAACAAAATGGTCGACCAACTCTTTGTAGACGATTGATCGATAGGTCCTAAGAGTGCATATTTTTGCATTTTTCTTGGTTTTCTTCGAGATTTCATGTCTTTTTGAATTAAGACACTCTTTAAAGTGTGATTGATCGAGTTTATGTGTTGATTTATTGAAGGTTTTCATGGGCTTTTCATTAAAAATAAGTTTTTGTTTCAAAAAAGAATTTAAATGGATTTCACATGAGTTTTCAAGTTTTTGCAAAGTTTTACACCAAATTTTGGATCATATATTCATTATGCAGCTTTTGGATATATCTTTAAAGTTTTTTAAATCAAATTTCATTATGGGTTTGTAGCTCTCTCATGAAAAATCCACATCTTTTTCAAGTTTAACAAGCAAACAACATTTTTCAAAGCATCACCCTAAAGTGGTTTAAGGGTAGAAAAATGAGTTTTTTAAAATTAAACTTGATATTAATCCTTTATTTTTACATAGTTTTCATTGAAAAATTAAAATTTTTTAACCAAAAACAAAGGTTTTTAACACACAAACATCAAGTGATTTCGAGGGATTTCAAGTGATTTTTAAATCTCATCAAATTTTTTTCTCTAAATTTACATTTGAAAATATTTGATGAACTACAAGTAGCTTGATTGCTCCATGGAGGATACGTAGGCAATGTACTTTGGTAGACTCAGCCACAACTTCTTAAAACCAACTTTTTTTTTCTTTTTCTTCTCTTTTACTTGTTTTTGGATGAATATTTGAGGGTCTTTGAAAAGGCTACGAGAGCAGTAAAGTTTGCATTAGACAAAGGTCCCAGTATAAATTTTATGAAAACATTTTCAAAAGGGAGTAAAAGGTTAGAAGTTTAATTTGAAAAAATTAAATAAAAATGGAAATTGAAGTAGGTGGTCGACTGACCCTCTATAGGCGGTTGACTAGTAGACGTTGCAAGTGGGGTTTTTTCTGCTTATTTTTTACATTATTCTCAAAATTTGAACTTAAAAATTGGAGATACACACACTCAGATAAGGTAAGTATAGTAACCATTCTTAAAATGGGTACTTTAGGGTGTTATGTCTTTTAAACCTCATTGAAAGAAAGTTAAAAATCTACCTTTCCTATTCAAAATGATACTTCACTACAAGAAAAAAAAATTTTCTAATTGAACTATGCCTCACAACAGGGGAAAATATTTCATTGTAGTCTACTCCTTCCCTTTGTGTAAATCCCTTAGCCACTAACCTAACTTTATACCTAGGTGGTTCAATTCCAGGGATTCCCTCTTTCCTTTTAAAGATCCACTTGGATCCTATGAGTTTATGTTTTTCCGGTCTAGGTACCATCACCCATGTCTCATTCTTGTTTAGAGACTCCATTTCTTCTTGCATTGCAAGAATCCATTTTTCAGCCTCTTTATTATCCATGGCCTCTCTAAAAGTCCTAGGCTCCACCTCAATTTCTGTTTCCGCAACAGAAAGAGCAAAAACTGTCATATAAGCTTCCCCATACCTTTGAGGAGGTCTTATGATCCTCCTCTCCCTATCCCGTGCTAGAAGGTAGGTTTTACTTAAATCAGAGGTTTCTGGTTCTAAGTTTTGCTCCTCAAAATCTGCAACATCTGTTTCTAAATTGCTATGAGAAGTGGAGGGTTGCTCCACCTCAAGCTGCGGGTCACAAGTATTAGAGTGCCTAACATTTTCATCTGAATGTTTTGGTTTTCCCCCCATCTTAGTTTCATTAAAAACTACATCCCTGCTAATAATACATTTTTGTTTGTGAGGTTCTATAACCCAGAGCTTATAGCCTTTAACCCTCTCTGGGTATCCCACAAAAATGCATTTAATAGCCCTAGGCTCTAATTTATCAATTCTAATGTGGGCATAGGCTATGCACCCAAAAACTTTTAAACCCTGATAATTGGCAGGCTTACTCGACCAAATTTCTTGAGGGGTTTTAAAATTTAGAACTTTGGAAGGACACCTATTAATAAGGTATATAGCGGTGGTCACCGCCTCTGCCCAAAAGGTCTTGGGCAAACCTGAAGTGGCTAACATGCATCTTACCCTTTCCAAAATAGTCATATTCATCCTTTCAGCTAATCCATTATATTGGGGAGTATCCCTAATAATCCTATGTCTAGCTATACCCTTAGCTTTACAAAATTCAGAAAATTCATTTGACAAGTATTCTAATCCATTGCCTGTTCTCAGTGTTTTAACTTTTCTGCCCACTCGAGTTTCAACTAAGGTTTTCCATTCTTTAAACTTTTCAAAAGTATCACTTTTATGTTTTAGAATATAAACCTATACTTTCCTAAAAAAGTCATCTATGATTAAAAGAAAATACCTAGAACCACCATGAGAACTAACCGTAGCAGGCCCCTACAAGTCTGAATGTATGTAATCAAGAGTTTGTTTCATGGTGTGAGTGGACTTCTTAAAACTAACCCTAGTAAACTTACCCAAGAAACATTCCTCAGAGAATGAAAATTTCTCAAGTTTCCTATCCCCAAGCAGCCCCTGTTTCTCTAGCTCCTTTAGGCCCTGTTAGCTAAGAGGTCCTAGCCTCTTCTGCCACAAGGAAACCTGATTTTCTACCCTATGATTGATAGGTGAAGCCTCACCAATTACTGTATTTCCTACTAAGGTGTACAACCCATTCTTAAGTACCCCTTTTATCACTACCAGTGAACCTCTACATACTCTTAAGCTACCTCCTTCAAACTTAAACGTGTACCCTGTCTTATCTAAGTAACCACGAAAAATCAAGTTTCTCTTCAGCTCAGGTATGTACCTTACATATCTTAGCACTCTTTCAATCCCATCATGCATTAGAAGTCTCATAGTCCCAATACCCTATATTTTACATGACTTATTGTTTCCTAGGATAACATGACCTCCTTCTAAGCATGTAAAGGACTCGAACCAGTTTTTCAATGGACAAATGTGGAAGGAACATCCCGAATCTAATATCCATTCTTTTCTCGAATCTCTCTCAAAGACATTCAACACTTCCGCACTATCATACCCATCTTAAAACTACAACTGTCTTGCCCTTTGATTCAGAGGTGGTGGCATTGGCAACCTTTTTCCTCTCGGGGCAGTCCCTCTTAAAATGCCCTTCCTTGTGACATGTAAAACACTTTAGTACTTTGCTTTTAGACTTTGATCTAAACCTCTTGCCTTTTCCTTTCTTAACCCTCTTTTCAAACCTACCTCTTACATTTAAACCTTCCCATGACCCTGATTTAGACTCAAACTTAGTGTGTAATTCCCTAGAGTGCAAAACGACTTGCACATCTTCTAAGGTCAGCCTCTCTCTCCCATACATCATAGTTTCTTTAATATTTTCATATGTGGAATCAAGAAAACTCAATGAAAGAATTGTCTGGTCTTCTTCATCTATACTAATATCAATATTAGTAAGATCCAAAAGAATTTTATTAAATTCATCTAAATGTTCATCAATAGATGTTCCAGGGGTCATTCTAAAGGTGTAGAGTCTAGTCTTCTTATGGAGTCTATTTGTTAGGAATTTTGTCATGTACAAACTTTCTAATTTTGACCAAACTCCACCTGTCGTATCCTCATTGGCAACTTCCCTAAACACTTTGTCTCCTAAGGACAAGATAATGGCACTATATGCCTTTTGGAGGATTTTGGGCTTCACTTTGTCGGCAGAGGGTAAACCTATTTTTCCCTCTTGTGAAGTGGAAGCTCCCTTCTTTTCTCCAAGAAGAGCCTCCTCAAGCCCATGCTGTACCAAGATGGCACGCATCTTAATCCTTCATAAACCAAAATCATTTTTTCCGGTGAATTTTTCTATTTCAAACCTAGCGGTCCCCATCACATAGCCAGGTTCTGATACCACTTGTTGTATGTAATTAAGTTGATTGCTAATTCTAATTTTTAGATTTTAATCAAATATAAATTATTCATGAACCACAATAAGAATCTGATTTTACTAAGCATCAACCTTAATCACACCTAAACGAAAACCTGTTTATTTTAACATGTGCTTGTGCCAAGCCTGATCAAGAAAAATATATGTTCACCAATCCAATATTCAGCAAAACATAAACATGTCACAATCACAATCCACAAGAACACATTTACGTGGTTCGGCCCAAACATTGGCCTAGATCCACGGCAGAAACTCACCTTCGGAGATACTATATTAAATTCAGAGGAAATAAATATACATACACAGATTTACCCTTTCTTGGCTTACCGATCTCCTCTGGAAATTAGTCCAAGAATGACCCAAGAAAGCCCCTCTTCGCACCTGCGAAGAACCCTAGGCTTCTTCCTATCCTTCTTCCTAATTTTCCTAAAAGAAAACCCTCTCAAGAAATAGATTTGTGCATTACCTTCCCTTACCCTTGCGTGCACCTCCACCGGAGGTTGGAGATACCCAACGCCGCACCCATCTCTCGTTGTCTCCCTCTCTTGTGTGCTGCGGCTGAAAGGTTCTCTCAATAGTGATGGCTTCCTCAGGTTGCAGGTCTCCCTCTCTCGCTGAAGACTCTCACACTCGGGTGAAGAAGAAGCCTCGCAGCTCTGCAGGAGTCTCGAATGCTGCAAGCTCAAATCTGTTTATGTAAAACCAGGCAGCTTCAATCTCTCGCCCCTCCTGTTTTATTTACAAGAGGAAAAGAAATAAAAATCAAATTACATCTATCCCCCCATAACAAATAAAAACAAAACCAGCCGCTGGATCTCTGTTTGATATGGATGGCTTGGATTCGTTTTCTTTCCAACTTGAGACTCCAACACAATTAAATAGACATATTTTATATTTGGAGAGATCTTGGATTTGTATAAATTTAGGTAAGATGTAATATAAATTTGTCTTGAAATTTTGTCTAATCAAATATAAGGTCCAAAATGCATGTATAATATATTTTATTTTGGAAATTAATACATTGTAGGTTAGGAATTAAAAGATTTATTTAAATAATTAAAATAATAACTTAATGATTTTTTAAAGTGACTAGTTTTTATATTGATTTTAGTGCAAGGAAATTGCAGAGTCTTGCCACACATCTTACTCGTGTAATAATAATATATAATAAGAAAGTTTGACTCATCCGAAATCGTGAATGAGAAGAAAAAGAAAATGGGAGGAGGAAAAGTAAAAAGAAAAAGAGAAAAAAAGAGAAGTGGTCCCATCATGACTGACTCATCCATTTATTGAAAATTTATAGAACACTGCACGCAAACGTGAGCCGCGGGGGTCGTCGCCGCCGTGTTCTGTGGTCCCTCCAAATAAACGCATCGCATCGTAAGGCAAATCTTGAAAGAAAACTTTAAATTATACCTAACGGGATGGGATCAACTAATGTGTGATGGATTAAATAAATTATCGGAGAACAAATTTACAATTTATATTTCATTCAATTAAATGATAAATTTGTAATGATTAAAAGCAAATAATCTATGATCGACGACGGATAATTCTATAGTTTTGATTTTTAGTATAATTTTTTTTATTATTCAATGAATAAATTATTTCAAAAAATAGTAATTGAGCTATTTTTAAAATTATACTTTGATAATTGTAGACACCTAAAATAGTTTGTACCTTATATAATCAAAATAATATATATATATATATATGTTTCTTTCATGAAAAAAAATATAGAAATAAAAAAAAAACATTGAGAAATTCATATACGCAAAAATTTCACACAATAAGAAAATACAAAGATATACTTGCTCAGTAACATTCATTCAGAAGAGGTTAATAGGACAAGTTTTGTTTAAAGGATCAAAGCAATTCTAATTGGAAAAGTGAGCCTGAAGCTTTTGGAAGAAATTGCAAAGAATCGGAATCGCAAAGTCAAAGGCTCTTAAGGGGGTTTTAAGGTCAGAATTCAGAGTGAAAGTTGCAAATTGAATTATAAGGGATTTAGAAGATTGGAAGAGCTAAAGACTAAAGGTTGGTTTTTACAATTTTTGGCATTCTATTTTCAATTTAATGAAGAAACTATGTTGAAAATGGACGTAATTCATATCCAACTTGTGAATCCGATCCATTGAACCAAATTTATTGACCTGGTCCTCTAAGCTTGGTTGATCCTACCCGATCCATTTGGTTTACGGGTCCAAAGACCTAGAACCCAGGTCTAGTTTGGACCTGGGTCAATTGATGTTAGAATTAAAACCCAACAATGGCCTTAAGCCCAAAACTGTTTAAAAGTCCATTATGGGTCTGAACCCAAATGTAAGAACCCGAACCGTGATAAATGGGTTAAATAAATAAGAAATGGGCAAATTTGGGAATTTGGCAGATTTCGTCGATGGAGCCATATTTCGTCGACGAAGCCTTTGTTATTCTCTTCGACGAAATTCAGAGACTCGTCGATGAGGAGAAGTCGAGGAGTTTCAGAAACCGGGAATATCAGGATTCGTCGATGAGGCCACCGATTCGTTGACGAAGTCAGTTAAAGATTCGTTGATGAGGACACCATTTCGTCGACGAATTGGCCCAGGTTAAAGGGGCTATAAATAGAATATTCTTTACTTCTTAATTAAGAAAATCAATTTCATCTCTCTCTCTCTCTCTCTCTAGAACTCTCCCTACTGTCTCTCTCTCTCTCTCTCTCTCTTTAGATTTCTTCACTGATTGTTGATGGAATCGGAAATCTAAAGTTACCACGAGAATCGTGGAAGGATTCTTTACAACTTCTATGGATCGGAATCTCGTTTCAGAGATTTTCAGGTTTTGGCGAAAAATCAAGGTAAGGCTCGGTTTTCATTTCTGATCCTGTAGTATTTTAGGTAACAGTATCGTGAGTATATTCTGTACTGTGATTTGTAAGTTTTGGAACTCGGTTTGCTGTTTAGAAGCCTTGGAGTTCGAGATTTGTTATTCAAGGGAAAGGTAAGGGGAACTATGTTTATATTGGTTATTTTTGAAATCGGACTCTGTGGAATTATGATCCACGGTCTTATGTGTATTTTGGCTACTCATTTGAGGGAATCTAAAGGGAAAAACTATGAGTTTTTCATTATTACAGTTTTGGGAAAAGGGGCGACGAGTTGCATCCCTAGTTTTGTTGAAAACCGTGGGTATATGATGATTTATACTATGGTATTGGGATGGTCATGTCTTGACTTGTTTAAATTGTATTTGTTTGAAAAACCATGATTTAGATTACCAAATGGGCATGATTTGTTTAGTTATATGAGCATGCATGTGTGTGTGATATGTTAAATGGCTAGTAGGAACAGGGTTTCGAATTGTCTAGGTACTGAGAGTGTCCGGCTCTATATCCAAGGGCATGTTTATCGCCTGCCACGTAGACAAGAGTGTCTGACTCTAAATCCAATGGCGTGAGTCTATACCAATAGATCAGGTCGAAGGGTGTGGATCCACTAGTTAGCACCGGTACGATGCCATGGGAGTTGGGGACTAGCCATGTGCCGGTGGCGCCGTGCTTCGCAGGTTGGCTATGGGCCAATGCCGGATTGTCGCGGACTGGCTTCGGGCCGAAGGGTGTGACAACACCGAGATTGCTGATCATGTGTATGTGTGCGTGTATACACTGTGGAAATTAGTACTGGAATGCATTTAACTGTGTATATGTTCTATCATGATAACACTCAAATGTCACACACCGATATAACATATGTTCTTCCTTACTGAGAGGTGTCTCACCCCTACTGTACGTACATTTTTACATGTCCTTCGAGTAACCGGAACTAGAGTCCTGGTGTAGGGAACGTAGTGGCCGGTGTACTGCGTTTAGCGCTTGGGTAAGTGCTAAGACTGTATTTTGATGGGTTGCCATTTTGAGATGTTTTGCGCACCCGTTTGTACGTTTTGATAGAGTCATGTTCTGCTCTTGTATAGACTCTGGTATGGTACTACATAAGTGTACATAGATGACATTTTTTCGCTGCGTATATGTTTGCAATAGGATGTATTTAGGGTGCCTGGGAACCCCATGGGGTCGGACCCTCATCCATTGTACTGTATTCTTGGATGTTTTATAAGATACAGGGACAGGTTAGATTACATTTTCACCCTTGGGTCCCATTTCGGGGTTCGAGGCGTGACAGCTTGTTGTCAGAGCCAACCAGGTTACTAGATCTTGTAGACTTGGTTAGGATTAGTTGTGAGTACATACCAGAGTAAAGGATGTGGATATGGGTAGAGTTGGTTGAGGGTCGTTCGGTTACTAAACCAGGATTTTTCGAAGGTATTCTGTGTTTTTCCTGGGATGACGATTCCAGTAAAAGCAGGGTAGATCATTGATGACTTTCGTGTCGGTGTGATGGGACAGACCCAAACCTGGCAGAGAATAGTTAACACGATTAGGGTAGATCATTGTATTAAATGTATCTGTGGTAGGGATATTGATAGATTCTTATTGTGTTGCAAAATGGAGCCCAAGGATAGTAACCTGGGAAGTGGCTCTGAGGAGACTGCGAGTGATGAGTCTCCTTCTATGCTTCGGGGTTTGGCGAGGCAGGTATTGCGGGAGATTGGGCGGAATGTGAGGAGACATGAGTGCTCTCCTACAGCTGCGGGGTGCACCATTGAGAGGTTCACACGCATGCATCCTCCGACATTCTCTGGAGGACTTGACCCAATGACAGCAGATGACTGGATGGAAAAGACTAAGAGGATTCTGGAAGTCCTACACTGCACGGATAGGCAGCGAGTCCTCTATGCTACTTTCCAGCTGTCTGGGGAGGCGAGTTGATGGTGGAATGCGGCGAGTCTGCTGGAGAAGCAGAGAGTCGGTTCATAGGAAATGACGTGGAGCCGTTTCAAGGAGGTATTCTTCGACAGATACTTTCCGACTTCTGTACGTGATATGAAGGCAGATGAGTTTTCTGCTTTGACTTAGGAGAGTTTGACGGTGCAGGGGTATGCGGCTGGATACGTAGAGCTGTCCCACTTTGCACCATGTTTGATCTCAAGCAAGTATGAGAAGACTCGAAGGTTTGAGAAGGGCCTGAGGAAGGATATCCGCAGACTGGTGGGTATTCTTCAGATCCGTGAGTTCTCGGTGTTGGTGGATAAAGCCACAGTGATTAAGACCGATATCCGAGATGATGAGGTGGATCAGGAATCGAGGAAGAGGACAGTACCTTCTGGTTCTCAGACAGGATCTCGTCAAGGATCGTGGAAGAAGAGGAGCAAGGGCTCGGGTTATCGTCAGAATACAGAGCACCAGGATTCTTAGGGGAATCAGACTAGTGGTCTTTGTACAAGGTGCCTCAGACGGCAAGAGGGTGAGTGTCGGTCTTTTGAAGGTAAATACTATAACTGTGGTCGGCCTGGTCACATGGCTCGAGATTTTCGTGCATCGATGTGAGACGTGCCTATATTCAGTGGGGGCCGAGGGAGCAATCAGATACCTCAGGGAACCGCTCAGACGAATACAGCTCCAGCCAGAGTATACTCTCTTACTCTAGCGGATGCTGAGCATGCAGGTAACATGGTGACAAGTACCTTGTTATTGCTTTCGAATAAAGCTTCTGTTTTATTTGATTCGGGTGCAACCCATTCTTTTGTATCTGTGAATTTTGTGGGACGTTGTGGGGTTGAGACCTGAGATATGAATGAGATGTTATCTGTTGTTATGCCATCTAGGAGTGTATTTTTCTGTAAGAAGATGTTGGTAGACTGCCCAGTAGAAATTCAAGGGAAGCTACTACCAGTGAATCTTGTGGTATACGACATGTCGAGGTTCAATATCATTCTGGGGATGGATTGGTTATTCTCCAGTTATGCGGTGATCGACTGTCGTAGGATGGTAGTAGTGTATAGACCTCTTGAGGAGCAGAAATATGAATTTGTGGGATCATGTGTGCATTCAACGTCACAGATTCTATCGGCATAACAGGCGAGGAGGTTACTCTTGGACGGATGTTAGGGGTACCTAGCTTGGGTACAGGAACCATAGCGGAATGAGTTGAGGCTCAAAGATATTTGGGTAGTCAGCAAGTTTTCGGATGTGTTTCTAGATGATTTACCCAGTTTACCTCCGAATCGTGAGGTGGAGTTTGCCATAAAGTTGCTACCTGGTAAGGCACCGATCTCTAAAGCTCCGTATCAGATGGCTTCAGAAGAATTTCGAGAGTTGAAGGAGCAGTTGCAGGAATTACTGGACAGGGGATTCATTCGACCTAGTGTTTCGCCCTGGGGAGCTCTAGTATTGTTTGTGAAGAAGAAAGACGGGTCGATGCGGATGTGCATTGATTACTGTAAGATTAACAAGGTAACTGTGAAGAATCGCTATCCTTTACCTCGTATAGATGATCTCTTTAACCAATTGCAAGGGATGCGGGTCTTTTCGAAGATCGATTTGCAGTCAAGATATCATCAGGTAAGGGTTAAATAGGAGGATATAGCGAAGATTGTTTTTCGAACCAGATATGGCCATTACGAGTTCTTAGTCATGTCGTTTGGGTTGACGAATGCTCCAGCGGTGTTCATGGATCTGATGAATAGGGTTTTTCATAAGTACCTAGATCGATTCGTGGTGGTATTCATTGACGACATTCTGGTATACTCGAGGAGTACAGAAGAGCATGTGGAACATTTGAGATTAATGTTACAGATTCTACGGGAGAAGAAGCTGTATGCTAAGTTGAAGAAGTGTGAATTATGGTTGAGTCAGATTGCGTTCTTAGGCCATGTGATAACTGGAGATGGTATATCAGTTGATCCTAGTAAGATTGAAGTTGTGGTTGACTGGGTGAGGCTGAAGAATGTACAGGAGGTTCAGAGTTTTCTAGGACTGGCGGGTTACTATCGTCGGTTCATAGAGGGTTTCTCTAAACTATCATTGGACCTCTGACTCAATTGACCAGGAAGGGAGTACAGTTTAACTGGACTAGTGATTGCGAGCAGTGTTTTCAGGAATTAAAGCACCGACTGGTTACTGCTCCAATTTTGACCATTCATTCGAGGGATGGTGGGTATGTGATTTATAGCGACGCATCTCTGAAAGGTCTGGGATGTGTGCTTATGCAGCAGGGTAAGGTAGTAGCTTATGCTTCTCGGCAACTGAAAGAATATGAGAAGAACTACCCCACGCATAATCTAGAATTGGCTGCTGTGGTATATGCACTGAAGATCTGGCGACATTATCGGTATGGGGTGCAGTGTGAGGTCTTCACTAACCATAAGATCCTTGGGTATTTCTTCACATAGAAGGAGTTGAACATGAGGCAGAGGCGATGGCTATAGTTGATTAAGGACTACGATTGTACGATCAATTATCACTCGGGGAAGGCTAATGTGGTAGCTGATGCATTGAGTCAGAAGTCAGGGCGTACAACTGTATCTGTGGTTGTAACTCAGTGTCACATCAGACGGGATTTGGAAAGGTCCAGTATAGAGTTGGTGACCGATGATCATCAGGCTTATCTTGCTGGTTTGGTGATCCAATAGGCCCTATTTGAGCGTCTAAAAGCCGCGTAGGCTAGTGATGCAGAGTTGGCAGAGGTTAGGGAAAAGGTACAACAGGGACTGACTAAAGAGTTTAACATCTCTGAGGGAAGTGTGCTGAGGTTTGGGACCAGGTTGTGTGTTCCGAACGATGATGAGATCAAAAGGACGATTCTAGAGGAGGCGCATCGTTCTATGTATACGATACATCCTGATAGTAAAAAGATGTATCGGGACTTGTGTGAGACCTTCTGGTGGTTTGGTATGAAGAGGCAGATTGCTTAGTTTATGGAACAGTGTCTGATGTGTCAGCAGGTGAAAGCTGAACATCAGAGGCCGGCAGGGCCATTGCAGCCTTTGCCTATTCCAGTGTGGAAATGGGAGCATATTTTCATGGATTTTGTGACCGAGTTGCCACCAGCACTTTACGAGCATAATGCTATTTGGGTGATCATGGATAGATTGATGAAATTTGCTCATTTCATACCGATGAAGGTTGGCTATCCTTTGAGTAGGCTAGCAGATTTGTATGTGCATGAGATTGTGAGAATGCACGGAGTACTAGTGTCCATAGTATCGGATCGGGATCCGAGGTTTAATTCTCGATTCTGGATGAGTTTGCAGGAGGCATTATGGACGAAGCTTACTTTCAGTATAGCGTTCCACCCCCAGACGGATGGACAGTCGGAGAGGATGATAGAGATATTAGAAGATATGTTGCAAGCTTGTGTGTTTGATTTTGGTGGTAGCTAGATACAGTTTATGCCACTTTTAGAGTTCGCTTATAACAACAGCTTCTAGTCTAGTATCGAGATGGCACCGTTCGAGGCATTGTATGGTCGGAGGTGTCGATCTCCTTTGTGTTGGGATGAGGTTGGTGAACGTTAGGTGTTAGGACCTGAACTCGTGCAACAGGCATCCGAGAAGGTGGGTTTGATCCGGGAGAGGATTAGATCAGCTTAGAGTCGGTAGAAGAGTTACGCAGATGTTCGCCGCCATGAGTTAGAGATTGAAGTGGGAGGTAAGGTATTTCTGCGCATTGCTCCGATGAAAGGGGTGATGAGATTCGGCAGGAAGGGCAAGTTGAGCCCGAAATATATCAGACCATTCGTGGTGCTTGAGCGAGTGGGTCCGGTAGCCTACAAGATTGCATTACCTCCAGCACTTTCGAGGGTCCACAATGTGTTTCACGTATCCATGTTGAGGAGGTACGTGTTGGATCCTTCACATGTTATTAGTTATGATGAGTTGGGAATTGGAGATACTTTAGCATATGAGGAGATACCTGTTCAGGTTCTGGACCGTAAAGTTCAGAAGCTTCGTACCAAAAAGATACCGTTAGTGAAGGTATTGTGGCGAAACCACGAAGTTGAGGAGGCTTCTTGGGAACTGGAAACGAAAATACGCCGGAAGTATCCACAATTATTTTGAGCAATTGTACATGATCCTATTATGGGTTGGGATAGGTGGTTAGTCGTCGGGAGTGTGTGTGTATTGTGAACTCCTGAGACAGTTGTATATGTAACCACGGTATTCCTCCGCCATATGTGAGGGTATGTATGTATATGTGTATGATGGGGCTACGTTGTAGTAGTTGCCAGTTTTCTTCTTGGAATGTTGTATATGTGTTTGATTGTAAGAATAAGTTCGTGTATGAGAGAGTACAAATTTCAAGGATGAAGTTTTTGTAAGGAGGGGAGATTGTAAGAACTTGAACCGTGATAAATGGGTTAAATAAATAAGAGAGACACAAAATTGGGAATTTGGCAAATTTCATCGATAAAGCCATATTTCGTCGACGAAGTCTTTGTTCTTCTCATCGACAAAATTCAGAGACTCGTCGACAAGGAGAAGCCAAGGAGTTTCAGAAACCGGAAATATCAAGATTCGTCGATAAGGCCACCGATTTATCGACGAAGTCAGTTAAAGATTCGTTGACGAGGACACCATTTCGTCGACGAATTGGCCTGGGTCAAAGGGGCTATAAATAGAATATTCTTCACTTCTTCATTAAGAAAACTTAATTCCATCTCTCTCTCTCTCTCTCTAGAACTCTCCCTACTCTCTCTCTCTCTAGATTTCTTCACCGATCGCTGATGGAATTTGAAATCTGAAGTTACCACGAGGATCGTGGAAGGATTCTCTACAACTTCTAAGGATTGGAATCTCATTTCGTAGATTTTTGGGTTTTAATGAAAAATCGAGGTAAGGCTCGATTTTCATTTCTGATCCGGTAATATTGTAGGTAACAGTATCGTGAGTATATTCTGTACTGTGATTTGTAGGTTTTGGAACTCAGTTCGCTGTTTAGGAGCCTTGGAGTTCGAGATTTGTTATTCAGGGGAAATGTAAGGGTACTATGTTTATATTGGTTATTTTTGAAATCGGACTCGGTGGAATTGTGATCCATGGTCTTGTGTGTGTTTTGGCTACTCATTTAGGGGAATCTAACGAGAAAAACTATGGATTTTTCATTATTACAGTTTTGGGAAAAGGGGGTGATGGGCTGCATACCTGGTTTTGTTGAAAACCGCGGGTATATGATGATTTATACTAGTATATTGGGATGGTCATGCCTTTACTTGTTTAAACTGTATTTTTTTGGAAAACGATGATTTAGATTACCAAATGGGTGTGGTTTGTTTGGTTGTATGAGCATGCATGTGTGTGTGATATGTTAAATGGCTAGTAGGAACGGGATTCCGAATTGTCTAGGTACTGAAAGTGTCCGGCTCTATATCCGAGGGCGTGTTTATCGCCTGCCGCGTAGGCAAGAGTGTCCGGCTCTATATCCGAGGGCGTGAGCCTATACCGACAAATTAGGCTGAAGGGTGTGGATCCACCAATTAGTGCCGGTATGATGCCATGGGAGTTGGGGACTAGCCAAGTGCCGGTGGCGCCGTGCTTGGCAAGTTGGCTACCGGCCAACGTCGGATTGTCGCGGACTGGCTTCGGGCTGAAGGGTGTAACAACACCGAGATTGCTGATCATGTGTATGTGTGCATATATGCACTGTGGAAATTAGTACTGGAATGCATTTAACTGCGTGTATGTTGTATCATGATAACACTCAAATGTCACACACCGATATAACATCTGTTCTTCCTTACTGAGAGGTGTCTCACCCCTACTATATGTACATTTTTACATATCCTTCGAGTAACTGGAACTAGCATCCTGGTGTAGGGAGCGTAGTGGCCGGTGTACTGCGTTTAGTGCTTGGGTAAGTGCTAGGACTGTATTTTGATGGGTTGCCATTTTGAGATGTTTTGGGCACCCATTTGTACGTTTTGATAGAGCCATGTTCTACTCTTGTATAGACTCTGGTATGGTACTGCATATGTGTACATAGATGACCTTTTTCCGATGCGTATATGTTTGTGATAGGATGTATTTAGGGTGCCTGGGAACCCCACGGGGTCGGACCCTCATCCATTGTACTGTATTCTTGGATGTTTTATCAAATATAGGGATAGGTTAGATTACATTTTCACCCTTGGATCCTATTTCGGGGTTCGGAGCGTGACACCAAATTTGTTTAAAAATCCATTGTAGGACTAATCCTAGATTTACTTAAAAGTCCAATAGTGGGCTTGAGCCCAGATCCGTTTAAAAGCCCAACAATGGGCCTGAGCCCAGATCCATTTAAAAGCCCAACAATGGGTCGGAGCCCAGATCCGTTTAAAAGCCCAATAGTGGGCTTGAGCCCAAATCCATTTAAACATACAAGCCCAATAGTGGGCTTGAGCTCAAATCCGTTTAAAATAAACCCAACATTGGGTCTAAACCCAAATGTTAAGCCGAGCTCAACAATGAGTCGGAAGCCAAACAGAGGCGTAATCCATCCTCAAATCCAAATAGAGGCCTAAGCCAACTCGAAACCAAATAGAGCTTAAACAAAGCTCCGAGAGTTTTGTTTCCTTCAAGAGAAAACAAAGGAAAGAAAAAAAATGGACTTATCTTGGTGTGACTTTGGAGGTTCGAAGATCTCCATTCCCTTTTTGTAGATTTATCACTTTTTTTTTATTTTTATTTTTTTGCAATCAATTTTTCGTTATATTATGCTCTTTTCTCATTCGGTGAACCAAATATAAGTAGAGTTATCTCACGAAGAGAAAGACAAGTAGGAAAATTGACACAATGCATATTTCTATACAATGGCTAAGAGTCTTTGGGACATTGACATCTTATTTACATGTTTATTTGAGTACTAAAATCTAATCAAACATCTTAAAATATATGAGAATAAAATATTTCCACAAAATATGAGCATTCTATTCATGGGAAGGTGTCATGCCAATTTCATTCTCGTGGAAATCTTATATTTGAGTTTTGAGACCAAATTGTCCTCTTTATTTTGGTTGATCAGACGTCAAAGCCCCCCTGCCCCCAAAAATAATATTATTACATACTATTATTATAATTAAAATAATAAATTATTAAAAAGTATTAAATTATCATCATCATCGTCACCATGATAGTATAATATAATGGTTAAAATTTGGTGACCATAGTGCCCCTAAGCACTAAAAGTTGATTTTTGTAAGTATACAATTATTAGTGGATTTACGTGTTAAAAATATAATTATTCTTCATATATTGTTTATGCATAGGTCAAAGTGACAATCTTCTTCTTGACATACTTAAGTTTCCATTTCAAACCAAACACTGTGACATGAGCATTATATGTATATTCTAGAGAATTTTACAATGCAAGTCAAAATAAAAATATTCCCATGAGGCAAACATCCCATTCTTAAGAATGTGATTCATGTGAATGAGCTTTGGATACTCGTAGGCAAAGATGTCATGTATTAATATATTAATATTTAAAAAATTTAGAATTTCTAAAATTTAAGATTTGAGATTTGGAGATTCTTTAGGTATCTGAAAGGTATCCTTTAGATGGATAGGTGGGGTCTTGTTTCCCTTCGTCGTTAGTTCAACTCTAGAGTTTCGTTTGGTGTATTTCGTTTTGATTTTGGTTGTTTTTATGTTTTTATCTCCTTTGTTAGTTATGTTTAATTTTGTTTGTCCTAGTTTTGGTTTATTTGTTCTATCTTATAATCACGGTATTTCTCCGTCAAAAGTGATGGTATATTAATAAATAAATGGAGGTGCCGCCCTCTTTTAGTTAAAAAAAGAATGTTCAATTTTAATATATTAGTCTCAATATATGTACGTATTCTATATATACTCACCATTTAGTTGATTGGCAACCCACTGCATTAGCAGTATAATTTGGAGATTAAACTGTAGAAACACATGCTCAAAGTTTTAAAATTTTTAAACTATAGAAACACATGCTCAAAGTTTTCAAAATAGTCTAAACTAAATAGAGTGTTTTAATAAAAACCCACTGGATGAAGCAGCATTTTTCAATGGCCTCTCGTATGCATATGATGACATGGCGATAAGGTAACACTTTATTTCAATTGAAAGATGTTGGTCGGACTTGTAAATTTTAGTGACATGGTCATTTAAAAAACATTGAATGATTCAATGATTTTTGGTAATTTGGCGTCTTAATAAAAACTCGCTGGATGAACTAGCGTGTTTTGGCTATGTTAAAGTCATATCCTCTCCTTTCCTTTATAAAAGCATGAAAGAGAAAGAGCAGAGGAGCAGCAGCCGTGATGGGAGGCTTTTTCGAAGGTGCAACGGCTGATCGTTGCGAGCATAGGCTTGCCACCTACAAGTAGGAGGACTAGTGAACATTGAATTGGGAAAGTTTTTATTTAAACAACAAAGATGGGGTATTTTCTCCCCTGCATTGCATTTGTTTGAAACCCTAAATTCTTATTACATTCACAAATTTGAGTTGTATAATACTTTGAATTTGCTGATTTGAAGTCATATATGTAGAATCCTAAATTTTTGAGGTTATATATTTTATTTGATTTCATATTTATTTAAATGTGTAATTGATGAATGTGTAAATTTTATTTCATTGTTTGGATTTCAATTTGTATGATTGTTGAATTTAGTTTCAATTTTGAAGTCATATATGCGAGCCTAAATTTTTTAGGTTAGGATTTTTATTTAATTTCATGTTTATTTGAATGTTTAATTGATAAATATGTAAATTTTCTTTCATTGTCGAGTTTTAATTTACGTGATTATTGAATTTTGTTTCGACTTTGTGTGTGGTTTGTAAAATTGTGACCTTTAGGTTATAACTTTGATCAACTAAAACATAATAAAAATAATAAAATAATCAAACTATCCTCCTATTCCTATAAAAACTTTGATTTTCTAGTGTCAACACATTCAGTCGGACCTACACTTCAATGTGGATGATTATCTAACGAATAATGTCCTTTATCTTACACTTTGCAACTTCACGGAGTTGTCATTAACTTTTTTATTTAAGTATGGTTAAATTTACCTAATTACTATAAATTAATTTGTCTCCAACTAATCCTAAGCTCCAAGGAAATAATTGTCTCTATTCTACATTTCATAGTTGTGTTCAGGAGTTCAATTATACAAGAAGAAAGTACTAGCACCTTATATACATCCATTCTTCCGAGTGGTACCATGACAAATTCTTAATGTTTAAATACTAATCAAAATTGATCCTTAAATCTTTGTTAAACTAAGTTATCTTTCCTTTGAGTATTGTTCTATCTCACAACCATTAGGTAACCCTTCAGTGTTATGAGGCTTCCCTTACCTCAAGAACACCGGGAAAAATAATAGCATGTTCTTCTGCAATTTGTTTTCGTATTCATTAATTTAGTTTTATGACATTTAATAAAAAATGATTTCATCATATGAGCCATATAGTAGATCAATCTCAAACCGATACCAAATACATATGTACGAACACAATCATATTTACGTAATACAATATGATCTCACGATTGAGGAGGATTGTTTAATAGGGCTTTATTTATTTTGCCATTAAATATTATTCCATCTTATAATCATTAGGGATTTGAATAGCCCATTAAAAATTTCTTGAAACAAAATGTAAAGTAAAGAAGTATAATGAGGTTACTAAGTGGATTTTCATAAATGGTATTCTAAAGTTATGACTACTTACTCATAAGTGTTAAACATATAAATATTTAAAAATAATTTATGTTTGTATTATTTATCAAAAATTTGAGAATAATGAACAAAAATTGATTTGACACCATATCAATATTTAATTTATCTTAATTTTTATTATTTTTAAAATTTTACTATATTTTTAAAAATTATTATTCTTAAAAGCATTTAACATAAAAACAAAATAAAACTATTTTTTTTTCCTTTTCAAAGAAAATCTCAATCCAAATAGAATCTGAAAATGGGCACATCGAAGCGCAGCTTAATTAACTATAGATCTTTTAATAGGCTTACTGCTACCGCAACATCCAATAGATTTTAATGGAAAAAAAAAAAAACTTCTACAGATGTGTGAGAGAGAGAGAGAGAGAGAGAGAGAGAGAGAGAGAGAATCCATGTGCTAAACGGAGTCATTCCGTTTAACATCCGGATCTGCATTAAGATCCAAACCCGTTCTCTCCTCCACGCTGTCTTTTCCCTTCTCGCTGCCTTCAGCCCGCTTCACCGCCGTCGAGCTACGGCCGCTGCCGGTGGCGAGGTAATTTACCGCCGCGTGGGCTCTCCTGAGCATGGCAAAGAACAACTCCACCTCGTCATCCGTCGCCGTCGCCCCCGTGCTGTCCTCTCGTGCTTTCTTTCTCTTCCCATGAACGTCGTTGTTTCCTGGCACTGATCTCTTCTTCTCCGCCATGTTCTCCGCGCGGTTGGTCGATTAAGGGTCGAAACGGCGTCGGACGGTGTCCGTCTTCGGTGGCAGGCGGCGGAGGATGAGCGTTGTTTATAATCTGTGGGTTGCTGCTTCGTGGTCTTTGAATCATAAGGTTCAGCGTGTCTTTTAACTTCTAGGAATTTTCAGCGGCGTTTGATGAGAATGACATTTCGGGGACGTCATCTGATTAGATCAGGAAGCTGTGGCCAAGCGTGATGCAGCTGCGAAATTCGGAAATGACGGAAACCATGTGCGTTATGGAGATAATTTCCACTTATTTTTTTTAATTAAATAATATTTACGGTCAAAAAGGTATTCCCTTGAATGGTGTCAATCAATCTCAAAAATCTGAATTCACTTAATTAACCTTCGCATGGATAAGGATTTTGTTTCAAGAAAAAAATTATAATGAAACAAGAACAGATATTTGTTTTCAGTATACTTCTAAAATAAACAAATATTCAGGATAAAATTTAAATTATATTCAATCAGGTGGCAAAACGGTTTGATGGACCGGATTCAGAAGGGTCATAAACGGGTCAAGGTCACGAGATATTTAATTTACTCAGCAAGCCTAATGTAGGGGTCTAGGGTAGGGTAAAAGAGTAAATGATATTTATCCAATATAGATGCAATGAATTGTTTTAGGATTAAGATGGATCATTACTTTTTCTTTCATTGGATTGACTCAATTTCACTTGATTGATACATGTATCTACCGACATATAAAAGTTCTTTGTGTCCCCAAAACATTGATTTTTTTTTTCGTTTATTTATTTGTTATATTATTGTTTTTACCTTTTTTCTTTAGTCAATGATGAAAATGAGTAAATTCTTTCTATTTAGATCAAGAGTTTTATTTTGAAAGAAAAAAATTAAAATTTTCTTTTCACTAATGAATTCTCGTTGTGGAAAAAGATTTTGTTTTACGAAAAAAATAATGATACGAGAACAAATATTTTCTTTCAGTATAATTTTTTGTACTAAAAAATATTTAGTATGAAATTTTATTTAAATATAATTCTATATATATATATATATATATGAAAAGTTAATGAGGATGTAGGATAGATTATTTCATTTATTTATTTGTTATGTATGTTATTCTTTATACTTTTTTTTCAGTCAAACATGAAAACAAAAAATAAAAATTCTTGTAATCTATAGTTCAAAATTTTGAGAAAAATTTATATATATATATATATATATATATTTAATAATACTGTTAAAATTGATTCTCATACAGATAATTTTTTAAAAAAAATAAATGATAAAGGTATATAAAATGTAATTTTTTTTGTTAATTCAATGCATTTTTTATTCTTTTTCCACTTTTCCTAACAATTAAACATGAAAGGGTGAATTTCATCATATTTTTTCTAAGTAATTTTTCAAGGTTCCAATTACAGTCTCAAAATTTGTGCACAGAGTGAGATTTTTTAGACTTCAATTTGAGATGTAATTAAGTTGTGGAAACTCAGTATCATTTTGCAATCTATTGATTACTTAACACCCATTTGAAACTTTAAAAATATATATATATATTTTTTAAAAAAAAAAGAGAAAAATATGAGAGAATATATATTTCAACTTGGTTGTTAAAGAATTTGATTTTCCTTGAGTTCTAAATTCTAATCACAATTGAAAATTTTTCATTTTAATAATATTATTATAGAGAAAAAAAAAGGAAAATAAAATAGTCTTTTCTTTCATTTTTTTCAAATAATAACTTGACCTAAACGGTGTCTAACTTCATATTTGATCTCATTTTTTTTTAAATAACAAGAAATGTAACATTCTCTAATACAAGAAAGGGAATTTTCCTTTTTTTTTTTTTTTATTGCAGAGAAATTTCAACCACGAACGAGCCCTTCGGATCTCCTAGTGCGGCACCAAACCTACGGATCAGCGTTCTCCGTCCCCAAGTCTAGCTATCATTTTAAACTACCCAAATATTTCTATAACTATCAACATTTGTCCCAAAATACCCCTATATATAGCAATGCATAACTATCATAAAATGCTTTTATGATTAATTATAATTATTCTTTTAATCAAATTTAAATACCGTTCAACTTTTGTTCATTTTTTCTGAAATTATTTTATAAAAAAGTATAAAATTTTAAAAACGTGACGCATGCATAGAGCTAGTTTAAAACAAAGCAAGAAGCCAAAATAAAAACATGTAAGTGTTATTTTATTTTATTTTTTTCTCTCTTCCCATAAAACTAGCGTTCTCTATACATATAAACATAAGTTTAACCTTCATTTCTCTCATTCGTTGCTGCTGACTTGATAGGATGGTAAATACTGAATCATGAACACACTAGTATAGATGGTTTACCCCAATTTTATAGCCCAAATTCGGCCCCAATGGACCCAAAATAAAAATATTAAAAAAGAAAAAGTCACATCGCAACATCTTAGAAAAGGGTCTGAAATGGCGAGGGGTGATATAAATATTAATGATTTGATGGAACTAACTTGTTATTTTTCTAAGTTCGGTTAGTTCATCTAATTACTACTCATTGATTGATTTTTAAACTAATTCTAAGTCAATAAACTAGTAGTCTCGATTTTCTTTTATCAAAATTAGGATCGAAAGTACAATTATACGAGGGAAAGGTATTAGCACCTAATGCACACTCGTTGTATCAACAATACCTATTTAACTATGCATTATCTGAATTTGAATCACAGGGTTCTTAATTAACTCCTAAACAATCTAATAAATTTTAAAATTTCAAAAGAAAATGTAAAATCAAGTGTGATTTAAAAATGTCAAATAAGATCTTCAAAGGAGAGGATCTTGTTAAATAAGTGCCCCTCAAAATTTATATTGGTGAGGTCTGAAACACTACTTTACTTTTTTTTTTTCTTTTTTTTATTATCAGGACACACACACACACACACAAAAAATAAGATATATATAAATAATAAGCATTGTTGACTTTGGTGTGATCCCAAGAGGGGGGTGAATTGGATTTAAAAAATTTTTTGGCTAATTAAGCATTTTGTCAATTCACCACTAATCATATCACATTCATAATGCAACGTGTATGTAAAATAATAGAACTGTAAGTGTAGACATACCAGTGTGCAACATATCTCATTTAAAATAAAAGTGTGCATGCAACTTGTAACAACTCGGAAAATACTGAGATTTAAATATTAAAGAGAGAGAAAAATAGAAACATGATCAGAAGGAGGTCGTAAACTACGTCGACGAACACTCCGCGTTCGTCGACAACATCGCATTTTGGAGATAATAATAATTGGGGATAATAATAATAATTTCAAGGAATTGCCAAAACTCGTCGATGAATACAGGGCTTTGTCGACGAGCGTATAAGGAAATTCGTCGACGAATACAGGGCCTCGTTGACGAGATGACATGTCTCGTCGATGAAGGCCACAGTATAAAAGTGGAAAACCTAGATTTTTAACCATTTTTAACGCTTCTCTCTCTCTCTACGACCCTCTCTTACTTCTCTCTTCGTTTTCGAGCCTGTTTTTTGCCGGATCGAAGATTTGAGACTACCACGACGCTTCTGAAGAAATTCTTTACAAGTCTGCCGAAACTGATCGTTGGAAAAGTTGGGTTGGATTTCGTCCTAATTTCAGGGTAAGACATTTTATTCAGCATTTGCTTTTCCCTTAGTTATAAGAAATGTTGTAGGTAAGAAAATACTGATATTTTATTCTAGGGGATTGTGTTTTTAGGATAATGAGCTAGGAACCCTATGAGTATAGAGCCAGAGTTTTATAGGGGTTTTTCAGAGTTAAGGTAAGGGAAATATGCTATGCTAGGAGTTTTCATAATGCTATCAGAGATTTCATAGACACATATTTATACCAGTTTATTATACAGTATTTACAGAATATGAATTTAAATGCTTGTATGACTTGAGTAGGTTTTCATGTGATGAAGAATTTATACAGTTTTTGTAAAAAATCATACTATACTGAGTACACGGATATAGATGGTATATACAGTTTATATAGTTTTCCCAGTATATGAGATTACACAGAATATACAGATATAGATTTATATACACAGAGAGCATATAGAGAAATTTGCATGCATATACAGTTTTACAGTATATAATGAGTATAGTATGATATTATTAGTATGAAAAGTAGATAAATACATATGATACCATATGTTTTAAATTGAGAAAGAAAGATATACTTTACAGATTATTTGTTATATTACAGTTTAGTTATTATTTAAAAGTATCCTTAATTTTGTTGCCACACACTAGTAATAGCATATTTCCACTTACTGAGCGTCGACTCGAACCATTACTTTAACATTTTTCAAGTGAGCTAGTTAGGCGAGCAGATCAGGCTCACGGATAGAGAGTGTTCTGATTACCCTGGTTATAGGGTGAGTTTTTGACAGAGTTGTATATATTTTTGGATAGATGATGTCGGAGAGGTATTTTGTATGGTTATGGTCTGTATATACTGGATTCTGGTGTTGTATAGTAAATATGTGAATGGTTATATGATATGTCTTTCCGCTGTTTAGGTATGGATATTGATACACAGATATATATATATATGGTAAGAATTTAATTATAAATTGCTAAATTGAACCTATCAGATACAGGTTTTATGGGAAAATGTCTGATTTACAGACGGCATGCTGCCAAAATTTCGACAGGATTTTTTCCAAAATAAAACCTTGTGCTAAAGATGATTATGATAAAATAACTATTAAAATTTTTTTGAAAGGATAAGTGAAATCAAATAGATAATTAAACTTCATCCTAATATAATCATCAACTGTTTAGAAAGGCTCAGATCCATCCTTATAGGAATCGCATAAATGATCTATATGCATCACTTTCATCTATTGAATTATTGAGGCTCTTATGAAATCCCTGAACATTATATCTTGGACTTGAAGTTTTATGGTTTGATATGGAATGTTCTTGGGTCATGAACGTTATTGCATGCCTTAATATATACATTCTGATGCATCTATGGTCTATAAGGACAACTAGACTAATCAAGTGACAAATGTAATTGACAAATACTCAGTATAGTTGATGTTAAAGATTTGGATTGATGGCTTATACTACTAAGCATGATAAAATAAATCTTTGGTTAGTATAAGTAGTTAAATAATCTAAGCATGGACTCAAATTGATAGGAGGAGCATCTAAACATAAATTCTTATTTTGTTTTGCTCTCAAATATGTTTAACTTAGATATGTTTTTGAATCGAGTGTGGCATGTGCTTAACTAAAATGATATTGTTGAAAATCTTCGTTTATGTTGCCACAATTGTTTGTACTTGCCATATGATCTTGCATGTGATTGTTAAATTGTTAAGATCATTATAGTTGTGATTTTCTGGTTATATTTTAGTATAGCTTAATGGATAAACCAGAAAACTTGTACTTGTTTGCTTTAAATTAAAGTCTTATTTTTCCAGCAAGCAACCCCCAGTACTTTTTACAAATATCAAAGGGGGATATATATATATATATATTATACACATATATCTTCACATCACATAATTGAGTCGATGACTTCACATAAAATTGCATGTGAGCTTATTGGACCTTTTTTTTTATGCTCAAACCGTCTATTTGCTTTCATATGCCGTGTGCTTTGAACTAAAATATTTCACGGGTCTTTTGAAATATCTAAACTAAAATGGTTTGTGGATAATTCTAGTCTGACTATGTTTTTCATGTCATTTAAATTTTTTAATGACCAGTTACTCCGTTTGTGGGCTTAGTCGCCATATTTTTCTAGAATGCTTATATTTTTTATACATGCCCTTTTGCTTATGACAAAAGGGAGAGATGTTTTACACGAGAAAAATTAGTCCTTCTCCCTACACTTTTGTTACTTAGAATAGAAAATAATTGTTGTATTTAATTGCACAACTTGAAAATATTCTAAAGTCTTCATGCTTGTATGTGAATTGTATTGAATATCATTATTTGTTCATATTGTTAGGGGGAGCCTTGTTAGGCAAACCCACATTTTGCTAATGTGTTTGTCATCATCAAAAAGAGGCAGATTATTGACTTTTTGGGTCCATCTCCTGTTTTGATTATGACAAACCACAGTATATCATCTGTGTGCTTTAAGTATTTGAACAGGTTTATCTTTCTAAGAACGGATGACAGATGAGAAATAAAAGCCGAGAAGCACTTAAACAAGCATACCCCGGCGTTTTCCATAGAATTGTAAAGGAGCAGCGCATGAAGACCGATCTTTATTCTCAGTTGTATTACTATATTTTCTTTTATTCGTGTTGGGTCTGTAATAATTCAAAGGTTTGTAATAATGAATGCATGGCATGCATGGTAAGGACTATAAGTTCAAGACCGTAGTTTGACCCTTAGGGATCGACAGACGTTGGATTTTTTCGATGTCTTCAAAAAGACCTAGAATGACACTAGGGCACTCATACATACATAAACATAATGTGTTTATAAGGATAGGGTGATTGCATAAGGAAAAAGAACCAAAATGCATTAAAAATGCATGTTCGGTAGACCGTACCTTCATAATAAAAACCTGCCGATCGACCGAACCGGTGCCGAGTCAACTATTTGACCACTTCCTAGTCGACCAAACTTGCTAGGAATCAACAAATTGACCTTACGGTCGACCGTGCCCAAATTGCATGCCAACGCCCTCGTCGACCGAGTTCTCACGTGTGGAACTCAACGATCTGATCGACCGAACTAGTTAGTTTAAAAGCTCTCGGTCGACCGAATCGCGCTAAATAGAAAAATCACTCTTGGGACACCATGTCCGGTCGACCGAACTTCTAGTTCAATTTATACCCAATTGACCGAACTTCCACAACTCGGTCAACCAAACCTACTTTCGATCGACTGGTGCTCTTGGGTTGCTTCAATATTTTTACCGCAGTTAAAATAATAAAACAAGGTTAATTTGGTTAAATTGTTTTAAAACTTTTATAATAATACCCTGTGTATCCCCAACGACTATAATTTACCCCTTTCCTATATATATGCCTTCATTTGTCCAAATTAGGGAGAGATTAGGAAAAATATTAAGAAAAATATTCTCTCAATTTTCTAAGTCTATTTTTCACATACTACTTACGTACACTCTCATACTTCGAATTTTTTAATTAATCAAGCTTTGTGAGAGTTTCTATTGTATATATTGTAGCTTGCTCAATACTCTTACTATTGTGCTTGTAGTTTGTTGTTGATTTTTTTTAGAGTTAAGCAAAGAGTTATCCCACTGATTTAATTCGATAAATCTAGTGTTGGGAAACTCATAAGCTTAAGAATCTTTGCATCGTCATTGCAAGACTCCTATAGTTTTAATTTTTCGTGTGCAAATATTTTTCCAAACTAAAATATTTTCAAACTACTCTTGTGCTTATTTCATTGAAGGAAAATATTTTGAGTTAGTTTGAATATTTGATTAACATCTTTGAAACTCTGATTTGTTATTGAGATTTGGTATAAGTTATTTCAAAGAAGTAGCTTGTTAGAACACTCTTGAGCATATACGTGATTATACATTACTGAGTGTTTGCCTGCACAACTATCATTACACACATACTCTCACATACTGCTTAATATATTGACATTGTTTAGAGAGTAATCACATTAAACTTCATTGAGCTTATAGTGTTGGGAATAAAGGAACAAATTCCCGCAACCTGTGAGAAACAAAATAGAGGAAAAATAACGCCAAAGAAAATCAATCTCATGCACAAGACAATATTTACGTGGTTCGGCAATTTTGTCTACGTCCACTGAATTGCAGGGATTTCAATATTATCAGGAAGAAAACACAGAGAGTGCGGCGATACAATGCTCTCCCTCTCGCTCTCTCGCAGGTACAACCACACCAACCCTAATCACCCGAAAGCAATCCCTTTTATATGTTGCGCCTAGGGTTCCGTTCCATGGACTAAGCCTTAGGATAGAAATCTCTAATTAAATAGGGGTCGGGTGGGCATCCAAATTAAAACGCAACTAGGCTCCACAAAAGCCCAACATATAGTTCTTATCTATTCGAAGTGCATTAGTTATTGCATGCGCATATTGGTACAAATCTTCTTGTTGGAGAGCACTAAAATTGTACACGAAATTTATATTGTAAATTTGTTGTATTCCAGGCGTGGCTTGAGGGGGTAGTAATCTAGTCTGGTAAGGATTATGTAAAGGTTGGGGTCAGCCATATGAATTTGACCTATGGCTTTCTTCGCCCCGTAAGGAGAATCTGTAAAGGTTGAGGTCAACCGTGTGCTAATTGACTTGGTTGTAATCGGTGTCGCTCCACTTGTTAAGTAAGCTATTAGTGGAATCTTCGGGCTTACGAGCTTGAGGCAGGGACGTAGGCACAGTTGGCCGAACCCCGATAACATATCGTGTGTCTATTTATATTTCCGCTCTTTATATTTACCGCACGTGTATGTTATGATGTGAATGATGCGCATAATTTAAATTTTCGTATATTATATTTATCGGTGCATTTAGGATTGCATAGAAAGATCATAGGTTATTATACGACTATCTCGTTTAACCTAAGAGATAAATTTTAAAATTTCAATTCACCCCCCCCCTCTTAGGAATACACCAATTCTAACAAGGTCTGTCTACGGTTCTGTTTGAGCTTTCATTCATATCATGCAGGATGACTGCAGTTATGACAAACCAAATTTAAAAATAAATGCATTACAAATGAAATAAACAAATGTCTTCGTCTTCCTTTTGTTTTTCAGGACTTCATGGAATGCGCCAGAATGATGATAAACTTGAAGTTCATCCTGTATTTCACTTCCCTTTATATATGTGTTGAATTATAACCTGTTCAGTCACTAGATTACACACATAAGTAACACGTGTGTTTGTCAGCATTAAAATAGAGTTCGGACTCAAAAAACCAACAATCTTCCCTTTTTTGATAATGATAAACGCACCAGAGTAAAATGGGTACAACTTGAAAACGGCTCCCCCCAATAATATGCACAATGTAAAAATAAACATAATAACTCAAGCATATTCATGTAAGAAGACACAACAAAGATCATGCATTTAAATTTTTGCATTAAAGCACACGCTCAAATATTTGCCCTTATGGATTTTGCCCAAAAAAAAAAAAAAAAAATTTCTTTTAAGTCATAAACATTTTGTCATTAAAATTCTCCCACTTTTGGCATTAGCAAAAAGGGTTAAGTGAAAAATATTTATCATTTAACACAGGCTTAGCAAAAAGAACTCCCCTTTTTAAAAATAATTTTTATTTTTCTTATAAAACTCTTCCTCTTTTTAGTATAAGATTTGGGCATAGAAAATCTATAACTATTAAAAATATAGCAATGAAGCACACACAATAGTTTAACTGGTCATTCAAATTTAAAATGACATGATGAATAAGGTCAGATTAGAAATATACACAAACCATTTCAATTTAAGCACAACGTAAGACCCTGCAAAGATTGGAATTTAAAAAGCATGCGGCATATGAAAAAATTGGTTTGAACATAAATATGATCTAACAAGTTCACATGCATTTCATGAATGATGCATGAACCAGTCATTTAACACCCTTAAAAAAAATTATAAATAATATAATTTCATGACATAAAATTTTAAAACAATACAAGCACAGTCATGAAAACATTTAAGCACACAAGTAAGATATAAAAATATGTTTCATTTAAAAAGCATTTATTGCTAAAAGAATATAGATATACATAAATATATATAAGTAAGTAAATACATATATAAATATATCTCCCCTTATGATTTCAATAAATACTAGGGACGATGCTTGTTGAAAAAGAAACTAATTTAAAGATAAAGCAAACAGTGTTTTTCTGATTTGTCATTTAAGTGCAATCCATAGTATAACCAGAAAAACCAACCATATAGATCCCACAATGATTTAGACAAATTAGACCTATATCATATGGCAAGACCAAAGACATTGTGACAAATCAAAAATATTTTCATTAATGATATTCAACAAAAGCATGACAGTAAAGCACATGCCACAATGAACTAACACAGAACTAATTCACAAATTTGGTGAGTATAACAAGATAAGAATTTATTTTTAAATGTTCTCCTTATCAATTTGAATTTGTACTTAGATTCATTTCAACTACTTATACTGATATAATTTGTGAAAATTCATTAAAAGTCCAAACAGTATAAGTATTAATATCATATTACTAGATATGTGTTAGATGAATAAATTTCACCAGTAAAATGTCCCTAAACACGAATGCGCTAATGGTCAAACAATAAGACATGCATGATGTTCATCCATACTGTGAACAATTCATATCAAAGAATGATTCAATAGAAACAGGATATAATGTTCCTGGTACAAAAAAAAAATTTCAGACTCAAAAAGTAGAAACAGTAATAGCGATAGTCCATCGAGCAGGTGATTAAATGCTTTTCTCAAGGATGGGGCTTAAGCTCCCTGGTATAGTCTCGGACATACATAAGTGCATTTACACTTAAGAATGAATTTCATTCAAGCACATTCATCACATGTTCATCCTTCTTAATATTACTTAGCATGCAAGAGATTATTGACATTATGAACTTACTTATTTTTATTATGAGTGGGGCTTAAACTCCCCCTGTATATTTGCATGCACGCATACTTGCAATAAAGTTCAAGGATGATAGTCATTTAAAAACATTCATAAAAAATTCATCCTTTCAAAATATTTCAGCATGCAGCAAATATTGAACATTTAGCACACATAATTACATATTGCATTTCAATTTAAAATACAATAGTCCATCAAGGCTATACTTAAGATAATGCAATAAGGGTTCACAAAATGAATGACACAACTCAAAATCTACAATGAGCGTGTGTGAAATAAAAACTCCCCCTAAGTCATGCAGAATTTCTGGTCACATGAACTTAAAACTTATGGTGTGATTGCTAACTATTTAGGTCCAATATGAAGAATATAACCTAGGGACTAGGATCAAATGACGTCCTAGTTCATCCTAAGACGACATAATGTATATATGTTTTTTATTTACATCGTGGTTTGGATTTGACATGTACTTACCTATATAGTTATTATACATGCATTTTCAACAAAATGTGAGAATAATAATTTCATTATAATTCATTCATCCTTTCAAAAATGTTTGGGTATGCATTAAACTATCTATCTTAATACATGGTTTCATTTATGCGAAAAATTTTACCGAAATTTCAGTAACATTTCATTTGTCGAACATTTTTCTAAATTTTCATGTACTTAAAACCTGATAGATTCAAGCAAACAATATAAAATAATCTGCATTATACAGATATCATTCAATTAGAGGCATGCTATTCCTATATCCACTATTAACATGTAATTATGCGTTTTAGATTAAGCATGCATCAAGTAGTTCAATCAATATATCAAATAAATATAAACTATTCATTAAATAATGCAAACATTTAATAAGTACAAGATAGTGACATTCGGCTCAAATAGCAGATTTAAATAAATATTATTTGCTCCCCTTAATTATACAATTCAAGAATTTCATATTCCATAAATGTATTTGTCATAACAAATTTTTTAAATATAGGGATAAGTTTTAAGTTACATTGTGAATTAGGGGATCCAAAGACAGGTTGATGGTTGAGTCCATAAAATATAAGTGTACATTGGAAAAAGGCTTCTCCAGTTATTAGTTCAAACATCAAAATTACACTGATAAAAGCCTTACCCAAACAAAATATATATATATATATATATATATATAAATTACACGGATAAAAGAAAACCCCAAAAAAACAAAGACAAACTTGGAAATCCGTGTAATCTAAACATCATCCATCCATCGCCCGATCGTCCGCGCACTGTTCTAAAATGCGCCTCGTGCACCAACTACCCCATCTAAACCGGGTTGCCATCCGAACCCGGAAGTGCGTTCAAATCCAAACCCCCATTCTCCTCCACACCTTCCTTCTTCCCTTTCGCTTCACCTCTAACCCTAACGCCGCTCGATTCCACTCCACACTCTGACGACTCCAGCCACGCCCTCCAATTCGATTTCTCCGGCGTCAACTTCCTGCCGTCGCCGTTCTTGAAATACCCAACCGCCACGTGAATTCGCCGGAGAATGGCAAAGAACTCTTCCACGTCCTCCTCCGGCTCGCCCGTCCGCTCTCGTCCGTTACGGTCTTCGCGAGCCTTCTTCTGCCCGTCCGAAACGTCGTCATTTTCCTCCTGCCTCCTCTTTTCCCGCCCCTTCGCTTTTGCGCCAGACATTCCTCTCCGCGGGAAGTGATTCTGTCCTCACGACGCCGAGCCTCGGACCGCTTCTGCTCTTATAGGAGAAGTCGAAAAGGTTGGGGCAGCAGGCTACGTTATTCAGGACAGCCCAACGCATTTATGGCACGTGGCGCTGCTGGGATTACGCGGGTGGACGATGTTTTCCTGTGAAATATTAATGTAACGGGTCTGTGAGTTTAATGAGGCACCGTTGATTTTTTATTGCACCTGCAAATTGCTTGGTATCCACTGGTGGATGATGGGCTGGTGGTATGACTTCATAGTAATTAAGTGGTTTGGCAGTGACGTGACGCTTGAAAGATCGGGCAGCCTGACACGATTCTTCACCACCAAATGAAAAAGATTTCTTCTTTTCTGAAAAGTTTTTTAAAGCTGATTCACTGCAAAAAGCTAATTTTGTTTTGCTCGAGGAATAGAAAAAGCATTTACTAATTCAAAGATCATAAAATTAGGTTTATTCCTCTATAAAATTATATTAATCTGTAATTTAATTTATACAAATTTAAGCTTTATTATCTCTGATTCTATAAAAAAAAAAATTAATCTCATAAATTGACGAAAAATGATTTATATAAGTGATCTTACCTAATGTGACTTAAAGTTTGATTTTATTATTATTGCTTAAGATTTAATTTTAAAAATTATCTTAATAAATATTATTTTAGAATTAATTTTGAAAAATTATTTTTTTTTCTTTTCAATTTTTCAAAGAATTATAGTTTTGTAATATTTATACCAATTGCTAAAAAATAATAAAAAGTTAGGACACCGACTCCTAAGATTTGAAAACATATATATATATATATATATATATATATATATATAGATTCTTTTTTATATTTCTTTTGAAGTTTTAAGTTTTTATGTTACTTATGTTTCCAAAAAAATTTGTGTTTTTACTAAACATAAGGAACTATATGCAATGTTTTAAATTTGGATGAAGATTTTTGAGATTTTTTAAAATCTCAAGAGAGGTTCATATTTTTTCTGTAAAGTTTAAAAGAGATCAATGTCTTTTTTGAGATTTGGTAAAAAAATAAAAATCTTTTATAAAATATCAAAATTTCTAAATACTTTCCTCAAGTCAAACACCTCTCCAAATATTTGACTTTTGAGACGCTTATATTTCTAAAAAACTTATCTTTTTGTCAAATATAAAAGATTTGTATCTTTTTGCAAACTTTAACGGAGATTTATGAAAATTTTTAAATCTTAGGGGAGGTTAAATATGAAGGGAGGTCAGTGTCTTTTTATCAAATTTTAAGATTAATGTTTTATCTTCAAAAGTTTTGTCACTATTCATTTATAAAACTAGTTTATTTTTTATTTTTTAAATTTTTAAATAATTATAAAAATATCACCCTATTTTTTAGTGCCATTTTTTTTTCAATGTGTGGACTTAAACTAAAAGTAATATAAAATTATGGTGAGTTTCTTTCAAATTTACATGAGTTCAAAATCAAACCACAAAATGTATGCTATCAAATTCTACTTTATGTAAATTTTTTTAAAATTTTTTTTAAAAAAGTTATCTTTTACAAATCTAAAAAAAAACGCGCATAAATAAAAAAAAAACCTTTTATTTTCTATATTTTTAATAAAAAATTTGAACAACTAAAAATAAATGAAAATTTTTACTTATATTTATATTCATTATGATCAAGGATTTTGTTCGAGATAAAAAATAAAAGAAAAATAAAAAGGAAATTCATTTTCGTCGCATTTACCTCTATATCAAGTACAATTGAAAATGAAAAGCTATTCTAATTTGGCAAAAATTTAAGTAAAATTAAATTTTAATGATTTATAAAATTATATTTTTGTTGTTTGATTTAAAATATTTTTCTTTTTCTTTTTAATTGCTTGATAACCAAATAAGAAAAAAAAAATGGATGCTTTCATATTTTATTTCCCTTTTTTTTTTTTTAATATTTTTGAGTTTTAAATAGGGCCTTAGAAACTGAAAATAAAAAATAAAAACTATTATCTACCACTAAATAGGCTCCCTAACTTGTGAAATTTTTTTTTAAAAAAAATTGTTTTATTTTTTTTCCTAAAATTTGATATTCGGAATGTTTATATACTTATGTCAATTACCATAAAGTAATTAAATAAAATTTTAAAAAACACATGGATTAGCATAAATATTATTCAAATATCTACAAAATTTTATAGTTTCCCTTATAAAAAAAAAGTATAAATTTTATGAATGGAAATGATTCATTCATCAAATGAAATTTTGCATGACCAAACCAGGTATATGGATCAAAGAAAATGGCCAAGAATTTTATTTTCCTTTTTGAAAACATAAAGTCTATTAAATTTTATTTTTTGGTTTATAGAATTAATTAGTTTATTTTTAGGTATCATTTAAATTGTTAGTGAGCATCGGAGGTTCAATTTCAGGTAGATACACTCACAGAACCAACGGTACCTGTGGATAGTGAAAATTTACTCTGTGAGCCAGCGGGGACCGTGAATGGTAAGAGTTCGCTTTGTGAGTCAGCAGTGACCGTGGATGATGAGAGTTTTCTATGAATCAGCGGGGACTGTAGATAGTAATGGAGATGTATCTCGAGAGTCGAGTTAGTCGAACGTCCAATAAATGCACGAAAGTCGTGTCCGTATTTTGGACTTTACCTGATCAGCGAGATCAAGGGGGGATACTAATCCGTAGGTTTGGTGTCGCAGCAAGGGATTTGAAAGACTTGGTGATTGGAGTTTTTATATAATAAAAAAAAAAAATGTAGTTATTATATTGTTCTCTACTTAGTGATTTAAAATTTAACACAAAAAAGTTACAAATGAAAAAAACAAAAAAAAGGAACCACGGTGACTGTTAGTAATTATGACTCGAATCTTTGAGAAGGGTTGAGTGGGAAGGCACTTTGAAAATAAGCGAATAAAATGAAAAGAAATGGAAAAACTATTTGTTGTGATAAGCCTTTTAAATGATTTGATGAAGCTAGATGTGGTGAAAGTTGGCGTGAAGGTCAAGGATTGATTTTAAATATTTAAAGAAATTATTAACAGGTGTATAGAAATCAAATAACTAAAACATGCCTTAGATTTACACTAGATTATGATTAAATGAGAATCTAGTAGTTTTAGTTAACTTTAGTTTTTGTTACACCCAAATTTGGGTTCTTTACTTGCTTTTATTGTTAGGACCAACCCAAACTTATGGAAAAAAAAAAAAAGAAAAGGAAATTGCAGAATTTCAGATTCTCAGTCATGCAATTTTGATCAAGTAATCAATCCAAGGGTCAGTTGTGGTTTGATTTGCTAAAATTTTGACAGTATGTTCAGGACTCGTTGATCTTCGATCAAAGCAACGGAGAGGAATGGGATTTTAAGCATAGGCAAGTTTGCGGATTTATTTATAATTTTGCCGAAGAGAATGTCTATAATCATTTTCAATATGACACAAATGCATGAACTTTATAGGAGAAACTTGAAATTTTGTATGCTTCAAAAAGCGACAATAATAAATATCTTTTGCTTAAAAAAATGTGGTAGTTGAAATATAAAAAAGGAAGTTTTGTGGCCGATCAATTAAATGAATTTCAAGGAGTTATTAATCAATCGTTGGGCATGGGCATACAATTTGATGATGAGATTATAGGACTTTGGATACTTGCTACTCTACCTAATTCATGGGAAACTTTTCAAGTTTCACTTATTAGTTTTGATCTTAATGGTACTGTGACTTTGAAACCTGTCAAAAGTAGTGTTTTGAATGAAGAAATGAAAAGAAGATCTCAGGGTTCATCCCAATTTAAGGGGCTTGTTATAGAACACAGGGGGAGAAGTAAATATAAAAATGAAAGGGATAGAGATAAAATTCAATGCAAGTCAAGGGTAAGACTGGCCATATTAAAAAGTATTGCTATTGGAAGAGTAAAAGTAAGGGTAGTGATGACAAACAAAAGAGAAGGATCAGGAAAATAGTGATCGTGTTGTTGTTTTTTGTCCCACATTGGTAGAATAGTTCTACATTAGTATAAAATGTTGTTTTGAATTTTTTATATTATTTTTCCCACATTCGAGAGAATTGTTTTTTGAACTTGAGATTGAAGCTATATAAAGAGCTCAACTCTTCATTTGTAAAACACACCTCAAAGTTGTACTTTGTCAAGAAGTAGCGGATTGATCATCAGCGCCCGAGGACATAGGTAATTCTATACCGAACCTCGTAAATTTCTTGTCTTATTTTTTTTTTACTATTTTATTATTAGTTTCTGCATTGCTTTAATTTTTTATATATTCAATAGCAATAGTTGTAGTATTGGTGTTTGACACAAGTGGGGTGCCCGGCACAACAATTGGTATCAGAGTTAGGTTGAATAGTGTTGATACGGAGGTGTTCCTCTGTTAGGATCCTTGATTCCATGTTTGATGCCTAAGAAAGACCTTATCTAAGCGAGTGCTCAAAAACCATTGTGACTGAGTCGCTCTCTAGAGGTTGGCCTGATCAAAGTAGAATTTCATAAGATAAAACAAAGTAGACACAGTTAGTACGTGTTATTCATCCTAGGCTTTTTGTTTTGTTGGTTGCTATTGAATATATAGAAGATGGCAGAAACTAATGCAGCAGTAGAAGAAACTCTGTCCACACGAACTTCAAGCCCTTCGGCTTCGACATCATCATCGAAGACGATAGCTAATGCTCGGTTTGAGGTGGAGAAATTTGATGGTACCAATAATTTTGGTATGTGGCAATGTGAGGTGATGGACATCTTGTATCAACAAGAACTAGATATTGCTTTGAATGATAAACCAGTAGATATAGGTGACAAAGAGTGGGAAAAGATCAATTGTCAGGCATGTGGTACGATTCATATGTGTCTCGCTAAAAATCAGAAATATTGTGTTATAAGGGAAACATCTGCAAAGAAATTGTGAAAGACATTGGAAGATACATTTATGACCAAGAGTCTAGAAAATAGGCTCTATTTGAAAAAGAAATTGTTTCGCTTCCAGTATCAACCAGGTATTTCGATTAATGACCACATAAATGCTTTTAATAAAAATTTTGCTGATTTGTTAAATTTGGATGAAAAGGTGAAAGATGAGGATAAAGTCATATTGTTACTGAATTCTCCTTGATGAGTATGAACATTTGACCACCACTTTATTGTATGGAAAAGATAAAGTTACTTATGATGTTATTTGTACTGCATTGATTAGTACTGAATGCATAAAGAAGGATCAAAGGGTCCATAAGGAAACAGCAGAAGCACTAACAATAAGGGAACATTCTCAGAGTCGTATGCTTGGAAGGAAGAGTAAATCTCATGGGAGGACTAAATCTCGTGGGAGACCCGCTAAAGATGAATGCGTCTTTTGTCGTGAGAGAGGGCATTGGAAGAAAGATTGTCCTAAATTACAGCAAAAGAATAAGGGCAAAGCACATTCTAATGCCAATATAGCCAATGATGATGAAAGTGAGTCAGATTTTTCTCTTGTTGGAACATCTTCGTCACATTATTTTGGTGAGTGGATTTTGGATTCTGGTTGTTCCTATCACATGTGTCCCAATAGGGAATGATTTTCTAATTTTGAAGAATTAGATGGTGGGGTTGTTTTTATGGGAAATGATAATACTTGTAAAACAAATGGAATAGGATCAATACAGTTGAAAGGTCAAGATGGAACTATTAAGACCTTGACTGATGTTAGGTATGTTCCAAGCCTAAAGAAGAATCTGATTTCATTGGGTGCCTTAGAATCTAAAGGGTTCACTATCACTTTGAAAGATGGAACCTTAAAGATTAAATCAGGTGCGTTGGTGGTAATGAAAGGAATAAGGAAAAATAACTTGTATTATTTACAAGGTAGTACAATTAATTGGCTCAGCAGCTGTTGTTTCTAAAAGATGCAGGTTCAGATACAACTAGGTTATAGCATATGCGATTAGCACATGCAGAAGAAAAATCTTTGCAACAATTAGCTAAGCGAGGTTTGTTAAAGGGTGCAAAGGTGTGCAAACTTGAATTTTGTGAGCATTGCATTCTGAGAAAACAAACTAGAGTGAAATTTGGCACAACAATCCATCAGACGGAAAGTATTTTAGACTACATCCAGACAGATGTATGGGGGCCCACAAAAACGGTTTCATTTGGTGGTATGCATTATTTTGTCACTTTTTTTTTATGATTTTTCCAGAAGAGTTTGGGTGTATTCTATGAAGCATAAAAATGAAGTGTGTGATATTTTCCTTAAGTGGAAAAAATTAATTGAAACTCAAACTGGCAGAAAGATTAAATGGCTTAGATTAGATAATGGTGGTGAATACACGAATGACCCATTTATGAAGGTATGTCAGGATGAAGGTATTGCTCGACACTTCACAGTTATACACCACAGTAGAATGGGGTGGCAGAGCGCAGGAATCAGACTTTGCTTGAGAAAGTTCGATGTATGTTGTCTAATGCTGGGTTAGACAAAAGGTTTTGGGCAAATGTTGTTAGATATGCTTGTCATCTCATCAATCATCTACCATCATCTGCAATAGGGGGAAAAACATCCTATGAGGTATGGTCTGGAAAGCCTGCTAGTGATTATGATTCTTTACGTGTATTTGGTACAATGGCTTATTATCATGTTAAAGAGTCTAAGTTTGATCCAAAAGCCAAGAAAGCAATATTCTTGGGGATAAGTGCAGGAGTCAAAGGATACCGTCTTTGGTGTCTAGAAATGAAAAAAAAAAATAATTTTAAGCAGGGATGTGACTTTTGATGAACTTGCGATGATGAAGAAAACAATACGTAAGGAGTCATGAGTTAAAGAGAAGACTAGTGGTACTCAACAACAGGTGGAGGTTGAGAAAATTTTGGGAACCCAGTGAGAAATGAGACTACACAAGGTAACTCTCTAGTTATGATAGGGAATATTGTACAAGAAGAGGAGATTTCAATTCGAGAATCTTTACAGCAACAAGAATCAATTGTTTCTCAAAAGCCAAGACGAGAAATTCGAAAACCTGCTCGGTATACTGATATGGTGGCCTATGCACTTCCAGTTGTGGATGATAATGTTCCTTACACTTTCAAAGAAGCAATGAGGAACTCTAAATCAGACACGCGGAAAAGAGCGATGGATGAATAAATGCAGTCTCTTCATCAGAATCAGACTTGGGAGCTAGCCTAACTGCCTAAGGGTAAGAAAGCAATTGGGTGCAAATGAGTTTATATAAAGAAAGAAGGATTTCCAGATGCAACTAATGTTCGTTTCAAAACTAGATTGGTAGCTAAGGGCTACGTACAGAAGGAAGACATTGATTATAATGAGGTATTTTCTCCAGTTGTTAAATATTCTTCCATTCGAATTTTGTTGGCTTTGGTAGTACAATTTGATCTTGAACTAGTTTAGCTCAATGTAAAAACTGCCTTTTTACATGGTGATTTAAAAGAGGAAATCTATATGACTCAGCCAGATGGATTTTAGGTTTCTAGAAAAGAAAATTGGGTATGTAAACTAGGTAAATCGTTGTATGGTTTAAAACAGTCTCCAAGACAGTGGTACAAATGATTTCATGAGTTTATGATGGGTCAGAAGTATATCAGAAATAAACATGATCATTGTGTTTATTTTTGCAGACTACAAAATGGATCTTTTATATATTTACTTTTTTATGTTGATGATATGTTGATAGCTTCAAAGAATAGGGAAGAAATCAACAAGTTGAAAAGTCAGTTAAATCAAGAGTTTGAGATGAAAGATCTTTGTGAAGTAAAGAAGATACTTGGCATGGAGATTCGCAGAAACAGAATGAGAGGAAGAGTTAGTTTGTTTCAGAAACAGTATTTGAAGAAGGTAGCATAGATTTTTGGCATGTCTGAGCAGTCAAAACCAATAAGCAGTCTTTCTGCTCCTTATTTCAAATTTAGTGCAGCTTTATCTCCTAAATCAAATGAGGAACATAAGTATATGTCACAGGTTCCTTATGCAAGTGTTGTTGGTAGTCTGATGTATGCAATGGTTTGTACTAGACTTGATATTTCACAAGTTGTTAGTATAGTGAGCAGGTATATGCATGATCTGGGTAAAGGACATTGGCAAGCTGTGAAATAGATTTTGAGATATATTATGAATACAATTGATGTTAGTATAGTATTTGAGAAAAATAATACTATTGATCAACGTATTGTTAGATATGTGGATTTTGATTTTGCAGGTGATTTGGATAAACGTCGATCAACTACTGGATATGTTTTTACATTTGCTAATAGTCCAGTGAATTGGAGGTCTATCTTACAGTCTACCATTGCTTTGTCTACAACAGAAGTGGAGTTCATGACAGTTTCAGAGGCTGTTAAGGAAGCTATTTGGTTGCAAAGTTTACTTGAAAATTTGGAAGTTGTTCAGAAGCACATTGTTGTGTTCTGTGATAGCCAGAGTGCTATTCATTTGGCAAAGAACCAAGTATACCATGCATGAACAAAGCACATCAACGTTCGATTTCATTTTATGCGGGATATTATTGATGGAGGTAAGATACTTCTTCAGAAGATTGCTACAACTGAAAATCCTACAGATATGTTAACCAAGATTGTGACAACAATTAATTTCAAACATTGTTTGGACTTGATCAATATCCTGTAAGTCTGAATATTTTTGGAAGGCGCCGATGATGTAGAACTCCATAAAATGTTGGTGACTAAAAAAATTGTTGAATTTATCGTCAAGGTGGAGATTTGTTGTTTTTTGTCCCACATTGATACCAAATGTCACGGTCTGACTATTTTCACACCCTTGTGAAGGGTCGTGCGGCGCTAGCTAAAGCACTCTTATTTTAACTAGCCAGCATATCGTTTACCAACATTCATTCACGACACACTTTCATTAACATTCATTCAGATAGCAGCAGAAACATTAATCAATTCATGAAAGTCGTGACAAACAAGCAGTAAACATTGAAGCAAATGTAATTCATTAACAACACCTCCGTTGACATGGTGTGTTTTGCGAGGGAGTTCCATATTAGTATAAAAAGGTCGTTTTGAATTTTTTATATTATTTGTCTTACATTGGAGAGAAGTGTTTTTTGGACTTGAGATTGAAGTTATATAAAGAGTTCAACTCTTCATTTGTAAAACACACCTCAAAGTTGTACTTTGTCAAGAAGTAGTGGATTGATCATCGGCGTCCGATGACGTAGGTAATTCTATACTGAACCTCGTAAATTTCTTGTCTTTTTTTTTTTTTTTACTATTTTATTATTAGTTTCTTCATTACTTTAATTTATTATATATTCAATAGCAATAGTTGTAGTATTGGTATTTGGCACAAGTGGGGTGCCTGACACAACACGTGATACCATTACCATTTCAGGTGATCTTGTTCTTGCCAATGATAATAATTTGATTAATATTGCTTGTCATGAGATAAGTTGGGTGGTTGATAGTGGTGCCTCTTTTTATGTGACTTTAAGAAAGGATTTCTTCACATCTTATACTCCACGTGATTTGAAGGTCCTAAAGATGGGAAATGATTTAATGGTACTGGTAGTAGTCATTAGGACTATTTGCTTAGAGACCAACATTGGAACAAGGTTGGTGCTTAATGATGTCAAGCATGCACTCGGTATTTGTCTGCATTTGGTTACCTCTACATTTGGACTCCTCCCATGTGGCTTGTTGTATTGCATAGTTGTTCCACATTGATTATTTAGTCTAGTTTGTTTTTTTTTTTTTTCTAACTTTATTTATGGGGACACTAATTTGTACTTGTCAATAAACAAACACTAGGAAGTCCCCCACTTATGTAGAAGGTGAGATGCAATCCAGTTATTTAAAGGAAGCTTGATCTAAGAAAAAGATTAATCTCTGTGTCACTTTCATCCTAAGCATGGAGGGGTGGGGTTAGCACATTTCACCTTGTGGATTTTGACTTGTCTAATAGTCAATAATAATCATCTTGATTCTCTCTTACCTATTAAGGATTACCTAAGCTTATTTCCTTATTGTTTTCTATTATTTAGCTATCTTTACTTTATCATTTTTAAATTAATCCTTGTTATTGAGTTGGTTTTTTATTCTTTATATGTTTGGTGCATGTCAAATGCTATTGATGAAATGATGTTATGGGGTTGCTAAACATTTAATTTTGTGCAATTAAGTTTATCGCAACGTCTAGAGAAGGGGTTCAGAATAACAAGAAATAATAATATCAAAATTCGATGAAATCACCACTAACATGTTATTTACTTAGGTAAGGTTAGTTCATCTAACTACTATCTGTTGATTGGTCTTTTAAACTAATCTTAGGCCAATGAACTAGTAGTCTCAATATGTTTTTATCAAAGTTGGGATCGAGAGTTCAGTTAAGCGAGGGGAAGGTACTAGACACACCCGTTCTACAAACGATACTTAATTAATTATAAATTATCCGTAAATTGAATATAATGCTCTTTAATTAACCCTTTTAAAATAAATAATTAAAAAATAAACAAACAAATAAATAAATAAATAAATAAATAAAATTAAAAGAAAAAATTAAAATTAAAATGTAATTAGAAATGTCAAATAAGACCTCTAAATGAGGGTATCTTGTTAGATAAACCTCCTTCTAAATTGATTTAGGTGAGATCTAAAATACCTATTTACCCTTTGTAAAATCATCAAGATGTACACACACAAAAATCAAGTAAAATCATCAAATTTTAAGCAAAAGAATCCTTAAAAACATTCCCAGATTTTTCCAAAATTTTAAAAAAATTTGCAGCATTTTTTTAAAAATTTTATGATATTTATAAAGACTTTTTCCCAATTTTTTAGTTTCTATTTTTAAAAAATTGAGCCAAAATATCTCAAATATATTTCCCTGAATTTTAAAATACTTTTCCTGATTTTTTTTGGTTTATTATTATTATTATTATTATTATTATTTAATTTTAAAAAAATTAAATTAATTAAAATTAAAATTTTATTAAATTAAATAAATAAATAAAATAAAACAACGATTGTAGAAAACGAACCGGTTCAATCGGTCTCAATTGGGTCAACCAGTTCAATTCAGTGGGTCACGTGTCCATCCACAGTAATGACACGTAGCACCTTCTCATTTATTGTTATTTATATATTTAAAAAAAAAAAATTCAATGTCACGGGTAGAGATTTATATGAAAAATTAAATCTACAAGTTTGATCAAACTAAAGAAGCACCTGGGATCAACCAAGTAAGAAGTCAATGAAGGAAAACAGAAGTATTGAACCCAACAAAAAAAGTCATGAGCAACCCACCACCACAAAGAGGGTAGCCAAAAATGGAGAATTGGGAATATTAACATTCAACGGCACTCAACTAATGCACAATCAGTTAACAAAACTTCAACAAGAATCAAGTGAAAGAAAATTCACAAAAAGATGTATAAAACACTGATAAACACTTACACCCAATAGCGGATGTCAAAAGTATACTTTCAATTCCAAAACTATGTGAATGAATCTGAAAACAATGAAAGAGTAAAGAAAGGAATTAAGCTCGGAAATGAAATAATAAAATATACTAATATATAGCTGAGGCCTAAACAATTCAATATTTCAATTCCTATATAATTATACAAACACAACCAAAAACATATGACGCCATTGAAACAGGCAACGAAACTACAACCCATAAAATCTCCTCTGTAAATTAATAGCAGAACAAACATGACTCATTTTCTGAATCAATCCCAAAACACCGTTTCACACACAGAACACCCAGAAGCCAGGGGGAGACGGGCAAGGAGAGACAAACACTTACTGAGGAGTATGACGCCGAAACACCCTTCCGGCAGCAGCAGCGGCTGCAGTGGTGATGCTACAGGTGGCGCCTTTAATCTTCAAGCTCCTTCAGTCTTTTTGCATTCCTTTCAGCTCTGTTTGAATCCCAAATTCTGACTTTTAGCAACCCTCAAGCTCCAAATCTTAGCTCTGCAATTCGTTCTGCAACTTCATAAATTCTTCAATCTTAACACTCCGCTCTTCACCCTCAAATTCTTGTCTCTATGTGGATGTATGAATGTGTCCTCATGAATTTTTATTTATTGACAGCAAAGGATAGGAAAATAGGATTAATTGATGTGACAATTCCTTCTTATAATAAACTAAATAAGGAGTTCAAGGGAGCAATGTTTATGCTATAAATGTACATTTTATAATGTGACAAGAGATGTAAGGAATAACATGGAATTGGTTAGGAGAAAAATGAGGGCGTACCTTGAGTCAACAATAAGGTTGCCTCTTTGTCACTGGTTAGTTATGAATTCAAGTTCAAGGAAACAATTTCTTTGCGTAAAAATAGGGATAAGATTGCATATATTATAACGAATCTCCCCATACCTTTGCAAAGCAAGGAGCCTTCTAACCTACGGACGTCACTTTTTTTTTTTTTTTTTTATTAAGAAAAAAACAAAGGTGCTAGAAAGAAGCATCGATCAAAACAAAGTTATTGGCCATGTGGAAAGCAGAGGGGGAGAAGATCAATCAACCATTGATCCAAGAAATGTTATATGATTAGCCAAAGAAGCCATATAAGCAAAAGGGTTGGTTGCCTAGTTTTTATTTGTTATCCCTTAATTTTGTACCATTTACAACATTGTATGTACAACACATTGTAAACAATAATAATAATCATTTAAATAATAATAATGGTCGTTGAGATAATCTCTCATGATTCGCTCTTAAATTTGATATAAAAAGGCTTTAAATATCTGCATTGGGAATATATTATAGATTGTGTTTGAAAATCCTTTTAATTTGTTTCTTTGTTTAAAGATTACTTGACCTCCTTCCCAAATTCCTCATTAATTTTCATAAGGGGTTATTTAGCTTGTGTCATCTTTTAACATTCTTGGCAATCAGCCTGTGTGGTACAGGGACAAACTGACACCCCTTGAGACTAATAGATTCCCCTATTATTCTTACTTTCCTCAATGGCAATCAAGGATCCCTATTCCTATGTAGATCTTATTACACTAAATTGTCCCTACTATTCCTATGTATTATTAATGTTATTGTATGTTGGATTTTGTTTTTGTTATTTATGATTGATGGTTGAAATTTTTGGGACATGAATTTAATTTTGCTCATAATCTTAGTAATTTTTGTTATTGAAAATATTGTTGTTCATATATATATATATATATATATATATATATATATGTTGTTTCATACCCAATCAAGGGTATAATAACAATCTTTTTGAAATTCTTGTTAGAATTCTTATATTAATCCGAACATTCAAAAGAAGATCTTTTGTACTATCTCCAAAATCTTATATAAAAAACTAAATAATAGTATTCTATGAGGCAGTTACCGTATTCATAGGAGTAGGATTCCCAGAAATGTCATTATAGAATAATATTTTTTTACCCTATGAATCAAACTACACCTAAATGGCTCTTTCAAGGGTTATTTTAAGGGTATAAAATATCCCATACAAAACGAGCTTCTTTTCATTCATCTCTTTGTAATGGTGGTGGAAGTTTTAACTAAAATCTTACAAAAATCTCCCAAAGACAATTGTTTATGGGGACACTAATTTGTACTTGTCAATAAACAAACACTAGGAGGTCCCCCACTTATGTAGAAGGTGAGATGCAATCTAGTTATTTAAAGGAAGCTTGATCTAAGAAAAAGATTAATATGTGTGTCACTTTCATCCTAAGCATGGAGGGGTGGGGTTAGCACATTTCACCTTGTGAATTTTGACTTGTCTATATTTCCTTTTGACTTGTCTAATAGTCAATAATAATCCTCTTGATTCTCTCTTACCTATTAAGGATTACCTAATCTTATTTCCTTATTGTTTTCTATTATTTAGCTATCATTACTTTATCATTTTTAAATTACATGGAATTGGTTAGGAGAAAACAGAGAATGTAACTTGGGTTAACAATAAGGTTGCTTCTTTGTCACTGGTTTGTTATGAATTCAAGTTCAAGGAAACAATTTCTTTGCGTAAAAATAGGGATAAGATTGCATATATTGTAACGACCCTCCCCATACCTTTTCAAAGCAAGGATCCTTCTAACCTAGGGACGCCACTTTTTTTTTTTTTTTAATTAAGAAAACAATAAAGGTGCTAGGAAGAAGCATTGTTCATGCTAAGACCGGAGGAGCCAATGGGTGGACTTGATACACATGGGTGAACACCAACTTGACCCAAAAGCTTAAACTTATTGGATCTTGGGTCCAACCATGTATATAAGCACCCATCATCCACTCTAATTTTCTAATGTGGAACAAGGTCACAAGTGGAATTCTCAACAATCTCCTCTTTACTTGTGAGTTCCAACCGCTCCCACTTGAACGGAAACCATCTCCCTTATAGGAGTAAGTTCAATTTCTCAACAGTTGCTCAAGTGGGTCTTACCACTGGCTCCTTAAGTGCCTCGGATTACATTTCACGTGCTTCCAAACCAATCCTACCTCCCACGTCTTGACCTTATTCGAATCCATCCTAGGGCCTAGATGATCCTTATTGGCCTCAGCCACATACTTGGTCCTCCAACTGTTAGCACGTCAAGAGAATTAGTTTCACATCTCGACTTTTACAATGTTGCTGACCTAGAGTTACGAACCGTCGGATATGATTCCACTTATTAGGACCGGAGGAGCCTATAGGTAGGTTTCATAAACATGGGTGAACACCAATTTGACCCAAAAGCTTAAGCCTATTGGGTCTTGGGCCCAACAATGTATATAAGCACCCATCATCCATTCTAATTTTCCAATGTAGGATAAGCTCACAAATAGAATTCTCAACAGTTCAAAATAAAATTATTGGCCATGTGGAAAGCATAGGGGGAGAAGTTCAATCATCCATTGATCCAAGAAATGTTATATGACTGGCCAAAGAAGCCACATAAGCAAGAGGGTTGGTTGCCTAGTTTTTATTTGTCATCCATTAATTTTGTACCATTTACAGCATTGTATGTATAACACATTGTAAACAACAATAATAATCATTTAAATAATAATAATGGCCATTGAGATAATCTCTCATGATTTGGTCTTAAATTTGATATAAAAAGGCTTTAAATATCTGCATTGGGAATATATTATAAATTGTGTTTGAAAACCCTTTTAATTTGTTTCTTTGTTTAAAGATTACTTGACCTCCTTCCCAAATTCCTCATTAATTTTCCTAAGGGGTTATTAAGCTTGTGTCATCTTTTAACATTCCTTGAGACTAATAGATTCCCCTGTTATTCTTACTTTCCTCCACGGCAATCAAGGACCCCCATTCCTATGTAGTAGATCTTATTACAGTAAAAGGACATAAATACCCATATAATATTGTATTATTTAAACATCATTATTATATTTATAATCATAATTATTATAGTATTAAAAATTGAAAAGCATGCAATAAAAATGGAAGTATTATTAATATTAATGTATGTTGAATTTTTTATTTTTTTATTATTTATGACTGATGGTTGAAATTTTTGGGACATGAATTGAATTTTGCTCATAATCTTAGTAATTTTTGTTATTGAAAATATTGTTGTTCATATATATATGTTGTTTCGTACCCAAATCAAGGCTATAATAACAATCTTTTTGAAATTCTTGTTAGAATTCTTATATTAATGCAAACATTGAAAAGAAGATCTTTTGTACTATCTCCAAAATCTTATATAAAAAACTAAACAATAGTATTCTATGAGGCAGTTACCGTATTCATAGGAGTAGAATTCCCAGAAATGTAATAGGATAATATTTTTTTTACCCTATGAATCAAACTACACCTAAATGACTCTTTCAAGGGTTATTTTAAGGGTATAAAATATCCCATACAAGACGATCTTCTTTTCATTCATCTCTTAGTAATGGTGGTGGAAGTTTTAACTAAAATCTTACAAAAATCTCCTAAAAACAATTAGTTGAGACATCACAGAAGGTGCAACAAACTACACCTAAATGTCTCTTTCAAGGGTTATTTTAAGGATATAAGAGCTCTCATACAAGGTGTTGGGGATCGAGGAACAATAATAAAACCATAAATAAAATAAACAAGTAAGAAATGAACACCAAGATTTAACGTAGTTCGGCCCAAACAGACCTACGTCCACGGAGCACACCAATTTTCACTAAAATTGGGATAAAATATAAGGAGTAGGAGGAGGCAACTGCACTCCACTCAACTCAACTCTTTCTCTCTCTCACACCTCTCACTCTCTCACCTTATTCAACTCAATTACAGTCACATATTTTACACGCACATACGTCTCCATTTATATCGATGGATGGGGAGGGATAGAAATGGAAGGTGATAATCAAATTTAATGGAGGTGAGCTGGGGCACCATCACTATAACTCAACAATACTGGTTGTCCATTACAACTCAACAATACTGGCACCAACTCCACTACAACTCAACAAAGCTGGCACCGTTTCCATTACAACACATCAATCTCCTACTTGGAGATGGAGACACCATCTCAACCAGTATATAGGTAAATAATGTGCTTAAATCAATCTTCAAGTATGAAGACCAATTAAAGTTGAGCACAACTTCAGCTTCTCTGTAGTCACCACCTTTGTCAACATTGCTACCTCAGATTTTTTCAAGTATCAGCACTCCGTCCTCTAATAGAGATCTGACAAAGTGAAAACAAAGTCCAATTTATTTGGTTGTAGAATGAAATGTAGAGTTCTTGCCAAATGTATCGCACTCTGACTGTTGTGTAAAACATTTCTTACCTGCTTTACTCCTAGTTTTGTCAACAAATCTTGAAGCCGAATCATCTCTTTACTGGCTTTTATCATTACTACGCACACAACTTCTATAGTGGATAAAGTAATAATCTTTTGTATCTGTTACATCCAACTAACAGTTGTTGTGTCAACAGTGAACACATATTCAGTGGTACTTCTGCGGTGATCAACTTCATCAGTAAAATCAACATCAACATACCCTTGAATTTTCAAATATCCTTTGCCGAAACATAGGCACTTATCAATAGTGTCACGTAGGTACCACAGGATCCACTTCACTACTTCCCAGTAAGTCTTCCCTAGATTTGACATGAGCCTGTTGACAGCTCCCACTGTTTGGTTAATGTCTAGTCTAATACAAACCATGGTGTACATGAGACTTCCAATGGCTGAGGCGTAAGGTACCTTAGCCATGAAGTCCTTCTCTTTATCTATCTAGGGAACCTAATCCTTGAAGAGGAAAAAGTGACTGGCCGATGGTGTATTTATCGCTTTGGCGCTGCTCATATTAAATTTCTTTAAAACACGGCTAATATACTTCGACTGAGATAATTGCAACGTTCCCCGTTACTTATCTCTATAGATCTGCATCTCAAGTATCTGCTTTGCTGAGCCCAAGTCCTTCATGTCAAACTCCGTTGACAATTGTTGCTTCAATTTTCTGATCTTTTCTATATCCAATTATGCGACTAGCATGTCATTAACATATAGCAGTAGAATGACATAGTTAGACTGATATCTCTTGAAGTAGTAATTATGGTTGGCGTTACACTTTTGAAAATATTTCCTGTGCATAAAATCAATCAAATTTTTGGTATTATTGCCTAAGAGTTTGTTTGAGACCGTACAAGTTCTTCTTCAATCTGCACTCAAGATTCTCTTTACCTTTCATTAAGAATCCTTCTAGATGGTGTATGTAAATCTCCTCATCTAGATCACCGTGAAGAAATGTTGTCTTCACATCCAACTGCTCGAGATACAAGCCCTCCGAGGCAACAATGCTCAAGACTGATCTGATGGTTGTTAGCTTCACAATTAGTGCAAAGATGTCGGTGTAGTGGATTCCTTCCTTTTGCTCGAAACCTTTGACTACCAACCAGGCCTTGTATGTCCTAAAGCCATCATGCTCTTCTTTGATCCCATACACTCATTTGTTGTGAAGAGTCTTCTTACCTTTGGGCAACTTAACTAGTTCCCACGTCTTGTTGGAGGTGAGGGACTTCATCTCGTCCTTTATTGCAAGCTCCCACTTGCTCGAATCTCCCACCTGACATGTTTCATCATAGCATTTGGGTTCTCCTCCATCTATAAGAAGTAAATAATATATATACCTTTTATTTGGTATATGGAGCCGAGAATATCTCTTAAGCTCCAGAGCTGGAGTAGGAGGTGGTGGTGCGACAATCCGCTTCACAAGTTCCTTTGCCTAAGGATTCTCGGCATTTTGATGTTGTGTCTCCTCCACTTGAGGATTCTCGGTGTTTTGCTATTATGTCCCAACACCTTCTAGGACATCATCCAAGTCTACATATGTTGTTTCATTATGAACTGGTTCTATGGGTTTTGTTGTGTGTTTGTCCTTGTACATCACTTTTTCATTGAAGATCACGTCTCTTCTTTTAATTACCTTCTTGTTTTCATCATCCCAAATACGATACCCATATTCATCTTCACCGTAGCCAACAAAGGTGCATTTCCAAAACTTTGGATCAAGCTTATTTCTGACATGATCACTAATATGCACATATGCAACACAACCAAAAACTTTCAAATGTAAAAGTCTCACCTATTTTCCGCTCCATACTTCTTCTAGTAGTCTATGGTCCAATAATACTGATGGACTCCAGTTGATCAAGTATGCTGCTGTGTTGACTCCCTCTGCCCAGACTTGCTTTAGTAGGCCTGAGTACATATGCATGCTTCTGGCTCTTTTGGTCAACGATCGGTTCATCCCCTCGGCTACACCGTTGTGCTGGGGCATACCTGACACAGTTCTTTTCATCTTGATACCATGCTTATAGCATAATTTCTTGAACGTGGTGTCTTCATACTCACCATCATTGTCGATTCTTAGCTTATTGATTTTTAAACTAGTTTCATTTTCAAATATCATTTTCCATATCTTGAAAGCATCAAATACATCTGATTTATATTTTAGAAAGTAAACTCATACCTTCCGAGAATGTTCATTGATAAATGTCATGAAATAATTCCTTCCGCTCGTGAATGAGACGGTTGTCAGTCCCCATACGTCTGAATGGACTAGTTCAAGTCTCTCCTTCTTTGGGGTACGAGTGTATGTTTGTAAATTGACCCTCTTCTATTTTTCAAGTATGCAATCCTCACATATGTCAATCTTTAATGACCGTAGATCACTCAATTTTCCCTTTGAATGCATCACCCTGAGTCCCTTCTCGCTCATGTGACCAAGTCGTTGGTGCCAAATGTTGCTATCGTCATTTCCTATAGCAACTGAAACAGGCATGCAGACATTGGAGGTCACATAAAGTGCTCCACTTTCCTTACCTCATGCAATCATCAATGCACCCTTTGATATCTTCCATTCATCGCTAATGAATGTTGTGGTGTATCCCTTATCTACTAGTTGTCAAATTGAGATTAAGTTCTTTCTCAGGTCCGAAATATATCAAACATCCTTTAGCTTCCATACGGACCCACTCATCTTGATCTTCATAATTCCTTTGACGGCTATGTTGCAAGGTTGATCATTGCCAATTATACCTTATCGTAATCACCTGATGTATACTCCTCTAGGCAATTTCTGCTGCAAGTGGCATGAAATGAGGCTCCAGAGTCTAAGACCCAAGACTCTTTCTTGCTCTCCAAAGATCATATCAACATATCATCTTTTTTTAAAGTGACATTTGCTTTTGTCTTCATCTCATATTCTTTCCTTAGACCTTTGCACTGATTTCTGTAGTGCTCGATCTTCCCATAGTTCTAGCACTCAATATTCTTTATGCCCTCGGAACCTTTGGGATTTCTGGATCTGGACCGCCTGGTCCTAGATCTACAGTGACTGTTTGATCGCCCATGCACGCTTTCTTTCCATGAATCTTTCCCTAAACTTTCCATGTTCAAGGTTGAACTCGAAGTGGAAGCATTGTTTTACTACATCTTGATCTCTTCCATCAAAATCATGTTGATGACCTTATCAAACTTCAGTTTTGATTTTCCTGCGAATCTACTAATCATAGTAATGATACCTTTCCAACTCTCAGGCAACTGACTAAGAATTAGCAAGACACAGATTTCACTATCAAATGTGATTTCAACTGAGGCAAGTTGATCTAACAGCTCATTGAAATTGTTTAGATGTTTACTAAAATTTTCACTAGTGGGCATGTGCATGGTGAACAAATTTTTCATTAAGTGTACCTTATTGGCAGCTAATGGCTTCTCGTACATGTTGGAAAACGCATCCATAAGTGATTTGGTAGTTGTCATGTCTTGATGTTGAAGGCAACAGACTTTGCCAGAGTCATCCTGATAGCTCTGAGAGCCTTTCGGTCAAGCAACTCCCACTCGTCCTCCTTTATGGATTCTGGCTTTCCCTTTAATGGTAAGTGCAACTCCTTACCAAACAAGTAGTCCTCGATTTGCATCCTCCAGAAACTAAAATTAGTGTCGTCAAACATCTTGATCTTTGAGCTCTTTTCATTCAACATCTCAATTTGCCTATCTAGAGATGGAATCAGCTCAAACGGACATCACAGTTGGATCTGGAACAACCTAAAACCTTGGAAATGGTTTAACTCGTTCGAAAAATGGACCTAAAATGGCTCTGAAAAGCTTGGTCAAACTCCATTAAACTTAATGGAATATCCTCTTTTTAATGGAATATGTTGGTATTGTTACTGACGTCGTTTGCTGACGTGGCTACTAACGTGGCAAAGTGGAGCCTAGATGAAGATGTGGCAGTTGATGTGGCAAAGTGTGTCCCAGCTAATGACGTGGCAAAGTGGGTCCCAGTCAATGACATGGCAATAAGCAGTGCAGATGACTGGGATGATTGACGTGGCGGCTGACGCAGGAGAGTCACATTGACATTAGCTTCATCTTCAACCTCACACAGGTGCATGTGGCACATGCGCCATGGACTGTTCGGCACGTGGGGGCGCCTGAGGTCACATGCTAGCGACTAGGAGGTGCGTGAAGGCACATGGAGACGATGCTGGAAGTGCATGTGGGCTCGTGGAGCCTCCATTCGAGCTTCGGTTTGCTTCATTGGCTTTGCTCGTTTAGAGGAACACCATGGTGTGCTCAAAACTTGATTTTGAGCTACTTGAATTTCTGGATGGTGGCGATTTTGCTCCAATATGGTGGTTTTACTCCGATCTGGCTCTGATACCAATTATTAGGGATCGAGGAACAACAATCACACCACAAATAAAATAAACAAGTAAGAAATGAACACCAAGATTTAACGTGGTTTAACCCAAACTGACCTACATCCACAGAACACACCAATCTTCACTAAAATTAGGATAAAATAAAAGGAGGAGGAGGAGGCAACTGTACTCCACTCAACTCAACTCTCTCTCTCTCTCTCTCTCTCTCTTTCCTCTCACTCTCTCACCTTCTTCAACAATTACACTCACATATTTTACATACACATACATCTCCATTTATATAGATGGATGGGGATGGGTAGAAATGGAAGGTGATAATGAGATTCAATGGAGGTGAGCTGAGGCACCATCACTATAGCTTAACAGTACTGGTTGTCCATTATAGCTCAACAATACTGGCATCGACTCTACTACAGCTCAACAAAGCTGACACCGTCTCTATTACAACTCACCACAAGGATCTTATTTTTGCTCATCTCTTTGTTATGGTGGTGGAAGTTTTAACCAAACTCTTACAAAATTCTCCCAAAGAGGGTTACTTGAGACATCACGAAAGGTGCAATGAAGTGAACATGACCAACCTCATCTTTGCAGAAGACCTCCTAATGTTTGCTTATGGTAATTTATATCTACTTTATGTATTAAAAACATGATTATAGTATTTTATCGCACGTGTGATCCAGATGTCAATCCCTTTTAAGTCTAAATTTTTTTGCTCTAGCATTTCACTTCCTATCAATTAAATTTGACATCACTGATGCATTGGGTGCTTCTAAAAGATCTCTTCCTATTTGATAGTGGGCCTTCCTCTAGTTACTAAGAAAAATTGGAAACATTTAGAGATGATTGTATTGCCTTTTTGCATCCAATTTTTCATGGGATTGTGATCGAATCGATTTTTATTTTCATTTTTGGTGGGCTTTTCAATCAATTAGGTTTGTTCTCGTTAGTCTATATTAATCCTTTTGATACTCTATTCATTTTGTAATGTCTATCATTCAGGGTTTTGAAGAGAAACTCAAATCTTTCCTTCGCCATGATAATGATTAGGACACCTCGAGTTGTAAAGTCAAATGATATTATCAATAGAAATTGATCATTTCTTGACCTTACTCGGCGAATTTTCTGAAGAATAAAGATCTTTGTAGATTTTATAGAGAAGCTAGTTTGGACTACATATCTATTGCTAGTTGGAACAAAGCCTTTGTCTTCAAAATGATATGGAACATCTTTCACTCTAAATAGGTTTTTATGGCTTGCTTAGATTATTACAAGGAGAATAAACTTTGGGGATATAATCGTTCCTTTCCATTACGCATGTTTGATAAATATAGTTTAATGATGATGACGACAAGCATCAATATAAGGCAAACAAATATTAAATAATAGTAATACAGAATTTGATTTAGTAAATTTTAGATTATAATAAATAAGAGTAAGGAGAACTTGTTTTGGATTAAAAATTAATTTAAGATAAAAAAAAAAAAGTTAAGAATTTGATTAGTTGTTTGTGCGTTGTATTGGTCGTATGTATTATTTGTTCAATTAATAATCAAAGAAGTAGCATTGATCCCCTCAGTAAGGCTTGTACTTAATCTACACTTGGGCCTACGCCAACCGGCCCGCGTACATATTCCAAGATTCCCAACCCAAACACATGTTGGGCTGAGCCCAACTGACAAAGCCTCTCTTAACATATTTACCATCTCTTATATAGTTTATAGTATCATGCTTAATTTTAGTTTTTAAACAAGTCTATTCATTCTAAATGTTAAGCATTATTTTAAGCAAACATATTATAAGTAAACAAGTCAGCCATTAATTTTATTAGGGCTGCAATGAATATTAGTAACATATTAAGACTCATTTTTGTTTAGACTATGTTTGGAAGCATGAATGTTAAGCGTAGATTTAAATTTGGGTGGATTTAATAAAATTTAATACAATTTCGTATTTCATTTTATCTAAATCCACACAAACTTAAATTTAAGGCTTCTTCTAAACAAAGAGTTTACAGAAATTATGTCATTATGAACTGTGGACTGCCAACGGAATTCTAAATTTTCTCTAGTGGATAATTAAATTAAAACAAGTAAGGCTGCTTTGAGAGAACGAATTTTGAACATTGAATTTAGATTTGTGTGAATTTGAATGAAATTCAATAAAAAAAAAAAAGTATTACATTTTTAATAATTTACATAAACCCAAATCCAAAATTCAAAATTTGAATTTCCAAACAAGGAGATAAGTGAGTAAAGAATAAAATAGTTTAAGTAACAGAGTAAGGCGAATGATTAAGTAAGAAGGATAAAAACGACTAAATTGTACTATACATGCATGTGCTCGTGTGTGAAGAGATTGAGATCAAACTTTTAAAAGCAAAAAGAAAAATAAACTAAGTTATTTTATCTCAACTTATTTAAGTAATGTTTTGTCAGCAAAATATTTATTTTTATGAGTAGGATAGACGAGATGTTTACAAAACATTAAAAAAAAAAAAAAAGTAAGCCGCTAAAGCAAAAGCGTATATTATTTCATCGTATATTATTTTTATTTGTTTTATGATGATAATACATTTTCATTTTTACATAATTAAATCTTGTTGTATCACGACAATTTTATTCATTAAATTTTTTAGCCTAATATTGTTGGAAGGCCAAAAGAGAAAATTTCTACCCAAAAAAAAAAGTAAATATATGAACGAAAATAAATAACATATAAAAATTTAAGAATAATCATTGGTAAACATTAAGATAGTATCAAGACTAACATTCTAGGTTTTGATTTATCATTTTGAATTTATTCTCTGATTATTGTACTATAAAGTGAATTATGTCAATCCTATGCGACTTAAGTTAAAAACACTTATCTTGGATCGAGTCTTTAAAAACATTTATTTTAATTTAAAATTATTTAAATTTTCTATGGGAATCTAAATATTACATTTTTATATAACATCATTTTTTTGGAATATTTTAATTATCTTGATCCTTTCAATTCCTTCAATGTTTTTACTTTTTCTATTAGTATGTTCAAATAATTATTTAATGTTTCTAACTTTTTAGTTCCCACTTCAACTAAATTTAATGTCTCCCATGATATTTTATAAATATATTTCTCTTTTGAGTTTTCTATATTTTTGTTAATACAACTTTCCACACTCTCTCAAATTAGTCGATTCATCATTTAGAAAGATAAGAAGGAATTTTGGTTTAATATATATTGATGCATAATAGAAGCATCATAGTACTTAAAGTTAAGTGAATTTTCGTCTACCAAATATCTATATTCATTATTGAATTTTGCTATTTCAGAACCGTTCGCAGCTGAAGAGCGGATGGTAATGTTAGGTAATTTTTTGAATTACCACGATTTTATATCTAATGAAAATCAGGGTGATAAATTGTGGCTATTTTGGAAGGATATAGATGCCTTTGAGGTGATTTCAATTACGATTCGGAAGATTTTTAGGTGGTTTTTTAAGGATGGACAAAGATTTTTGGTGAGTTTTGTCAATGCCAAATGTTCTTATGTTGAAAGAAGAGAGTTATGGCGGCAACTGGAGGAGTGCCAATCAGATTTTCCTTGGTTGGTCATGGGTGATTTTAATGTGATTCGAACGGATACTAAAAGAATTGGTGGAAATCCAAGACCACCATTACCTATGATGAAGTTTAATGACTGCTTACATCATCGTGGTCTCTTTGATTTATTAAACACAGGCTCATGAATGTCGTGGTGCAATGGCCATGAAGGGATGGCTCGTAGTTGGGCTAAGCTTGATCGTATTCTTATTAATAATGGTTTTTCCAACCTATATGATTCGGCTCAATTCAAATATCTGAGTCGGAAATCATCAGATCATAGCCCTATGGTGGTGTATACAAATACGTCTTTCTCCCAATATGACCCTACCCTATTTCGGTTCTTAAATATGTGGAGCTCGCATGATATGTTTTTGTCGTACGTTAAAAATGTCTAGATTAGGAATGACTAGGCCTCGGGTCTTCTGAAACTTGTTATTCGCCTTAAGAGAACTAAAGTTGCATTACGTGTATGGAATAAAAATGTCTTTGAGAGAGTGGAAGAAAATTTAAAAGCTTTTGAGGAAAGGATAGAATATTTAGAAAATCAACTACAAGTAGGTTTTTCTGAGGATGTTGAAGCTGATTACTTGACTACTAAGGTGGAGATTCAGGTATGGGAGAAAAGGGAAGCATCTCGCTTAGGACAAATTGCGAAAAAAAAAATGGTTGACTGAGGGGGATCAAAACTCTAAATTCTTTCATTCAATTATCAATCAAAAGCGGAATAAGAGTCGTATAAAGCATATGGTTTTGAACAATGGGAGGATATTGGAGGGTGCGGAAGCAATTCATAATGAGGCAACTATTTTTTTTCCAGAATTTTCTTTCAGAGTCTTCAGCTGTTGAACCATGCGATCTCTTTGAGTTAATTCAAAGACAAATTTCAGATGTTGATAATAATTTACTCTGCGCTGATCCGACAGAAGAAGAAGTTAAAAGAGTGGTGTTCTCTATTCCCAAAGAAAGCAGTCTAGGACCGGATGAATTTGGATCTGAATTTTATAAATCTTGCTGGGACATCGTAAAAAAAGATCTCTTGGATGCGGTAATGGATTTTTTTCAGGGCACTACTCTTTCCAGGTTTTTTCCCTCTTTATTTATTGTTTTAATTCTGAAGGTAGATAATCCTTCTAGCTTTGATAAATTCCGGCCTATTAGTTTATGCTCTGTGGCTTATAAAATTTTTTCCAAGATTCTTGTTTTTAGACTAACCGAAAATGTTGATAAGTTGGTCTCGCATGAACAAGGCGCTTTTATTCCTGGGCAAAGTATTTTTGAAAATATTACATTGGCTCAAGAAATGGTTCAGTGTTTGCACAAAAAAATAGCTGGCAACAATGTGATGATAAAATTAGATATGACTAAGGCTTACGATAGAGTGAATTGGAATTTTCTTCTGGAGGTACTTAAGGCTTTCGGTTTCTCTGAGAGGTTTTGCAAGCTCATAAAAAATTGTGTGGAGTCTCCTTGGTTTTCTGTTTTGATGAACGAAACCTTTAAGGGGTTTTTTCAATCTATGAGAGGCTTGCGACAAGGGGATCCACTATCCCCTTATTTATTCATCATAATGGAGGAGATTTTGACAAGATTGCTTAGGAAGAACTATGAGACTAGTCGGATTAGTAAATTTAATCATCTGATTGAGACCCCATTGGTTTCGCATTTGTTATATGCGGATGATATTCTTATTTTTGCGAATGGTGGGAATAGGTCTATGAGAATTTAGTTTACGCTCTGGAAAGGTATGAGAAGTGGTCGGGTCAAAAAATCAGTAAGACTAAGTCAGCGTTATTCCTCTCAAAATACATCACTCCCACTAGGAAGCGTGGTTTATTGAGAATCACGGGTTTCACGGAAGATAAATTCCCTATTTCATATTTGGGTGCGCCTTTGGTGTCTGGAAAATTATCTTCCAGGACATTGGAGCCTCTTGTGGAGAAGATTAGAAAGAAAACTGCAGGGTGAAAATTTAAGTTGCTCTCGCAAGGTGGAAGATTGATTTTATTAAGACATGTGTTGTCTAGCATGCTTATTCATTTGATGTCCATTATTAAGATTTCACAGGTCATATATTCTCTCATTAACTCTCTTCTTTCAAATTTTTTATAAGGAGAGGGGAAAGATATAAGGAAGATTCATTGGCGCTCTTAGGGGAAAATTTGTAAACCTACCTCGGAAGGGGGTCTGGGTCTAAGAGATCTTAAGGAAGTTCAGAAATCTCTTCTCATGAAATTTGCCTTCAGATTGCTCACTTCTAACAATCTGTGGGCAGATTTTTTCAGAGTTAAATATTGCAGAAATGATCATTTACTAATAAGGAAGGGGAGACCAAATGACTCTCGATTTTGAAAATTAATTATGGCCACCATTCTAGAAGTTATGGATAATGTTAAAATTTTGGTGAGAGGAGGGAACTCTTCTTTTTAGTTCGATAGGTGGTTGTCATCAGGGCCGTTATCTGTGAGCGCTGAGAATATTTTAAACAAGAAACTGTGTATTAAGGATTGCTGGCTAAATAATAATTGAAACTCTGATTTAGTACGGGAATTGGTTGGTGCTGATAAAATAAGGGAAATTTTGTAACAGGTGCCGATGGGAAAAAGTGGGCAGGATATTCTTGTCTAGAAGCCTGCCTCGGACGGTAATTTTTTTACAAAAACGGCTCGGGAGGCAGTGAGGAGCAGAAGTGAAATTTTTTTGTGGAATGACTGGTTTTGGCATTCTTTATTGCCCAGAAGAATATCAATGTGTTTATGGAGAGCCTAGTTTAGATGCTTGGCTATATATGATAGAATTCAGACCAAAGGAATATTGATGGTTTCGGCTTGTGATTGCTGCATTCAGAGAAGCCAGGAAAACATTGATCATATTCTTTCTTTAGGAGAGGTGGCTTCAGAGGTTTGGCATCGGGCTAGTGTGGCATTGGGGATTCCTTTCCAACGATCTCTTCCTTGGAAAAATAAAATGGCAAATTGGTTCCACTATGCAAAAAAATCGTCTATTAAAGGTATTTTAATCGGGCTGATTCCATGTTTGATTACGTGGTGCCTCTGGAATCGAAGATGTAAAGTGAGAATGGAAGGAGTTTTTCAAAGTGCATATTAGATGTGGAGAAGTGTTTGATTCTGGGTTAGTTTTATTGCTGAGAGCATTATTTCTTTTAAAAAATTGAAGAAGTCGGACATTAAGATTTTGAATGAGTTTCAAATTAAGCATCAGGGAGTTTGCAATAAGCTTGGAAAAATTATTTCATGGGTTAAACCTCTAGTAGGGTGGATAAAACTTAATTGTGATGCGAGTTGTAGGGGCAATCCGGGTACTTCAGGAGGTAGAGGAATTATTCGGGATTGTCATGGCATGGTAAAAGCGATTTTTTCAAGTTATTTTGGCAATGGTACGAATAATAGTACGAAATTAAAAGCAATCAGAGAAGGAATTCGTTTGTGTAAATGTTTGCATTATGTTAATGTGATTATTGAAAGTGACTCGCGAATTGTAGTTGATTGGCTTCGGAAAGATAGATGTACTTTTGTGGTATCTTTGGGAATTTTGGGAGGAGCTCGTGGCAGAGTTAGAAGGAGTGAATGTCATGGTGATGCATCAATATATGGAAGGCAATAGTGCGGCTGATTTTCTTGCTAAAGAAGGAGAAATGGGAAACAATGTAATCTACGAAGAACAACACTTTCTACCACGTTATCTAAAAGGTATCTTTCGGATGCATATGTGGGGTCTTGTTTCCGTTTGTCGTTAGTTCATCTCTAAAGTTTCGTTTGGTGTATTTCGTTTTTTTGTTGTTTTTATGTTTTTATCTCTTTTATTAGTTATGTTTAATTTTGTTTGTCATAATTTGGTTGGTTGGTTTTAACTTGTAATCACAGTATTCCTCCGCCAAAAGTGAATGTTTATTAATAAATAAATGAAGGTGTCGCCCCCTTTTACCAAAAAAAACTTTTGGTAAGCTTTTATTTTATTTTGCTTAGTATTGATTTTAATATTGTGTGAACAAGTTTCAATTTTATCTATTTATTTTTTTAAATTGTATGTCAATTCTCTAATTTTCTTATGTTTTTGCAAGATTACGAAAATTTTGTAATGATATAAATATATATATATATATATATATATATATATATATATAAATTAAGCATAATATGTTCATATCAATGCATAAAGAAATATGAAAAAGAGATAAATAAATATAGTGACACAAAATATGTGAAAAAAATCAAAAAGAATAATTTGCTTGTGTAAAATATATGAAATTATAAATTCGAGTTCTACATTTTTTTTTTCTAATATTTGGATAATGAAGGAATGGTTGAAAGAGTTTTTGTTTTTTTTTCTAATTATTAATTTATCAATACTTTTTTTTTTTTTTTGGTTCAAAGCATTTTTTGCATCGCCCGAGCCAATGATCAAATTTGAACCCTAAATTCACATTCTAGCAAAAATCAAATCCAAAATTATTAGTAAACTCGAAAGTTTTTTTATATATAAAATTTTATGAATATTCAAATCTTTATTTAAAACTTGTAGGAAAATGGGTGATCAATGTATCAAAGAGACAGAAGCATGAGATAGTAAGGTATCACACTCCATCTCAGTAAGGCTTTTGAACAAGTGGATAACTTGAGATTTTAAATATTAATCAAAATATTTTTCTTTAATTTTTATGATTTTAACATATTTTCTTGGATTAGATAACAAACATAGTAATAGAACATCTAGCAAAGGTACCCGCAATTATTTATTTCATCATCTAAATTTTAGTATATTTTTTAGGTGAGTTGTAGTTTTGATGAATGACATAATTTGGATAAGCTCGTTGTATATGATTACATTAAGCATTTAATTCGATCTAACGTGTCTAACTTATTTTGGATATCTTATTTATTTCTTTTAAAGCACAAAGGACAAATATAAGTATTTGATGAATTTTGTTTTTTCAAATATTTGCAACCATTTATGTTGTAAATTGATTTATTATCTCTAGTAATTCGATTAGGATGCGTTTTAATTATTGGAGTCAAAATAATAATAATTTTGTACTAATTTTTCTTAAAAATAATAAGAAGATGGCTCTATCTAATCACGGGTTTCAATCACTTTGGTATATTAATCAATGGGGTACCACTTATGAGGTAAATTGATTTATTATCTATGGTCTTTCAAATAGGATATGTGATAGAATTGGTGTATTCCCAAGAGGGGGGGGGGTGGTGAATTGGAATTTAAAACTTTTTCTCCTAGGTTAATCTATCTTACAACAATATATACACAACCTAGGGTCAGTCTATTCAATTTCCAAATGCGTAAATAAATATTATGTGGGATTTAAGTCATATGCATCATTCACCCATAACATACATGTGCGGTAAATATAAAGTGCAGAAATGTAAATGAACACACGATATATTATCGGGGTTCGGCCAACTGTACTTATGTCCCTGCCTTTAGCTCGCAAGCTGGAGGATTCCACTAATAGCTCACTTAAGGGTGGAGCGGCACCATTTACAACCAGGTCAAATTAACACAGGGCTGACCTCAACCTTAACCAGGTCAATTAGCGGGGCTAACCTCAACCTACACGCCTTAACAGGACGATGCACCTAGCTTTCTTAACCGGGTCTAAGCCAATCCGGGACTATTTCAAGGCTAGTCTCCCTCTTCAGGCCCGTGCCTAGAAATACAACAGTATTTTAAGTACAATCAAATGGTACAATAAATAAGCTTTCGTGTAAAGCTGGTATGTACCCAAATGCGCGTGATAACATACACCACAATATGAAATAATATGTAAGCTCAATGTGGTCTAGATGGTTCAACTCTCAAAGCATTTTCTATCAGTGTAATGCGTACGTGAGAGTGTCAAACAAACAATCTTTGTATGACAATTTATTCAACAAGTAAGTTCACACAAAGATGTCATGTCTCCAGTATTTCAATCAGCAAGATATCTCAAGTATGTGAGTATTTGAATGATGTATATGCTTGGTTTGCAAAAGGTGTGTAGTCTTTGTATTCAGCGAATAATATATGATTGGAAGAATATGACAACAAAGATCACAATCACACAAACAAATATCTCTTCAAAATATTTTGCAAGATAAAAGTATAATAGATATTTGGAAGTGTTTGAAAAGTTTTTGCAAACAAAAACAAATACCCTCTTCTCAAGATCTTGCAATGAAGGTGCAAGCTTAGAAGATCTAATAAAGTTTTCTTAGGAAGGCTTATTAGCAAAAGCCCCCTAAGAATCCTTAGGTTTGGCTCTCAATAAAATCGTGTCAAACAAGTAGCATAAAGAGAGCAAACCTATTTAAGCGAAGCACTCAATCAACTTACAAAATATGTAGGCAATGATAGAAGACAAGTATGAGTGGTTTTAGTAAGAAAATGAGTAGTATAGGGTTTTTATTTTTCAGAGAGTTTTTCCCTAATCAAAGTGGTTAATCACCCTTAATTTTCTCAAATGAAGTCATAAATATAGACATGGGAAAAAATATGACCGTTGGGGGACCTATTGGGTATTATTAGAGAAGTTTAATGATGTTTAAAGCATTTTAACCCTTTTTAAAAATATTAACTGAGGTAAAAAAAATCAGGGCAACCCGAGAGGTTCGGTCGACCAAAAGTGTTTCGATCGACCAGGACTCAATTGGTTCGGACGACCAGGGGACTTTTGAACTGAAAGGCTCGGTTGACCCGGGCAAGGCAATTTTCCAATTTTATGAGGTTCGGTCGACCAGACCATTTTGAACTGGCTGGTTCGGTCGACCAGACCACTGGGAATTCTCCCGAGGACCCTCCGGTCGACCAGGTAGTTGGAGTACAAAAGTGGTCGGTCGATCGAGAGGTCAAAATGTTGACTCCCAACTGGTTCGGTCGACTGGGGTCAAATGAACTGTAAGGGCTCGGTCAACCAAGGCCTTGGTCAACAGTTGACCCAGACCGGTTTTGGTCGACCAGGCCAAAATGTACTAGCTTGCCTGGTCGACAGAAAGTGCATCATGTGTGCATTTCGGTCCCATCTTGAAACAAACAAGCCCTATTCAAGTGCCTAACAAATATATGTGAAGGTGTGAGTGTCCTAAAGCACTTGGGGTCCAATTTGAAGACACCGAAAAAGTTCGGTGTCGATTTTCCCTTCGGTCGACCGAAGGGAAAACCCTAAGGTCTTTCTATGGTCATTTTCTCATTCATGGTTTGTTGGAGCTTACGTAGTAAAACATACATGTGATGTGTGTGAACTTATTACAAACCAAATACCTACTTACTATTACAGACCAATATAAATATATTACAATGCTGAATTATAAATTTGTCTTCAAGCTTTTCTTGCTTTGTGCACATCTTGATCTTATCATTCTTAGTTCCTGCACAAAACCTCAAACACTCATTAGATACAATGAGTATTTGTCATAATCAAAATCGGGCGTGACCAATAAGGTCAACAATATGTTTTAATTATTGGAGTAAAAATAATAATAATTTTGTACTTATTTTTCTTAAAAATAATAAGAAGATGGTTTTTTTTTTAATTAAGGGTTTCGATTACTTTGGTGTATTAATCAATGGGATACCATTTATGTTGTAAATTGATTTATTATTTATAGTCTTTCAAATAGGATACATTTTAATTATTGGAGTCAAAAAGGTAATAATTTTGTATTTATTTTTCTTAAAAATAATAAGAAGATGGCTCTATCTAATTACCGGTTTCAATTACTTTGGTATATTAATCAATGGGGTACCATTTATGTTGTTTTTCGATATGTGGCTCAAATTGAGTGGAACGAATGCGCTAGGAAAGCATCGTGAAACAAATAACAATGAAGGAGGCTGCAGGAAGAAACCTTCAATGGTTTACTCTTAGGAGATAATCATCGACAGTTTCCCTGAAACTATCGGTGGTTTCAATTGAGTTTCAGTCTTTAGGATTGGTCTCGATATTGAACCATTAACGATTTTCCTGAAACCGTCGATAGTATTGTTCGAAGAAGATCACAGATTTTGAATCGGGAGATCAGTAGATTGGAGATTTGGAGGATTTTCCTCCGGAATTTGCTACTGAAGTGTTTCAGATGTATTCTAAGTATTTTGTATGAATAGGGTTAGAAAAAAAAAATTTAATATTTTGTAACCATTGATGTAAGTTTTGACGATTTGATAGTGAAAATCAGTCACTTGCTCCGATGGACGTAGGCACATTATTGAACCACTTAAATTCTTTTGTCGTTTGTTCTTATTGCTTTATTTTATTTTCTTTGTGATTGATTATTTCCATATTCATTCTATTGACCTTGTTGGTCATATCTTGATTTTAATAATGACAAATACTCTTTGTATTTAATATCTATCAAGTTTGTGTGCTGGTTCATATTAGCTTGATCATATTGATGGCATGCGACACACAATGACTTGAAGCAAAAGAAGACATAAAATTTCATTGTTGTAATTTTATAAGTTAAATATTGGGTCTGTAATAGTAATATAGGAACGGTCTGTAATAATTAATGCATGACATGCATGAAAGAAATAAAGCTCAAGACCGTAGTTTGACCTTAGGGATCACCCTTCAGTCGACCAAAGGTCGATTGACGCCGGATTTTTTCGGTGTTCTCATAGACCCTAGAAAGACCTTAGGTCCCTACACAAATGCACAAAATAGTCTCCATAATCACTTATAATATTAGGATTATTAGTTGAAGTGAAAATGGACTAAATAAGCAAAATTTGTGAGAGGTCAGGTGACCGAACCTCAGAAGTTCAAAACACCTCAGGCGCCCGAACTGCTGGAAAGTCAGTAGTTTGACCAGGTTTCGGGTGACCGAACCTAAAATGACTCTATCTTCCCCAGGCGACCGAACCATTAGAAAGGGACTTCTCACCAACTCAGGCTACCGAACCTCGTAGTTCAAATTAGGCTTCGAGTGACTGAATTGGTCAGTTCGATTAACCGAACTTAGCACCGGGCACTCGAAGCACACGCCAAATGTTTCTGACTTTGGTTCAACCAACCAACCCTAATTTCGGGCACCCAAAACTTTAAAAAGTGATTTTTTAAGTGAGTCTATTAGGGCACCCGAACATCAGATCGGGCACCCAAATCTCGCAGGGTAAATTATTTTTTACTAAAAATTAAAAGGGGTAAACTGGGTTAAATTTTATAAACATGTTTTAAACTTTTCTAATTATCCCCATTGAATTTCCAATGACCAAAAATTTCTCCTTGCCTATATATACATGTTCATTTGCTTAGATTAGAAAGAATTAGCAAAAATAATTAAGGTCAAATTCTCTCAAAATAAAAAATCCTATTTTAGCGTATACTACTTCCAAACACTCCAGAACTTCATTTTTCTTGATCTTTCAAGTGTTGTTAGTATATTTAGAGTGTTTGTGCTTAATCCTCTTTTGCTTAAACTCTCATTTGTTGTGCTTATTGTTTGATTTTATTATTATGAGTAAAACTTAAAGTTCTCCCACTGATTTTATTCTTGTGTGGGAAGACTTAGTGGCTTGTGGTTCTTGCATTGTCATTGCAAGTTACCTTAGCCTATATTTTTGTGTGCAAAAATCATTTTTAAAGCTTGCATTCAAACATCCATTGTGCTTAGTATATTGAGAACATCTTATTAAGGTTGTTTGAATCATCTAACTAGCATGTTTGAAACCTTGATCTAATACTGTGATAGTCAAATATTGTGTTTCAAATCTTGCTTTAATATACACTCTCGTGTTTAATTAGATAAAGTAATTATTCTGAGTGTTGATTGCACACGTAGAGTAGCGAGCTTATAGATCCTATCTTGTTGATATGCATTGATTATACTGTGCGTAGTGGTGTATATCTGCTTGTGAAGAAGCGTACTTCCGTGTACAAAATTTTATATCATTGGTTGTATTCCAGGCATGGGCCTAAAGAGGGAGACTAGTTTTGTTGAATAGTCACAGATTGACTTAGACCCAATTAAGAAAGCTAGTTGCACCATCCTAGTAAGGTGTAGGTTGAGGTCAGTCCCGTTAATTGACCTGGTTGTAACCGGTGCCGCTCCACGTGTTAAGTGAGCATTAGTGTAATTCTCGGATTTGCGAGCTAGAGGTGGGGACGTAGGCAGTATTGGTCGAACCCCAATAACATATCGTGTGTCTATTTATATTTTCGTATTTTATTTACCGCGTGTGTATGTTTTATTGTGAATGCTACGCAGGATTTATTTTCCACATATTATTTTTATCTGCGCATTTGGGATTGCTTAGAAAGAACCTAGGTTGCGAAATAATACTGATATCTGATTTAACCTAGGAGAAAATTTTTAAAATTTCCAATTCACCCCCCCTCCTTTGGGAATACCTCAAGGCTAACACATTCATCTTTGGTTGCTATATTGCTTGTTCTAGATTCAATTTGTGTTTTTCCACTACGCATTGGTATACTACCACTCTAACAACAAATTGGTGTTAGAGCATTAGGTTATAATGGATTTTGAAATTTCTTTTGCAAAGTTTGATATTGGTAAGTTCAATGGAATAGAAAATTTTGAACTTTAGCAGTAGAGGGTTAAGGACGTGTTGGTGCAGCAAGGTATGGTGAAGGCACTATACGTAAGGAAGCCGGAAGACATGGACGACATGAGTTGGAAGGAGTTGGAAGCGAAGGTTGTGGCTACTATCAGGCTTTGTCTGCTTGATGATGTGATGTATCACGTCATGGATGAGGAATCGCCGACAACATTTTGGCTAAAACTGGAGAGCTGGTATATGTCCAAGTCTTTGACGAACAAGTTATATCTTAAGTAGAAACCTTACGAGCTTAAGATAGCAGAGGATTCGGATCTGAATCAACACATCAACGTATTCAATCAGATCATCAACGATCGGAAGCAGGTTGACGTGAAGTTCGAGGATGAAGATAAAGTATTGATGCTGTTGAATTCCCTATCTACATCTCCTATGTACGAGAATTTGGTTACAACTCTGACATGGAGGAAGAAAAACCTGGATTTGGAAGATATCACGAGTGCATTGCTGAGTTTCCATTAAAGGAAGAAGGCCAGCGATGAGAGGTCACAAGGTGAAGGGCTCATGGTGAAGGGGAACCAAAATCATAGGAGGAGCAAGTTTCGGCATTGACCGAGTATCAATAGGGCTCAGTCTAATTTTAGGAAGAGGAAGGATGTGCGGTGTTTTAAGTGTATGAAAAAAGGGCACATAAAACCCGATTGTTCATAAAGTAAGAAGAATACTGCTGAAAATAAAGAAGGTTCATCAAACACAGCGAATGTAGTAGAAGAAGGAGACTTTGGGAGCGATGATGGTGATATACTCTTGGTTTCATCTGGTTCAGACGGTCTCATGAATTCTTGGATCCTAGACTCGACGTGCTCTTATCATATGAAGCCCAACAAAGACTTGTTCACCACGTACAAATTGGTGAATTCTGGTTTTGTTCTGATAGGAAACGATGCTAAATGCAAAGTTATCGGAATAAGGAACATCATAATCAAGATGTATGATGGTGTGGTGAGGACACTATGTGAGGTAAGGCACATACTGGAATTAAGAAATAATTTGATTTCATTAGGCACTTTAGACTGTAACGGGTTCATTTACAAGTTTGAAAGTAGAGTAATGAAGGTGAGTAAGGGTGTTCTAATTGTGATGAAGGGGCGGAGAGTACCAAGGAATATACACACACTATTGAGTACTACATTTATAGGTAGAGCTACAGTTGCGGAGTCTGAGTCAGATGATACAATCTTGTTTCATATGCGATTAAGGCATATAGGTGAGCATGGAATGAAGGAGCTTACAAAAGAAATCTTTTGAAGGGGGTCAAATCATGCAAGTTCGATTTCTACAGGTACTGTGTGCTTGGGAAACATAATAGGGTCTAGTTCATGACAGCCACACACAAGACAGAGGGACCAGTGAAGGTAGCATCACAATGTGGACATATGTACTATGTGAGTTTCATTAATGAATACTCACAAAAGGTTTGCGTGTACTTCATGCGACACAAGTTATAGACGTTTTTCAAGTTTGAATTGTGGAAAGCTGAAGTGAAAAACCAGACTAGGAGAAAGATTAAGTGCCTCGGGATAGACAGTGGAATTGAGTACACAAATTTGAGTTTCAAAGAGTTTTGCGAGCAGCATGACATAAGGAGACATTTTATAGTATGCCGGACACCACAACAAAATGGTGTGGCAGAAAGGATGAACCAAAACCTCGCTGAAAGGGCTCGGTGTCTCAAGTTGAATGTTGGGCTCGTTAAGAATTTCTGGGCCGAGGTGGTGAGTATGACTTGTTTGTTGGTTAAGAGATCACCATGGGCATCACACGATGGGAAAGTTGCTAAGGAGCTGTGGACAAGTAACGAGGTAGACTACTCCAACTTAAGAGTATTTGGTTGTCCAGCCTATGTGCACATTCCTAGTGAGGAGAGATCAAAGCTTAAGGCAAAGTATAGATGGTGTATCTTTTTGGGGTATCAGAAAGGTGTGAAAGAGTTCATGCTATGGGTTCTAGTAGCAAAAAAGGTGGTGATTAGTAAAGACTGAGAAAGTCATGTTGCAACGTACTTAGGAAGAAGAAGATAAACAAGTACTAGAAAACTGTAGCTGCAACGAGCATGTTGTGTAGGTGGAGTTGGAGACTCAGGGCAGAAATGCTGAGAGTTCTAACTCGAGAGATCAGTAGGCGGTGTAGCTGAAGTTGGAGACTCAAGGCAAAGATGACAGTGCAAAGAGCTTTAACTTGGGAGACCAGCAGCATCGCAGCATAGCTGTAGATAGACTTAGATGCATCGTCAAGCCAATGCCCAGGTACGATTTTGATGATCTAGTGTCTTATGCACTTTTCATTAGTAGCGGGGATCCTACTACATTTCAGGAGGCAGTGCATAGCTAGGAGAAAAATAGTTAGATGAGCGCTATAGTGAAGGAGATGGAATCATTGCATAAGAATCAGACGTGGGATTTGGCGGAGCTTCCAGCTAGGAAAAGGACGTTAAGATGCAAGTGGGTGTACGAGAAGAAATAAGCAATTTCAAGAAAAAAAAAAATAAGGGAGAAGTTCAAGGCTCAATTGGTAGCAAAGGGATACCCACGAAGGAGATGTGATGGGGTGATGGGGATCAACATGCTTTGACTATCTCCTTTGCCGATATGGAGACACGTGGACAACCTCCCAATATCCATTATTACTCATAATTGTTTTGTGGGTACACATGGAATTACTTGAAGATCATCTACCTTTCAATGGAATACTTGAAGCCTTTTGAAGACTTTATTATTTGTGGAAGCATTCTTGAAGATGATACTTTATGTTGGACTTTATATTTTGCATGAACACTTTAATTTGGACTTGGACATTTTATTTCAAGACTTTATGGATTAAATATTTGAAGACTTAGATATTTATTTTTGAAGACTATTAGGTGCATGAAGACCCAAGTGAATATGTTGAAGTAAGATCAAGGCCAAGAACCATGTGGGCCCCACACTGTTTTATGCTCCATAGGCCACACGGTTTTGGCCTCCCTTTTAGCACAAGTTTTAGTCCCAAATTTGAATTGTAATAGGGCATGAAAACTAAGCTTGAGTTGTGTGTCTATGAGTTAGAATTCCTTACTTTTTTTAGTAAGTATTAACTGTGTTAGATTGTATTTTAGTGTGAGAGCTAATGAGAGTGTTTAATGATTTGTCTCCCATGCTAGTTGTTATATCTTTTCTCATTGTAAGAAGTCAAGTTAGTTTATTATTTAATATTGAAGAAAACTCCATTGTTGAAGCCTGAAACTTTGTCCAATCTTGTGATTGCATAGTGTGAGGCTACACCGTTCTTGTCGGAGATCAAGTAGTACGAGACCACTCTATCCAATATCACCATCACTCCCTCCTCCTTCTCTCACCCACACGGCGTCCCCCTCTAAACACCCACACGACTTCCTCCTCTAAACACCCACACGACTTCCTCTCTCTACACATTCATACCCACCATCATCTTTGTGTTTCAAAGCTTGATTGAAGGACTTCCAACGTGGTCTAAACTCATGTTGAACAACGTCAAATCATCCAACTATTCTCTTGGGTAAACTCATTACTTTTCTTGAATCCTTGCTTGATTGTGTGAGCCATTGCTTGAAACCTAAATCCCATATTAGAGGGGCCTTCTTGAATCCTTAGATATCAATAGTGTCACTTGCTAATATCAATCATAAGAATATTAAATTGTTAACTTAGAACTTGCATTCTTGAATTTTGGAAAATAGCATTTTTTTCGCATAAAAACTTGATTCCTTAATAAAGGAACACTTGGGACTAGATTTCTAGATAAAATCATACACTTTTTCAAAAATCTTACAACATATGAATCGTCTCATAATTTATGATATTTTTGTTTGGTTGATTGAATTCTTGAATCAAAGTGTTCACATGTATGTGCTTGCTTGAGGTCAGACACACTTCCATCAGGGTAGTGTTGGGATTTGTGGGGCATTACGACATGCATCTAGAGTAGATGGACGTAGAAACAGCGTTCCTCCATGGTGATTTGGAGGAGTTGATTTACATGACACTACTAGAAGGGTTTTGCCAACCTGGATAGGAACACTTGGTTTGTAAATAGAAGAAGTCACTTTACATGCTGAAATAGTCTTTGAGGCAGTGGTACAAACAATTTGATGCCTACATGATTCGTATAGGCTATAGGAGGTGTGAGTACGATTTCTACGTCTATGTGAGGAGTATTGAGGACAATTCCCTCATATTTCTATTACTTTATGTTGATGACATGTTGATTGCTATGAAGGATATCACTGAGGTGAATCAGTTGAAGACTTTGTTGAGTAAAGAGTTCGACATGAAAGACTTGGGTGCAACCAAGAGGATACTTGGGATAGAGATTCGTAGGGACAAAGTTGCAAGGAGATTGTGGTTATCTTTGGGTGGCAATGTGGAGAAGGTGTTGGAGAGGTTTAGCATGGCTAATGCTAAACTAGTGAGTACACCGTTAGAGAGTCATTTAGGCTGCCTACCATCCAGTGCCCAAAGGCGGACGATAAGGTTCGTGACATGTCAAAAGTCCCCTATGCAAGTGCAGTGGGTTGTCTGATGTATGTCATGGTATGTACAAGGTCAAACTTGGCACAAGATGTCAGCGCAGTGAGCAAGTTTTTTTCGAATCCGGGTCAACAACATTGGGATGTAGTCATGTGGATTTTCAGGTACTTGAGAGGGGTACAACCGAATATGCCATTATGTTCAGTAGACAACAGAATGATCCATCAGTGGTAGGGTATGTGGATGCTAACTACGCTGGAGACTTGGATGACAGGAGGTTTACTTGGTTGGCTCACAAAGGCTTGGGTCCTGAACTACCAAAGATAAAATTTATAACCTAACTAACCCAAGTTCATTAGAATAGTGAGTAAGTCAGGTGTCGATCCACAAGGATTACAGTGCAGTTATTTACCACTTCCTACCTAGTTTACTACACTTTGTGTAAAAAGGAAAAATGTGAGATTTTGAAAAGGTTTTTCTAACTACGAAAGCATGTAAAATTATATTAACTCTACTCCTAGAAAGCAGGTCTCAGATTATGAATCAAGCTTAGGTTGTCGTGTGCGCTAGCTATGTCTAATCAACTATCCGTATTAGGCTAGATAGTCAAGTGAACCATTCGAGGGGCATAGAATAGCGAAGGTGCACCAATCGTCCGAAATATGATCGGGAACCAGGGTATACTCTATCCAGCAATCATGAGAACACCCTGCACATAGACTGTAGCCTAATATGTATAAATGACTGAATCTCTAGCTAGGTTTTTCTTTACCCTAGGATCTCATCACAATCATAGATGTAAACTTGCATAGAAATTAAAGACAATGTATTTAAAGTGCATGTATTTAAATGAAAGTAGTAAAAGAAAGCATGTAAAAATGGCTTCAATTGCAACTCAATGGCTTGTCACTAGCGATCAAGAATACAACTAAATAACCAACTATTTATGCGACAGCACTAGGAACTCAAAGGTTGCCACATGCCTTTGAAGAATCCAAGCACAAAACCAGTACAGGAATTGAAATCAGCAGTAAATCCTACTCTAAGTGGCACCCAAAGACTCTTTAGGTCTATCACTAACCAAAGAGTAGCCAAAGCAGAACCCTAAACATATAGACGAAGTTAGCTTTTATACCCAAAAGGGTTTACAAAGGTTTGAATTTAAAACAAGAAAGTTCTGTAGGAAATCTTGCAAAGTAGTTCGCGTCTAGAGACCAGGTCACACCTATGTCCTCCCCTGATCACGCCTTGGTTGAGGCTCATGGGAATTCAAGGATTCAAACTTCAACATTCTTGATCCTAGTCACACCTGTAGATCTTCCTGGTCATGCCGATGGTTGAGACTTGCAGGATCTCAGCTTCAGTAATTCTTCAGGATCTCGACTTGGTCGCCCTTTAAGGTCTCCTAGTCGAGTAGTTGGTTAAAACTCTCAGTATCTCTAGCTCAGTTAGTCTCAAGTTCTTGACCTGGTTGCTCCTTAGGGTCACTTAGTCAAGCAATTGGTCAAACCTTGCAACATTTCTCTTTCAATTTGTACCTTAGAGTCTTCTTCTGTGATCTGGTCGCACCCTTTGTTAGCTGGTTGCACCACATGGTCGAATAGGGTCTTAAGTGTTTTGATGAATTGAGGCTTTAGGGGCTTAGTTGAGAATCTGATTTAAGCTTTGTGCTTTCCAATTACTCCCTTGGCTTCTCAAATTACTTAACTCCTTAGTTTTAACCTATTTTTCTTGAAACATAAACAAACCATGCATAACTCCGAACTATGGTAAGAAAGGGTAAATACATGATAAATAAGAGAAAAACAAAGATAAATGGGGCCCTAAAATAGTACATTTTAGGAACACGTCACTACCACAAGTTACATATTCACCCTTGTGGGAGGACCTATTTGTTAGAGGTCTATGGTGCAGTCACTCGTTGCTTTATCTACTACTGAATCAAAGTACATGATGGTGGATGATGTTGTCAAGGAAGCGTTGTGGCTTACATGATTGGTCAAGGAGCTGCGTATCCAGCAAGGTGGAGTTCGGCTGTAGGGTGATAGTAAGAGTGCCATTTATTTGGCGAAGAACCAGGTGTATCATGCAAGGACAAAGCATATTGATGTGCAGTTTCATAGTATCAGAGAATTGGTTGCTTCAAGTGAACTTCTACTTTAGAAGGTTCACACGTCTGAGAATGCAGCTGATATGTTGACAAAACGAACAAGTTTAAGCATTGCTTAGACTTGATCAACGTCTCTAGGTGCTAGTTGAGTGGCAGTCCCAATCTACTCTCCCAGGTGTAGCAGTGGGTTATTCTTTCATATTTCTCCTAAGTGGTGTACATTCGCCAAGGTGGAGATTATTGGATATGTTGCTCATATTGAGTGGAACGCATGCACCGGGAAAGGATGGTGAAGTAAAGAACAAGGAAGGAGGTTGTAGGAAGAAACCATCAATGGTTAGGTCAACATTTGCATCGACGATTTACTCTTAGGAGACAATTGTCGACAGTTTCCCTGAAATTGTCGACGGTTTCAGTCGGGTTTCAATCTTCAGGATTAGCCTCGGTATTAAATCGTCGATGGTTTGCTTGAAATCGTTGACGGTATTGTTTGGCTCATATCACTAATTTTGAATTAGGAGATCAGTAGATTGGGAGATTTGGAAGATTTTCCTCTAGAATTTTTTATAGAAGTGTTTTAGATGTATTCTAAGTCTTCTGTGCGCATAGGGTTGGAAAAAAAAAAAAAATTTTGTAACCCTAGATGTAAGTTTTGAAGATTTGATAGTGAAAATCAACCACTTCTCCCGTAGACGTAGGCACATTGTCAAATCACGTAAATTCTCGTGTCGTGTGTTCTTATTACTTTATTTTATTCTCTTTGTGAATGATTATTTTTGTATTCATTCATCGTTGGTTGCTGCATTGCTTGTTCCGAATTCAATTCACTATACACAACAGTTGTAGATTGATTTATTATCTATAGTCTTTCAAATAGGATATATTTTAAATGTTGGAGTTAAAAAAAATAATTTTGTACTTATTTTTCTTAAAAAATAATAAGAAACTAGCTCTATCTAATTACGAGTTTCAATTACTTTGGTATATTAATCAATGGGATATCATTTATGTTGTAAATTGATTTATTATCTATTGTCTTTCAAATAGGATATGTTTTAATTATTGGAGTAAAAAAAAATGATAATTATGTACTTATTTTTCTTAAAAATAGTAAGAAGATGACTCTATCTAATTATGGGTTTCAATTACTTTGGTATATTAATCAATAGGTTATCATTTATGTTGTGAATTGATTTATTATATATAGTCTTTCAAATAGGATATGTTTTAATTATTGGAGTCAAAAATAATAATAATTTAGTACTTATTTTTCATAAAAATAATAAGAAGATGACTCTATCTAATTACGAGAGTGTTACTTTGGTATATTAATCAAAGGGTTACCATTTATGTTGTAAATTTATTTATTATCTATAGTCGTTCAAATAGGATATGTTTTAAACATGTGCCCTCCACATGTCACCTTCTCAGTTTTCCCTTTTATTTGTTTATTTTTAAATTTTACAAAATGACATACATGCCCTTTCCTAACTCCAAAATTACTCAACATACCATTTAATTTTTCAAACTACCCTTGTACTCCAATTATATTCCTAACTTGTCCCATCCTTTTTACAAAAATATCCCCACACTTTAATTAAATACCCATATTAACCTTGTATCAATTATTATTATTATTATTATTATTATTATTATTATTATTATTATTGGGAACATTACAAAAATTGTCTATAATAGAATTATAATAAGATGAATCAATAGCCTTTGAGTTTTAAAGGCAAACGATAAAAACTCTACCTTTGTGCTTTGTAAATACCTCTTTTTACCTTAATATAATTATAATATTAATTACGATATACAATTAAATATTAATTACTTACTTGATTAACTTTTAATCTCATAATTTTTATATGTCGGGGTAGGACCCTCAATGCATGCTTAGGATTGATAACGAAACACATACAGGTATCTTGATTAATCCTTGATTCTAAAATGTTATAAAGAGATTTGGCTTGATAGGCTGACTAGGGGCGTATTCAAGTCGAGTCAAATTGACAAAACAAAATACTTAAACTTGACTCAACTCGATAATATTGAACTCGAAACTCAACTTAAACTCGATTGATTTCATAATTTTTAAACTCGAACTTGACTCGATTATAAGCTCAACATTATATATATATCGAATTGACAAAACAAAATACTTAAACTTGACTCGACTCGAAAATATTGAACTCGAAACTCAACTTAAGCTCGATTGATTTCATAATTTTTAAACTCGAACTTGACTCGACTATAAGCTCAACATTATATATATATATATATGTGTGTGTGTGTGTGTGTGTGTGTGTGTGTATTATAATTAGAATAAAAAAAATAAATGCAAAAAATTAGTAAGTGCAACTTCTTAATTGTACTAATTAAAAGTATAGGAACTAATATAGATTTCACTATATAGTATAGAGACTAACTTATAATTTCACTTTTTATTTTTATAGGAAAAAGTTTGAAGTCAAATTTATAAATATATTTTATTTAATTAAAAATTTTAATTAGTAATTATTTATTTTAAAAAATTGAAAGCTTGAAGGTAGGAAATGCTTCAATACTTGTGAAAGATTATAATAAAACCCGTAATTCAAACTTATAAGCATCAATAACGTTCGTTTATAGAAAACCTAATATCACCCTTTGAATAAAGAATGAATGCATGAAATATATATTTCTTGAATAGAAAAAAAATAAAAAATAAAATAAAAAACACGAAGAAACTAAAAGGAATTGGATGAGTATTTGTTAAAAAAGAAAAAAGAAAACATATCACAATTTAAAAATAAAAATGAAAACAATTAGAATGGCGAATTTGCCTTTTGCGCAGTTTTGTTAATTTTCCTAACCCTACTTCTAAACCTTTAATCGTTCTTTTAATTGTCAAGGGACGCTTGTGCATTAGTCAAATTAGCATTATAAAATTTTAAATAGAAATAATAGTAACTATTCCGATTAAAGATAATGCACCACTAATGATCATTAAAACATGGATCGAGGAAAAGTAAAACGTCATTGAACATTTTGGGAATGCCCAAGATTGTGAGTTTAAGAGGGGAAACTATATAGAATTGCAATGGACATAATAGAAAACCAAGGGACAAACATTAAATTGTAATAAACGCACAAGATTGTGAATTTAAGAGGAGAAACTATAGAGAATTGGAAATGATATAATAGAAAATGAAGGGACAAATATTAAATTAAATGAAGGCACAAACACTTGACATGAAAAGGTGAAATGGAGATTATGGATATCATTTGTTTCCAAAAGCCTATTGGAAGTCTCAAAATTAATCCTTATTTTTGCAGGCTATTCTTTCAAGTGTCATCTTAATTGCTTCATTTTAATTCTCTTTTTGTGAATATTAACTTTAAATTTCGAAAACTCAATACTACTTTGATAGTATTTTATTTAAATTTATAAAAATTTAAATTTGGCGTCAAATTTTTAGTTTCTAAACATGATAAAAGGCTTGGAGAAACTTAACAAATATTATAAGATAAAAATTTAGGTTAAAATATAAATTTAGCTTTACACATCATTAACCATATACTTTTTCTTAATTTTTAATCACATTAAAATAACTTTTATTTTTAAATAAAGTTTAATTTAAAAAATATAATGAGAAATAGATTTTCTTTTTCTTTTAGTTTTTTAAAACAAAGTTTTTGACTCAAAATAAGCCTTAAGGTGTGCTTAGACCCTGCCAGTTGAGTGCATATCTGCGATTTACATCTTATGTTGGTGGATGACACTGTTGGCGTAGGCGGGGTTTGGTGCCGTACCAAGGGGTCCAGTTGGGTTCGTCAGTGACAGGAGTCATCGTCACCAAAAAAAAAAAAAAAAAAACCAAAAAAATTTATGTCTCAAACTAAATGTAAAAAGAAATTTTAAATATGATAAGCTGATATTGCATAAGAAGAGTGTAAATTAAGATATGTAAATTATTCGTTATTAAATTTTATTTATTTAAAAATCTAAAAAAATTGTAATATTATATTATTTAAATATTTGCAAGCACTCTTGATAAGGGCACAAAAATATTAATTATTGCTCAAGAGATTGAATCTCGTACTTGCTTAAGAAAAGGCATGCTAGTCGACCCTAGTATTATTAATTAGTGACTAAAAGAAACTTTGTGGTATATAAAAATATTTAAATTAATTAAATTTACATACACTTAAATATCAAACTAAAATTTTTTGTATGACATTAGATTAGGCATAAATTGAATCCTCATATCACTCCCATTCAAAGATTTTTTCTTCATTATCTGTTTGGAATTCGGAAAATATTTGAAAAAGGAGAAGAAAATATCAAGAAATTTACATTTTTATGTTCGGCTATCGAAAGAAATAAGAAAAAAAATAAAATATATCAAATTCTTGAACTAAAATTTTTATTTTACACATCATTAATATTTAGTATTTATTAATTTATAATTATTTAAAAATAAATTTTTACTGCTTTATAGAACTTAATATAGAAGAAAAATATAATAAAAAATAAAATTTTCTTTTATTTTTTTTTTCTCTAAATAAAATTATCGATTCAAATATCCCATTAATGAAAAGATAAAAAAGGAAAAAGAGAACTAACTTCTCAGATAATGTGTTGAGTAATAGTGATATAAGTTTCCATTTTTGAGAACCAATAAAAAAATTTCTTAAAGGAGATAAGGTATTGAATGAGATCTGATATAAACGTTATTCCTCTTACCCTTGAGTGCACGTAAAAACTAATCGCACGGACGACATTTAACAAAATAAAGAACAACTAATCTTGGGCGTCCGTTTGGGCGCCAACATCTGTAGGGCAAGTCCACCTGATTGCAGCCGCGGGCATCGTTGGACACTGGCTTCGAGTTTTCACTCGCAGGCGCAACTTTGTCAACGGTTCAAATTCTCTGCACCGCGGGATACGATACTCAAGTTTCTCAAAGCCAATCCGCGACATCGGACCGTCGATTTAACGGGTCAGAGCTGAAAGGGACGACGAATATGACACTCCGATACTAATATAATTAATCAATCGACGCTGCTGATGGTCGTGGGACCCAGATTCCATCACCGTCACATGCAAAAGATCTCATCTTTTTACATGTATGCGATAACTCTCCCCCTTCCCCACTGCCCTTTATATCAAACAAGGACTCTGGAAGAGCTTCGCTGTGTTACTGCTAGACACTTCAAAATGAAAGTGTGTTCTCCTCCTCCTCCTTCTCTCTGTTTCCCATCACTTGCTCTAGTTTTGCTTCTGTGTGTCACCGGAGGAAATGTAGCTGCCGCCATCCCGGCCAAGATTGGCAGCGGCTACCGTCTGGTCTCCGTCGAGGAGACCTCCGACGGGGGCCTGGTGGGCCACCTCATGGTGAAGCAAAACAACGACATCTACGGCCCAGATATTCCCCACTTGCAGCTTTTTGTCAAGTACAGTAACCACTTACCATTCCCATTTCCTTCATTTTTAGTGATTGCGTGTGTCGCATCTCTATGTAGGACTCTGGTGGTTCCTCCTCGCAATGTTTAGTGATAAGTAATTACGCCTTCTGATGTTTCTGGTTTGTGATTTTCCAGGCACGAAACGGAGGACCGCTTGAGGGTTTACATCTCCGACGCAGAGAAGCCGAGGTGGGAAGTCCCTTACAATCTATTACCGCGAGAACAGCCTCCGTCGCTGAAACAGAGGATTGGGACATTGGGGAAAAACCCAATAGCAGTAACAGAGTACTCTGGCTCTAAGCTCATCTTTAGCTTCACCACAGACCCATTTAGTTTCGCGGTGAAAAGGAAATCAAATGGGCAGATTCTCTTCGACACCAGCTCAGAACAAAACGACCCATTTAGCAATTTGGTGTTTAAAGATCAATATCTAGAGATTTCCACCAAATTGCCCAAGGATGCTTCTCTGTACGGGCTGGGAGAGAACTCACAGCCTCACGGGATTAAACTTCATCCCAATGATCCTTATACTTTATATACTACTGATATATCTGCGATTAACTTAAACACGGATCTATATGGGTCGCACCCAGTGTACATGGATCTTAGGAATGTAAAGGGGGAAGGCTCTGCTCATGCAGTTTTGCTGTTGAACAGCAATGGAATGGATGTGTTTTACAGGGGAAGTTCTTTGACCTACAAGGTGATAGGGGGGGTGTTTGATTTCTACATTTTTGCTGGTCCCACGCCCCTTGCTGTTATTGATCAGTATACCACGTTTGTGGGCAGGCCGGCTCCCATGCCTTACTGGGCTTTTGGTATGCTTTCTGGTTCCTACGATCTTTTCCTTGCTTTGCTATTTGGGTAACTTCTGTGTATTTTCTTTATGTTTGATCTTTGACTTTGACTATGCCAAAAGACTTTACATTTACTGCCCTATTTCCATACGCATTAACTATAATTATTTTCTAAATTATAGATTTCTGAAAAGTATCTTGATTTCTAATATTGTTCTGCATTTTCCATACGCTAAAGTATAATTATTTTCTAAATTATAGGTTTCTGAAAAGTATCTAGATTTCTAATATTGTTCTGCATAATAATGCCTTTGTTAATCATTAAATGATACCTTGATGCACAAAATTAGATCTAGTTATTTTGCTTATTAAAGTGATGGTATTTCTGTTAGTTGTCTATGAGTCTATCACATAAATGGTACACTTCTAACTATGGCACTCATAATTTCAATTAATGCTGTGTATTGTGATCCTCTCTATATCTATTGAGGAGCAGAATTAGATTCAATGACTATATGCATGCGGGTTCGGCATTGTAGGGGGGGTAGCTCTTCTGCTTAATGTATTGGTTAGTGAAGTGGTCTTCATTTGCTTTCAGTTTGTTGTGGCATTTAAAGTTCAATTAAATTTTTTCCTTTTGACCCGTCATCTTTCAAAAATCACTTTGGATTCTTATAAAGAATGACCATGAGTTCAAACTTCAAAGATATTTTTCTATCTCCATTGAAATTTGCTGCTCTTGTGCTCAACTTTCAAAGCCAAAGATCCTGTACCTATCTTTTTACAGCAGGCCACAAGTGGACCCCTAGGATAAACCATGACATATTGTGTGTTCTCATGCTAAATTTCAAACTCCTAACTTGAGGTTGAAGTTGATTCATCACCGCTCAATTATTATCGTGATGTTAGTACATGCAATTCTGTAGCGGGCCAGTTCGGTGCCAATCCTTGGCATGCATTGTGGGCACGCAGCATGTGTGTCTGGACCAATGCATCTATCCTTGCTGTGTCCATTGAGACTGTGTTTAAGTTGTGGGCACATATGCTAAGCTACAGTTGTCCATTCTTCATTATAACTTCTGTCACGTTGGTGAAAATTCTGTTGGGGCTGAAACCGGTAAATTTCTACCTGCACCAAGGGTCAGATTTTGTTGTGGCTCAGAGGCTGTTGCTTGGCTTGGCCAGCATTTCTTGGAATTGGGGATAGTTTGAAAAGACAGCTTTAGATTTAATGCATGTTATTGACCAAGTTACCACCAGTCAGACTAGGTTTCAGAGTTCTTTCATGGGTTGCTCCTGAAATACGCATAGTGCGAGAATAGCTGCTGAGTTTTTATTCCGAATACACATGTTTGCATAAACTGTTAAATTTTGAGATGATTTAATAGAGATGCACTCTTATATGTAAGAATTAAGTTTCTAAAGATAATACCCCTTAACAATTCAAAACAGATCTCGAGTTTTTTCATTTGACTTTGTTGTAATACAAGAAGGCATTATTCTTGGTTTTTAATCCAGAGACCATGTTTGTGCATTAAGAAATTTGTTTAGGGAAAGACAATTTAAAGAATATCCGTGGTGCTGTTTCTTTTGGATTGATGTGACTGGTAGTCTCACTAAATTTTCATGGGACCATAGGCGAGGTGGCAGCATATGGAACCAAGGCAACAGGGAACTTGGAGTGAATGTAGTCCTTGAATTATCTTTCCTGGCTTTTTTATTTATTGGACTGGAAAATGGAAGGTGATCTTTTGGGGCTACCTTATCTATTGCGCCGGATTTTGGCATATATTTTCTTGAAATTTCATTGAACTAGTATTGAATTGTTGTCCTTTTTCTCCTCAACCTATTATTTTTCTACTATTGGGTTGTTTTAAGTTGGCATTCCTTATGTCCAAAGTGTTAACTATGTCACAATTATTTTTGGTTGATGGGGAACGGGGGTTCACTGCATATGATGTTAAAATCCCTTTGCAACAGGCAATGCATGCCTTAAGTTCACATACCTTATATATTATTGGGATGTTGGTTACATAGATCACTGCTGTGTCCATATCTCTAATTACTTGAATAGTGACTACTCGAGTTTCAGCATCTTGCCCCTGCATTGTCTGTTCCTCTTGCATGCATTGATTTGGAGCATAATAGTCAAGAGCGCGCCTAGGTGCGACGTGAAGCGAGGCAACCAAGCTAGCGCCTCATCCTTCTTCAGGCAAGGCGACCTTCAAGAGGCGCAGGTAGGTGCTCTGAAGCACACTGATTCTTCAGGTGCAGTGAGTTGCGCCTTGAAATTTTTGAAGCTGTTAAGAAATAAAATGTAGCCAGAACCAGCCCCAGCCCCAGCCCACTTCCAGCAATCTAGCTTTCAACAGTTCGACTTGCACCAGCCCTAGCCCTTCGTCTTCGACCCTTCGAAGCAGCACGAAACCAGCAGGAGAAGTTTGTCTTCGACCTATTGATCCTTCGAAGCAGTACGAAACCAGCAGGAGGAGCCCTCGAAGTTCAAACCAGAACGAGGCTTTCGTCTTTGATCCTTCGAACCAGCCGGAGCTCTTCGTCTTCGAGCCTTCAAACCCTGAAGGAGCCCTTCGTCAATGCGTCTTCGAGCCTTCGAACAAAAAGGAGCCCTTCGACAGTTTGTTTTGAGCCTTCGAACCAGCAGGAGTCCTTCTTCTTCTTCTTCTTCTTCTTCTTCTTCTTCGACCCTTCGAACCAGCAGGGGCTCTTTGTCTTTGAGCCTTCAAACCAGAAGGAGCCCTTCGTCAGTTCGTCTTTGAGCCTTTGAAGAAGGAGCGTCTTTGAGCCCTTCAAACTTGCATTAAGCCTTTAAGTTAATATTATATTTTATTGTACTCTTTTCTTTTGATATTAAAGATGCTTTTGGGCCTTCAGCCTGGCAATTTTATTTCATTTCTAATTAGAAGCTTGAAATCTTGCATGAGAAATTACTTATGTTGAACTATGTTTATTTCACTTGGAACTTGGTACTTGGTTCCTCACCTTCGTGAGGTGCGTGCCTTCGCCTTGTGCCTCGGCTCCAAGTACCCTCTGTGCGCCTCAGTGCGCCTTGTGCCTTTGACTACTATGATTAGGAGATCCTTCGTTGTGAATCATGGGCTCATGTTTGGGTTTTGTAAGACTGCTTATGTTACGTAACTTAATTCCTTCATATGGAATCAACATTCAGGTGTAACTCATAAATTTCAGAGCACAGCATTAGATATGTTTATACACTCAAACTTGCTATGCAACTTATCTAAATCTTAAATAACATTTGGTATGTTTAAATGGTCAAACTTGCTATGCTACTTGTATAAATCTTTTTCTTTTGTTCCATTATCGTGGGTGTTTTATGATGTTGTGCTTGCATATGCTTCACTTCTTCTACACTAATTGTTATTATTGTGACTTCTGGGTATATAATTAGTTCTCAACTGCTTATTTAAGGAATGGACTAAATGTCTGTGCTTTATGGTGTTTCAGGATTCCACCAATGCAGATGGGGTTATCACAATCTCTCTGTAGTAGAGAATGTTGTCGAGAACTACAGAAAGGCTCGAATCCCACTTGATGTGATTTGGAATGATGACGATCACATGGATGGGCACAAGGACTTCACTCTCAATCCAACGAATTACTCTCGCCCGAAACTCTTAGCGTTTCTGGAGAAGATACATTCTAGAGGCATGAAATATGTTGTCATCATTGACCCTGGTATTGCTGTTAACAACACTTATGGTGTATATCAAAGAGGCCTGGCAAATGATGTATTCATCAAGTATGAGGGCAAGCCTTACCTAGCTCAAGTCTGGCCTGGGGCTGTTAACTTCCCTGACTTTCTTAACCCAAAAACTGTTTCATGGTGGGGTGATGAGGTCCGTCGATTCCATAAACTTGTCCCTGTTGATGGCCTGTGGATTGACATGAATGAAGCCTCAAATTTTTGTTCTGGGTTATGTGAACTTCCAAAGGGGAGGATATGTCCAAATGGAACTGGGCCTGGTTGGGTCTGTTGCTTGGACTGCAAGAACATAACGAACACAAGATGGGATGATCCACCCTATAAGATAAATGCCTCTGGAATGCAGGCACCAATTGGGTTCAAAACTATTGCCACTAGTGCAGTTCACTACAATGGGGTTTTGGAGTATAATGCTCATAGCATCTATGGTTTCTCTCAGGCCATTGCAACTCATAAGGCACTTCAAGGGATTGAGGGCAAGCGTCCGTTTATATTATCCCGCTCCACTTTTGTTGGCTCGGGTGCTTATACTGCCCACTGGACAGGTGATAACAAGGGAACTTGGGATGATTTGAAGATTTCAATTTCTACCATGCTAAATTTTGGTATTTTTGGAGTGCCAATGGTTGGTTCAGATATATGTGGGTTCTATCCAGCACCCACTGAGGAACTTTGCAACCGTTGGATAGAAGTTGGTGCATTTTACCCCTTCGCAAGGGACCATGCCAACTATTATTCTCCAAATCAGGAGCTGTATGTGTGGGATTCCGTTGCTGAGTCTGCCCGTAATGCTCTTGGAATGCGGTACAAGATCCTTCCTTACCTTTACACATTGAACTTCGAAGCTCACATTAGTGGTGCCCCAATAGCCAGGCCACTTTTCTTCTCCTTCCCAGATCTTGCTGAGTCTTACGGTTTAAGCACCCAGTTCTTGCTGGGGAGCAGCCTCATGGTGTCTCCAGTACTCGACCAAGGGAAATCTGAGGTCGAGGCGTTCTTCCCTCCAGGTACTTGGTACAGTTTATTTGACATGACTGAAACCATAACATCGAAAGCAGCACGCTATGTTACGCTTAATGCACCATTGCACGTGGTCAATGTGCATCTATACCAAAACACTATCCTCCCAATGCAGCGGGGTGGGATGATTTCTAAGGAAGCAAGAATGACACCTTTTAGCCTTGTAGTGACCTTCCCGGCAGGGGCTAGTGAGGGAGAAGCCAAGGGAAATTTATTCCTGGACAACGATGAGCTCCCAGAGATTAATCTTGGAAATGGGCAGTCCACATATGTTGATTTCTATGCAACTGTAAGCAAGAATAAGGTGAAGATTTGGTCCGAAGTTAAAGGAGGCGAATTTGCTTTAGGAAAAGGTTTGATTATTGAGGCAGTGACTGCGTTGGGAATGGGTGGAAGTGGGGAGGCATTTGCACTCGAGATCGATGATAATCCAGTAGTTGATGTTTCGCAGGTGGAGATCACTGCATCAGAACAAAAGTACATGACAAATTTGGAAGTTGGGGATAGTAAGAGGAAGACTATGATGGTAGAGGTGAAAGGGCTGCAAATACCAGTAGGGAAGAAATTTACAATGTCCTGGAACATAGGGTTCAGCCCTTGAGGGTGAGAAAGTTCTCTGCAGCTGTTGTGGACCAAGTACTATTAGCTTATTTTCTCTTTGATTGTTGCTGATTTTTTCACTGCGCACCGATGTTCTGGAGGGAGAGGTGATGAGCTAAAGGATTAATTCATCCTTCTCCTATGTAAACACAAGAGTGAAGGTCTGATCCTCATTGGTCACGCGGAGGCCCTTCATTTTTGTTGTACCTTACAATGGAGTTTTTCAATTTTCTGGTCGTTTGAGTTGCAACATTCAGAGACTTGTGCCTCTCATCTGTTGTTTAATGCTCTGGTTTGAGGTAAACCCAGTGGGATTTTCAGTTTTAAGCTGCAAATGCCTAACCTTACCCGAGTTTGGAGTTCGGATTTCACTTGTTTGATTTGAATTTGTTTTGGATAAGCTAATGTTTGAACAAGAAGAAACTCTATTTGGTTGACAAAATGAAATAAATAAGTAGTGCATATATGTTATACTAGTATGAATAGTGAATTATAAATGTTTAAGGATGCTAAAATATTCTTCTCATGTCTTCAATAATTACTATGAAGTGTTTAAAACTTTTTAGATAAATATACGCCTTGCACATTATTTTTAATTATAACAATTTTGTCATATCTTATTCTACATTTGAAGTTTTTTTCATGACTTTGTATCTTGTATCATGATAGGATTTTATGCCTATGTAATATGTATGTATTTTGTAGTTTTTTAAAAAAAATATTTTTTATTAATAGCTTTGTATTCATGGTTTATTATCTGTAAATTTAATCATCAAAATATATTATTAAATTGTGTTAAAGATATATATAACATTTATTACTAATTTTAAAAATTTGCCTAGAAAAATTAGAAAGTATCTTTTTATCATCATTTATATTTCTAATTTCTCATTTAAATTTTGAAAAATTAAAAAATTCTTATAATACGAAAAATACAAACAGTTTTGTAACTAAACATATCTTTTTTTGTTTTTAATATAAATGTTGAAAAGTTTTAAAATAAAATGAAAATTTTATAAATATTTAAAATAATTAAAAAAATAATTTGCACAATTTTTATATTTTAAAATTTTTGTTGAAAATTATTATTCATCCTTCTTAAGTTTGACCGCCACAGGTGCAGAATTAAATTTTTTATTTTTTAACTTGTGGGCCTTTGTTCTCGGGCTCCAACCCAGTGTATTCCCAAGCCCACAAAACAAACATTAACCAGGTGCATAATTTGAAATCACCTGAACTACTTTAACATTCAGTCTTACATCGTTTCTATAAACCAATTTCAAAGGCAGCATAAAATCCTCTTAATTCTCTTTCTTTAATATCCAAGTTTTGAGGATGGGTTCTCTAACATGGTATCAGAGCTGGGCCATGGGCTGCTTGGCTCCTCCGTGGGTTGGATTTCTTCTCGCCTCATTTCTCCATAAACTCGAGAGGGAGTATTAGTTTACGTTCAGTCTCACATTATCTCTGTGAGCAGTTCCAAAGTTAGTATGTAATATCTTCCAAGCGTCATCCTAAAGAGTAAAATAAGAATTGATATATCAAAAACGGGTTTGGTAGTTAAAAATAAAAAAGAATCAATTTTTTTATTTAATTTTATTATATTATCTATTCAAATTTGTATTCGATTCCTTTCTTATCTTATTTTATTATGCAAAACAAATATAATGTTACTCTTCACCCTCTACAAACAAGTTATAAGTATTAGAATCTCTCTGGTTACATGCAAAAAAAAAAAAAAAAAAAAAAAAAAAAAAAAAAAAAGAGGAGATGGGATAGTGTTTATCTAGATATGTGCTTGTTGTCGATATCCATTTACGGGCTACATTTTTCAAAATTTAAGAATTTTGGGTTTAATTCCATTAATGTTAGCGAATGTGAGCGTGAACAAAGGTTAGGTTCATTATCAGGGCAATTTGGTGAAAGAAGGTTATTTTGGAAAGGCTTAGGTTTTAACTCAAAACCCTAACCCTTTGCTTATGAAACGAGGTTATTAGGGAAGGAAAAGAGGGAGGTTAACCAAAGGAGACTCACATTCAATTCATTGGAGGCTCAATTATAGGAGGCACATGTTCAATTTATTGGAGACATGCATTCAAGGAGAGAAAGGAGGTTCAATACTTTGGAGGAGGCATGTACTTAAGGCTAAGGGGTGATAACACACGCTCAAGGCTTTTGTAATATATGCTCATAATATTTTGGGTTTTCTGGGCTCTGTGGATTCTTGACGGGGAAATAAGGTAATACATTTTTAATTTCTTTGGGATGTTTACGAGTTTTCTTGTCTTGTTATTTGAAATTTTTAAAGATTCTTTCATGATTTAATGATGGTAAACTCATAAATTACTCATGATCTGGTTAAGCTTGTATGTTTGAATGAATGGTAGTCTGGATTGCATTGGTTATGTATCCTTGTCATCTTGATGATTCTATTTTGTTGCAATGAATGGGGATGTGGATGTTGATGTTGAGAGGAGATTCACACGTTGAAACATATTTGTGTTAAAGAGAGCGGAGTATAAAAGAAAGATTTCTAAGCGACAGCAGATATCTTTGGCCTTGCTTGCAGATTCAATGAGAACTCGATGGATAGACCAACTAGAGGATAGTTGGAAGATATATCTAGCCACTTATCAAAAGAATAAGGCGTGAGACTTAGCGTACCAAAGGGGTTCTGGTGAGAAAAAGAAGTCCACAGGCATTGGTGGACGTTGAAAAATTGAACAATGGCAAGTCTTGGTCATGGGAAAGGGTGGAGGGCAGCTGGAATGGTGGCACCATAGTGCTGCAATATATAGGGTTTAGGTGAACCTTCGCCGTGTTGGAGAAGACGAATGGAGAGGGGTGCGTGTGCGTGGGGTTGCAGCCTCAAGTTCATGGCACGATTAACGATTTCACTTGAGTGACGTGGACCGGTCAACTAGTTCGCTTAAACTAGTCAATCGGGTTTTCCCATTATTATAAATATTAAAAATTAGTTAAAATTATTTTCTTTTGCAATAAATCTAAAAAAATATGGGAAAAAAACTATTTTATTAATTTTAAAATAATTTTCATAGGGTTTCCTTTATATTTTCCATTTATGTTTTTTATTTATTTGATTTTTTTTTTGATAAAAAAAAACATATCTTATCTTAGATAAAAAGTTTTTTATCTTTTTAAATAAAAGGGGGTTTTGTGTCAATTTTTAGAATTTAAATCTCAGTATGTTTTTAGGTTTTCTATTTAATTTGACTTATTTATGGAATTATCGCTTATTTTTTATTAATTAATGAAAAATAAAAATTGCAAAAGGGTAAATAAATTCCTAAAAATTCTTGGCTATTTTCCATTCTTTTGCTTGAATTTTAGAAGTGTTCCATCATGGATTTGACTTTAAAAAAAAATTCAAAAAATCAAAATAAAAAAAAAGGAAGGATTAAAATCAAATATTGGTTCCCACCTTTTGTACATAAAACTTTATTTGGTTTTTGTGGGCACATTGAATACATTAGGGTATCTCATCAATTCCATTTGGTTGATATTGAATGATGTTTGTTGCATGATTTGGTCTGTTTGTGTACATGACTATTCATCTATTCCTTCATGTGCCATATGGTATGCGTTTTGATGAACTGCATGCTTAAAGCAGGGCCACTGTTTACAATATGGGGTCCCGGCAAATGATTTAATTAGGGATCTTAATATTTTATTTAATTTTAATTTTTATTTAAAATTATTTTTTTTAATTTTTTGAGATGCAAAATCACTAATTAAAGTTTTATATTCAAGATTACATTGAGACTTGAAAAAGAAAAAATTAAATTACATTTTTGATTACTTTTCAAAATATAATTTCATTTACTTTTGAGGTAATGGGAAAGTCAATATATGAGAAAAAATGACTTTAATTAGTGATTTTGCATCTCAAAAAATTAAAAAAAATAATTTTAAATAAAAATTATTTAAAAATTAATGTATGGGAAGAGATGGAATCATAAATAATGTTAATATTATAAAAAAATAAACAATAAAAATAAAATTTGAGGGTGTCAAAAGTTTTGGGGCCCTAGGCAAAGTGCTCAATGGCCTTATGGTCCGGCCAACACGGGCTTGAAGGACTCTTTGACATGGTCTTGAGGTTCTTGTGAGGATTGTGAATGATTTGAGTTGAATGAAATAATAATAAAAAAAAAAACATCCGTATTAATTAGTTTCACGATGGAACTCGAAAGGGACATGATAACGATCTTCTAGGATTTTCAAGGTAAGAGAAGCCTTATGATTCTGATAGGGTGTTGTGACGTCCCGGGACGAGTCCATGGAGGCGAGGGTGTAAAAAATGTGATTTTTAAAAATTTTGAATTTGGAGTCGCCACTAACCTATTTTTTGTGGTGCGGTTAGAACACCTAATTACTACTCAAAAGGTTGTTTCAGTCTGCATATACCAGGATTAGGATCGAGAGTTCGATTATGTGAGGGAAAGGTATTCGCACCCCCTATATCCCCGTTCTACAAGCTGAATCTAATTAATTAAGAATTATCTCCAAATTAAATTTAATAACCTTTGAATTAACTCCTTTTAAAATAAACAAACAAATAAATGAATAAATGTACAAAATTAATAGGATATAAGAAAAATTGGGTGTGACTTAAGAATGTCTAATAAGATCTCCAAAAAGCGGATCTTGTTAGAAAAACTCCATTCAGAGCCGATACAGATGATCGAGGTCTAAAAATACCCTATTGCCCTTTTTAAAATCATAAGGATACATTCTTTTTTTAAAATCAAGAAAATATCCTTACAAAAATATTCCCATTTTTTTTTTTAAAATTTTGTAGGAAATTTTCTGAGTATTTTTTAACATTTTTCTAAAATTTCTAGGATCTTCAAAGAAATTTTCCCCATTTTTTTGGGTCAAAATGATCTAAAATATTTTTATTAACTTAAAATTTTTTTTTTCAATTTTTTTATTTTTTCTACTATTTTTCTCAATTTGAAAAGTTAAATAAATAATATAAATAAGAAAATAATGAACTAGTTTGAACCGGGTTAACCGGTTTAATGGGGGAAGGGGTCTAGTAAAAAAATGGGTCACCTATTAGTTCCGGGTAGGGACACATGGTAGTTGATATATATATTCTGTTTTCCAGAAAGTGGGATGACGTCAACTGCCATGTGTCATTCATTGGGTGGTTTGGGCTTATGGATAGGGATCGAAAACTTGGCAAGATTTGGGCTGTCCGGAGAAAACACATATTGGACGGCTTCGGGTGAACCATGTTGTGTACTAAACGCACAGACAATATTGTGCTGCATGTCACTAATCAGTGGTGACACGTGTCTTCTAAACCCTACATATAAAAACCCATTTTTCCCTTTTTTGCCATTTTTGATTCTCACTTTCTCTCTCTTCTCCTGATCGATCCCTCTCATTTCTCTCTTTCTTTATTTCTCTCTCTATCCCTCTATGATGGATCTTCCCTCTTTGTTCTTTCTCTTCTCTCTATCTTTGGTTTTGACGATCGTTCCCCTCTTCTCTCTCTCTCTCTCTCTCTCTCTCTCTCTCTCTCTCTCTCTCTCTCTCTCTCTCTCTCTCTCTCTAGTTTTGACCTAATTTCCACAAGAAATCAAACCTCGTATTGGGGGTTTTTGTGTTTTGTTTATACAATGTTAATATACCCCCTCCTTCTTTCATTTTACCTTCTTCTCGTTTTTTTTGTTTGTACTTGTTCGGGGCAAAAGGGTTCCAGTCACGATTCCTAACAAATAAGCATATCCTCTTTTTTCGATTTAGGTTTGGATCTATGTTTATGCATTAGTTTGTGTTCAAATTTTCGATTTGCGTGCTTGTTGGTGTTCAGATTTAAGATGTGTGTTGGTTTGTGTTCAAATTTGTGATATGTGCAGGTTTGTGCTCAGATTTGTGATGAGTGTGTTGGTTTGTGCTCATATTTGTGATGAGTGTGTGCTAAGATGTTTTGAATCTATAGTTTGTGATTATTTTTGGGTTCAGTTGAATGTTCTGGGTTGGATGAGTTCAGGGCAAGTCAACTCGCCCTAGACTCAATGTGTTGGATTAGGGTTGACTCATGGACTGGTTGTCTGGGTTTATGGGCTTTACTATGCATGTGTGGGCTTTGTAATAGATGGGCCTCAGGTATTTTTTAAAATGAGGCTTGAGCTGTGGTATATTTAAAAATGATTGGACTGACCCCGTTTTAAAAATTTGGGCTTCTGGGTTTTGTTTTTGAAAAAAAAACGGGCCTGGGGCCATGGTCTGTTTAAAAATGATTGGGCTGGCCTTGTTTTTTTTAAAACATTTGTGCTTTTGGGTTTTGTTAAAAAGGAAATAAAAAAAAAAAAAAAAAACGGGCCTTGGGCCGTTGTCTGTTTAAAAATGATTGGGTTGGGCCTGTTTGGGCTTCTGGGTTTGTTTTCAAAAAAATAGGCCTTAGGCTGTGGTTTGTTTAAAAGTGATTGGGCTGGCCTTGTTTGGGCTTCTGGGTTTTGTTTTTTAAAAAATGGGCCTTGGGCCGTGTTGATTTAGGTGTTATCCCAAGAGGGGGGTGTGAATTGGGTATTTTAAAATTCTTTAAAACTTATTTACCACTTAGTCCCTATTTCTATATTTAACAAATTACTTATCAAGGTCGTGTGAGGTTAGTCAACAAGCACATGCAAGTTAGATATTGAAATGCGATGCGGAAAATAAAAAGATAAGGGAAGAGAGAAGGCAAACACATAATTTTACGAGGTTCAGCCAACCCGGCCTACGTCCTCGCCTTGAACAACCCACTCAAGGATTCCACTAAAATTCCTGCTTCTTAAATTGGGACAGAGCTTCCCTTACATTCGCTGCTTATAAGAGGCACAACTTCCTCCTCACTCAGTTCACAACTCAAACCGTGATTACAATTATATAATGTCAAATCTGCAAAACAACTCAAGATTAGCTTCTAACAAAGTTAGTGAGTACAATTGAAATTCCTAACACATATCCTTATGATTAAATTTGAAGCTCAATATGTATGTAACGATACAATCGTTAATGAATGAATATGCTTCACCAAATTTCTCTTTTATCAAATCTCCCAAAATATTTGTATGAGTAATAGTTTTGAAGACAAGATGGACAAAATATCAAATATGATCTTGTTAAAAAGTTTGTCTTGAATATTATAAAGATCTAAATCAATAAACTTTCTCCCATATTTTCAACCACAATATGATCTTTGTAATGTGCAAATTAATATATCTGTATATATGATGTGATTACCAAAGATCAAAACCTAATGTAAGATTTTTCAGAAAATATCGCTCAATAATATATATAGTTATGAACTTCTAAGGATATTTAATCAAATGGTTTTGGAGTATAAAAAATATCAAGTCTTTAACTAAATACACACTTGAATCAGAACTATTTAACTAATGGCAAAACCTTTCTCAAGTAGTGATCTTGTCAAAAATAGTCTCTATATATGTATATGATCACTCAAGATCAATCTCTCTAATAATATTCAATAATAAATGATGAGATAAGAAACTCTTGAAGTTCAGCTTTATGTTTACTATATGCAAGAATATTACATGTTAATGTAAACTAAGTATATATACATATATATATATATATATGTAAATATATATATATATATATATATATATATGTAAATATAATGCAAAGTAAGGAGTTTGAAACCATGTACTCGATATATGGAACAATTTCATTACAATTATTGAGGACGTAAAAATGTGCCTTTCGTAGGTTGTCTATATTAATGAAATTGTAAACCCGTGCATTGAACGGCCAAACATTTCCTCGAAATATAGAGCTCCTCAGTTCTTCATCTTTGACATTAATAGCATAAACTTATGTATTTTGCTCCTCATAAGTGAACCTTGTCTCAATATCATGTAGATACATTGACAAAAATGCAAGACATTTACTATTAATATATACCTCAATGATTGAACCTTCAGGCCGTGCCTTATTGCGCACAAACCCCTTTAAAGTGGACAAGAACCTGTGCATTTTACGTAGCATTCATGACTTATACGTACAAAGAAAGTGAGGAAATCACGTGAACATTGTGAAAGGACTTTATAATTTACCTCTCAATAAGATACATCCAACGATATTGCACCGGTCCTCCAATTATGGCCTCCCTTGGTAAATGGACAACTAAGTGGACCATCACATCGAAGAATGTTAGCAGAAATATTTTCTCCAGTTTGCATAGTATGATCACGATGTCCTCCTCTAATCATGCAAGTACGTTTACACTCAATTTTTTGGAGCACAACTGTCGGAAGAAGATCCCTAGCTCAATTAGCACTTGGCGAACATCTTTAGTCAAGTGTCCACAAAGGAAAATAGGTAGACCCTATTGCAGAAGGACGTGACAATCATGACTTTTCATTCCTAACATCTTCCCTTCCTTCGTGCTTATGCATCAACCAATTTTCGATGTATATCCATTAGGGAACTTCACTGATTTCAACCATTCGAAGAAATTATTCTTTTCATCCTTTAAAAATGTGTAATAGGCTGATTGCATGAGAAGTTTGTCCCCATCGTGAATCAGATGCAACTTAGACTGTATTCCCATATCTTCCATATCCTGGTAAGCATTTGCAGTGCCCTATGTCTTCCTATTTATATCTAGCAATGTACAAATGGCATTCTCACAAATGTTCTTTTCGATGTGCATGACATCCAAGTTGTGGTGTAGTTGAAGATCTTTCCAGTATGGCAACTCGAAGAAGATTCTTATCTTTGTCCAATTCAACTCCCACTCATAATGTTTCCTTTTTATACTGCTAGGTGGTTTCCCAAATTTTACATCTCCAATCAACCTGAGCTGGTTTAATATCTTTTCCCCACTTAGTCGGTTTGGCTACAACCTTCATTCAGGTTTTCCATTAAAACTTATGACACCCCAAGTTCTCCAAGGATGTCCAGGTTGTAGAAAATGATGATGATACATAAAACATAACTTGCGTCCATGTATCAAGGATAAGGACCCAACATCCTTATTATACACTGGGCATGCTAAGTAACCTTTTGTGCTTCAACCCAATAGGTTGGCATAAGCGGGGAAATCATTAATTGTCCACAACTGTGCAGCATGCATCATAAATGTTGTCCCGGTTTCCACATCGAATGTCTCCACTCTTTTTTCCTATAGTTCTTTCAACTTGTCAATTAACAGACGTAGGTAAACATCAATATCATTACCAGGTGCCCTCGGTCAGGGAATAAGCAGAAACATATAAATGAAGGGTTCTTTCATATATCGCCATGGCGGCATATTGTATGGCATCATCATAATTGGCCACATGCTATACGGGTTGTTCATGTTACTGAAAGGATTGAACCCATCTGAAGCAAGACCAAGTTTGATATTGTGAGGATCACTAGAAAACCACAGATGCATTTTATCAAACTTGGCCCAAGCTTCAGAATCTGCTGGATGGTTAAGGGTGTTTCCATCTTGAAGACGTTTCTCTTGATGCCATCTCATATCTGTAGAAATCTTTTTACACATATACAATCGTTGCAGTCGCGGGATTAATGGACAATATCACAAAATTTTTTGGGGGATCTTTTTACCCTTCTTCTGATTAGTTTTATACCTCGGTTCACCACATTCTAGGAACTCATTTGCATTTTCCTGTTCACCATTAAAGAGTGCACAATCATACCTACATGCATGTATTGGAGTGTAACCGAGACCCAATTCATGCATGTATGTCTTTGCCTTATAAAAAGACTTTAGAAGTGTTTCACCATTAGGTAGTGCCACCTTAATGATGTTTAAATGCATGTTGAATGCGTTCTGAGATAACCCATGTATTGTCTTTGCATGAAGCAACTTTATCAGGAACTCTAATTTTAAGAACTTTGCATAGTTTGGATATAGGGGCACTTGTGCATCCCTTACGAGATTAGCAAATGGTTTAACGAATCAATTTAACGTACTAGGATCACAAGGTATGGTACCTTTTGAAGTAGATTCATCACTAGTTTGTGACACACTGACATCGTCCATGTCCACTGCAATCCCCCTTTGCAAGTCACCTAACATTTCGATTAACCCTTCCGAACATGTATCACCACCTACTATATTTGCCCTCTCATCTTTATCGTCATCATCATCACTTTGAACTACGTAATCTTCACCGTGGAATACCCATGTTGTGTACCTTTTCTCCATTCTAAAGTCTAATAAATGTGTATGAACCAAATCAATGTGTTTGAATGTTTTGTTTTGGCATTTCTTGCAAGGAAACCTTATTCTACTGGCTTTGTCTGCACGAGGACGCGTGAACTCTATGAAATCATGTACCCCTTTCACGTATTATGGAAAAAACCTACCTAGAGCCTCCATCTAACTCTTATACATGTTCATGAATTACCCTATAACATGTTTAAGTAAATGGTGTTGATTACATTTTTAGAATGTTTATGACGGATGCATCATGAATCCTAAAATCAACCACCTTCCGTTTAAAGGGTACGAATTCTATCTCATTCAGGAATGTTGTATTTACATTGCAATCAATCATTCAAGTTCCTTCGTCATAGTCATTATAAATTTCGTCGCATCTCCCCATGGCTCTCCAAGTACACAAGATGGGGGAAGTGAACATGTTACTAGTTTTCCATCACTAAAAAATTGTCACGACACCTCACTCTGCACCCAGAGAACACAAGTAGAGACGCGCTCGAAATATATAATGACAATGAACAAAGTGTGAACAATGACAACAATGTAAGTACAACTTCTTAAACTGCCCACATTGGACAATTCAAGAATGGTTGAAATAAAAATCACTAATCGTAAATGAAACAAATAATTAACATGTTCAATTAATTATTAGTCTACATAGTATGACTAATAATCAATTGAATTTTAACAATTAATTTATCTCACATGTACGAAGAGGCATGAATGTATAGTAACCATTCTTGAATGGATCTAAGATTCAATGAACACATGAAATGACAGTAATTAATTTGATATTTTATTTCATATGACATTTAATTATTGACCTTTCACTGGTCTTTTATACATTGTTGTTCTGAAGATTTTCTAACCATGCACAATCTCAAACGTTTGCGTTGCCCACTAGACCAAGAAAACACACTACAGTCATGTATAAAATTTAATAATTTAGTATGTGTGGGTTTTGTTTGCATAAGGAGCTTGTGATAATTAGGATTTCTTTATATTGTACATGGTTTCAATTGAAAAATTAAACTTGATTTTCTTGTAAGTTTAGTTTTGTGAGTGCAGAATATGGTTTGTGAAGCTCTCAAGCTATGCATTATTACATAGTATTTATTATGTAAGGATGAAGTTTAATATTCGTTTAACTTTCACTCATCATTTCTAAAATATTTTAACATTTATTTTATTATAATTATCTTTGTAAATTGTTTTATTTTAAGAAACTTTTAACAAAATTTCGGCAGCATGTCGTTTGCAAATTTAACATTTTTCCATAAAACTTGTACTTGAAACTTAGTTTTTTTCAGCAAATAAATCATTTCAAGTATATAACAACCTAAATCCACTACTTGCATGCAATTCATAATATACTGCATTAGCCATGCAGTTGGCGTTCGACACAAACATGTATTCCAGTAATTCAATTTACAATTCATATAACATAATACCATCAATAAAAAAGATTTAGTCATTCAGTGCATTATGAATAGTAATTTGCAATGCTGTTCACATAAAGACATATGCCAAGTTAGATTGCAATATTTTTCCCTTTCTCTTGCTATTTGAGAAATGAAGCATTTCATGGGCGATAAATAGCTTATCAATAATTAATCTCCATTAAAAAAAAATACTTTACTACCTTGAAAATAGATCATTATGGTTTAATCTAAATAGCCTAAATTCTCAAATCAACACTAAGCTGATCCTTAAAGCAATTTAGAGTTAGGTAAGTGAAGTTCAAAGATTTGAATGAAAAGCCATTAAAAAGAAAGTGCAGGCACTAGAATAGTAATGCTATCTCCATTCACATACTTTGATTGCCAAGAGCTTTGATAGCTTCTATTGTCTTAATTGGGGGTTTAACTTCTATTGTACTTTTCTTATGTTTGGGAATATGCATTTTGGATTTTGGATTTGTGCTTGCATGCCACACAAATCCAAAACCAACACTTGAAATCCATGCACCCAAATATTATTTTTATTGGAATAAAGATTTTGGTTTCTTTCATTACTTGGTCTATACTTGGGTGGTATTACTTTTTAAACCACCCCAAAGTATAGCTTGTAAATCTTCAAATCCTTTAGGTTATGTTTGGTTTGTAAAATGTTTATTCCTAGGAATAGATTAATTTTAGTAGGTTAGTTACAATTAGTTATAAAAGAAATTATGCTGTTACTATAAAGTAAATAAAAATGTAAATCATTTTTTGAGCACATAATAAGGAATAGACAAGAAATAATTATTCTCAAATTTCATCACGGAAATGTATATTCTTTTCTTATTACACGTTGAATGAAATAATTCGAAATATATAAAGAATAATTATTATCTTGATTCCCAAAATTTAAACTATATTGTACCTTATTCCAAGAAATAACGATTTTATCGTAGCATAATGTTTAACTTGAATACTTCCTTAAAAGAGTTCTATGCATTCCATAAACAAACCAAATGAAGAATGTTTTGAGCACACAAATAATAAAAAAAAAATTTAACCTAAGCTAAAGGAATTTCCTTACCCATTGATGATTCCTAAATACACCATTTGATCATTCTTTTATAGCATTTAAAGGTGGAGAAAAAAAAAAAAGAAAAATTTGATCTAAACCATAAAACCGAATCAAACCAAACCAAACCAAAAAAATTAGTTCACCACTTTTTAAATCTAGTTTTGGTTGATTTTGAAATTTTGGTTAATGATTTGGTTCTGGTTCAATATTGACGATTGGTCACTAATTGACAAAATATTATAAATATATGTATATATTATATAGTTTTAAAAAATAGTAATTTATGCAAAAATTTCCCTCCATTATTATAATTACTTGAATTGATTACATATGAAAGCGTAGAGTTCTTAGATTAAACATTCAATCTAATTGTGGCTTCAATTTTCCAAAAATGGTGAATTGAGATTTTTGTTATATATATATATATATTCCTTATTATTTTTTTGCATGAAAAACTCTTTTTTTTTTTTTTTTCAATTTATTAGTTTAATTTAGTTAATCAATGTAAACAAATGATCCCAATCAACGATTAACCAAATTAAGGTAACTTAGATCAAAGTGGTTCTCTTGAAGCACTTTATGCATATGAGTGCTGCATTTTGGATTATGTTTCATTCGTGTCTATAGATTTGCCTCCTACAATATATAATGGGAATTTTTTTTTTTTTAAGTATGCTCTTATTTAGCTGAAGTGGTCTGAGCTAATTGGAAAGCAAAGGAAAGCCTTGATTATAATATTTCTACAGATTTCGAAAGTTGCCTTTGTCCAGTGGATTTAGTTTCATCCCTTAAAATTTCAATAAAAAGTATGAAGTTGTTGGATTTTTGAAAATTTCAATTTTCATTACCCTGTAATAATAAGGCTGTAATAGATGTAAAGAAATTTCCAAAGCTGAGACCAATGGACCAATCGAAGGAAAAAGCACAACAGAGAGAGACAACCAAAGAGCAAGGCGGTGGTATATTCTACCAAGAGGACTTGATAATAGAGAAAAGGAGGGAGTACTAGTCAATGGCAATGAGCAACGCCGGACGTCAGGACCGGGAGGCCGAAGCTGCTTTGTTGGCGATCGTTGTTGCGGCAGAATAAGATTTTGTAGCAGTTTCATGGGGGCTCTACACCTTGGCCATTGTCGCGCTAGAGTACAATTCAAAACCTCCCCTGAATCACCCGATTTGGGAGCGGGAAGCAACAGCGGTTTCGGAAAGCAACGACAGTGGTAGGAAGCAACGACGACAGCAACAACAGCAGCGAGGAAGGCTGGAGAGGACACGCACAGGTCGGAAGAAGGAATGAGGGAGAAGGAAAGAACGGAGGAGGGAAAGAAGGGGGATTGACATGGAGAGGGAAATGAGGGAAAAAGGGAGATTGGGAAAGGAGGGAGATTGGGGTAATCGTGTGTGTGGAGATGAATTTTTCCTAGGTTAAAGTATCAGTGACGACTATTAGTGACAAATTTTCTAAACCGTCACTAATAGTGTTAAATAAATTATTTTCATATTTTTTAAATAAAAAATTTATTAGTGGTGGTTTAAAAAATCATCACTAATAACCGACTATTAGTGACGAATTTTCTAAATAGTCACTAATAATGTTAAATAAATTATTTTCATATTTTTTTAAATAAAAAACTATTAGTGACAGTTTAAAAAATCGTTACTAATAACCGACTATTAGTGACAAATTTTCTAAACCGTTACTAATAGTGTTAAATAAATTATTTTCATATTTTTAAAATAAAAAACTATTAGTGACGGTTTAAAAAATCATCTCTAATAACCGACTATTAGTGACGAATTTTATAAACAGTCACTAATAGTGTTAAATAAATTATTTTTAAATTTTTTAAATAAAAAACTATTAGTGATGGTTTCTTAAACCGTCACTAATAACCGGCTATTAGTGACCAATACACTAAACCGTCACTAATAGTGTTAAATAAATTATTTTTATATTTTTTAAATAAAAAAGCTTTAAGTAACGGTTTAAAAATCATCACTAATAACTTACTATTAGCGACAAATCCTCTAACCGTCACTAATAGTGTTAAATAAATTATTTATATATTTTTTAAATAAAAAACTATTAGTGGTAGTTTTCATAAATCGTCACTAATAACTGACTATTAGTGACGAATTTTTCAAACCATCACTAATAGTGTTAAATAAATTATTTTTTATTATTAATACATTACTAGTAGTGACGGTTACTTAATTGTCACTAATAAGACACATTTAGTGACGCATTGAATTCGTCACTAATACCCTAAGAAACGTCGTTAATATTTTTTTGAGATAATTTCTGCGCGAAATATGGTTTTCCACGATAGTTTGAGCAGGAAGATCGATTTTTAGTGACGAAAGTATTAGTAACGGTTTTAAAACCGTTACTAATACGATACTAATAGTGACGGTTGCTAAAATGACTTAGTAACAGTTCTTAAAAATCGTCACTAATACCCATTTTTAGTAATAAAATTGAATCCGTCACTAATACTTTCGCCATTTAAAATTAATTTTTTTTTTTTTTTTTTTATAGTGATAGTAAGCCCATACTATTACATAAGCAACATGATGAACAATCCAATACTCGAAGTGAACGCTTGTATGTTTTGTCACAAGACTTTAAGTCTTGTCATCTTTGAGGAAGTCGAGGTAGAGAGGCCCAATTAAATAACAGTTGGGAGCTTCAATGAAGAAGGTCTTGGGCTTGCTAAGGTACAAAGTCGGGTCCTCAAGTCTTTGGCTCTTTATTGCTCATTTGTTTTTATTATTTATTTATTTTTTATTTTCAAATTTTGTATAAGGGGGCCAAAAAGTATGAAACATAGTATTTTTTTTTTGCTGCAAATGTATACCAAACATGCCAACATTGTATTTGCGACATGTTTGAGTGTGTTAAAATCATGCCGAATTAAAAAAAATGAAATTAATTTCTAACAAGTGTCCAAAATGTATTAGAGCATGCTAGGTACATGTCAATATTTGATACATACATGATAGGTACAAACATTTCAAAGCCAAAACTTTGAACCTATTAACAATTTTTGTTTATTTTATTTTAGCAATACAACATATACATAAAACATTTGGGCATTCTTGAAATGTTTGCGTTTCTTAGGTAAAATAAATGTCCTCAAGACCAAAACTTTGAACCTATCAACACTTTTTTGTTATTTTATTTTAGCAAGAAAACATATATATATATATATATATATATATATGTTATATATGTTAACAAAAGCACAACCAAATTCAAGTGTTAACCACAAGTTTGACATGTGTGAATGATTATTGGGTAAAGCTTATAGGCTATGATAAATCTCAATGCTAGCTGTAATGATCTCGACCCAACTCTGATGTTGAATTATTTTCTTTGATCCATTGAGCCTTATAGCTTTTTCCTATAAAATGCACATCACAAGATAAAGTGTAAATCATCCTTATACAACCAAGATCTTCTTGGTACACATTCGATGTGACAAGCTTCGCCATTTGATCTCGAATGCAACGAAGATGGTCCACACCTTTGTGCCGGACCTATATGTATGTGTAGAATCTAATCAAATGACAATACCATGAGGTCGCTCCAATGTAATGGTCTTAGATGAGGTAATGTTTGCTTGGCCCATTAGGCCTCATGATTTTGCACAAAGTTGAAGCTTAAAAACCATCCTTTTATAACCAAGATCTCCTAATACATGCCTGATGTGGGATTGTGATAGGCTCTCCAATTTAATTCCTAATACCTCATTAGAGTGGTCCACATATTTAGGTAGGATTCACCAACATGGCACTACCCATGGGATGGTTGTGATACTAAATTTAATGACTTGGTACAGTTTTAGTGAGGCTTTGGCCTATTGGGCCTTCCTATTTTTCCTAATAAAACATGCTTCACAAGTTTCAGGTCTAAACTATCTTCATATGGTTAAGATCTCGCTAGTAAATGTTACTCTGGGGTCGTGATAAATGAACCTCACAATTTTGCCCTATAAAATGCATCTTATAATGTTGAAAGTTAAAGCATCCTTATATTCAAGATACCTATAACATATGTCTAATTGGGGATCTTGACAAGTTATCTTGTTTGATCTCTAACACCCTTGCTAGAGTACCACATTTCTATACAAGACTTGCATATGTATATAAGATCCACTCATATGATAGTACGCTAGGTGGCTTTTGATGCCAGATATAATGACCTTGATGCAACACTAGGGTGGTATTGGTCGGGCCTGACAGTTTTGCCCCATAAATTTGCCTCATAAGTTTGAAGCTCAAATTATCCTTATATAACCAAGATCTTCCTAGTACATACTTGATGTAGGATTATACAAACTTTCTCTTCCACATTAACATATGTAATAGATAAGCATCACAATACACATGTATGGTAAGGTTTACTAATTATGTTATTCACCAAACAAAAAAAATAGTATGTTCTTTCACTCAAATAGTTTACCATGCAAATCCTTGGGGAATAAATGTAGGGGCGCAAATCTCTGACGAGTTTAAAACATCATTTTTCCCCTATTATCTTCTTTCCCTGTTGCCTTGTGACACTAAGACTTCTACTCTCTTCATCAACTATTTTCTTTATTTTAGAAAATAACTTAGACATTTAGGGGCACGTGTAGTGCAAGTTAAAGAACTCATCCTCAAAACCTACATATTAATGAAAGAGAACTAAAAGGATCTTATATTGACTTAGGACTGTCTACAGAGGCGATGTGGGACTAAATGCATACCAACACTCTCCCTTGAGCCCATAGGGAGAAATCAAGCGAGGAGAAGTCTAGTCCATAGAGGAGCCAAGTAGCCCAAGACCTAGCTCTGATACCAAGTTAGAGAACTCATCCTCAAAACTTAGGTATTAAGGAGAGAAAGTTAAAAGGATCTTATACTGACTTGGAATTGCCCACACAGGCGATGTGGGACTGGACGCACACCAATAGTACACTCCTTTAGTCAAAGAGTTTACAATGGAAATTCCTAGGGAATATATATAGGGGCACAAATCTCTTGAGATTAACATATATATATATAAGCTCATTGTCCCTCAACTATCTCCTTGCATTATTGCGTTTTTACACTAAGCCTTCTATTTTCTTTATAAACTCTCTCCTTTATATTAGTGAATAACTTAGACACTTTAAAGGCATGTGTCGCATCCAATAAAATGCCACAATGTAAGCAATGTGGTTATGCTCAAACTTATGCGATACTGTTTGATTGGATGAAGGCATCTAAACCAAGAGCACTTAAGTATTTTTTTTTTTTTTTTCATTATGGCAACTCAATACCACAACTTGTTTAAAGAAACAGATGGGGGGTGGTGAACAATTATTAGGTTAAGTTGTCTAACAATAGTTTAGATATGCAACCGTAACCGTGGGTTTTGGTGATTTTGGGAAAGTTTGACTTTGGCCCCGATAATCCTTAAGTAAACACCATTCAAAATATGAAGTTTGATTAGTTGTCAAAAATATTTTACGCTTAGATATCTTAACCTATTAATTTCTCAAATAATAAAAAATTATTAGCCTAATAGAGTCATATTTTATACAATCAATGACATCCTTAAATTTGAAACAATTAAAAGAAAAAATTAAACCAATAATTATTAATTATAAATCATCAAAATTTAATAATTTGATTAAACAGGACGCGGTTGGATTGGTTAAAATAACTATTTAAATTAATTTTAATGTACCATCGTTTCAATAATTATACGCGGAAAGTCCACCTGCAAATGACTAGACAGAAGTAATTATTTGCAATTGTTTTGTTACCTTGAAATTGGAAATTGCCCTGTTCTCTTTTTGAAACTCCACCCCCACACGTCTTCCATAGTTATTGCTAATCCGCCAGTGGCCCCAACAATACCATTTTTCAACCGACAAGAGATAAAGCCCCAGCCATTTGTGCTTTCCGTTCAGCTTAACGACCTTACATTAAAAGATCATAATTACATTAACTCCTCATAATCTACTCTGATTAATCAAAGCCAAAAGTCGAACTTAGACGATTAACGCAAGACCGAGAAATAGGTGCCAAAGAGTATCGTGCTCAATTTGCTCAAAGAGAATAGTGCCATAAACTTTGAGTGGAAAAATATTTTTTAGAATGATGTTCACGTAATCTCGCTATTTGATCCAATGAGATTTAAACAAATCTCGCTGGACCAAACAATGAGATTTAAAGGGGCCAGACATTCGGGTGTTGACACATGTTAAGGTAAATCTTACTGGACCAAACAACAAGATTTGCCTGGAAAATGAAATGGCCGATCAGTTTGTGACGCGTGGTAAATCTTGCTGCTTGATCCAGCGAGATTTGCCTTGACTGCCTTCAACTCCTCTTTTCTCCTTCGCTTCACTCACAAACGCAGGGAAGGGACAGAGAGCAGGGTCTGGCAGGGAGGAGGACGGCAGTAGTAGCAAGTGACTATTTGGGGAGTTTTGCAGGTGACTGTTTGAGTAGACTATAAAAGGGTAGAAATGAGATATGTATTTTACCCAAAATCTATTTTATTTGCATTGAATCTTGTTGATTTTAAAATAGAACAAACATTTAGATTCCTGGAATTCTTGGAATTCCACTCTGAAGTTGCAAGAACGTGAAGGCCAAGCAGTGCTACGTTCAAAATTACATAGGTCAATCTCTATCTCGGAATTCCCCTTTTCAATTTATTTTTGTGTTTTTATACTTCTGTTCATGAATTGACAAACAATCAATAAGTTTTCCGATTGGATGTTGAGCATTGTCATAGTGTACTGTGGTTGTTTGCTATTGTGTTATGCTATTTAGAGCCATTTTAAATTTATATGAACGCATTGTTCATATGTTGGTCTTATTAAGTTGTCATATGTACTCCTTGTCCTATTGGGTAAATCTTTTTCTGATTGTAAGCTCATAGTTCATATCTTGGTTCCTTCTTTTGCGAATTGTGATAGTTTTTTTGTTTTTCCATTGTGTTTGGAAGTCTTTGCAGTTTGATCTTTATTGAAATTTTGTAATACCCTAAAATGAGCACAATGTGTTTGATTAAATGCATGAGAGAATATTTCCTCCAAGTTATTATATTAATGTTGATAAGTCTCCCTCTTTAAAATGGGTTTCTTTGTGTTCATTGTTCATATTTGTTTGAATGTTCATTGAATTTGAATTTCATTCCTTTTTAATGTTTTTTTTTGTATATTTGTGTTTTCTTACTTTCTAAAATAGGTACTAAGACGAGATAAGTTTTTGCTTCAGACTTTGAAGTAGTTAAAATTTTAAAAATTTATTATTTTTATTGTGATTTAATGGAGTCATAAAATTTGACACGAATATATGGAAAGACTACAAAAATAAATAAATAAATAAAACTGTGATGCATAATGCAGTAATATGTTGTCTTGGAACCCACTCGTTATGTTTTGGAATGTCCTTTTCAGATTTGAATTCTATTGAGTTTGTACAAAATTTATTTCAACATATATAGTATATATTATATGTTATTCAACTTTACATAAAATTAAATTTAAGATTTGAATTTTAACAATTATACTATCATGATTTGTTTGATTTGTAAGTATAGAATTAGTTTGTATAATTATATATATTATATAATTTTTTATTTTATTTCACTCCCAATTTGTTTTATTGTAAAGTATTAAATATTATGTTAAGATTATAGGTGCATAGGCAGCATCCATTAGGTAGAAATTTATTATTATTATTATAATAGATAAATAAAAAAGGAGAACACAAAAAATTGAAACAATCCAAGTTGTAATTGTAGTTAAAAATATTTTTAAAAATGACATACTATGGATTATTAATTAAAAAAATTGAATACACAATAAATCTCGCTGCTTGGTCCAGTGGGATTTAAACAAATATCATTGGACTACGTAATGAGATTTAAATGGTAGACCAAATAATTGAGTGACGCGTGGCAAGCAAATCTTGTTGGACCAGCGAGATTTGCCTAGGAGATACGCTGGGTAAGACGCATAGCAAATCTCGCTATTTGGTCTAACGAGATTTGTTTAAATCTTATTGGACCAAGAAACGAAATTACGTGAGTGTCATTTTGGAAAATAATTTCCTGAATATGGTATTATTTAATATATTATTTTAAAGTAAAGATAAAAGGGGAAAAAAACTGCGTAAACTTGTGTTAGGTCACATTATTTAATTGTTTCATATTATTGAAGGAGATACGGTATGCCGAGGCAGATAAATCTTTTTTAGAAAGATGGTACTTTAAAAAAAAAATAGACACTACCATTTTTTTCTCGTATAATAAATTAATGAATTTTTCTTGACACTTATTTTTTATTTTTTACTTAAAAAATGAAAAATAAGGGATAAATTTGTTATTTAATACATTAAAAATAAAAGGAATATGGGTAATTATTTATAACAAGAGATTTGAGTTGACTTTAAAATTTTAATGCAAATTTGGTAATTAAAAAAGAATTAAAAATTCTAAGCCCCAATCGAAACCTTTCTACACGACTAAATTAAAAAAAAAAAGTAGATTTAATATGATCACCCACAATGTTATTAATATTAATAATATTAAATATTAATTTTAGTAATGCTAAATATGTTTACAGTGCTTGATTTTCGTAAACCCATCACTATAATGCGAAGGTAAAGATTAATTTTCTAAAAATTAGTTAATTTAGAAAATTAACTTTATTTTTTTTGAATCATTTGATATATTAATAAAGTTTATAGCTCATAATTTTTTCTAATCAAATTTATCCTTTTTGAATTTTAAATACATTTTTAATACATCTTTTTACAAAAAAATATTAATTCAAATTTAGTAACTTTTTTGAATCACTGTTCTATTACTAAAATAATTACTCATAAATATATTTGTTTCATTAGTTTCTCAATTAATTGTTTACGAAACAACTCTTTTAAATTCAAAAAGGATTAAAAAACTCTTTACAAAATAGTCAAAAACTTGGCCATTTATGATTCAAGTATGTTGTCTAAAAATTTAGTAATCTAATAATAAAGTCTAACCATTCAATATCTTTACAAAATATAGTTTTATGTGTTGTAAAACGTGTATATTATACATGTGAATGACTATTTTGAGAATATATTATAGTTTTTTGTATGCTCACATAATGGTTCATTATGGAATTGACATTTAAGATGCCAATATAATCTTTGCCTATATAAAAACATGTTTTACAACCAAAATGCAGATAAAAAAATGATTACCAATATCTAGTTCCTAAAGAATTAGACTGCTGAATTTCTATAATTCCAAATTTCTTTATTTTAATTTTTCTATAATTATCTCTTTATTTCATTTCCTACACGTTATCAGAACGATAAGTTTTTAATGGTATAACAAAATTTTTTAAGTTTCCTTAGTATTATTCTATGGTAAGAATCTTGTTGTTTTTTTTTTTTTGTCAAACTATATTTATGTATTAACTATATCCCTTATCTAGAACGATAAAGTTTTTAATGGTATAACAAAATTTTTTAAGTTTCCTTGGTATTATTCTACGGTAAGAATCTTGTTTTTTTTTTTTTTTTGTCAAACTATATTTATGTGTTAACTATATTTCTTATCTTGAATACGCGCCCTTAAATGTTTTTATGTTGAAATATATGTGAGAATAATATTTTCATTTTAGTATTTACCTAACTTTAAATTTTTATTTGTTTTTCAATGTGACTTTATGATGTCAAACTTCACAAATCTTGAATTTGTTACCCTTGAAATTTTTGGAAGAAATTATCTACCATGGGTACTTAATGCTGAGATTCACCTTAATACTATGAATCTTAGTAGTACAATTGAAGAAGGAAATCAAGCATCCTTGCAAGATCGCGCAAAGTCAATGATTTTCCTTCGACACCATTTACAAGAAGAATTGAAAATTGAGTACCTTATTATTAAGGACCCATTAGTCCTTTGGAGCAACTTGAAGAAGAGATAATTCTTCCAAAAGCTTGATATGATTGGATACACTTGCGACTCCAAGATTTTAAAACTGTAAGTGAATATAATTTAGTCTTGTTTAAAATTAACTCTCAATTGAAGTTATATGGAGAAAAAAATTACTTATGATGATATGTTAAAAAAAACATATTTGACTTTTCATATCTCGAATGTGCTCTTACAGAAGCAATATCAAGAGCGTAGATTTACAAAATATTTTGAGCTAATTTCTTATTTACTGGTGGTTGAACAAAATAATGAGTTTTTGTTGAAAAATCATCAATCTCGTCCAATTAACTCAACACCATTTCTTGAAGTGAATGTGGTTTTTTCTCACGATTGTGGATGACGTCGTGGTAGGAAAAATTGTTGGACCCGTGATGATCATCCTTTAAAGTTTGAAAGCAAATGTGTTGAAAAAACTCAAAGGAAATGGACAAAGAATAAAGAAAGTTTTGAACAAAATAACAAAGTGCAAAATAATGAGAATATTTGCTATAGGTGTGAAACAAAATGTCATTAGTCTCAAATATGTTGCACTCCTAAACACCTAGTTGATCTTTACAAGGCATCATTAAAAGGAAAAGGGAAAAATACTAAAGTGAATTTGTTTGAACCCATTGATGCTAAATATGAGTCTCCTTTGGATGTTGATTTTAATGTTTCTGATTTTTTTTAGGATCCTGGAAAAATTGATCATTTGATTGGGGATGGAAATGTCCACTATTAAATTATCTTCATATTTATGTTATTTTGAAAAAAAAATTAATTTATGTAATTTTAAATTTTTTACATATCATATGCTTGGTAATATTTTGTTATCTTTCTTAATTCTTAAATTTTATTTTTCATTTACTAGATCTTACAAAATAAACTTAATAAAATGGAGGATGACATGTGTTTGGTGGACAGTGACACGACTTACACAATTTTTCGTGTTAAAAAATATTTCTTACAATTAACATTAGCTTTAAATTAATGTTAATACAACATCTGACTCTACAAATGTAATAGAGGGCTCTGGAAGAGTTCATATTATGTTTCCAAATGGGACAAAATTGTATATTGATTTTGCGTTGTATTCTAGTGAATCCCGAAGAAATCTACCAAGTTTTAAAGATATACGTCGCAATGTGTTAGTTTTATCGTGATCCCAAGAGTGGGGGTGAATTGGTATTTTTAAAATTTAACCCCTAGGTATTCCTCCTAACACCAGTATATTCACAACCCTATGGTCAATCTAGTGCAAGTAAAGTAAATGTATACTAGAAGGTAAATGAAGCAATTTAATCAATCACACAAGCACTAAAAAGCAGTAAAGAGAGGGTGACACGTAGATATGTTATTGAAGTTCGGCCAATTGCCTACGTCCCCGCCTTGGCTAACAAGCACAAGGATTACCACTATAACTTGCTCACTTAAACGGGTGGAGTGACACCTATACAAACCAAGTCAATTAGCACATGACTGACCTCAACCTTTACACCAATCCTTACCGGACTGGATTATCGCCCCCTCAGGTCATGCCTGGAATCACTCAGATTCACAATCAAATGGTACAATATAAAAGAGCTTTCACGTAAAGCAGATTTGTACCCAAATGCGTTCAATCACATACACCATAAATGATTTAATATGTAAGCTCAGTGTGGTCTAAATAGTTCAACTCTCAAATGTATTTTCTATCAGTGTAATGCGTACGTGAGAGTGTCAACAAGCAATCTTTGTATTTCAAGATGTTCTTAATCAAGGTGCTCAAACAAAGATATCACTCAAGTTTCAAATATTCCAAAGTGCAGAATATATCAATCACGTGAATAGTGAATATGCTTGGTTTGCAAGATAAATGTAATCTTTGTATTCAGCAAAATGATATGTATTTGAATAAATATTGCAACAAAGACCAATATCACAAACACAAATATCTTTTCACAAATATATCAATGTAAATCCCGCATGATATTTGAGTAAGTTTAGAAAAGTTTTGCAACCCAAAACAAATACAAAACTTCCTAAGTTATTGTAACGAAAATGCAATACTCAGAAGTTTAGCAAAGTCTTTTTAGGATAAGCTTATGAGAAAAGCCCCTTAAGAACACTTAGGTAATGCTCTCGAAAAAAATCGGTTCAAGTAATCAAACAATGAGAGCAAACCTTTTTGTATGAACACTTAAAATACTTACAAAGGATTTTTGAACTTGAGAAGGTAAGTTAGAGTTGTATGAGTGAGAATATGAGCAGTAGAAATAGAAGAGAGTATTTTTGCTTGAGACAAAATTTTTAATCTTATTTGCTAATCAAGTTCTTAATTTTCCCAAATGAAGGGGTATATATAGACACCCTATGAATTATGACCGTTGGGGACCTATTAGGAATTATTATGAAAGTTTAATAACCTTTTAATTAGTTTAACCCTGTTTTAAAAATTAACCGTGGTAAAAAAAATCAAGGCAACCCAAGAGGTCCAGTCGACTAGAACAAGTTTGGTCGACCGAAGTTCTTGAGGTTCGGTTGACCGGGCAAGAAATGAACTGTATGGTCGATCGACCGAAAGTGCCTGTCCAAAGGGCGATTTTCCATTTCTCCGAGGTTCGATCGACCAGACCATTTTGAACTGAATGGTTCGGTTGACTAGACAGTTGGGATTTCTCCCGAGGACCCTCGATCGACCAGGTAGTTGGTATACATTTTTGGCTCGGTCGACCAGATGGTTAATTTGTTGACCTCAAGAGGTTTCGGTCGACCAGGGATTTTGAACTACATTGGTTCGATCTACTGGGACCTTGGTCAATTGTTGACCCAGACCAGTTTTGGTCGGCCGAGGCAGAATGAACTGCCAAGGTCGGTCGACCGAAAGTGCAAAATGTGTGCATTTCGGTCCTGTTATGATCCACTCAAACCCTAATTAAGTGCCTAACATAGGTGCAATGGTGAGTGTCCTAAGGTCATTTTTAGGTCTTTTTGAAGACACCGAAAATATCCGGTGTCGGTCGACCAAAGGATAAATCCTAAGGTCATTCTAAGGTCATTTTCATTTTGAGCATTGTGAGCTTACGTATTAAAACATGCATGTGATGAATGTGAGCTTATTACAAACCAAAGACCCTAAATTACTATTACAGACCAATTACACAACTGAATTACAATTGAAAATAAGAATTGATCTTCAAGCTTTGTTTGCTTTACGTGCATCTTGATCTTGAAAGTTGAGGTTCCTGCACATAGCCTCAAATACACATTAGATATAATGAGTATTTGTCGTAATCAAAACCGGATATGACCTATAAGGTCAACATTCTCCCCCTTTTTGACGATGACAAATACGACAAGCAAAAATATGGGGTTAAGCCCAATAAGGTTCCCCCTATCAATATGCATCCAACTAATTTTTAAACAAATTCATTTTACCCATTATTTTTGCCCATTTCCATCTGCCCCTTTTGGCAACAGCAAAAAGGGCAATGGGTAAGTATTACAATTATACATGACAAATTTTGAAAAGATTTTAAAAAATTTTGGCAGAGTGCCGTTTGTAAATTGGACTTTCCAAAATAAATCGTATATAATTGTAACCTGTTTGAGTTTAAATACGTCCTAACAGTTTATCCACAACTACTCAAACAGTTTAGTATGGTCCAATCAAGCAAATAAAATTTCAATACGATCATGAAATGGACAAGTTGTGCATCACAAATGATAATCAATATAATCATATGATAGAAATATGAACTGTGCACACAATCAATAATCAACTTTCACAAAGTCTAAATCAAGAAGATAAGTTAATCATTAGTATCCGTTGCTAAGACTTGGAAAGTTCCCATGAGAGAGCTCCCCCTAAATTTATGCAAGTTATGAAACATTTAAGTTTTAGGAAGTTTCTCTACTATGCATTAAGCCTAACTCACGTCTGATTTGTATGAACCTATCCTCAAGTAGTGGTTTAATGAATATGTCAGCCCATTGTTTATTGGTGCATACAAACTCAAGTGTAACATCTCCTTTTTGTATATGATCACAAAAAAAAATGATGTCTAATCTCAATGCGTTTAGTTCATGAATGTGAGATAGGATTTTTAGAGATGTTGATTGTACTAGTATTATCACATTTAATTGGTATTGTTTCATAGAGCAATCTAAAATCTACAAGTTGTTGTTTCATATAAAGAGTTTGGGCACAACAACTTCTAGCCACAATATATTCAGCTTTGGCTGTGGATAAGGCAACCGAGTTTTGTTTCTTGGAAAACCAGGAAACAAGAGATTGTCCTAAGTAATGACAAGTGCTGCTAGTACTTTTTCTATCAACCTTACTACCGGCAAAGTTAGCATTAGTGTTACTAACAATCTCAAAGGTAGTATGCTTATGGTACCATAGTCTTAATTCAATAGTCCCAACTAGATACCTAAGGATTCGTTTAACAGCTTTTAAATAAGATACCTTAGGGGCAGCCTGAAATCTAGTATACATGCACACACTAAACATAATATCAGGCCTACTAGCAGTGAGATATAGGAGACTCCCAATCATGCCACGATACAATTTTACATCAACAGGGATTCCTTGCTTATCTTTATCAAGCTTAATGGAAGGGTTCATAGGTGTACCAAGAATTTTGCAATCTTCCATATTAAATTTCTTTAGAAAATCCCTGATATATTTAGATTGGCATATGAAAGTTTCATAATTGACTTGCTTAATTTGTAGCCCTAAGAAGAAACCAAGTTCACCCATCATGCTCATTTAAAATTCACTTTGCACGCATTTGGAAAACTTATTACACAACTTATGATTAGTTGCCCCAAAAATGATATTGTCCATATAAATTTGAACAAGGAGCATATCATCATTTTTGGATTTAATGAAGAGTGTAGTGTCAATCTTGCCACGGGTAAACCCATTTTCTAGTAGAAAACCACTAAGCCTCTCATACCAAGCTCTAGGAGCTTGTTTCAATCCATACAAGGCTTTAGATAACCGGTAAACATGATCGGGATATTTATGATTTTTAAAATCGGGTGGTTGTTTTACGTATACCTCTTCATTAATGTAGCCATTTAGAAAAACATTTTTAACATCCATTTGAAACAATTTAAAATTTTTAAAAGCGGCAAAGGTAAGTAGTATATGAATGACTTCTAATCTAGTAACATGAGCATATGTTTCATCAAAGTCAATCCCTTCCTGCTGGTTATACCCTTGGGCAACCAGTCTAGCTTTATTCCTAGTTACTATCCCATTCTCATCTTTCTTATTTCTATACACCCCTTTAGTTCCAATGATGGTGTGCTCATTAGGCTTAGGAACTAAGGTCCACACTTTGCTTCTTTCAAATTGATTAAGCTCTTCTTGCATGGACATCACCCAAGACTCATCTTCTATGACTTCTTTAATATTTTTAGGTTCTTCTTGGGATAAGAAAGTAGAATGATTCACTATATTTCTCAAGGAGGATCTTGTGGCTATACCACGGGATGGTTCACCTATGATTTGATCTATAAGATGACTTCTAATGAATTTCCAATCTCTAGGCAACTCCTGATTTCCATTTTCATTATCTTCAAGTGATTTTTCATTTGCTTCTTGATTTTCACTTGCATTGTTTTCAATAAACATTTTCTCTAAGCATTTTCTAATATCAATATCATCTTCATCATCTTTATAAGAAAATGGATTAGACTCATCAAACACAACATGAATAGATTCAATAACAATTAAAATTCTTTTATTGAAAACCCTATATGCTTTGCTATTTAATGCATATCATAGGAAAATACCTTCATCAGATTTGGAGTCAAACTTTCCTAGATGTTCATTATCTCTAAGCACAAAGCATTTACAACCAAACACATGAAAATAGGAAATATTAGACTTATGGTTGTTCTATAATTCATAAGGGGTTTTATTAATTGATGGTCTAATCAACACCCTATTCATAACATAGCTTGCAGTATTAATGGCCTCAGCCCATAAATATTTAGGTAAGTTATGCTCATTCAACATAGTTCTACCCATTTCTTGCAGTGACCTATTCTTTCTTTCTATTACACCATTTTGTTGAGGTGTCCTAGGTGCAGAGAAGTTATGTGATATGCCCTCTAAGTCACCATATTTTTCTATGCTTTTATTTTTGAATTCCGTGCCTCTATCACTTCTTATGTGAGTGATTTTATATCCTTTTTCATTTTGAATTCTCTTACAAAGTTTAGTGAATTGTTCACATGATTCATTTTTATGTGCAAGAAATAACACCCATGTGAATCTAGAAAAGTCATCCACAATTGCAAAGACATAAGATTTACCACCAAGACTTTGCACAGAATTAGGTCCAAATAGATCTAGGTGAAGCATCTCCAAAGGTCTAGTAGTAGATATAAATTTCTTTTTCTTAAAATTAGATTTTGTTTGCTTACCCATTTGACATGCATCACATATTTTATCCTTTACAAAAGACATCTTAAGCAAGCCTTTAACTAATTCCTTTCTAACAAGTTTAGACAGTAAATCCATGCTAACATTTCCTAAAATGCCTATGCCATAACCAACTAGCTTCATTTATAGCAGAAAAACATGTTACTTGTTGTGAAGCTAGATTATCAAGAGAGGTAGTATAAACATTTTCATGTCTATCAGCAGTAAAAAATACTTTGTGATCTATTTTATTTTCTACTATGTATTTGTCATTTTCAAAAGATACTTTATATCCTATGTCACACAACTGACTTATGCTAAGTAAATTATGTTTCAGTCCATCAACTAGCAAAACATTATCAATGGCAAGAGAGGAATCCTTACCAACCTTACCTACCCCGATGATACGTCCTTTGGCATTGTCCCCAAATGTTACATAGCCTCCATCATTGGGAACAATTGATGTGAATTTGCCCTTGTCGCCGGTTATGTGTCGTGAGCACCCACTATCTAAGTACCATATGTCCTTGGAAGAGGACGATCTTAGGCATACCTGCAAAATAAGCTAAGTGACTGATGCTGGTCCCTAAATTTTGTTGGGTCCACGGGGGTTAGTAGCAGGATCTCCCTTAACTACCCATACCTTCCTAATTGTAGCATGCTTATTCCTAAGTGGACAATCAAATTGAATGTGACTAATCTGTTTACATTTAAAACATCATAATCTACACTTAGGTTCTTTAGAAGGAATATGAGATTTTGACTCACGTGTAAAGTGTCCTAAGTAAAGATTAGGTCGTCTAATATTTTCAATACCATTAAAACTAAGACCCTTTTTACTCAAGGAATTTCTTTGGGTACCAAGTGATTTTTCAAAATTTTCTTTGCTCTTAGTGAATTTAAAAATGATTTTGGAGCTATCCTCCAATTTCCTCTCAAGCTCATCAATAGTAGCATCATTTTCTTTTTAAAATAGAGGCATGAGAGGTTTTTGTCATATTAAATAATTTTGACCAATTTTCACATTTCTTTTTCAAATCATTATTATTTTTGGTCATTTTGCCTAAAAATTTTGAAACACAAATATATTCAAATTGTAATTCTCTAAATGTAGGCATGTAATCAGAATCACAATCATCAGATGAATAATAAGAAGATAATGAACTAGAAGATAATACCTCATCCTCGTGTGCCATCAAGCACATATTAGAGACTTTCGTGTCACTATGATCTGAGTCCAAGTCGCTACTGCTGAATTGGTCGCATGAAGTCCCAGCCTTTATGGCTTTCTTCTTTTTCTTAGCCTCCTTTTTCAGCAGTGGGTAGTCGGGTTTGATGTGCCCCACCTTGTTGCAGTTATAGCACGTAGGAGCATTTGATTTTTCTTTTCTTTTGCTGGACTCTCTCTTCTCATTAGTAGAGTCTTTATATTTTTTAAATGGCTTCCTGTTCTTCTTGAAAAATCTGCTAAACTTTCTGGTTAGCATGGCCATTTCATCATCAGCATCAGACTCACTGCACTCACTAGATGTGTTATTAGATGCTTTTAGTGCAGTCACTTTCTTAGTCCTATTATGCTCATTAAGCCTTTTATTTATGGAAAATTCATAAGTAATCAATGAACCTATCAATTCATCTAAGGTCATGGCCTTAAGGTCTCTGCCCTCAGCAATGGCCGTAGCCTTGACTTCCTAAATAGGAGGTAAGTCTCTAAGGATCTTCCTAATCATATCATATGTGGGATAGGTCTTTCCTAATGCATACAGTGAGTTTATGATGTGTGTGATACTAGTGTACATGCTCTGAATGGACTCACTTACATTCATCCTAAAGGCCTCATACTCACTGGTCAACATATCTATCCTACTGTCTTTCACATCTCTAGTACCCTCATATGTGACCTCTAATATATCCCATATTTCTTTTGCAGTAGAACCTGTCATAATCTTGTTAAATTCATTTACGTCAAGACTATAGTATAAAATATTCATGGCAGTGGCATTAAGACTAACAACTTTCATATCATCATCATCATATTCATCCTTATTCTTAGGAACCCTAGCTGCACCCTCAGTTTTCATAAGGACATAGTTTCCCTTAGAGACAATCCTCCACACCTTCCAATCAGTATTCTGAAGGTAGATGTGCATCCTTTGTTTCCATAAGGTGTAATTAACACCACTGAAAACATGAGGTCGTGTGGAAGATGGTCCCTCAGGGAAAAGGGTCACGGAACTATGAGTCATGAGTGATCTTTTAGAAAAATAACAACTAGTCTATGCTACATGACTCTGATACCAATTGTTAGCTTTACCGTGATCCCAAGAGGAGGGAGAATTGGTATTTTTAAAATTTAACCCCAAGGTATTCCTCCTAACACCAGTATATTCACAACCCTATGGTCAATCTAGTGCAAGTAAAGTAAATGTATACCAGAAAGTAAATGAAGCAATTTAATCAATCACACAAGCACCAGAAAGTAGTAAGGAGAGGGTGACATGCAGATATGTTATCGAGGTTCGACCAATTACCTACGTGCTCGCCTTAGGTAACAAGCACAAGAATTACCATTATAACGTGCTCACTTAAACGGGTGGATCGACACCTATACAAACTAAGTCAATTAGCACAAGGCCAATTTCAACCTTTACACCAATCCTTACAGGGTTGGATTACCGCCCCTCAGACCACGCCTGGAATCACTCAAATTTACAATCAAATGGTACAATATAAAAGAGCTTTCACATAAAGCAGATTTGTACCCAAATGCGTTCAATCACATACACCACAAATAATTTAATATGTAAGCTCAGTGTGGTCTAAATAGTTCAACTCTCAAATATATATTCTATCAGTGTAATGCGTATGTGTGAGTGTCAACAAGCAATCTTTGTATTTCAAGATGTTCTTAATCAAGGTGCTCAAACAAAGATATCACTCAACTTTCAAATATTCCAAAGTGCAGAATATATCAATCACATGAATAGTGTATATGCTTGGTTTGCAAGATATATGTAATCTTTGTATTCAGCAAAATGATATGTATTTGAATAAATATTGCAACAAAGACCAATATCACAAACACAAATATCTTTTCACAAATATATCAATGTAAATCCCGCATGATATTTGAGTAAGTTTAGAAAACGTTTTGCAACCCAAAAAAAATACAAAACTTTCGAAGCTATTGCAACGAAAATGCAATACTTAGAAGTTTAGCAAAGTCTTCTTAGGATAGGCTTATGAGAAAAGCCCCCTAAGAACACTTAGGTAATGCTCTCGAAAAAAATCGGTTCAAACAATCAAACAATGAGAGCAAACCTTTTTGTATGAACACTCAAAACACTTACAAAGGATTTTTGAACTTGAGAAGGTAAGCTAGAGTTGTGTGAGTGAGAATATGAGCAGTAGGAATAGAAGAGAGTGTTAGCTTTGGTGCAATCCCAAGAGGGGGGGGGGGTGAATTGGGTATTTAAAATTTATCGCCTTGGTTAAACCGGATAAGTAGTATTACTTAACCTAGGGTCTATGCAAATGTAAACCTAATCATTCACAATATAACATACACGTGCAGTAAGTAAATTGCAGAAATGTAAAGAACACGCACGATATGTTATCGAGGTTCGACCAATTGTGCCTACGTCCCTGCCTCTAGCTCGCAAGCCAGAGGATTCCACTAATTGCTCACTTAAGGGTGGAGCGACACCGATTACAACCAGGTCAAATTAACACAGGACTGACCTTAACCTTAATCAGGTCAATTAGCGGGGCTGACCTCAACCTGCACACTTTAACAGGACGACGCACCTAGCTTTCCTAACCAGGTCTAAGCCAATCTGGGACTATTCCAGGGCTAGTCTCCCTCTTTAGGCTTGTTCCTGGAAATACAACAGATGTGTATAAAATTTGTACATGAAAATATGCTTCTAGAAAAGCAGATGTGTGCACCAATACAGCTTAATCAATAATGCAAGCACGAATGAAATGTAGATATGCTCAGTGCTCTAATGTGTGCAAAACACTCAGTCACGTGTAAGCTTTCAGTTCAGATCTAGAGTGTATATCCAAACAATATTTAAAACACATTATTCGAATATCACAAAATCAGATCAGGGTTTCAAATATGCTAAGCAAGATAAATCAAACAAACTCAATAGGATATTTCAATGTCTAAAGCACAATGGAGTTGTTTGAAAGATTAGCTTTTTGCAAAAGGATTTTTTCACACAAAATTTAGGTTTAGGTAACTTGCAACTATAATGCAAGAACCACAAACCTCAAAGTCTTCCCATACAAGATTTATCAAATGAAATCTATGGAAGAACTTTAGGCTATACTCTCAAATAAAATCAATCAAACTTTATACCAAGAGAGAGTATTAGCTAGAGAGATTACGCGCTATAGCCTTATAAAAATACTCACAATGCTTAGAGAAATCAAGATTGAAGAGTATATGAGTGTTTACAAGAAGTATTTGGCTAATATATGGTTTTGAGAGTTGATAGACTTTTGCCCTAATCAAGTTTGCTAATACCCTCTTGATTTTCACAAGTGATCTCATATATATAGACATGGGGGGAAATATGACCGTTGGGGGCCTATTAGGAATTATTAGAAAAGTTTAATGACATTTAAAACATTTTAACCCTGTTTAAAAAATATTTAATCGCGGTAAAAATCAGGACAACGCGAGAGGTCCGATCGACCAGAAATGTTTCGGTCGACCAGGTCTTATATGGTTCGGTCGACCAGGGGAATTTTGAACTAAGGGCTCAGTCGACCAGGAGAGGGCGATTTCTCAATTTTCTGAGGTTTGGTTGACCAGACCAATTTGAACTGGCTGGTTCGGTCAACCAAACCGCTAGGATTTCTCCCGAGGACCCTCGGTCGACCAAGTAGTTGGAGTACAAAAGTGGCTCGATCGACCAGATGGTCAAAATGTTGACCCAGGGAGGTTTCAGTCGATCGGAGCTGTTTGAATTACCTAGTTCGATCGACCAGGACCTTGGTCAACTGTTGACCTGGACCTGGGTTCGGTCGATCAGGGCACAAATGAACTATAGGGTTCGGTCGACCGGACTGAGGACAAATTGTTGACCCAAGCCGGATTTGGTTAACTGAAAGTGCACAATGTGTGCATTTCGATCCTATTTCATGCATCGAACACCCTATTCAAAATTCTAACACATGCATGTGCAATAGTGAGTGTCCTAGGGTCATTTCTGGGTCCTTTTAAAGACACCGAAAAAATCCGGTGTAGGTACCTAAAGTCCAACTAAGGTCGATTTGAGCATACCTACCTATCATGCATGATGCAAATTATTACAAGCCATATGGGTGTACAGTCCATAATAAAAATACATCCTAGAATGAAGAAACAGAATAATAAATACAAATGCAGTACAAGATTATTCATTCATCGGCACGAACACCGCATGCCATCATGATAAGTCTTTTAGTCCTGAAGCGCGCACAAGTTGAAACTGCATGCGATTCTTAGTACAACCATTAGTACCAAAAGTATTTGTCATAATCAAAACTGGGTGTGACCAATCAAGTCAGCAGAGAGTATTTTTGCTTAAGAGAAAATTTTTAATCTTCTTTGCTAATCAAGTTCCTAATTTTCCCAAATGAAGGGGTATATATAGACACCCCATGAATTATGACCGTTGGGGACCTATTAGGAATTATTAGAAAAGTTTAATGACCTTTTAATTTGTTTAACCCTATTTTAAAAAATTAACTGTAGTAAAAAAAATCAGGGCAACCCGAGAGGTCTGCTCGACCAGAACAAGTTCGGTCGACTGAAGTTCTTGAGGTTCGGTCGACTGGGCAAGAAATGAACTGTATGGTCGGTCGATTGAAAGTGCCTATCCAAAGGGTGATTTTCCATTTCTCTGAGGTTTGGTCGACCAGGCCATTTTGAACTAAATGGTTCGGTCGACTAGACAGTTGGGATTTCTCCCGAGGGCCCTCGGTCGACCAGGTAGTTGGTATACATTTTTGGCTCGGTCGACCAGATGATCAATTTGTTGACCTTAGGAGGTTTCGGTCGACTGGGGATTTTGAACTACCCTGGTTCGGTTGATCGGGGCCTTGGTCAACTATTGACCCAGGCCAATTTCGGTCGACCGAGGCAGAATGAACTGTCAAGGTTGGTCGACCGAAAGTGCACAATGTGTTCATTTCGGTCTTGTTATAATCCACTCAAACCCTAATCAAGTGCCTAACATTCATAGGTGCAATGGTGAGTGTCCTAAGATCATTTTTGGGTCCTTTTGAAGACATCGAAAAAATCCAATATCGGTCGACCGAAGGACAAACCCTAAGTTCATTCTAAGGTCATTTTCATTTTGAGCATTGTGAGCTTACGTATTAAAACATGCATGTGATGTGTGTGAGCTTATTACAAACCAAAGACCCTAAATTACTATTACAAACTAATTACACAACTGAATTACAATTGAAAACAAGAATTGATCTTCAAGCTTTGTTTGCTTTACGTGCATCTTGATCTTGACAATTGAGATTCCTGCACATAGTCTCAAATACACATTAGATACAATGAGTGTTTGTCATAATCAAAATCGGGCGTGACCTATAAGGTTAACACAATGGATATCATTTTGAAACAAAAAATGAAGGAGATATAGAATATATTTTAATTATGTCTACAATTTCAAACCATAAGATCATATTGGAAAAATTTTCATGTTTTTCATTTGGCCTATATTTTACAAAAATAAGGATGGTTGAATCAAATTTTATGCATTGGAAATGCTCCGAGCCAAGAAGTTTTATACTTTGGCATGATCGTTTTGGCCATCCTGGTTCAACTATGATGCGACAAATCATTAAAAATACACATGGACATCCATTAAAGGATCAGAAAGTTCTTTTACCTGGTGATTATATTTGTATTTCTTGTGGTCAAGAAAAGCTACTTGTTATAACTTCTCCATCTAAATTACCTTTGGAGTCTCCATCTTTTCTACAAAGAATACAAGGAAATATTTGTGGCCCAATCCATCCATCTTGTGGAATATTTCATGATTTTAATTGATGCTTCCACTCGATGGTCACATGTTTGTCTGCTTTCAACTCCTAATGTTGCTTTTGCTAAATTTCTTACTCAAATAATAAAGTTAAGATCAAGTTTTCCTGATCAACCCGTTCAGATTGTCCGTTTAGATAATGCACGTGAATTTTTTTCGAAAGCATTTTATGACTATTGCATGTCAATAGGAATAAGTGTTGAACATTCTATTGCACATGTTCATACACAAAATGGTTTTGTGGGATCCTTCATTAAGTATTTACAATTTATTGCTAGACCTATGCTTATGCGATCAAAGCTTCCTGCATCTACTTGGGGTCATGCTATAGTGCATGTTGCGTCTTTGATTAGAATTACACCAACTGCATATCACAAGTTTTCACCTTCACAGCTTGTGTTTAACCACTAACATAATATATCTCATCTTAGAATTTTTGGTTGTGTAGTATATGTTCCTATTCCACCTGCGCAATGCAGTAAGATGGGACCACAATGTTGGCTTGGTATTTACGTTGGTTTTGATTATCCTTCTATCATTAGATATCTTGAACCACTAACAAGTGATCTTTTTGGAATAAGATTTCTAGATTGTCAATTTAATGAATTAGTTTTCCCGTCATTAGGAGAAGGAAAAGGTAAAGGATTAAAAACACAAGAAATTTGTTGGAACACACCAACTTTGTCTAATCTTGATACACACACAAATCAATATGAACTTGAAGTTCAAAGAATAATTCATTTGCAGAATGCTGCAAATCAATTGCTAGATGTTTTGACAAACACCAAAAGGGTCACTCAATCACATGTTCAGGCCGCAAATATTCCTACCAGATTGATTGTTCCTGAACAATACCCGATGGGAATAACATCTAATGAATCTAAAATGCAACAGAAACGTGGTAGACCAATTGGTACAAATGATACTATTCCCTAAAAGAAAAAGGATTTGAATAAAAGTGACACTCCAAAAGAGGTCATTAACACTCAACAAGAGGTTAAAAGAAATATAGATCAACAATCCCATTTTTCCACATAAGTAACACCAGAAGTGTTTTCGGTACTGAAAAATTATGAGATCTAATTAAAATTTGGAAATATGCGGATAAGAAATGAAGTTGTTGTTGACAATGTGTTTGCATATGCGATTGCTTCAGAAATTATTAATGATAATGAGCTTGAACCTAAAGCTGTAGAAGAATGTCGATATCGAAATGATTGGACAAAATGGAAAGGAGCAATACAGGTTGAACTGGACTCATTAGCCAAATGTAAGGTATTTGGACCAGTTGTCCAAACACCTGAAAATGTCAAATCTATTGGGTGTAAATGAGTTTTTGTGCGTAAAAGAAATGAAATGAATGAAATTGTGAGATACAAGGCGCGTCTTGTAGCACAAGGTTTCTCACAAAGGCCTGGTATAGATTATGATGAGACTTATTCCCTTGTTATGGATGAAGTTACTTTTAGATTTTTTATTAGTTTAACAGTTTGTGAAAGACTTGACATTCACCTCATAGACGTAGTAACAACCAACTCGTATGGCTCATTGGATAATGACAGATATATGAAAATCCCTGAAGGATTTAAAATTCTTGAAGCATATAATCTAAATCAACGACAAATGTATTCTGTTAAATTGCAAAGATCCTTGTATGGATTGAAGTAATCTGGACGAATGTGGTATAATCGTCTAAGTGAATATTTGTTGAAAATTGGATAAGAAAATAATCTTATTTTTCCTTGTAGACCTGGAAAAATGGATAAAAATCCATTAATCCGAACCACATTTGACCCATTTTAACTGACTTATAACTATCCGTTTGCTAAACAAGTTGAATATGATTTTTCATTTTCATATCCGCCTCCTTAGCGGGTCGGGTTGGGTTTATTCGGAGGATATCCGCCAACCCGCTTACATTAGTAACCTTAGAAAGCCCAACAGGCTATAGCCAAAGTCCAAAGACTCCAACCCAGCCAGCTTAGTGAGCCCACTACCCAATTGCCCATGGACGCACGACCCACACACCCCACTCGGCCCCTCCCAATCCAATCCTAGGCCAACCGACCCAACCCTAAATCCCTAATCACCTAATGCTAATAACCCTATTCAATTCGAGCCCTAGCTGCCTACTACCCTATTTGATTCTTCATTTGAGCATGATGAGCATCTCTATTCAGAGAGCCAGCACGAGAGGAGAGAGTGACTAAGTGAGTGACCCTTCATTCTGGCCTTCTTCTTTGACTCTTCGAAGCCCTTTGGCCTTCGTGAGTTGGTCTTCCACACTACAAACCAACAGGAGCCCTTCCCGAGTTCGTTACTTCGTCAGGAGCTTCGCGAGTTCATCATGGACATTTTCAAACTAGAAGGAGCTCCTCGCAAGCTCGTCTTTGAGGGTTTGTGAGTTCATGAGTTCATCTGCAACGAAGTTCAAATTTGTAAGTATTCTTCTTCTTCTTCTTCTACAATTCTGTTTTTTGGTTTCCTTGTTCATCAGTTTTTTAGTATGTTTAGCAGCATTGTTTGGGATTTTCACTTTTTGTTTTAACCTTAATGAAGGGGAGCTTGAGGAACTCTCTCATGTGGTTCTAGGATTCTTCTTGTTATTACCATTGTGGGGATTTTAAGATTGGTGTTTGGATAATTATGGTGTTTTCTCTTGTAAATGATTCTGTACTCACCTGAACACATCTTATCATTTTTTTCATCTTGCCAATAAATTGTGGAGAGCTAAAGTTCCTTCAAAGTAAAGGTGTTGTGTAGATCACCATTCTTGATAGGGTTAACACCAACGATTTGTTGTAGCCTTGTAGGTTGAGAGACCTTATTAGGCTTTATGTTCAGATATTTGTGTCATGTGTAGCTATGGTAATAAGGACCGTGCTCATTTATTCTCAGTACCGTGGCTTGGTGTCTTTGGAATAAGATTTTTGGCCTATTGGGAAGTGTTACGGGTGCCTTTATTCTTTGGAGGATTTCTTGGTGGTTGAATTTAGAGATTTTGGAAGGTGTGGAATTCTACTTTCATTGTTATTTTGGTTATTTGGTTGGAGAGAAATGCCCTGATTTTTTGAGACCATGGGTCTTCTATGGACTTGATTTGGGATTGGATGCTCAATAAAGGTGTTTTGGCATTACTGGTGTTACTGAGAGTCACCACGATGGATTGGCTCAAACCTAGTTTGGGTGGTCTTCTTGTATTAGCATTTTCTATTTCTTTTCTTCTCTTAAAAAATTTCACTTTTTACAATATCATGTTTCGTTACATGTTTGTTAAAATGTCCAAGTGGTGATTAGTCTCTATTTTTTTTTTGTTATCTAAGCTCCTGGTCAACTGGAAAACAAAGGCAATTTATTACTAATATTATTCTAAATATAAATCCATTTTCTCTTTAAAAATTTAAGCTAGTAATACTATTGCAATTTTTTTTTTTGGCTTTCTCTGCTCTGTTAAATGGAGCCAAAGGCCTTATTTTGAAGAGTCCTCAATTTGAAATGTCATCATTTAGGTATTTCCATGGGCACAAAGGCAATGTGCCTTTTGAGTGCAAAATTTTCAAATGGAACTAAAGATCTTATTTTGAAGAATTCACCTTTTGGAACATCATGCTTTCTTGAATGAAGCTTGTTAAAATGCATAAGTGGCAAATCATTCTTTAGAATTGACATTATTGTGCCTTTTGATTGCAAAATTTTCAGAAATTTCTTGGGACTAATATATTATGTTTGAGTTTAAGTTTCTATTTTGAGTTGGATTAGGACTAATTTATTATGTTTTATTGTTTATAGTTTTACTTGTATGAATCAAGAGTTGTTAATTAGTATAAATGATTGAATGATTGATATAGTTTCTAAAAAAATTAATACACAAACTAATCGCAAGTTACCGTATACAACTTAAATTATTATGACAAAAAATAAATTATTAATAAAATTATATTTGAGAATGACGGATTATCCGCCCATCCGCCATGAATTATCCGACCTGAAACCACTTAATCCACCACTTAAACGAGTTGAATATGAATTATGATTTTTTCACCTGATAATCCGCCTTATCCGCCACAAATAAACCGACCCGATCCGCTTTGCTAGGTCTATGTGTTTTTATCAAGAAGATAAATTCTGGATTTGCTATAGTCGTAGTTTATGTTGATGACATAAACATAGCAGGTACTCTAGAAGTGATCTCAACGACTGCTGATTACTTAATGAAAGAATTTGAAATGAAGGATCTTGAGAAGACAAAATTTTGTCTTGGTTTTCAAGTTGAACATTTAACAAGTGGAATTCTTATTCATCAATCATCTTATATAGAAAAAAATCTTGAAACAATTTTATATGGATAAATCTTATCCATTAAGCTCCTCGATGGTTGTTCGTTCACTTGATGTGAAAAAGGATCTTTTTCGTCCTCGAGAAGATGATGAAGAAATCTATGACGCCCCGATTTTTGTATAATTTTTTTTCTCAATAATAAATAAATAATCACTCGTCATCCACAACATCCACAAATCGGCTACATCAACAATCCTACTATCATTCATACGATCCGACTCGCATTGGGTACGGTAAAACGTTATTTTATTATATAACCTAACAACGGAAGACAGTGTATTTATATCATTCAGAATACAATTCTCAGAGTATCAACATATACATATACACAATACTATCTCATACCCAAAAACAATATAACCCTAGGGAATCACACCTCCCTAGTCCACCAAAAACTCACCCTTTGTGTCAGGGTTCTTGCTCCCTACTATCATGGAGCTCTATCACCCGGTCGATCTCTATTCCCTGAAAAATTTAGATAATTTGGGTGAGACACATCTCAGTAAGAAGGAATAAATTATTCACAGTGTGTGGCCATATGAGTTCAGTTATAATACACTTTACTTTTCAAACCATCGTTTCATATGAGAAAATATACTGATATACACATTTTCATAATCATATAGATATACAACACAAGCTTTTATAAACTTTAAAACCAATTCTTAAATTCATTAATTTCCAACACATATTTACCGCGAAGTTCTTGAGAATAAGGAAGATTACCCGCTCATACAGGTAGCTTCCCTCTGCCCTAATACGTTATGCAGTTAGGAATGACCACATCTGATACCTATCAGGGCACTCACCTTACTCAGTAAGCCCTCAGACGGAGAGTTTCACTTCGCCTCAATTATTTATGTCATTAACTCACACAATTCGTTTCTCATATTTAACATTTTTTATTTCTCAATTTTTATTCTTTCTTTCATTTATCATTTTAGCCAATTTTATCATTCTTTCACTTTCCATTTTCATTTTACTTTTCGGCTCATAAGTATCCTTGGTATCAATTACCAACATCACGTTTGTAACTCATGGCCACCTTGAGGATCTTTCTATCCACGCCATGCTTCCCCCCATGGTCAAGGTTGTGCAACCCGAAGGTTGGATCTAACCGCAGTTGGCCGACCCGATTAGATCAAATATCACATCACATATCGCATCTGTAGTACGACTGACCGGCTTATAACCCTGATCAGGACTCAGGGGGCCCAACAACCCTACAAAATGGCTTAGTCGACTGTCACACCACACGCTCCAAGAGTCCGTGTGGTTGCACTAACACTACTAGCAACTGTACCGTGCTCAATATCATAACCATCCATCAGGGTTCACTACCACATACCCACAATCATTATGCGGTATTGACATTTCATCAATCATGTTTCAGTACATCACAATTTAGTTCAATATAAATATTCTCATCATTTTCTGTGCACATTTCATCATCTCGTAATATCATATATCATATTTCACGTATTTTTCATATTTTCCTAAAATACTCATATCAACAATTTGTACAAACTCATTTCTCATGCGAATAATTTTCACTCGCAAATAAATACCACATTTGATTATTTTCCAATATCAGAAATTCACAAAATCTCATCTTTCAGGCAAAACATTTCTACTCATATATAAATACTATATTTCATTATTTTTCACTAATCACATCAATAATTCTCATTTCAATATTTTTTCAGAAATTACTCATCGTTATATTTCACACTCCAAAATATCACAATTTAAAATTACTCAAATGCCACACAATTTATCTGATATTTATATCATAATAATTTCAGAACAAAATACCATAAACACATTTTCACATATTAATTTAAACAGTAATTCTAAAAATACTGCTATAATTTATTCCTCTTACCTGACTTATTGAGAGACTCGTTAACACCCAGATTCTACGCCCTTGGCGCTCGAAACTCAAATCCTGAAATTCACATTTTTTCTCGATTAATTAACTCATTTCTCCCAAAACCATACTCAACTAACCTTCTCTAAGCTCCGTATACCTCAAATTATCATTTAAACTATTATTTAACACTTCCACTTAATTTTTTGAATTTTACCTGTGGGTCCCAAAATTACACTCGCGACACTCACCCGGACCCTAAAATTCAGAAATCCTACTTTAACCCTAGATGCTCAATATTTTAGTATTTCTAAATTAATACTAATTAACTAAAAATAAGCCCCTTAATAACCCCTGTACCCTAAATTTGGGGTTTTGGCCATGATGACCCCACGAGAATTCCGTCCCGCTAGACTTGTAGATAATCATCCCTAGATTCTCGTGGTGGTGTCCGTTCGTTGATTGAGCTTGTAATTTTAAGAAATTAAAGAAAAAAAGGAAAAATTAGTTTACCCCAGGAGATACGTCTACGCCGCTCCTACCACCGATCCGCTCTAGTAGAAATGACGGCAGCGGAGAATGTAGTCCAGTGGTATCTTCCGATTTTCAATCGGGCGAAAATCTGCCATGAAATCGAGGAGAGAGGGAGAGAGAATGAGAGGAGAGAGAGAGAGAGAGTGTGTTCGCGCAGGAACAGAAGAGAAAAGAAGAAGAAGAAGAAGAAGAAGAAGAAGAAAACAAAAAAATAAAATAAAAATCAAACCTACTGAAGCTTCTAGCTTCAGGAGAGTTATAATAATAATAATAATAATAATAATAATATATTTTATTAATAAAAATAAAAATAAATTTTAATTATTATATTATTTTTTTAAATCTGATTAATTAATTAATTAATTATTATATATATATTTTTTTTGCGAATCACTCTACTAATTTTTTATTGCCCTTTTTGGGGTTGTTACAAAATGCTTGGTCCTGAAGTACCCTATCTTAGTGCAAATGGAGCACTCTTGTATCTTATAAATTGCACTAAACCAGATATATCTTTTGCGGTAAATTTGCTGGTAAGGCTTAGTTCTACACCAATTCAAAGACATTGGAATGGAGCAAAACATGTTCTTCATTATCTCCGCGGCACATCTGATATGAGTGTGTTTTACCCAAAGGGAGTAAAGTTTGTGTTGAAAGGATATGCTGATACTAGATATCTTTCTAATCATTATAAAGCTCGATCACAAACGGGTTATATTTTTACATGTGGTGATACTACTATCTTATGGTGATCTATAAAGCAAACGATCACTGCTACCTCTTCAAACCATTCAAAAATATTGGTAGTTCATGAAGCAAGCTGTGAATGTGTATGGTTAAGAACTATAATCCAACACATTAAAGGGACAAATGGATTATCACTGGAGAATGACAAACCAACAATATTGTATGAGGACAATGCAACATGTATTGCACAAATCAAAGGTGGGTACATAAAAGGTGATAGAACTAAACATATTTTACTAAAGTTCTTTTACACTCATGAACTTCTGAAGAAAGGAGATGTTGACATTTGCAAAATTCATTCAGGTGACAACTCAGCAGATCTATTCATAAAAGCATCGCCAACTTCAATTTTCAAAAAACATGTACATAACATTGGAATGCGACAACTTAAGGATATTTCTTAATTGATTATATTTTTGAGAGGAAGTATAAATACTGTACTTTTTTTCCTTCGTTAAGGTTTTGTCCCGCAGGGTTTTCCTTAGCAAAGGTTTTAACGAGGCATATTCATAGTGTATAGTCATCTAAGGGGAAGTGTTGTACAACGTGTATATTATACATGTGGATGACTATCTTGAAAATATGTTAAACTTTTGGTATGCTCACATAATGGTTAATTATGGAATTAACCTTTGAGATGCCAATATAATCTTTGCCTATATAAGGACATGTTTTATAACCAAAATGAAGAAAAAAAAAATGATAAACAACATCTAGTTCCTGAAAAATTAGACTGTTAAATTTCTATGGTTCTAAATTTCTTTACTTTAATTTTTCTATAATTCTCTCTTTATTTCATTTACATCATTATGATAATTAAACCAATTTTTTTTTTAATTGAAGTGGAGTTAGTGAGTTGCATTATAAATGGAGAAAAGTTGGATGGTTTTTATGACCTTAATCTTAAAAAATAATTATATTGTTACTTTAAAATAAGTATTAATAATTTTTAATGAAATTTATTCCCTGAATTAAAAACAATGATACTTGCGCGTGTAGGTGTGTGAAAGTTATTAGTAATAATGGGTGGTAAATACTAAGTAGGATTTACATAACTAAATTGTTCATTTAAAATAAAATTTTTTCAATATACAAATTGATTTTTAAAATATTAGTTGTACTATGCGCCTTCATTTCCAAATTTATTATTTTTTTTAGAAAAATGAGAAATTATGACAATTTTTATTTAAAAAAAAATTAAAATTAATTTTTTATTAAGTTTTTAATATACATATTATTCATAAAATATTGTTATTGATGTCAAAAATTGAACTTGATCTTCATATCGATAGAATGTGAGGATCACCTACAATTAAGGGAAAAATGGAATTTCAGATATCTCATGGCCTTTGGAAGCCATCTCTAGCTCAAGTTAGTATCACAATGATATATAGGCCATGTAATTATAGTATGATATCTTCACGTTCTTTAGAGTGCCCACAAAGAATCCCCTTTTATGAAAGAAATATTCTTTTATTATTCCATGCCAAGTAACTTTAAGTTGTAAGAAGTTATATTGTTTTAAAGGGTTCCTCTCTTATTTTCTCTTTGTTTTTAAGAGTTACACTCCTTTCACCGATCATTAATTAAGTTCTTAATTTATACTTGCCGACATCTAATTTAAGAGACATGTTTTGTTAACAACTATTTTGATGATCATTTTGAAAAATAAGTATAAAAAACGAAATCATTGGTTATTTGACTCACTTTTTTATTTTAGAAAATGGACTCATCACTTTTTTTTTGGATACCCTGGGTTCCCGGGCTTGCATGCCAGACTAATCCCACGCCTACTCCAGTTGTCCTCTCAGCCAACATGTAGGAGGTAAATCGCGAATGTGCACTGCAGGCGGAAGGGTTTGAATCCCAGACTTCACCTTTGTCTAAAACTGTTTGGTGAACCTCCTTACTACATGAGCTTATGCCTGGGGGAACTCACCATTTTATTTTAATTTTTGAAAGGACAAAATAAAGAAGTTCTTTTTCAAAGAAAGCAAGCTTGAGAGTACAATTGTGAATAGGGAAGGTAATCCTTTAAGTCCTTTCAAGTGGAATTAAGCCTCTGTTTGAGAGCACTTTAAAAAAAGCATTGATAGCAACTTATCACTTAAAATAAGCACTTTTACAAAAAAAAGAAAAAAGAAAAAAAAGGTGGCATTTGACATGCATTACAACAAACACTTATTGCAATGAGTGCTTTTTCAGAACCACTTTTTTTAGAACTATTTAACTGAATTTTGAGAAACAATCTAAGGGATTGTATGGAATCACCTATGCAAAAATACTTTTCAAGAAAGTATTGAATTTAATTAAGTGTTGATAATAAGTGGTGAATTGAAAATGTACTAAGAGTTACAAGTGGTATTTGGTTATGGCTAAAATAAGTGGTATCTAGATACTTACTTTTATTATAGGGTATTATATGATTATTTTTAGACATTTTAATAAAAAATATTATTATTATTAATTAAAATTTTCATTAATAATCACTTTAATTATTTATAATTAAAATTTAACTATTTCTATTTTAAAAATAATATAAGATTATTATTTTTAGTTAATAATAATCTTATTATTAGTGTATATTTATAATATATTACTATCACATTAAATTATGATAAAAAATTTAAAATTTTAATTGACTTAATGTTAATTTAAATTAATAAATAGTTTTTTTTCATTTAATAATTCAATTATAATAACTAATATGTATTTTTAAATATGTTTAAAATAAAAATATTAATGTCTTATAATTAAAATTTTAAATGATAATTATATTAATTTTCTAATTAAAATTGAAATATTTCCTATTAGCGAAACTAATATAATACTATTTATTAGTTAACAATAATCATGTTATTAATGTATATTTATAATATATTATTATGACATTAATTTATGTAGAAAATAACATTAGTAACTAAATTTAAATTTTTTAGTTTATTTATTGTTAATTTAAATTTATAGATGATTTTTTTATTCATTCTAAAATTCAATTATATTTTATTAATAATTAATAGGTTATAATGAATGATAAAATAATACATGATTAATTTTTAATTAACAATTTTGTTGACCTCATAGGTTACACTCGATTTTGATAAAGACAAATACTCAAGTATTTGATGGTTATCTAGTTTATGTGTAGGTTTATATTCGCAGATACTTTGATGACACATGAAGTAGAGCATGAAGACCCTAATGATCATTTTATGTTGTAATTCATTATTATTCAATTTGGGTCGGTAATAGTAATTAGGGAAAAATGTCTGTAATAATCAATGCATTACATGCATGATCTGATAGATAAGCTCAAAAAGACCTAGATTGACCTTAGGTCCCCCATGCATACATAAAAGAGTGCCCTATTAAAATTAAGTGAATCATCATATGAATAGGGACAACATTATAAAGTGAAAATGACAGAAAAAGCCCAAATTGGCATGTTCGGTCGATCGAACCCCACCGGGTCAACAAGTTGATCGCTCGATCGACTGACCAGAAGTATATAGGCATGTTCTGGTCGACCGAACCTCCCTGGGTCAACAAGTTGACTACTCAGTTAACCGACCAGAAATATATAGGCAAGCCCTGGTCGACTGAACCTCCCTAGGTTAACAAGTTGACCGCTCGGTCCATTGACCAGAAACCTATTGGCAACGCCCTAGTCGACCGAACTCCCACGTGGGAATTTCCAATTGCTTGGTCGACCGAACCGCACAAATTTGGAAAATCGCCTTTGAAACCCTCAAGTACGGTTGACCATCTTTCTAGTTTAAAATACTCTCGGTCGACTGAATTCAGACACTCCATCAACCGAACCTTAAGTGTGGTCAACCGGTGCTCTCGGGTTGGCGAATTTTACTGAAATTAAAAACACTATTATTTTTATTAACCTCACTTAAATTTTTTTTCTAAAATAACTAATATGTCATGAACGGTTATAATTCTGGGGAATTCTATATATACCCCTCATTTGCAAAAATTAGTCACCAATTAGCAATCTTAATTAGCAAAAATCCTCTAAAATTCAAAAGTTCCTACTCTTTTTTTTGAGCATCTTACACTCATTCTTACTCACTTTTATTGCTAAAATCACTTTGTAAGTGTGCTTGAGTGTTCTTCTCATTTGGTTTAAGCTCTCTCTTGTTCTTGTTAATTGAGATTATTTTGTTAGAGAGCAAAGCTTCAAGTGTTTCTAGGAGACTTTGTTAATAAGTCTTCCTTAAGAATACTTCATTGAGCTTTTGGGTTTTGCATTGTCATTGCAATACTCAAGTAGCTCATATTGTGTTTTGGTTTCTAAAATATTTTACAAATCATTTTCAAAAATATCGCTTGTGCTTATCTTTGAGAAGTACATTTTGAGATATTTGCTTGAGTGTTGAAAATCTTTGTTGCTAATAGATGATTTTTCTTCTTTATTCCAAAATTGAATTATTTTCATTAATAATTAATATGTTATAATATATAATAAAATAACGTATGGTCATTTTATAATGTATTTTTTAAAATTATAAAGTAGTCACTAAATTTTCTATATTTACAAAATTGAGCCCGCCTGTGACTAGTGCCACTTTTAAGTGGCCAAAAAACTATCTTAGATTGTTTATGAAAATTCACTTAAATAGTTATAAAAAATTTTGTTCTAGAAAAGCACTTATTGCAATAAGTATTTGTTGTAGTGTAAGCCAAATACCACTTTTTTTTTTTTTTTGTAAAAGTTTATTTTAAGTGATAAGTGCTATAGGTAATTTTTTTTTTAAGTTCTCTCAAAGCTTAGCATCCTAAAAAAACCATTCTATCAATAGTTACCCCTTTTTACCTTGTGTGCGTGTTTTTCTCCTTTAAGAAAAAAACATTTTTTGAAATAAAATATATATATGTCAAAATTTATGAAAAGAAATGGAGGCAGTAGGGAACAGTCGACCACCCCCCAGAGGTCTGACCTACCTCATTCTTGGACAAAATTGGTTAATCATCCCCTAAAAGGCATGCGACCACTTGCAGAGAACAACCCTTTTTATTTTTATTCTAGAATATATTATATCACCCAAAACCTTTTGAAAAGGCTTTCATTAGACATATGTAGAGGACTTAACGCACATGTCAATGGTTATGTTTAACCTAAATTTGATATAGACTTGGATGATTATATGTAAAAATGATTAGGGATGCGGCTCATATTTTGAGTGGAACACATGCACTGGAAAAAGCATCATGAAGCGAGGAACAAGAAAGCGCTGTGCAGGATGGCAAGTTTGAGGGAAAACCGTCGATGTTTTTAGGCAATTTTGTAGGGTATTCTTCGTGGCTTCAAACTGTTGATGGTTTGGCCTAAACTGTTGACGGTTATGCTTACGAATGTCATGGATTTTCAAATCGGAGATTAGTAGATTGGGAGTTTTTAGAGGATTTTCCTCCAAGGGATCGCTATAGAAGTGTTTTTGATTTACTAGAAGTCTTCTATACACATAGGATTAGTATTTAATCAATACTTGTAACCCTAGTTTGATACGCTTGATGTAAGCTTCACAAAGTTTGATGTAATTAAGCTTCATTGTGATAGTGAAAAACAGTCGCTGCTCCCGTGGACATAGGCAAATTGTCGAACCACGTAAATTCTTGTGTCTTTAGTTTATTGCTTTCATTCATTCTTAATGTTTAGGGATTGATAGTTCTGTATAGTTCACCGTTGAGTGCTTGTATTACTTTTTTCGGATTGTTTTGTGAGATTGTGTGAGGTCTTCCGCCACACGCACTCGAGAATAACAATTGGTATTAAAGCGCTGATTGTTACAGCAATAATTGGTGGTAGAGCTATTGGTTTGCAATGTCTAAGATTTCTTCTGCGAGGTTCGATGTTGGTAAGTTCAATGGAATGGGAAATTTCGGGCTTTGGCAGAGGAGGGTGGAGGACTTGCTAGTGCAGCAAGATATGGTGAAGGGTTTATATGGAAAGAAGCTGGAAGGCATGGATGGCACGAGTTGGAATGGAAGCAAGAACTATATCCACTATCAAGTTATGTTTGACCGATGACATGTTGTATCACGTCATGGATAAGGAATCGTTGGCTGTAGTTTGGATGAAACTAGAGCATCGGTACATGTCCAAGTCATTGACGAACAAGTTGTATCTTAAGCAAAAATTATATTGGCTTAAGATTGTAGAGGATTCAGACTTGACTCAGCACATCAAAAAATTCAAAAAGATCATTAGTGATCTAGGGCAAGTTGATGTGAAGTTTGAGAAAGAGGACAAAGTGTTGATGCTATTGAATTCCTTACCTATGTCACCTACATATGAAAATCTGGTTACAATGCTGACTTAAGGGAAAGAAACCCTGGAATTGGAGAACATCATGAGTGCATTGCTAGGGTTCCATTATAGGAAGAAGGCTAATGACGAGGGTTCACATGATGAAGGACTCATGGTGAAGGGTAATCAGGATCATGGGAGAGGCAAGTCCTAGAGTAAATCGAGTGGTAATAAAACTCAATCTCAGTCTAGGAGGAGAAAGGATGTTTGCTGTTTTAAGTGTAGGAAAATAGGGCACATAAAACTAGAGTGTATGGAGTAGGAGAAGGGGAAAGCAAAAACTCAAGAGGGTTCATCAAAATCCGCGAATGTAGTGGAAGAAGGAGACTCAGGGAGCAGTGATTGTGAGATGCTTTCTATTTCATCAGGTTCATAATACCTCACGAATTCTTGGATCTTGGATTCGGGATGTTCTTTTGACATGATGCTCAATAAAGCCTGTTTCGCCACTTACAGATTGGTGAGTTCTGCTTTCGTTCTAATGGGAAACAATGCTGTCTGCAAAGTTGTCAAAATGGGGGATATCAGAATCAATATATATATGATGGTGTAGTAAGGACATTATGTGGTGTAATGCATGTTCCGAATCTACGAAAAAATGTGATATCATTGGGAACTTTGGATTGTAACGGTCATAGTTTGAAATCTGAATGTGGGACAATGAAGGTGTGTGAAGTTGTCTTGATTGTAATGAGGGGATAGAGGATAGCAGGGAATCTCTATGCACTGCTAGGTAACACATTTGTAGGTGGAGCTGCAACTGAGAGTTCTAAGTTAAATAATGTTGGCTTATCTAGGTTTAATCCTATTTTGATAATGATAAATCAAGTCATTTAATTGTGCTATTAAGTGTGTATACAAGTATTAAGGTATTAAAGCACAATAACAAATACAATAATGCAAAGTCATGATGCATACAAGAAGATGACATTTTTCTATAATCATGGAACTTATGAAGTCCAAGCTTGAAGAATTAAGAGAATTTTTGTTATGTATATTGAAATTAGGATTCATGTAAGTACACCTCAATTGATCATTGTGACGAAGCTCTTAGGTGACTTAGTTGGACCCTAGGTACTTTTAAAATGATTGAAAAATATTTTATACAAGTACAAAATGTATTTCATAATGTTAAAATCATTTTTGGAATGAAATATGAAGGATTTTATAGTCTAGGAAGTTCGTGCGCTTAAGGCAGAGTTCTAAGTCGACCGAATGAGTATTGTCTTAACATTGGTCTGGTTCTAGGTGGTTTGGGTTACCAAACCTCAGGGTTCAGTCAACTAAATGGCTATTGCCTATTTTAATTTCCAGATTCAATTGGCTCGGGAGACTGAACCTCAAGGTTCAGTTGACCGAATGACTATTATTGGCCTTACAACGCTTAAAATCTTGTTATCTTATTTTGATGCTAACAAACAAGTGAAATTTAATGTATTTGTGTGAGTAATGATATTTCAGGGTTCATATATGTATAAAGTAAGGTCAAAGTGCTTACAAGGATCAAATGAAGCTTAAATGAGCCAAGACATGAATTACTTGTTGAAGAACATGAGGACATGAATAAGTTGTTGAAAGCCAAGGCATATTAAAGTCAAAAGATCCAAAGAAAGGCAAAGTAAGAAAGCTTAAAGAATATGGAAGCTTTAAGAAAAGATGGATTCAATCCAAGGACAAAGCATGAAGACTTAAGAACTTAGAATGTTAATATTTTAGAAGTCTCATGTAAGTGCTTTAATGTTTAAAATATCGTTTGAAATATTTTGAAACTCTTAGGTTAACTTATTAGACCTAGATACTTTTTAAAATACCTGAATAATATTTTTATAAGGTCAAAAATTATTTTAAAAAGGTTAGAATCATTTTTGGAATAAAGAGCACCAAAAAGAGTTTTTCCCAAATGCTGTCAGTTTTTATACAGCCGCATTGAGGTGAATTTGTCTCTATCAAAAACTCATTAGTTTAAATAGTGGTTAACATTAAAGTTGTAGGATTTTCTCTTAGCTTTCTTTTGACACCAAGAACACCTAATTTGGAGTTATACAGAAAAATTTATGGCCAAAACACTGAAATGGGGTCACTGCTGTCAGACATTTAAACACTGTTCAACGGGCAAATTTTTAAAATTCTAATGTTTTAAATTATAGCCGTTTGAACCTTAAATATTCTAATAAATAGGGAAATTCTTTAAGGAAACTTTTGCAAGTTTGAAAGCCTATAAATACATTGTTTTGTAAAACGAAATAAAAACCCAAGAATTGAAAAATCTGTTTTGAGGAGCTGAAAGTACTCTTGTTCTTCTTAAGTTCTCTTACTCACTCATTGAAAAATTCTTTTGCTGAGAACTCTGAAGTACTGATCCTTCTTCCTTTGAATTCCTACTGCTAATCCTCTTCTAAGAAGGATTTTGGTGAATTCTACACTTGAGCTTCATTCTATTTCCTATTGATATTTTACATTTAAGTATATAGTGCTGAAATTGTACTAACTTGCTCTTTGAGAGAGTATACTTGTACGCAGATTTTATCTTATGTTTCTTGTAGTTCATTGACGTTCCAAGGTGTTTGGATCGTTGGCTAAGTAAGAGGATATTGCTTAGAGAGGCGGACTCTAGCCTATGTAAGGAGTGACCGAACGAGGGAATATCGTTTGGAGAAGGTAGGCTCTAGCCTTAACCAAGGAATGTTGTAATTAGTTTTGTTCCACCCGTCAATGGAACAGGTTTAGTGAATCCTTTGGTGGTTTGCCAAAGGCAAGGACGTAGGCTGGGTATAAGCCGAACCTCGTAAAAATCTCCGTCTCACTCTCTTTTTCCCTATTTTTTATTTTCAGTACATGTTTAAAATTGCGTGGATGATTTAAATTGAAAATCAAATATACTACGCACATTTGAAAATCAAGTAAACTTAAAGATTAATTTTGATTTGGGTTGCGAAAACCGAAAGGGAGTACGTTGGTGAAACCATATCTTGCGGAAACCATATGGGAGTACGTTTCTTGGTTAAACACTCAAAGATGAATTAACTGAAAGTTTATTTGAGTTTTGAATATTTGGAAAGAGTGATTGAATGCTGTATTGAACATCATATTAAGCAAATCCATATATACAGGGCTTGATTAAAATTTATATCTAGGGCTTACTACAAAAGCTTTATTGTGTTTGTGAAAGGATTGTTGAATATTAAATTACATTCTTCATAAAGTTTTCAAATTCATAATCACGGGGCTTATATAAACAAACAAACAATCTCAAGATTTTATATTACCAAAGTGCTAAAAACTTTATATCTTGGTTTGGTTGTTTGATGTTTAACTTGTATTTGGCAATTAAATTGATTGTTTGGTTTGAAGATTGTGTTTAATTGATTGGTTGTTTAATTGTGTTATTGATTGGACAAAAGAACTAAGTTCTTGTGTGTTTGGTGAAATTAAACAAACAAGTTAAAGAATTGGTTAAGTGTTTAAAGAAGTTAAGGATTCTTAAAAGAAGTTAAAAGAAATTTTTAAAAGCTAATTCACCCCCCCTCTTGGGAAGCTATTCCTAATTTCAATTGTCTATTTTGGAAATTCCAAGTTTAAATGGTTCGGGTGACCGAACACAAAGTTTAGTCTACTGAAGCTCGTGCGATACTTATCACAACAACCATAAAATCACAAAGTTTCTAAATTATCAAGATACTAGACATACCCAATGACTAGAATTAATTATTATATATAAAGACCTAGCCCTAAACATGTTTAACACATTGATTGATTGTGATTAACGCTGCAAACTGCTGAGAAATTTTCGGAGTTCGTTTTTCAAGCTTATTGCTTTTCAAAAACCTGAAAAACCCTAGATGCTCTTCAAACTTCGTTTCAATATTCTTCTAAGAGTGTATTAGATCTTTGATTTGTGTACATTTCTACTCTATTTAGAGAGTTTATCTGTACAACTCTGCTACTATCATTTATTTGTATCCTGATGATTCTGGGATTGCATCGTTGACAAGTGAAAGATGTTTTTTGCTTGAGAGGTTTCTCCACCTATTGAAGGAGAGAGGCCACTTTGCCTAGTGAAGGAGAGAGACTACTCCGCCTAAATAAAGGATAGAGGCAACTCTGCTTAAGTAATAAAAAGAGGCAACTTCGCCTATTGAAGGAGGGTATGTAAAAGGCTTTTCCGCCTACTAAAAGAGAGATGATTCTCCACCTATTGAAGGAGGTATAGTGGAATTCTCAAGCGGGTTGCTTGAAGCAAGAATGTAGGCACGGATCGCTGAACCTTGTAAAAATTTGGTGTCACTCTCTTTTCTTTAACTCTTTCATATTTAAGCATATTGACATTGATTTTTATCTATTGTGAATATTATTTTCATTGTGTTGTTTAATCACTTGTTAGAATCATAGCAAAAACTACTTTATAGTTAAACATATTTATATTGATATTTATCTACTGTGAATACTGTTATTATTGTGAAGTTTGATCATGTATTGAAATTATAGCATAACTCTTTCATATTTAAGGATATCTATATTGATATATTTATTTGTTAAGAATACTGTTGTTATTGAAGTAGTTAGATCACTTGTGAAAATCACAATTAAAAATTGATTAAGCTTCCACATAAAAATTTTAAAAACCCAATTCACCTCCCTCTTGGGATGACAACTCAACTCACAATTGGTATCAGAGTCTAGTTACATTAAACCTGACAAGTTGTTTCAAAAAGATCTAATGGAAAACCTAAGTGTATCCCCTTTTGGTGAGGGTCAATCCTCCACAAGGCCTCCAATTTTTTGTGGTGTTAATTACACTTTTTTGGAAACAAAGAATGAGGATTTTTATTCAAACTATAGATTGGAGGGCTTGGAGAGTGATTGTATAAGGAAACTATGTGCCTACAAAAATGAATTTAATATGATAATGGCATGTAAGAGTGCTAAGGAGATTTACGAAAAGCTAGAAATCACATATGAAGGAACCGTAGACGTTAAGGATAGTTGTATAGACATGCTCACCAGTGAGTATGAAGCCTTTAAAATGACCCCTGATAAATCTATTTCTGGTATGTACACTAGGTTCACATACATTATAAATTCCCTTAACGCTCTTGGAAATACATACCCCACCTATGAGATAATTAGGAAAATACTTAGAAGACTTCCATCTATTTAGGAACCAAAGGCTACAGTCTTTGCTGAAGGTAAGAATTTAAAGGCAATGCCCCCAGACGAGCTCATATGTTCACTTCTCACGTATGAGATGACTATTAACGAATGAGCAAACGATCACCATAAAACCAAGAAATCCATTGTTCTCAAAGCTTCCAAGGCAAGCTTCTGTGATGAGGATGACTAAGAGATGGATAAAGATGACGTAGACCTTATTACCAAAAGACTTGGAAAGTTCTTTAAGAAGAATAAGAAATTCACGAGAAAATTTTGGGGCTCCAGGATGGATAAAGGAGAGTCAAGTAGAAGAGAGTCAAAAGTAGAACCACCTACTTGCTACTACTGCAAGGAGGTTAGACATATCAAACCGTAGTTTCCACTACTCAAAAAGGACTCTAAGAAGAAGAAGGCTATGAAGGCGACTACTTGGGACGATTCAAGCACAAGTAGTTTAGAAGGCGAATCAAATGATCAGGAGGTTGTGAACTTTTGCCTTATGGCATTTAACGAGGAGGAGGTACAAAGTTCTTCTTTGAACTCATTTATTGAATCATGTGATGAATCTTGTGATAGCATGCCTTCTTATACTGAATTGCAAATTGAACTGTTTACATAAGAGTTTTGTTATGGTGTCTAAAAAAAACACTACATTGAAAAATGAAAATGAAGCTTTAGTAAATGAATTAGAATCTAATAATATTGTTGATATGGAAAAGGACTTGTATATTACTACATTAGAAAATAAGATTGAAATATTGACAAAAGAGCTAGAAGGCTTAAAATCCCAAGCTACTCTTAAAAATGAGAAGGATTTGAAAATCAATAGCTTAGAAAGTAAAGTAGAAGATTATTCAAAAATAATTTATAAATTTACAAGTGGAAAAGATAATTTTGATAAATTTGTAGGTTCTCAAAAGATGACATTGGATAAAGAAGGCATCGATTTTAATTAAAAATAAAATAAAAAAAAGAAAAACTTTACATGGGATATTTTGTAAAAGAGTCTAAATTTTATGCTAGCACATCTTCAAATAATTTCTGTATTCACACTACTTGTTTCTTGTGCAAAAAGAAAGGTCATATCAAATTTGATTGCCCGTTTAAAAGGAAAAAAACGTGAAAAATAAAAAGGTTTGGAGAATTAAGGAAACATCTAGTACTAACCCCTTGAGACCTAATGAAGAATGGGTACCAAGATGAATTACATAATCTTTAAAATAGTTATTCTTTAGATCTTAGGATTAGTCATCTACTAGGGATTAAGTAGATTCAACCATACCTAAATGAAAAGGGATAGTGATGACTAATAATGTTGTGATAGTCGATAGCGCTTAAGATGTCAAATCTTAGTATATGCATCTATTATACTAAGGACTATAGAGAATTAAGTCAATATGAGAAATTCAAAGGATAATTCCAATATAATCTCCTAATTTTATATATCATTGTTGATTGCTTTATGTATGCTTAAGTTTGAATATCTAAATTATAGCATATTTTTTCCATTGCACAGAATTAAGTTTTAGGGGAATCAATCATAACAACATTAGTATTGTGTACTATCCAATCCTAAACTCATTTTGGAACTTTAATGCTTAATCAAAATTCAAAGAAATTCAAAAATGAAAAATCAGTTGTCATTTATAAGTCAGCGTGTCAAACATTGAATAAACAGAAGATTCATCTTCTCAATGTCCAAAGGCAATAATGGGTTCTCAAAATGAACAATCATGCTTATGTAAGAAACCCACACTTAACCATGAGCTTCAAAGTGCTAGTGCAATGCAATTGGTTTTGAGGATTCACAACATATGGTTGATTCAACAAGAAAATTTTCCTCAGAAAAGAAATACTTTTCTGAATTCATTATGAAGTTATTCTTTGTATAAGAATAATTGTCCATACTCCCTTATAAACTCTCAATCCTTGAACAATGAATTAGAGCTTCGTATTATTAGAATGGCATTGTTGGCTGCAATGGATCTAGGTTGGTTGCACAAGGTTTCAATTAAGATGAAAGCATTAATTTCGAAGAAACCTATGCACCAGTAGCTAAATTGGAAAGCCATTCAAACTTTAGCCATTCGCATATATGTTGTTCTTCATAAGTAAAATGGAGTTCTTATACGGAGTTCTACAAAATGAATGATCTTATATATATATATATATTAAAAAAAAGGGAACTTGTTTGAAGAGAATCAGTTCATTAACTTGAGTATTTTGGGCTAAATTTAAGAGATTGGAAACTTTAGGACACTCGGGCAACTGAATGCTTTTATCCAATTGACCAAATACATACAACTTTTGGTGTTTTTGAGTTTCAGGAAACTCGAGCGACCGAAGTGTCAAGTTTGGTCCACCGAATCAATATTGATTTGGTTGTTGGGGAGTGTTAAATGAGTCAGGAGACTGAAGTCCAAAAGTCAGTCAACAGAATGACTCAGGTGACTGAATGCATAAGACCGGTCGACTGAATCAACACTGACTTCATTAATTGGGAGTGTCAGTTGACTCGGGCAACCGAACCGTACACTTGTTTGACCGAATCATGGGGATTTAAAAACTTAACCCTCTAGTAAAACCCTAACTTTCTGCCCTTTCAGTCACTCAAACGAAACTTCTCTCTCATTTGAAAGTGCAAAGCCCTATTTTCATTCTTCCTAATTTCATATTTGTCTTCTAGATCCACCATTTTCTTCATTCAAACTCCATTACCATGTCACGAAGAAAGGCTTTTGAGCGAAAAAAACCATCTACGGGTCAAGATGACTCCAAAAATATTACTTGTTGGCTCACGAATCCAAGGGCTAAAAAGCTCTAGATTGAGCATCTTCAAACTTTAGATCCTATTCTTGATAAGATCCTCGATGTTCCCTTCATGGAAAAATAGTTTCCATCAATTTTTCTTAGGTTTGTAGATCTAGGTTGGGGAAGATTTTTGTTCCATCCACCCTAGGGTGTTTATCCAAACCTTGTGCGTTCATTTTATGCAAACCTTGTTAAGGAAGGTGATCATTACACCACCTCCATCTAGTTTAGTGATTTGATATTGACCAAGGGGATTTTGAGTGTTTGATAGTCGAACCATCCTGGATCATGGAATATGACTTTACTCCCCAAGCTCTTTTTCCACTCGAGTTAATAATTTAGGAAGGCAACTATTTTGATCATCCTCCCTTATACAAAGAACTCACCCTTGAAGCCAAAATCATCCACCTTGTGAGGAATGGTGTAATCCCAAGAAGGGGAGGGGGTGAATTGGATTTTTTAAAAATTTAGCTAATTAGTTTGTCGATTCACCAATAATATCCTAATAAAAAATAAAGGCACGTATGTAAAATAATCACAACAATAAATATACAAACATACACGTGTGGAAATATAAATGAGATAAGGGAGAGAGAGAATGACACTGAGATTTTTACAAGGTTCGACTATCCCCGCTTACGTCCTCGCCTTGAGCAAACCACCCAAGGATTTCCACTATACCACTCTTTTAACTGGGCGGATCAACCACTTACACACTCCTTATAGGTAGAGCCACCTCTCCGTGCAATATCTCCTCACTCAATCCACTCCTTATAGGCGGAGCCACCTCTCCAAGCAATATCCCCTCACTCGGTCCACTCCTTATAGGCGGAGCCACCTCTCTAAGCGATACCCCATGCTTGGTACACCACTGCTTATAGGTGGAGCCACCTCTCTGAGTGATATCCCCTCACTTGGCCACGACTCACAACCCGAACCGAAAAGAATATGAATAAAAATGAAATTTTCGTACAATGAATGCTTCTTCACAAACTGATTTGTACAATGAAAAATATATCTTAATGCACTCTCAAATAATTTGACATGTGAAGCTCAATAGAGTTTGTGTAACGACCCAAAAATAACATGCATGAAAATGTAAAATAAAAATAAATAAATAAATAAATTTATAAAATAATAATAATTAAATAAATAATATAATATAATAAAAATAATAATATATTAATATAATATAATATAATATATTAATATAATATAATATAATATTATAATATATTATAATATAGATATATATATATATATATATGTAATCAATCTTGAAGCATTTGAGATGCTTTAGGAGATTTGAATTGTAGAGAGATCATCTCTCTCTCTCTCTCTCTCTCTCTCTCTCTCTCTCTCTCTCTCTCTCTCTCTCTCTCTCTCTCTCTCTCTCTCTCTCGTCCCTCTCGTCATATCCTCTCCCACTCTCCTTAATTTCTCGATTGATATTTGGCTGATTGAAAATCAGAAAATACCGCTGGGCTCCATTCTCCGCCATCGACATTTCTACCAGAGCGGATTTGTCGTAGGAGCGACATAGGCATATATCTCGGGGTAAGGTAAATTGTCATTCTTACGTCAAATTTTTTTAAATCATAAGCCGAATTGATGATTAGATACCACCACGAGAATCTAGGGATGATTCTCTACAAGTCTAGCGGAGTTGATTTCTCGTGAGGTCGTCGTAGACATAGCCCCAAAATTAGGATAAAGGGATTATTTATAGATTAATTTTTATTTAATTATTGTAGATTTGGAACTGTTAAAATATTGGGCATTCTGGGGTTGAACTGAGTAAGTAGGGTTTTTGGAATACAAGGTTTGGGTGAGCGCTGTGGGTATAATTTTGGGGTCCCTACTAGCGTAGTTTCTGGAAACTAGGTAAAGAGAATAAATTATAGCAGTTATTTTAGAAAATATTGAATGAATTATTTTGTGAAAATGGAGTACGATGAGTTACCTAAAAAATTAGTATATTGTGAGTATTAGACAAAAGTTGTGTGGCATATGACATACATTGAAAATATGAAATAAAGTGATGGGTAATTTTTGAGAAAATATTGAAATGAGAATTATTGATGTGTTAATGGAAAATGATGAAATGTGGAACTTATATGTGAATAGATATGATTTCTATGAAAAAGAGAATGTGTGAATTATTGATATGGGTATTTTTAGAAATAATGAAACACATGAATTATGATATATTCTAGTATGTGAATGAAAATGAAATGAAGATATGTTTTATTGAGAAACATTGAAACCAGGATATATATATGAAAAATGATGAGATATGCAGTATAGAAATGTTTTACTGGGAAATGTTGAATATTGTGAAATGAGGTATATATGTGTTATTTTGAAATGTGAATATTAAAAATGGGAATATTGCAATGTAAATTATGCAATATAAATATTGAAAGGTGAAAATTGAAATATGAACATTGCAAAGTGCGAAAGTTGTAATGAGATCATTAAATACTGAGAAATGTGAACATTGCAAAGTGCGAAAGCTGCAGTGGGATCATTGAAATATGATTGATGAAATTCCAATACCGCATAATGACTGTGGGTATATGGTAACGATAACCCTGACAGATGGTTATGGAAACCCTAATGATGGGTAGTGATATTGAGCACGGTATTGTTGCTAGTGGTGTTAGTGCAACAATGCAGACTCGTGGAGCATGTGGCGTGATAGTTGGCTAAGCTGTTTAGTAGAGTTGTTGTGCCCCTTGAGTCCTGATCAGGGCTACAGGCTGGCCAGTCCTACTACAGATACGAGATATATGATATGATATTTTGATCTAACTGGGTCCACCAACTGCGGTTAGATCTAGCTTTCGAGCCGCACAACCTTATTCATGGGGGGAAGCATGACGTGTAAAGAGATCCTCAGGGTAGCCATGAGTTACAGACACGATGTTGGTACTGAATACCAAGGATACTCATGTGCTTGATAGTGAAATTGAAAAATGGATACGTGTGAGTTAATAACATAAATAATTGAAGCGAAGTAAAACTCTCTGCCTGAGGGCTCACTGAGTAAGGTGAGTGCCTTGATAGGTATCAGATGTAGCCATAGTTGGCTACATAACGTATTAGGGCAGAGGGAAACTACTTGTATGGGTTGGCAAACTTGCCTATTCTCTAGAAATTCACTGGTAAACTTGGCTTTCATGTGAATGATTTTGAAAATAGAATTAAAAGCTTATGGAAGCTTGTGTTTTCTATATATATGGTTAATTATGAGTGCATATAAGTTATTTTCTTAGACAATATGATAATTTAAAAGATTATATTATGATATGATGAAACTAGTATTGCGACACACTGCACATAATTTATTTCGTCTTGCTGAGATGTGTCTCACCCAAATATCTAAATATTTCAGGAAGCTGTGACAGAGCAGATGATAGAGCTCTAGGATAGTGGGGAGCTGGTACCCTGATATACATGGTGAGTGCATTGAACCAGGGATGTGTGTGTTTCACTAGGATGTTTTGTTTTTGGGAAATGTATTTAACATATATGTAGATATGGATGATTTAGTACACTGGGTAATTTTATTCTGGATGGTATGCATATTATGTCTTCTGCTGTTAGGTTAATATAAATAAAATGCTAGTTTACCTGGAATCCAATGTGGGTTAGGTCGTGTGAATGGTATCAGAATTGTTGACTTAGCCTATGTGATGTTTGATGTGTATGACTTTATTATTATTAATGATTTTATTTTTTTTTAAAAAATGGTATGAAAATCGGGGTATCACAGCTTGGTATTAGAGCCTAGGTTGCAAGGTTCTGCAGACTTTAGTAAACAGTGAAATACAATACTAGAGTATAGGAATGTGTTGACCCTATGGGTCATACCCAGTTTTGATAATGACAAATACTCTTAGTATTTAACGTTTGCCAAAGTTTGTGTGCAAGACCATATTAGTAAGATCATATTGATGGCATACGGTATCTTGAAGAAAAGGAAGACCCGACATATTTATTATTTGTTGTACAGTTATAGGCTCTATAATAATTTCATTTCAAAAAGGTTTGTAATAATCTGCATATCATGCATATAGGACTATAAGCTTACGACCTTAGAAAGACCTTAGGGATCACCCTTTGTTCGAATTTCGGTCGATCGATGCCGAATTTTTTCGGTGTGCTCATAGACCTTAGAAAGACATTAGGTCCCTACAAAAATGCACAAAATAGTCCCCATATCACATATATTATCAGAAAAAATAATTGAATTAAAATTAGACTTAATAGGCAAAACTGTGAGAGGTCGGGCGACTGAACCCGTTGTGTTCAAAACACTTCGGGCACCCGAACGGCTGAGAAGTCAGTAGGTTGACTTGGTTTTGGGTGACTGAACCAAATATGAACGTACCATCCTCGATCATCCGAACCAGTACTATGTACTTTTCCATCGTCTCTGGGCACTCGAATCTACAATTTATTTTACCCTCGGGCGATCGAATACGTGAGTTTGTTAAACTGAACTTGAGACCGAGTGACTGAAACGAGGACAAAATGATTTTCGCCTTGGTTCAGCCAACCGAACATACAGGCACCTGAACATCCAAAAGAGACTTTTTCTATTGAGTTTATTTAGGCGAATGAACCATGATTCAACCACCCAAAAGCTCTTGGGTTGCTTATTTTTTACTGGGGTTAAAAATAATTATATGGGGTTAATTTTCATGATTTGTTTTAAAACAGTTTTAATAAAGACCCCTATGTCCCCAACGGTCATAATTTGACCAACTTTTATATATAGGGCTTCATTTGTGAGGATTAGCAGAAAATTAGCAAATTAATTAGTGAAAAATCCTCTAAAAATTTTCAAATCCTATTCTTTCATACTAAGCCCATAACACTCAAATACTTATATTCCTTTGAGAAATCTTACATTATGAGTGTTTTATTCATTATCTTATATTGCTAGAAACTCTCACTTGCTTGTATGCTAGTGATTTTTATTTGAGGGTTAAGTAAAGGATTTTCCCCTGATTTTATTTAATAAATATTTGTGTGGGAAAAATCTTATAGCTAAGTAAGTCTTTGCATTGTCATTGCAAGACTCATTGAGCTTGTAATTTTGTGTGTGCAAAAATATTTTTATAAGCTTATTTTTTAAATATCTCTTTGTGCTTGAATATTGAGAAAATAATGTTTGGAGATATTTAAAATACTCTTGGTAGAAATCTTTGAAACCCTAAGCTTGTGATTGAGATATATTGATACATAGTTTCAAAGATAGTTCTAGAATACAATCTTGTGCTTGATTAGATAAAGTCGTTATTTAGAGTGTTGATTGCACACATAGAGCACTGAGCTTATAGTTCATACATATTGATGTGCATTGATTATACTATGTTGAATTGTAGTACATATCTGCTTGATTGAGAAGCACAATCACTGTACTCAGTTTGGTTTGCACTGTATTGGTTGTATTCCAAATGTGGGCTTGAAGAGGGAGACTAGCCCTATTGAATAGTTTCATATTGACTTAAACCTGGTTAGGAAAGCTAGGTGCACCATCCTGGTAAGGTGTAGATTGAGGTTAGTCCCGCTAATTGACCTGGTTGTAACCAGTGCCGCTCCACCTGTTAAGTGAGCATTAGTGGAATCCTCGGAATTGCGAGCTAGAGGTGGGGACGTAGGCAGTATTGGCCAAACCTCGATAACATATCGTGTGTGCACTGTTTATGTTTTGACAATTTATTTGTTGCACATGAATGTTATATTTAGTATATTGTGAATGCTGCGCATGATTTAATTTTAGCATATCATTATCTGCGCAATTGGTGTATGATTAGACTGACCCTAGGTTGTGTTATATTAACATCTAGTTTATCCTAGGAAGAAAGTTTAAAATTCCAATTCACCCAACTCTTGAGAATGCCCCAAAGCTAACATTTGGTATTAGAGCCTGTTGCATTAGACTTAAACGCTTTTGCTAAAGATCGAGATGGCTCAATTTGGTGTATCCCCATTCGGTGAGGGACAGTAAACTTCTAGGCCTCTTGTATTTTGTGGTGTCGATTACACCACTTGGAAAATTAGAATGAGCGTATTTATAAAATCAATGAATTGGATGGCCTGGTGGGTGATTGTTAATGGGATTCGTATGCCCTTAGATGAATATGATATTAGGACAATGCATGCAAATTCATATGCCATGGACATGTTATATCTTGCATTAGATTTTGATATTTTTGTTGAGTTTGTGGCATGTCGGGCTGCAAAGGATATATGGGATGAACTCGAAAGGGAATATGGAGAGTCCAAGGAGAATGAAACCACCACTCAGGAAGTGGTAAATAATAGGGCAATTGCATTAATAGACAGTGAGGTATATGTTCCTATCTCAGCCTCTGTAAATGATTCTGTTGCTGAATGTTATGATACGTCAAATGATGAATCATCCATTGAAAATCATGATAATTCTGTCAATAGTGCATGTGATGATTCTTATGCTAAAGCCTGTGATATATCATATGTTGAATCATCAGTTGCCTATAATGATTGCTTTGATGGTGATGTATATACTGATGATTCTTGTGCTGAATGTCATATTGTATCATGTGTTGAATCATTTGTAAAATCTTGTGATGATACTGTTAATGCTACATGCAATGATTCATGTGAAAACTATTGTGTTAATTCTTATGATGAATCATGTGCTAAATTGAATAATAAAAGCATTCTTTCGTATGAAAAACTAGAAAAGACTTTATTGTGAATGCACAAGTTTCTAATTAGGGCATCTAAGCATAAAATATTTTTGAAGAATGAGAACAAAAGAATAGAAAAAAAAATTAAAGGGGTTAGAAAATTATCATTCTATTCTTGGAAAGAAAAACATTGAGAAAATATTGAAAATTGTCTGCTTAGATGAAGAAATAGATGATTATTCTAAAGTTGCTCTCAAAACTAAAAATGAAAAGAATAATCATAATAAACCCTTAGGAATTAAAAGGAAAATTCTATTCAATAAGGGTTCAAGCTTAATTCATATATCCCATAGTCTTGCCTCATCAAGAAAAAATAATTTAAATAAGCATAATTTTTCACGTATATACAAAATATGCTTATTTCATGAAAGAAAAGGGCATGTGTGGTTTAACAGTCTATTTGGAAGTTCTAGAGGCTTGAGTAAAGAGATGATAAGGGTTGTCATGATATCAAACCTAGTAGGAGATGAGGAAGGATGGTTTAAATAGTAATTGCATAATTATCTAATTCTTCCTTAGTTCCTAGGTTTAGGGGGATGTGATGACTGTAGGTTTGGGAAGTGGTTGTTGCTTAAAATGAAAATCTTAGTATACGCACTCACTAAACACTATCTTGTTATACTAATAACCTTAATCCACTTCCAAATGGACATGACATCTATGCCTGGTATTTAATTCAAAATGCTTATCCCATGCTAACATGAAAATCACAAGTTTAAGCATACTATTGTCCATTGCATAGAAATGAGCTTTAGGGATCCATCCTATTCTATATATTGTTGAACTTATAGGTCACACTCGGTTTTGATAATGACAAATACTATAGTATTCGATAGCTTTCAAGTTTGTGTGTAGGTTTATATTAGCAAATCAATTGATGGCACACGAAGTAAAGCCTGAAGATCGTGAAGATTATTTCTTATTGTAATTTATATTATTTGGGTCTATAATAATTTATATCGGTCTGTAATAATCTCTGCATGTCATGCATGTAGGTAGTTGTAAGCTTAACATGACCATTGAATGACCATAGGGACCAAATGACCTTAGGACACCCTTCGGTTGACTGACGCCAGGTTTTTTAGCGTACTTGAAGAGTCCCTAGGTTCCTACACATTGTGCACAAAGTCCCCATAATCACTTACATTATCAGGGGTAAGAATTGAATGGACAAAATAGGGAAAGTGTGAGAGATCTTGAACGACCGAACCTAAGGTGAACAAATCACCTCAGGTGCTCAAACTGTTGTGAAGTCAACAGTTTGACCAGGATTCGGGCGACCGAACCTATTTTGATCATATCTTCCCCAAGCGCTTGAACCCTCTGAAAGGGACCCCTCAGCAACTCGGGCTGCCAAGAAAAGGAATTCAAAACAGGCTCAGGCGACCGAACCTCTATGTTCGGGCTACTGACCCATTGACCAGGCACCCGGTTCGGGCTACCAAACCAGGACTCGGGCTGCCGAACAATTTTAAATTTTTTTAAAAAATGAGTCTTTTTGGGCAACTGAACCTTGGTTCAGCCACCCGAACCTTCTCGGGTTAAATTTATTTTACCCGAGGTAAATAAGGGTTAAAATGGGTCCCAATAGGTCCCAAACAATTACATTTTTGACGTTGTCTATCAATATGGGTTCATTTATGAAGATTAAGATGAGATTAGCCAAAATCATTAGCAAAAATCCTCTATATCTCAAAATCTCATTTTGCTTAAAATACTCTCAAATATTCATTCCCTTGATACATCTTGATATTGTGAAAGTTTATTGATTGTTCTTGTGTTTATTAGGTAGTGCTAATACTCCCATTTGTTTGGTTGATTGTTTTCTATTATTTTGGAGAGTTTAGCTAGGTTTATCCCACATATTTGAACATTGTAAATCTTGTGTTGGGATAAACTAACAAGCTTAAATATCTTTGCACTGTTATTGCAAGATTCCTATAACTTTGATTTTATTGGGCAAAATATTTTTCTACAAACTAAAATATTTTCAAACTACTCTTGTGCTCATTACATTGAAGGAAAATATTTTGAGTTAAGTTTGAATATTTGATTAACATCTTTGAAATCCTGATTTGCTATTGAGATTTCATTTAGCTTGTTTCAAAGATACAGCTTGCTTAGAACACTCTTGAACATTATTGTGATCATAGCTTGTTGAGTGTTATTTGCATTATTTGCACATATATTCACATCACTGAGCTTACATTACCTATACTATTGATGTGCATGTGATAGATTATATTGGGTACATATATGCTTTACTTGAGAAGCATAATTACTGTACCAGTTATGTTGTGAAAAATATTGTTGTATTCTAGGCGTGGCTTGAGGGGGTGGTAATCCAGCCCGTAAGGATTGTTAGGGCGTTCTCCGCCCCGCAAGGAGAATTTGTAAAGGTTGAGGTCAGTCCTGTGCTAATTGACCTAGTTGTAATCGGTGCCACTCCACCTGTTAAGTGAGCTTTAGTGGAATCCTTGGGCTTGCGAGTTATAGGCGGGGATGTAGGTACAGTTGGTTGAACCTCGATAACATATAATGCATGTTCTTTATATTTCCAAAAATTTATTTTCTGCACTTTTATTTTTCAACACATGTATATTGTATGCTTGATTCATTATATGTAGTACATGTGTTGATTGGGTTTATAACTAAGTAGAAAGACCCTAGGTTTGTGCAATGCTGCTACTAGATTGGTTAACCTAGGGACAAATATTTTAAATACCCAATTCAGCCCCCCTCTTGGGAATACACCAAAGCTAACAATTGGTATCAGAGCCTCAGAGTATTGACTTAAACATTTTTGCTAAAAGATTGGGATGACTCACATTGGTGTATCTCCATTCGGAGAGGGACGACCACCTTCTAGTCCTCCATTGTTTTGTGGTATACATTACACCACCTAGAAAATTAGAATGAGCATATTTTTAAAATCTATGGACTGGAGAGTGTGGATTGTGACTTCTAAAGGAAGATGTGCACAAATAAATGAAAATGATTTTAATATTATTAATTCTAATGCCACGGATCTACTATATCTTGCATTAGATTCGATATTTTTGTTGAGATTGTGGCATGTAAGAGTGCATAGGAAATCTGGGATGAACTTGAAAGGAAATATGGAGAATCCCGGGAGAATGAGACCACCACTCTGGAAGTGGTAAATGACACGGTAGTTGCACTAACAGAACATGAGGTATATGATCCTATCTCAGCCTCTATAGATGATTCATTTGTTGAATTCTATGATACATTTTATGTTGAATCATCTATTGAAAATAATGATAGTTCTGTTGTTAATGCATGCAATGATTCTTGTGTTGAATGCAGTGGTGCCACATGTGCTGAATCATCGGCTAAATATTGTGTTAATCCTGTTTTTGATGCATGCGATGATCCTTATGCAGAATGCTATATTGTATCTTATGATGAATCATCTAATAATACTTGTGATAATCCTAATAATAACACATGCAATGATCCATATAATGATCGTGTTGAATTTTGTGATGAATTATGTCATGAACTAAATGTTAAAAGCATGCCCTCATATGGAGAACTAGAAAAAGCTTCATTTAAATTTCATAAGTTTCTAGTTAGATTATCTAAGCAGGAAATTGTGGTAAAGAAGGAAAATAAAATATTGGCAAAACAATTAAAAGATTTGAAAAATTGTCATGCCATCTTAAAAAAGAAAAGGTTTGTGAAAGTGTTGAAAATCATCTGCTTAGAAAGAAAAACTGAAGACTATCCTGAAATGATTTTCAAATCCTCTTATGAAAAGAATAACAATGATAAACCCTTGGAAGTTAAAAAGAAAAATATTTTCATAAAGGGTTCATGTTTTGTTTATCAAACCCATAGTCATGTATCATTAGGTGAAAACAGAATAAATAAGCATATCCCTTCATGAAAATCCAAAGCTTGGTTATTTCGAAAAGTGAAATGGCACATTCAATCTACTTGTCCATCTAGAAGTGCCAGAGGCTTCGATAGGAAGATGAAGTGGGTTATTATGAAAGCGAACCCTGTAGGTCCTAAGGAAATTTGGATTTAAATTAATAAGACATCCCTCTCACAATCAAAATTAAAGGCATCCACTAGGGGATTTGTATTTTATTGTTAAATCAAATTATTCCCTTTGATTTTAATACTTAAATCCTCTAATCTTGATTCACCTATTCCCTTCATAGGAAAACCTTACCAAACCATGATCACATTCAGTAAGGTTTCACCTATCTACTTGTATCCTTGCTTTAGATTGTAATTACATTTATAGGATACTTTCCATTCTCCGAAGAGCATTGTTTAAGAAAATTTAAATACTCATAAATGCTCTTTGCCTAAGTGGTTGGACATATCCACTTCTATGAAAATATCTTGAATCATGTCCACTTATATTGAATACTCTTCAAACTTAACAAAAATTATAATCCTTAAGAGCATTTAATCTACCTCACACGCATAGCTCTCAAAACGTTAAGTCATATCCTTTAGAGCTTCATATCCTTTGAAATGAGTTGAATGGCTAGGTTGGTTGCACTAGGTCTTAATCTAGATGAATATATAAAATTCAAGTAGACCTATGCATATGCATTTTTAAATTGGAAACCATTTGAACTTGTGCCTCTCATATGTATTAGATTCATAAGAAAAGAGGCAGACATAGGCTCATCATCTTAATGAATATTCATTGTGACTTTTTGGTCCAATAAGCCTAAAGCATTCATGCCAAAATTAAACCATTAAAAATCTCATAACTCTTGGCTAAAGAAATTTGAAAATGAAAAAGGCATTAAATGCGTTGGGTGCATAACTCAAGGGGAGCTTTTATTCTTCATATCTATATAAATTAAAATGCTCTCATATCCTTATATTGTTTATGCCTTTATGCATATTTGTGTATTGCATTGCAGCACTATCCATGACTCAATGAATGGTTGTAATCTCTTTGATGGATAGTTTATGTTTTTTCCTAGCACGAACTACTATTGAACTATATGGATATCTTGAGTTGATTATACTACTGTTTGCATGCTTGTACTGAAAGCTTCCTGCATGGCGGATGCAGTGATGTGTATTGCATGCTAGTAGTGGATATAGGTTCTCGTGTGCCTTGAACTGAATTAAGAATTACTTATTTGAACCTATCAGGTACATGTTTTATGGGAAAATGTCTGCTTTACAGATGGCATGCTGGCGAATTTTTGTTAAAATTTTTCCAAGTGAAACCTTGTTTAAAGTTTATTATGATAAAATATATGTTAAAATATTTTTGAAAGGATGAGTGAAAACTAATTGAATACTAAATTTCGTCATAACATAATCATCGAGAATATTTAGGGGCGCAGAACTCCATCCCTAGAAAAGAGCATAATGACCTCATATGCATCATGTTGTGCTTCTTGAATATTGAGGCTCTTCAGAAAACCCTGAACATTATATCCTGTACTTAACGTTTTATGATATGATATGGAATGTTCTTGGTTCATGAACTACAATGCGTGCCTCAATATCTATTTTTGATGCATTTTTTGCCTATAGGGATTACCATACTAATCAAAATATTGTTAATAAATCATTAGTATGATTGGTTTAAAGAATTTTAAAATGAATGGCTTGTACTACTAAGTATAATGAAATTGATCTTTGGTTAGTATAAATAGTTAAAGAATCTAAGCACGTACTCAAATTGATAGGGGGGAGCATCTAAACATAAATTCCTATTTTGTTTTGCTCACAAATATATTTAGTTTAGATCTATTGTGAACTCATTGTGGCATGTGATTGAATGAAATGGTTTTATTGAAAATAATAATCTGAAGCATGTTGATTTGCCATATGATCTTGCATGTGGTTGTTAAATTTTTAGGATCATTATGGTTGTGATTTTTTGGTTATTTTTTAGTATGTGCTTAATTAGCAAACCAAAAAATTTGTACTTGCTTCTTTTAAATTAAAGCTTCTTTTTCAGCAAGCAATCCCTAGCACCATTTTACAAACATTATAAGGGGGATATATATATTATAATTATATACATATATATTTATTTACATGTACTTTTGGAAAGATCAAATTTCAAAACTAAACTCTTTATCACTTGCCCTATTATTATTATATACTATATGTTTTTAATTTGCCTAACTGGTTCGGAAACTTCACATGAAAATGCATGCAAACTAGTTAGACTGCTTTTATGCTCAAACATTCTATTTGGTATCATATGCTGTGTGCTTTTAACTTTAATCTTTCACGGGTCTTATGATATGTTTCAATTGCAATGGCTTGTGTATATTTCTGGTCTAATCATGTTTGTTATGTCATTTGAACCTTTTAAAGACTAGTTATATAGTTTGTGTGCTTCATTACTATATTTCATGCTTTGTGAATTTGTTTATGCTTTGCAATGCATGACTATCATATATCTTACATGTTGATAGTTATACTCCTTTCTATTGTTTTTTATCATACTGGACTGTTCGAGTTGGTAGTTGTGGATAAACTCTTAATCTAAAACTTAATCAGGTCAAATCTATACAGTTATTTTTGGGAAAATGTTCTATTTTCAAATGGCATGTTGCCGAATTTTGTTAAAATTTTTCCAAACCATATCTTGTATATGAATGATATTTTCCTCTTATTTGCCTATATATACTTAAATGTCTATCTAGGCCTTTTTTGCTGTTACTCAAAGGGGGAGAAGTAGGCAAATATTTGTTATCATCAAAAAGGGGGAGATTGTTGATCATATGGGTCATACACAATTTTGATAATGACAAATACTCTTGGTATTTAACATTTGCCAAAATTTGTGTGTAGGACCATATTAGTAAGATCATATTGATGGCATGCGGTATCTTGAAGAAAAAGAAGACCCCAACATATTTATTATTTGTTGTAATGTTAATGGGTCTGTAATAATTTCATTTCAAAAAGGTCTGTAATAATCTGCATATCATGCATGTAGGACTATAAGCTCAAGACCTTAGAAAGACCTTAGGGATCACCCTTCGTTTGACCTTTGGTTGACCAATGCCGAATTTTTTTGGTGTCCTCACAGACCTTAGAAAGGCCTTAGGTCCCTACACAAATGCACAAAATAGTCCCCATATCACATATATTATCAGGGAAAATAATTGAATTCAAAACTATGAGAGGTTGCACAACCAAACCCGTCGTGTTCAAAATACTTCGGGCGCCCAAATGGCTGAGAAGTTAGTGGGTTGACTTGGTTCTGGGTGACCAAACCAAATATGAATGTACCATCCTAGGTCAACCGAACCACTACTATGTACTTTTCCATTGTCCTCGGGGGCCCAAATCTACAGTTCATTTTACCCTCGAGCGATCAAATACGTGAGTTCAGTAAACCGAACTTGAGACCGGCGACCAAAACGCGAACAAAATGATTTTCGCCTTGGTTCAGCCAATCGAACATACAGCTGGGCACCCAAACATCCAAAAGAAACTTTTTCTATTGAGACTATTTGGATGACCGAACCATGGTTCAGCCACCCGAAAGCTCTTGGGTTGCTTATTTTTTATCGGGGTTAAAAATAATTAAATGGGTTTAATTTTCCTGATTTGTTTTAAAATAATTTTAATAAAGACACCTATGTCCCCAACGGTTATAATTTGGCTAACTTCTATATATAGGGCTTCATTTGTTAGGATTAAAAGAAAATTAACAAATTAATTAGTGAAAAATCCTCTAAAAATTTCCAAATCCTATTCTTTCATACTAAGCCCATAACACTCAAATACCTTCATTTTTTTTTTTTGAGAAATCTTACATTGTGAGTGTTTTATTCATTATCCTATAGTGCTAGAAACTCTCATTTGCTTGTATGCTTGTGATTTTTATTTGAGAGTTAAACAAAGGATTTTTCCCCCAATTTTATTTTATAAATCTTTGTGTGGGAAAAATCTTATAGCTAAGTGAGTCTTTGCATAGTCATTGCAAGACTCATTGAGCTTGTATTTTTGTGTGTACAAAAATCTTTTTATAAGCTTATTTTTTAAATGTCTCATTGTGCTTGAATATTGAGAAAATATTGTTTAGAGATATTTAGAATACTCTTGGTAGAAATCCTTGAAACCCTAAGCTTGTGATTGAGATATATTGATACATAGTTTCAAAGATAGTTTTAGAATAGACTCTTGTGCCTGAATAGATAAAGTCATTATTCTGAGTGTTGATTGCACACATAGAGCACTGAGCTTGTAGTTCATACATATTGATGTGAATTGATTATACTGTGTTGTATTGTAGTACATATTTGCTTGATTGAGAAGCACAATCACTGTCCTCAGTTTGGTTTGTACTATATGGATTGTATTCTAGGCGTGGGCCTGAAGAGGGAGACTAGCCCTATTGAATAGTCCCAAATTGGCTTAGATCCGGTTAGGAAAGTTAGGTGCACCATCCTGGTAAGGTGCAGGTTGAGGTCGGCCCCGCTAATGGACCTGGTTGTAACTAGTGTCGCTCCACCTGTTAAGTGAGCATTAGTGGAATCCTTGGGCTTGCGAGCTAGAGGTAGGGACATAAGCAGTATTGATTGAACCTCGATAACATATCGTGTGTGCACTATTTATATTTTCGCTATTTATTTGCTACACATGAATGTTATATTTAATATCTTGTGAATGCTGTGCATGATTTAATTTCAGCATATTATTATTTGCGCAATTGGTGTATGATTAGACTAACCCTAGGTTGTGTTATATTAACATCTGGTTTTATCCTAGGAAGAAAGTTTAAAATTCCAATTCACCCCCCCCCCTTTTGAGAATACACTAAAGCTAACAGAATGGATTGTGAGGAGAATAGGAGATGGATAGATTGAGATATGATTAACTATTGTTAAAGGATGAGATTGGAATTTAGGGTTCTATCTTGCAGCCTGGAGGCAGGAAATTCCATGATTGTTTTTGTGATTTTCATGGAGTGATGACTTTAGGAAAACCATAGTAAACTTTTGTTAGGTCTTTTCTAAGTGGGAGGATTGAATCTTAAATTGAGATTGAGGATGTTATGATGAATGGTAATAGAAAAATATTTCATGAGTTACAGTTTGATAAGTGTATTGGTTGCGTGATAGTAATTGAGTTCTGAGACTGGTTGTTCCCTTTTCAGGATAGACCTTAGGAATAACCATGTAAATATTGAAAGTAGTGGCAATGAGGGGGCTTCCAGCATAGGTGTCAGTGACCTTGAATAGGTGCTATGTACTATAGGCCAGCAGGTCATGGTAGGGATTGTGTGGATCCATGGGGGACAGAATTGCTCACCAGCTGACCCAGGCTGCACTGTCGAGTAATTTATCCACATGAATTCCTCGACTTTTATGGGGAGAGCCGATCAAATTATTGCGAAGGAATGGATTCAAGAGATGGAGGATATATTAGCAAGTCTTCGCTGTGCTGATGACCAGAAAGTTTTTTATGTTGTTTTGAAAATGATTGGGGAGGCCAAGTATTGGTGGATGTCGGTAAAGCTACTTGAAGAACAAAGGCCAGAACCAACAACCTTGACATGGAACTGTTTTAATGCAAACTGGGTCCCCAAAGCCTCCTACAAGCTCTTCCAGAACCATGATGTAAAGCGTGGGTCACGGTCCGAGACTATAGATACCGGCACACCATGGGGTCAAACAATCTCCTGTATATAAATTTCTGCTAATCTGTTCATAGGGTAACTAACTTTAATGGGCAGAAAATGAGTTGTTTTCATCAGCCTATCAACAACTACCCAAATGGCATTTTGACCATGCGGTGCTGGTGGTAGCCTAGTAACAAAGTTCATGGATATGCAGTCCCACTTCCACTCAGAAATGAAAAGTGGCTGCAACTGTCCTGCCGACCTCTGGTGCTTAGCCTTAACATGTTGGCACGTTAAGCACTACTGTACAAATTCTGCAATCTCCCTCTTCATACCACTCCACTAGAAATACTCTCGCAGATCCCTATACATTTTCGTACTGCCGGGATGAATTGTGTATAGAGACCTGTAAGCCTTCTTTAGAATCGTTCTCCTAATGCTATCATCTGCAGGCATGTACAATATGGTGCAAAATCTCACAGCCCCATCATCAGAAATGCTGAATTCCTCTCCTTGACCATCCTGCATTCCGGCTATCACTTCTGTTAATTCTAAGTCATCCCCATGAGCAGTTTTAATCCTTTCATATAATATAGGCTGTACAACCAGACTAGCAATAAATGCCTAAAGATCATCTTCCACTAACTCCACGCTGAGCCTTTCCAAATCCATCAGAATTAGGTGCTGAATTGCTACTGCTAATTGTACTATATCCTCTGATTACGGCACAGTGCATCAGCCACCACATTTGCTTTACATGCATGGTAACTGATGGTGCAATCGTGATCCTTAATAAGTTCTAACAACCTCCTTTGCCACATATTCAACTCTTTTTGTGTAAAGAAATACTTTAGACTCTTATGATCAGAAAATATCTCATATTTTTCACCATATAAGTAATGCCTCCAAATCTTCAATGCGTGCACCACTACAGCCAATTCTAGATCATGCGTAGGGTAGTTCTTTTCACATTTTTTCAACTTCCTGGACGTATACGCTACCACCCTACCATGCTGCATCAATACACAACCGAGCCCTTTCAAAAACGCGTCACCATAAATTACATGACCATAACCTCCTGATGGGATCGTCAGTACTGGTGTAGTGATAAGCCGCTGCTTTAATTCTTGAAAACTCTACTCACATTCTTTATCCCACACAAATCTGGTATTTTTCCTGGTCAACCACTTGAGAGGTCCTAATAAGGCTGAAAACCCCTTAACAAATCGACGATAATAATCTCCCAGTCCTAAGAAACTTCTGACTTTTTACACATTCTTCGGCCTAACCCAATTCACCACCGCATCAATCTTGCTGGAATCCACTGAAATACCATCTCCTAAGATCACATGGCCCAAAAATGCCACCTTCTTAAGACAAAACTCACACTTGCTAAACTTGGCGTAGAGCTTTTCCTCCTTGAGCGTCTGCAGTACCTGTCTTAAATGCCCCACATGATCCTATAAACTCCTTGAGTAAACCAGTATATCATCAATAAAAACCACAACAAACTGGTCTAGATGCTGGTGAAAAACTCTATTCATTAATTCTATGAACACAGTTTGGGCGTTCGTCAGACCAAATGGCATAACGAGGAATTCGTAGTGCCTATACTTGGTTTTGAAGGCTGTTTTCACAACGTCCTTTGCTTTCACCCTCACTTGATGATAACCTAATCTGAGATCGATCTTGGAATACACCCGTGTACCCTAGAGCTGATAAAAAAAATCATCTATATGGGGTCGAGGATATTTGTTCTTAATAGTGACCTGGTTTATCTCCTGTAATCAATACACATCCTCATAGACCCATCTTTCTTCTTTACGAATAATATTGGAGCTCCCCACGATGATACATTGGGTCATATAAATCCCCTATCCAACAAGTCTTGCAACTGATCCTTTAATTCTCCCAATTCAGCTAAAGCCATATAGTAAGGAACCTTAGAGATTGGTGCTTTCCCTTGAAGTAAATCTATAGCAAAATCCACCTTGCGTTCGGGAGGCAACCCATGTAGCACCTTTGGAAAAACATCTGAGAATTCTCGTACTACTGGTGTACTGTCAAGATTTGATTCATTTTCTGACACTTCCTTTACAAAAGCCACAAACCCCTAACCTCCGTCTAGGAGCAATCTGCTCGCTTGGATGACTGATACTAGGTGTGATGGAGCACGTACACGTGAGCCATTAAACCTGAATTCTTGCTCATTAGGGGGTCTGAAAATTACTTCTTTCTGATGACAATCAATATTGGTGTGATTAACTGCCAACCAATCCATACCTAGTATTACATCAAACCCACACATATCTAACATGATCAGGTCAGCTGGTAGCACTCTCCCTTGAATTTCTATTGGATAGCTTCTGAGTACCCTTTGACACCTCATCACTGACCCTGACAGAGTAGCTACTGACAATTCTATATTTATTGACTGGGTCTCACCTCCAGATAATTTAACATATGATGTAGAGACAAAAGAATGAGTAGCACCTGAGTCAAATAAAACAACAACTGGATATGATAGAACAGTAAAAGTACTTGTCACCACATCCATGGTAGCCTCAGCATCACCCAACATCAAAGCGTAAACCCTCGCCGGGGCTACATTCCTTTGCTGGCCTCCCCAAGCCACCTGGTATCCTCCCTGATAGGGCCTCGGAGCTGGAACCTGGTCTAGTGGTCCTGGGCATGCATGTGCCATGTAGTCGGGTCTCCTACAACGATAGCAAACATCTCTGCCTACTCGGCACACCCCTAAATGTCGTCTCCCACATGTTTGACATACTGGAAAGGTCTGCATACCCTGATTCTCATGAGGTCCTGTCGCCTGCCTCTAATCTCCCATATCATAGCCTCCTCTCTATGGGCCTAGACTGGAGCTGGCCTAAAAACCCTAAGGTGTGGACCTCTTCCTCCAACTCTGAGCTCATTACCTCTATGTATACCACTCTTAATAATTGCAGCCTTATCAACAACCTCTGCAAATGTCTAAGCCCTAAAACCAATCACCTGCTCAAACAAGTTCTACCTCAGACCCTCTTCAAACTTTCTTGCCTTTTTCTTTTCATTTGGTGCTAAATATAGGGCAAATCGCGACAACTCAGTAAATCGAGTTGCGTACTGAGATACTGTCATCTACCCCTATATTAGGTGCATAAACTCTGCTGCCTTCGCGCTCCGAAGGATAGTAGGAAAATATTGCTCAAAAAACAGCTCCTTGAATCGGTCCCACATTATCGGCCTCTGCTCCTCAATCAGTCGCGCTGATCTCCACTAGCGCTTCGCCTCTCCTGCCAGTTTAAATGCCGTAAATTCCACTTTCAGTTAATCCATACATGGAAGCACAACCAACATCTCCTCGATGTCCTGGACCAAATTTTCAACTATAATCGGGTCATTTCTTCCAGCAAAAAATGAGGGCTTCATCCGCGTAAACTGCTGGATCGTGCAGCTACACTCCCTTGAGCTCCTGGCCATCTCAGCCATCACCTACTGGGTGACGCTATGCAGTACTGCGTCAGTATCTCCACCTCCCATACTAGAAGGTCCTGGTATGTCTTCCCCAGCACTTATGCCACTGCTTCTTAGGTCCATCATGAAAATAAGAAACACACTTTAAAAACCTTATCCCTCAAGCAAACCTATACTATTTCATTTAACTAGAAACCCATATTCATAATTAACTACCTTCCCTAATCTTAATTCAAAATCCAACTCTGCAACCTAAACACATGACCCAACAATAGTTTACTATGGTTTTCCTGAAATTGTCACCCCAGGTAAAACACAGAAACCACCACGGAAATCCTGTACTCAGACCACAGAACAAAACCTCAATCCTTTCCTATACTCTGGCATTGCTTTTGCTGCACTGTAAAGTCTACAGAACCTAGCAACCTAAGCTCTGATACCAAACTGTTAGACCTGCTAATTATTATATATATACACACATACTGAAATTTACACTGCTTTGATGCCTTCTAATTTAAAATCTAACCATCAACCTAAGCAGCAGGAAGCTGAATATACAAAAACATGTCCACACATATATTACAATACCAGAGTGTTAGAGCATTCCTCAAATTGTACATACACAACTGTTCTCCAAAAGTACTCCCTACTGAAACTAGGGATATACCAAAATAACTTCCCAGAACACTCATGTAAAGACCCGAAAATTTAAAAGGATTAAAATAATTTAGAAAAAAAAATAATAAATAAAATAACAGATAAATAAATAAAAGGAATGGTGTGGGAAAAAGAAAAAAAATTAAAAATAAAGAAATTAAATTAAATTAAGATAAATTAAATCATTAAATAACTAGTTGTTAAATTAAATATTATTGTATTGGATTTATAAAAAAGAAATAATTAAAATAAGATATATATATATATATATATATATATATGTAAGTAAGTTAATATATATATATATATAAGTTAAATTAATATATATATATATATATATATAAGTTAAAGTAATATATATAAAGTTACTGACAGAAGAGGATAAGAAAGAAGGAAGAAAGAAAGAAGAAAGAAGAAGAAACAAGAAGGAGAAGAAGATCTGGACGCCCACCGTCCCTCTGCAAAAGTCCTGCGCCAGCCGCCTCCGTCTCTGTCTCTCTTCTTCTCTCAATTACTCGGTGAATTGGTAGCGAATCGAAAAACGGAAGGTGCCGTTGGATTCCTGGTTCCGCTGCTGACATTTCTACTGGAGCAGATTTTTCACGGGAAAGGCTTAGGCACTGCTCCTAGGAAAAGGTGATTTTTTTCCCATTTTCTCAATTTCGCCGCTAATACGTGGTTAAATCAAAGAACAGACACCACCACGGGGTCCTAGTCGTCGTTATCGTCATTTTTACGTAGATAATTTGTCAATTGGGATTTTCTAGGCCTTACTCCAAAGTGAGAGTGGGATTTGGGAAATTTGGCAATTTGGCTAAATTTAAGGGTATATTTATTTATTTAGGAATATGACCCTAGAAAATATTTAAATAATTTTTTATTCAAGAATAATTTATTGAAATTAGGAATTTAATTTTAGGGTCCGGGTAAGCGCCGCAGGTATTTTTCGGAGTGCCTGTTGGCGTAGTTCAGTATGGGTAAAACGCCAACTATTTAAATTATATTTTTTTCGAGTTTAGGGTTGTTTATTAGATATGTATATGCAAAAATGAACTGATGAAAGTGGGAAATATTTTTAGGATAATTAAATAAGAAATGAAAGGTATTTTCAGTATATAAACATTAAATATTGGTTGGCTTATTTTAATGGCAGTGTATGAATTTTACTATTAAATTGTGTGGTATGAGAATCTGTGCAAATATATGTTAAATATATGAGATGCAGGTTAAGTAAGTAAAACCATGAAAATAAAATATGATATGGATAATATTGCCTATGTATGTTAAATGCAACCATGTAAATGCAAGACAGTTGAAAGAGAGCCATGTTAGCAGATCTAGCACACTTTTGTGTAGACTAACTGATGACAGCTAAAAGGAGCTGTGTTAGCAGATTTAGCACGTTTCTACGTAGACTAACTGATGATGGCTAAAGACCAGCTGTAGTACGAAGTAATGAAATGAAATGTTATGCAATGAAATGACTGATGAAATGACAATGAAATGAAATGACAAAGGCAAATGATGTAAATGAGAAAAAGTCACTTAAAGTGAAACAAAATGCAAAGTTAAGTTATGAACAAGAATGAATGTGCATGAATGTATAATGACAGAACAGAATGATGTATTATGATATTAGAAGTACGTATGTACGTAGAACATGTTACGATTGGGCGAGACGTACCTTTCGCTTGAGGGCTTGCTGAGTAAGGCGAGTGCACTAGTAGCTACAGATGTGGTAGTAGCCACATAACGTACTAGGGCAGAGGGAACCTACTTGTATGGGCGGGTAGAATTCCTTATCCTTAGGGTCTTTGCCGATAAACTATTGTTGAATGCGTGAGTACGAGATTAATTTATCACTTGAGGGCTTACTGAGTAAGGTGAGTGCCCTGGTATGCTTAAATTGTGACCTTCGGGTTTCCAAATGTATCAGAGCAGAGGGGTGCTACTTGTATGGGTGGGTAATCACCCCTATCCTCGGGAAATCTCGTGGGCTAAACATTCGCATGTATTTGATTAGGATCAGGGAATGATTTTGAAAATTATGTTAAGGATTTTCAAATGTTAAATATTATGTTATATATAAACTCATGTTGGCCACACACTGCTTTAATATATGGCTTCTTCCCTTACTGAGGTGTGTCTCACCCGAATATGAATTTATCTTTTTTTTTTTTTTTTTTTTTTTTTTTTTAAGGATTTCATCGAGATCGAGCTTAGAGAGCTCGAGGTTCTATAACATTATTGGGAAATAGTAAAAGAAAATGGTATATTTATATGTTAATTATGATTTGCAACTATTTATGTTTTACGTCCTTAAATTTTAAGTCTGTGGAGAAAAGAAAGTTGTGAACATACTGAAATGTTTTGGAGATATATGTAATTATGGAAATGTAGGTGTTGGATGATTTATTATAGATTATAGTTAGAATTAGTAAACTTTGGTATTATGTTATATGGAGATTATGATCATGTTTTTCCGCTGCGTATGTTTTGTTAATTATGGAATATGATTTATCAGAAATTTTATTAGGTTTAACGCGCCGGACACTGGTTTAAGGGTTCGGGGCGTTACAACTCACCCTTAAAAAGGGTAGTACTGTAGCCCCTCTACCTACGAGCTTGATCTGCTCGCCTAGCAGGATCACCTGAAAAATATTAAATCACTAGGATGAGATGACACTCAATAATACGAAATATGCTATCGCTAGTGTGTGGCAAATGAGTCACATTTCTGTTAAAATTTGATTTGAAAATATCATGAATAACTGAATCTAAGAATACAGATATAAATAACATATAACACCGCTTTTATCTATGTTGCTTAACATATCTTTCATTACAAGTTTTCTATTCATAATACTTCTTGAAATTAGGATAGCTTCCCAAGAGGGGGGTGAATTGGGATTTAAAATTATTTCCTTTTTAATACTTTGTTTTATATCAACAATTACAACAAGCAATCACAAAATCAAGTCAACCACAACCAATCAATAAAATAATCAGAATCTTGATATTTATATCAATAGCCCTGTATCAAAATGTAAAGCATGCAGAATTAATATAAGCCCTGTGTTATTCCACAATCACACTTCTTCCTTGTGTTTAGTAATTAAACAAACCTTCAGATTAATAAGTTTAGGATGATCAACCAATATAGTTCCTTTTGGTTTCTGCAATCAATGCTGATCAAGCCAAAACAAATTATCTTGCGGTCTTTTTAACAACCATGCACTCAGAATTTAACAATTTAAAGCATATACCCAGGTTGTAAGTTTTGCTGAAAAATAAAGAGTAAGGAAGAAAAGAGACAAGGTTTTACGAGCTTTGGTTTATACCCAGCCTACGTCCTCGCCTTTGGCAAACCACCAAAGGATTCACTAATTTAGTTCCGTTGATGGGTGAAACAATACCGATTACAGCCACTCCTTCCTTTAGGGTAGAGCCCGCCTCTCCAAACAATGTTCCCTCATTCGGTCCAACGATTCTACAACCTTGAATCGTTTATAAAAAAGAAACAAGATAGAGAAAATATTGTGTACAAAAGACACTCACACAACAGAGTAAATTTGTACAAGTTTCAGCACAAGTATACTTCAAAATAAATCAAATATAAAAGGATTGAAGCTCAATACTGAATTTAGATCACCAAATATCTTCCAAGTATTGAAAGATTCAGACTTTGAAGGCTCTACTTTGGAATTTGTATCAGCAGTAACTCGGTAGTTGAAGTAGGATGAACACAAGAGAGTTTGAAAGCTTTTAGGAAATTTTGATTGCTGGAAAATTTCTTGGTGTAAAAATCTTTGAAGTTTGGGGCTATTTATAGAAGCTTAAAAGCAATTCCTTGCCCCCCAAGTTTACTTGGAGTAATCCCCAAGTTTTTCAAAATAGTAGTGCCTAAAAAATCCATTTAAAAAATCTTCCTGTTGGAGTATTTTAAAAAAAACGTTCGAGTGGCAGTTGCATGCCACGACCTAGCAGTCGCCTGCCATAGAGGAATTTCAAAACACATAACACTGGCAGTCGGCTACCAGAACCTAGGTAGTCGCCTGGTTGGACCTCCCAGGTGCCTGGCTGTGCTCTGGAAGTCACCTGGCACCCTACTGCCTGTTTGAAAATTCCTTAGTTAATTTGGGCAGTCGCCTGCCACATGGAGGTAGTCGCCTGGCCCTTCTATTTAAAAAAAAAAAACTTTTCTTCTTTAAAACCCTTCTTCTCTTTGATTTGAAAAACATACTTTAGGGTTTTTCTAAGAATACATTTCTAAGTTTCTTTTGATTTATGAGAGCTTCAATTCCGTTTATACTTGTAGTTTACTTGAAGTACTTACATACAAACATCCTTAAAACTCTATTCTTTTGATCTTCAAGTAAGTCTTTATTCTTTTATCATCTTTGAGCTTCTGATCATCTTTCTTTCTTAATCTTTTTGAATAGTATTTTCACCATAAATTTTATCATCCTTTTGAGCTTTGAACTCTCTCTAAGTTTTGCAACTATCTTTAAGCTTTGTCTTCTTCCTGAAAAACTTTCACTTGAAACAAACCATATTAAATTAATCATGATTTGTTATCATCAAAATAAGAATTGTAAGCCTTGTTAGGCCAACGCTTCTAATATACATAGGTACACCCTCTGTTTCTGTAAATTTGTATATACATATAATAATTAGGAAACTTCCTTGGATGAATAACTATATGGCATGATTTAATCCCCCATGACAGGGTTGTGCGGCCCATAGGCGGGACCTAACCTGGCTGGCCGACTAGGGTAAGTCAACTAAACTCCGACAAATAGTTCGGTCCCCTCAACCCATATCTGACGAGGAGTCTGTAAACAACATAGGCACGATCGACTTCTAAATACCATATACTATCTGAGTAATGTGGTTGCACTCTGAACTGAATATAGCTACGGTACCGAGCTCTGCTGACTAAATCTGGTCCATCAGGGTCTGACACAATATAAGTAACTGATATCTCTAAAATACTATTTTTACCCTGATTTTAAAAAACCATAACCCCGTAAAACTTATCTAAAAACCTGAATAACTGACTGAATATTTAGTTTCTGTATAATTGAATAGCTTACTAAATATCTAAATATCGGGGCGTTATGGTATTGAAATCATGATCAACTGAAATTGTTGAAAATATATGTTTTTGAGTATGATGTATACTGAAAATTCACCATTCTATAAACATGTAAATATCATGATATTTTTGCTGAAAATCTGTAAACATGATATTTGTAAATTGTATAAATACTGTACTGTTCTATTACCAACTTATGCCACACAAATAAATATTTAAAGTTATCAGGCTCTGAAAACTATATTTATGGTTTGAATAATAATATGGTAAAAACATATAATTTGTACTGCAATCATACCAAAGTTTCCTAACATAGTATATTTCCCTTACCTGATTCTTGCTAAAGTCCCCAACTGTGACTAGTCCTACACCCGTAGGGTTTCCCACTCAACACCCTAAAAATAGCATCTCCCAGAATTAAATATCATTATTTCTTTGACTACTACATTTTTTACAATTGCTAGAAAGCCAAATATTGAATAAAAGGCCTTACCATGAATTTGGGATGAAATTCAACTCAGTCCCACCAACAATCCGCTTCGGCATACTCGAAGCGAACTTTATTAGGAGCGTCATGATGACCTCAAATCAACGATCTGGTGAGAAATGGGACCATAATCGAAGAGGGAAAGGGAGAAACCGTAGAGGGGAGAGAAAAAGAGGATTTTACCGAGAATTTTTCTAAAAATCCGAGATTAGGACTATTTATACCCTGGCCTTCGTCAACGAGCCACATCACCTCATTGACGAGGTCAAGAAGGAGGTTCGTTGACGAATGCATTCTCTTCATCGATGAAATTCAGAACTTGGAAGACAACCTCTCAGAATCTTCTTGTCGACGAAACGTGTCCCTGTCGATGAGATCCTTATGTACCCTCGTCGATGAATCCCCTATGTGTGTCGACGAAGCCCTAATTAAATTTCTTGGGTTATTCCAAAAATACTAGAGAAAAGTTTTCTAAAACCAATCTTTGAAATATTAAAAAACTATATTTTCATTCAAAGATTTGGTATTTGGTTATTGCAAAAATATTTGATTAATTCCAAGATCTTCTAGATACATATTCTTGAGGAATAGTTTTCTAAAATATTGTTTAAATCTTTGCGATATTCAAAGTCATATTTTTTATTCAAGGATTTAATGTTACAAGCTATTTGATAGTAAGAACATAGATCTGCACATTATTCAATATTATTTTTGAAAGGATCTTATTTTCTATTGTTGCATAAAGTACTCAGAAATTGAACCCTAAGATCTCCAAAGCTTTTATTTATAAGAAATTATTTTTGGGATAAATTGATTAAAGGGTACATTTGTGACGCATATCATTATTCATATAACGATTTTATCGTTACATACATATTGAGTTTCAACTTTTATCATATGAGTATCTATTAGGTTTCTACTGGACTCACTAGCTTTGTGTAGAAACATTTGAGTTTTTGTAAAAATTATAATTTTCTATTGTATTCACGGTTTGGGCTGTGAACCGGGTTGAGGAGGAAATTACGCCCCTTGTAAGCAATAGATTGTAAGGGAAGCTCTGTCCCAGTTAAAGAGCGGCTTTTTAGTGGAATCCTTGAGTGGGTTGCTCAAGGCGAGGACGTAGGCTAGGGTAGGCCGAATCTCATAAATATCGTGTTTGTCTTCTCTCTTCCCTTAACTCCTTTTAATTTCTGCTTGCATTTAAATTATCTGTTTATTTTGTATGAGTGGAGCATATGATAAGTTTGTGTGTAATTGAGTAAAATTATATGCTTTATAAAGACACACATTAAATTGATTAATTGTGAAACATTAAGCTAGGTATTAAGTAGATTGCAAGTTTCGAATTGATAGTTTTCAAAATTTTAACTTAAGGGACTTAATTTTTGAAAATACCCAACTCACCCCCCCCCTCTTGGGATAACACTGTAATTCACAGGCATATCTCTTGGGGTAAGGTAAATTCTCATTCTTACCTCAATTTTTCTTAAATCTAAAGTCGAATTGATGATCAGACAACACCACGAGAATCTAGGGATGATTCTCTACAAATTTAGCAGAGCGGATTTCTTGTGGGGTCATCATAGGTGTTGAATCAGGTGTAATCCCAAGGAGGGGGGGTGAATTAGGTATTTAAAATTCTTTGACACTTATTTACCTCTTAAAAGCTTCTTATATACTTACGAACTTCTTGTTACTCAATTATGTATGTGTAAGGCTATCCAACCTATACATGCAATATACACAATTTAAATGCAGTGCTGAAACATAAAGAGTAAAGGGAAGAGAGAATACAAACACAGTTTTACGAGGTTCAGCCGACTTGGCCTACATCCTCGCCTTGAGCAACCACTCAAGGATTCATTAAATCCCTACTCCTTAAATTCGGATGGAGCTTCCCTTACAATCCACTGCTTACAAAAGGTACAACTCCCTCCTATTCTGCTGCGTACAAGAGATACAACTCTCTCCTCACATACTGATTCACACACCGAACCGTGTATACAATAGAATCTGAAAAATAACACTCAAAAATGCTTCTAACAAAAGTGTGTGAGTACAAATCAATTTCATAATACATTAACATATGATATAACTTGAAGCTCATGAATGTATGAAAACGATACAATCATTTTAATGTATGATATGCTTCAACACACAAATCCCTATTTAACCAAAACTCCTAAGTAAAGATATATTTAAAATGTTTTGGAGTATACTAGGGTTCTTGGTTCACTTTGCAAAAATGCACAAATATGCACAAATATATTTGAAGTGAACTTGTTAACAAAAACTTTGTCTTGAATATTAAATCAATCAAAATCATAAAGTTTTTCTTTCAAGTATTCAATCACAAACTGAGTATATTGTTTTTCAGAAATTATCCCTCAATAGAATATATAGTTATAAGTACCAAGGATATTTAATCAAGTGTTAATATAACTAAAATATAGTTCCTTTAGAAAACACACACTTGAATCAAACCTTTCAATCAATCACACAACTTAAATCAAGTAATGATTTTGGTTAGAATAACTATGTATATGTATAGGCACTTTCAAGAACAACCTTTTAATCAAAATAGGGTTTTCAATAATAAGCTCAATGAATGATATATATGTATATTTATATACTCTTGAATAAAAAATCAATCAACCAAGTTAAATAAACTTTCTCAAGTAATGATCTTTTCAAAAATCAATTTTTGTACGAATATGCTCACTCAAGATCAAAACTTTTCTAATGAAAGTCAAGAGCACGTAATGGGATGAGATGAGAAGTTCTTAAGAATAGTAACTTGAAAGATCAAACATCAATACTAGATTGAAGTACAGTTGAGTAAACAAGTTCCCTTTGAGAATCTGAGTTGATTTGCCCAAGCTGGAAGATTAGAGATTGAAATGTAGGCAATCTTATAGCAATAGGAGCAAGTTTTCAATGTTCTTTCAACAAGGTGTGTTCTTCTCTTTCTTGTGTGACTAACCTTAGTTCTATGGTTTAGATATTCAGCATATATAGTATCTTACCCTTAGAATTGATCTCAGCCGTTGGATCAAATAAAAAGCTCGCGAGATCTTTTAATAAAAATATGATTTTTAAACTTTCCTACGACTTCAAGCAACTGAAGTGGGGTTCAGGCTCCTGAAGTGACAAGTTCAGGCGCCTGAGGTCCTTAGTTCAGGCGACCGAAGTGCCTCTACCAGGTTCTGTGTTTCTCATCAATTCTTCAGGCTACCGAACTTAATCTTCAGGCGACTGAAGTTGAGTTCAGGCTATCGAAGTCCCCTTTTTCTTAATTATTCATTTCCAGTTTAAAACTCTGCTTTGCTCCTTTTCTTGGGTCTTTTATAAAACAAATTTTCAATGATTTTAAAAACATTTATAAGTCCATGGAAGTTCCCTAATGATGTTCATGAAATGCATGAATCCTAAAATCATTCTAAGTTATGTTGAGCCTCAAATTAAATCATATGACAATGTAGGTACATGAGTTCTAAATACCCATTCCCAAGATGTTCTTGAACTTTGCCGCTTGCATCTTGATTCTCATACTCTTTGAGTTCCATGGATCTTGCCAAGATTTGATAGCTTTACTTTGTGACTTCCATGACTTGTTATCCTTCCGTGCATGCTTAATATAGTTCCTGTTCACAAACTCAATGCACATAGCAAATACCAAGTGATTTGTCATTATCAAAAGCGGATTGGACTCGTAGAGTCAACAATAGGTGTAGCCCCAACATTAGGATAAGAGGGTTATTTAGAGATTAATTTTTATTTAATTACTGTAGACTGGCAAATGTTAAAAGATTGGCTATTCTAGGGTTGAATTGAGTAAGTTGGGTTTTTGGAATACAGGGTTCGGGTGAGCACTGTGGGTATAATTTTGGGGTCCATATTGGCATAGTTTTTGGAAACTAAGTAAAGGGAATAAATTATAGCAGTTATTTTGGAAAATACTGATTGAATTATTTTGTGAAAATGGAATATTATCATTTACTTGAAAAATTAGTATATTGTGAGTATTAGACAAAAGTTGTGTGGCATATGACATATATTGAAAATATGAAATATAGTGATGGGTAATTTATGAGAAAATATTGAAATGAGAATTATTGATATGTTAATGGAAAATGATGAAATGTGGAATTTATATGTAAATAGAAATGATTTCTATGAAAATAAGAATGTGTGAATTATTGATATGAGTATTTTTGAGAAATAATGAAACACGTGAATTATGATATATGCTAGTATGTGAATGAAATGAAGATATGTTTTATTGAGAAACATTGAAACCAATATATATATATATATATATATTCAAGAGTATTTTTTGAAGAATGATGAAATATATAGTATAGAAATGTTATATTGGGAAATGTTGAATAATGTGAAATGAGGTATATATGTGTTATTATGAAATAAATTTTGAAATGTGACTATTAAAATGGGAATATTATAATGTAAATTCTGCAGTATAAATATTGAAAGGTGGAAATTGAAATGCGAACATTGCGAAGTGTGAAAATTGCAATGAGATCATTAAATACTGGGAAATGTGAACATTGTAAAGTGCGAAAGCTACAATGGGATCATTGAGATATGTTTAATGAAATGCCAATACCGCATAATGATTATGGGTATGTGGTAATGATAACTTTGACGGATGTTATGAAAATCCAAACGATGGGTAAGGATATTGAGGGCGGTACCATTGCTAGTGGTGTTAGTGCAATCACACGGACTCGTGAAGCATGTGGCGTGATAGTCGAATGAGCTGTTTAGTAGAGTTGTTGTGCCCATTGAATCTGGATCAAGGCTATAGGCTGACCAGTCATACTACAAATACGGGATATATGATATGATATTTTGATCTAATTGCGTCGGCCAACCGCAGTTAGATCCAGCCTTTGGGCCGCACAACCCTATTCATTAGGGAAAGCATGATGTGGAAAGATATCTTAGGGTAGCCATGAGTTACAGACACGATGTTGGTACTGAATACCAAGGATGCTCATGTTCTGGATAGTGAAATTGAAAAATGGATATGTGTGAGTTAATAACATAAATAATTGAAGTGAAGTAAAATTCTCCATTTGAAGGCTTACTGAGTAAGGTGAGTGCTCTAATAGGTATTTGATGTAGTCGTAACTAGCTGCATAACGTATTAGGGTAGAGGGAAACTACTTGTATATACAGGTAAACTTTCCTATTCTCGAGAACTTCGCTGATAAACTTGGGTTGTGTGTGAATGATGTTGAAAATGGAATTAAAAGCTTATGGAAGCTTGTGTTTTATATATATGATTATGAGCGTATATCAATTATTTTCTAAGATAATATGATAATTTAAAAGAGTATATTAGGATATGATGAAACTCATGTTGCCACATACTGTCAATAATTTATTCCGTTTTATTGAGATGTTTCTCACCCAAATATCTAAAAATTTCAGGAAGCTGTGACAGAGCAGATGAAAGAGCTCCGGGATAGTGGGGAGCTGGTACCCTGATATGCAGGGTAAGTGCTTTGCAACAGGGATGTGTGTGTTTCCCTAGGATGTTTTGTTTTTTGGAAATGTGCTAAACATATATGTAGATGTGGATGATTTAGTACTCTTGGTAATTGTATTCTAGATGGTATGTATATTATGTCATCCGCTGTTAAGTTAATATAAATAAAATGTCTGTTTACCTGGTATCCAATGCGGGTCGGGTTGTGTGAGTGGTATCGGAGTTGTTGACGTGGCCGATGTAATGTTTGATGTGTATGATATAATTATTATTGATGATTTTATTTCTTTTTTAAAAATGGTATGAAAATCAGGGTGTCATAGTTTGATGGAAATGATTTTTCTCAAATGACCTTTGAAATATTAAATGTATGAAGGCTTTCAAGCAATATATATAAATATAAATATATGCTCTAGCCTTTCAAGGATAACTCAAAAATATTTTCTCCATAAGATTTTTCAAAAGAAGAGTAGGAGAAATTTAAATTTGATGCTCAAGAAGACTTTTGAAATATCAAATATAAGAAAGCTTTGATGTAGAAAATATGAGCGTAAAAATATGCTCAAAGCTTTTCAAAAAACCCTCAAAATGTTTTCTCCACAAATGTTTTACAAGAAGAGTAGGAGAAATTTGGATTTGAACTTCAAGAAGGAGTTTGAAATATGAATAAGAATGAAAGAATTTTCAACAAAGCTTCCGAAATGTTTTTCTAACATTCTCCAAGTGTTTAGGCTTAGTATATATAGACAAAAACCAAATATAGCCATTATATGACCGTTGGGACTTTAAAATAATAATTTATTTTCAAATCTAACCATTTTTCGGCCATTGGGGTGCTTTCCCGAGACATCTGGTCAATTGGGGCGAAGATCCGGTCGGCTGGATCTTCAAATCTGCGAGTTTCGGTCGACCGGAGTGAAGATCTAGTTAGCGGGATTCTAGGTTTTCCTACAAACACCATTCAGTATTTCACACATAACCTTTTATATAAAACTCCAAATTGGACGTTCTTGGTATCAAAAAAAAGCTACAAAAAAATCCCACAACTTTTATGTTGAACACTTGTTAAGATGAGAAGTGATTAATTGCAAAAATTGCTCATTAATTCGATGGTAGAAACATGAAGGAAAATTTTCTACTGCGGACACCTTTCAGTATTTTAGGCATTACGTTTTCCAAGAATCTCCGAATGGGACTTTATTGGTATTAAAAGAAAGCTAAGAGAAAATACCATAATTTTTATGCTGAATATATTTTAATATGAGAACTTATTAATCGAGAAAAAATCTTATCTATGATATGACAAAAACATGAATGGGGATTTGAAAATTTTGTTTTGGAGTTTTTCAATCTAGAAATGATTTTTACACTTGAAATTTTTTTTACACATTTTTAAAATGATTTTCTATGAAATATAGAGTGCCTAGGGTCCAACGTCATGGTTGAGAGCTTCACATCAAATCAAATGAATATGCATGCACAATTGAAACCTAAGTACATTACAGCTAAAAAATGCAGGTCTTCAAGCTTTACTCTTTGATTTTTCATGGAACATGCCAAATGATGTGCTTAAATAAGGGCTTCATGGCTTCCATTTTGTACTAGTCATTTGCGCTCATAGAAACATAAACCTGTTCAAACACTTAACGCATAAATGAGATGTTGTGATTTGTCATTATCAAAACAGGATAGGACTCAAAAAGTTAACAATCTCTCCATTTTTGATGATAACAAACACGAGAGCAAAATTAGATTCGCCCAACAAGACTCCCCCTTACAATATGCATAATTTCAAAATAATAGTCAATATAATTCAAGCATATTTGAAATGAAGACTTTTGAATTTTTCAAGCTAAGAATTTAAGTTAAGTTTTTTTCAATTTGTATGTCATAGTAAGTTATTGAAATTATATCTACTTTGACAAACAAAAGGCAGGAGGATACCAATTGTAAAAGAGATAACAATTGTAAAAGGATTATAATAATTTTGCTAAAAAACTCCCCCTTTTGTCATCAGCAAAAGCACTAAAAATTTATCCTTTGTTGAGAAGATCATTTAAACAATAGAGCCTTTATGTTTTTTAACATCATGACAGAATTTATAAAATTTCAAATAGCATGCGCCATGAATGCCTTTAAGCAAGAGATAAGATTTTATCTTTTATTAAGTTCATTTCTTGCCATTGCATTTTGTAAAATGATTTCCCTTTTTAATATCATCAACAAGTACAAGGGACTATGCTTGCTATTAATAATTTTAACACTAAGGTCAAGGAAGTTTAAATTTTTTTGGCAAGTATTTGAGAAAAGAACATTTCATATTTTGACCAGAAAAGGCAACCATATAGATCCTAATATTTGAAAATTTAATGCAAGATCATATAGCTTAGCCTGGAATGCTTGTGCGTAAGCATTATAGTTCATTTGAAGATTACTGTGAACAATAAGAATAAGACATTTGTTTTAAACACACAGGCCAAAGTAAGCCTTTTAAAAAGAATCTAAGCCAAAGGATGGGTGAGAAAAGAAAGATAGAATTTTAATTTCAAAGGCTCCCCCTTTTGATTTGAATACGAGCTTAGATGCAGTTTATCACTTATACTCATAAAGGATTGATTTCTTGAAGTGTGCCAATCAGTATAAGCAACCATTTTGATTCTTTAAAATAATTTTAATGGATATTGTTTAAGCCATTTTATCCAACCAGTATGAGAAGTAAGGTGTACTCCCAAGAGGGGGGGGGGGGGGGGATGAATTGGGCTCCAAAAAAATTTCTTTATAAATCTTTTATTAAGCCTTTTCCAACTCTTTTATATGCAGTAATCACACAAGTATAAGAACCAATTTAAGATTAAATCTTTATGAATTAAAAGATTAACTTGAATAATATTTCTTTCAGCAATTTAATTTAAAATCAGAACTCAATTTGGCTCTTGAATATGTCAATCCAATCAACAAGGTAAGCTTGACTTCACAATATGAAACAAAATAGAAATTTTAACAAGCTTTCAAAATTTAGATTTTGATATTAAATAAGTTACTTGAGTTTAAGTATGTGTTGAATCAAGTGTAATCCCAAGAGGGGGGGGGGGTGAATTGGGTATTTAAAAATTATTTGACACTAATTTACCTCTTGAACCCTTCTTATAAATTTACCAACAACTTCGTGCTACTCAATTATGTATGTGTACAACTATTTAACCTATACATGCAATATGCTCAAATTTAAATGCAATGCTGAAAATAAATAGTAAAGGGAAGACAGAAGACAAATACAGTTTTACGAGGTTCAGCCGACTTGGCCTACGTCCTCGCCTTGAGCAACTACTCAAGGATTTACTAAAACCTTGCTCCTTAAAGTGGGATGGAGCTTCCCTTACAATCCGCTGCTTATAAGAGGCATAACTTCTTCCTACTCCGCTGCTTACAAGAGATACAACTCTCTCCTCACACACCGGTTCACACACCAAATCGTGTATACAATAAGATCTGAAAAACAACACTCAAACCAATGCTTCTAACAAAAGCTTGTGAGTACAATTCAATTTCCTATTACATTAACATATGATATTACTTGAAGCTCATGAATGTATGAAAAATGATACAATCGTTTTATGTATGATATGCTTCAAACACACAATTCCCTATTTAACCAAAAACTCTCAAGTAAAGATATATTTAAAATGTTTTGAAGTAAACTAAGGTTCTTGGTTCATTTTGCAAAAATGCAAAAGTATGTTGGATTTGAACTTGCTAACAAAAACTTTGTCTTGAATGTAAATTCAATTAGAATCACAAAGTTTTATTTCAAGTATTCAATCACAACTAAATATATTATTTTTCAGAAAATATCCCTTAATAAAATGTATAGTTATAAGTTTCAAGGATATTTAATCAAGCGTTAATATATCTAAAATATAGATCCTTTAGCAAACGCACACTTGAATCAAACCTTTCAATCAATCACACACCATAAATCAAATAATGATTTTGTTTAAAATAGCTATGTATATGTATAGGTACTTTCAAGATCACCCTTTTAATCAAACTAGGTTTTTCAATAATAAGCTCTTTGAAAAATATATGTATATATATATATATATATACTCTTGAATCAAACTTCAATCAACCAAGTTAAATATACTTTCTCAAGTAATGATCTCTTCAAAAATTAATTTTTATAAGAATAAGCACACTCAAGATCAAAACTTTTCTAATGCTAGTCAAGAAAACGTAATGAGATGAGAAGAGATGTTCTTAAGAATAATAACTTGAAAAATCAAAGCTCAATACTAGATTGAAGTACAGTTGAGTAAACAAGTTCCCTTTGAGAATCTGAGTTGATTTGCCCAAGCTTGAAGATTAGAGATTGAAGTGTAGGCAATCGTATAGCACTAGGAGTAGATTTTCAACATTCTTGCAACAAGGTGTGTTCTTCTTTTTCTTGTGTGTCTAACTTCTGTTCTAGGGTTTAGATATTCAGAATATATAGTATATTATATTACCCTTAGGATTAATCTCAGCTGTTGGATCAATAAAATATCTCACGAGTCCTTTTAATAAAAAATCTGATTTTTAAGTTTCCCGCAGGTTCAGGCAACCGAAGTGGTGTTCAGGCTCTTGAAGTGACTACTTCAGGCGCCTAAGGTTCCAGGGTCAAGTGACCGAAGTACCTCTGCCTGTTTCCATTTTCCCATTTAATTCTTCAGGCTACCGAACTTAATCTTTAGGCGACTGAGGTTGAGTTCAGGCTACCGAGGTCCCCTTTTTCTCAATTATTTAATTTCAGTTTAAAATTCTGCTTTGCTTCTTTGCTTGGGTCTTTTATAAAACAAATTTTCCATGATTTTAAAAACATTTCTAAGTTCATTTAAGTTCCCTAATTATGTACATGAAATGCATGAATCCTAAAATCATTCTAAGTATGTTGAGCCTCAAATTAAATCATACAAAAATGTAAGTACATGAGTTCTAAATACCCATTCCCAAGATTTTCTTGAACTTTGCCGCTTGCATCTTGATTCTCATACTCTTTGAGTTCCATGATGCTTTCCAAGATTTGTAAGTTTTACTTGAAGGCTTTCATAACTCGTTATCTTTCCGTGCATGCTCAATATAGGTCATGTTCACAAACTCAATGCACAGATCAAATACCAAGTGATTTGTCATTATCAAAACAAGATTGGACTAGTAGAGTCAACAGTATGTTAATGAGCTTTGATATTTATCAACGTACTCCCTTTAATCAAAGTTTCTGCAATTCCCAATAACTATTTAATTTACATGGATTAAGTAAACATCCACGTAATTTATATAAGCCAAAAATTAAAGAGATTTAGGAAAGAGAAAGACACTGAGATTTTATGAGGTTCGGCTATTCCTGCCTTATGTCCTTGCCTTAGGCAAATCACCCAAGGATTTCACTATACTGCTCCCTTAACCGGGCGAAGCAAACCATTTACACACTCCTTCAAGTAGGATGGAGCTCTCCTCTCCAAGCTATACCCCACGCTTGGTAGTCCAATGATTCAACAATCTTGAACCTTAAAAAACAACAAGATATACAAGAACAATATTGTGTACAAGAAACACTCTCAAAAGAGTAGATTAGTACAATTTAAAATCATAACGTACTTCTAGAAATTTAATCAATATAAAGAGATGAAGCTCAGATATATATATATCACTGTGGATTTATTCTTAGATTGAAATCTCAGTAGAAAACTTAGAATATGGTGAGAATTGATTAGTAAGAACTCAACAATGAACTTTCAGCAAAGTGTATTCAGTAAGAGAGCTTTGAGAGTATGAGTGTAAGCTTGTATGTTGATTGCTATTGATTGTTGGTTTTGTAATTCTTGAAATCAAATTGTATTTATAGAGTTCAAAAAGGAATTTTCATATTCCCCAAGTTACTTGGTGTGTTTCCCAAGTTTTCTCATTATTTAGGGTTCAAGCAATCTATTTTGGAAACATTCCATCACTGTTTTAAATTTGAATTCTCAAAGGTCAGTCACCTGCTCCCGAAGGGTCAGTTGCCTATTCCTTTAAATCACAACGAATATTCAAACACAGAATGGGGTCATTCGCCTGACTTTGAAAGGTCAGTCACCTTATGCTATTATATCTGTTTAATTTTCATTAGCATAAAATGTCAGTCGCCTAATAAAACATGGTTAGTCGCCTGAACTTACAACTTTCTAAAATCTTTGATTTTCAAAAGTGTTAGTCAACTGATCAGACATGGTTAGTCGTCTGAACTTGCAATTTTCATGAATTTAGGAAATGTGTTTCCAAATATTTGTTAGCTTAGAATATTGATTTGAAATTTTGAAAATATATTTTCCGGGGTTTTAAAAATCAGGTCTCTAAGTCGATATTAAATCCTAAGAGCTTCAAACACTTATATTGAAAACAAGCGAAGTACTTACATGAGACTTTTAAACAACTATGATACTTCTATTTACTAAGTCTTCATGTATTGCTTCCTTTCTTTATGCTTGTCTTGACTTCATGTTTCAATAATCTTTTAGCTTCATAAGATCTTCTATCTTTGAGTTGGAGCTATTAAAAGATTTTGTCAAGCATTTGTTCTTGATCACTTGAGTCACTTGATCTTGATACTTGAGTTATCTGAAATATCATCACTTAACCAAACATGTTAAGTTCCCTTGATTTGTTATCATCAAAATACGATTCTTAAGCCTTGTTAGGCCAACACAGTAAAACCATTTCTATAGAACACACATGCATTAGTGAACTAATATTAAGTCTTGTGTAGTGTTTATATATCCCAAGAACAATCCATATCAATTTATAATTCATAAAAATAGGATATGATGTTCATGGTTTACAGAAGAGCCTCGGGACTTAAAAACAAAAACAATGATAATATGATGCATATGAATCCTTAAGGATGTTTAAATTAAATCATGTTCTCTTAAAAAGAGCTTATGCTCTCCTGTAAATTCGCATGCACATGTATAAGCATTTTCAAATAAGGAAGAAGTTCATTTGTCAATGCATTTATCATTCAATCATCCTTCATAGTTAAACTCATCATGTAGTACATTATAAACATTCAGCACACAATTACTGCATATTGCATTCCATTCAGCATACGATTGCCATCAAGGCTATACTCAAATAATCATGCAATAACTATGCAGTTAGGGTGCAACATGAAAAAGACACAACTCAAAAGATTCCATGAGTGTGTGAGACATAAAAACTTCCCCAATGTCATGCATTTGCTTATAGTTTATGGACTTTAATCATAGCATGTGATATTGAATTTGAAATAACTTGATTAACCATTTAGGTCCAAAAAGAAGTTTAGAATATAAGGCTTAGACCAAATGGTGTCCATGAACTAGATTTTCCTAAGAACGCAGAACGTGTATATGATGTAGAGCATTCTAGGAAAAATATATTTTAACAAAAAATTTGGCAGCATGTCATTTGTAAGTAGTTCATTTTTCCATTAATCAGTTCACAAGGGCATACACAAAAAGCCTAGTTGTTTCTATAGCGTGCAATTCACAAAGTTTGCATCAGCCATGCAGATGGCATTTAGTATAATCAGCATGCAAGAGCCCTAAATGTAACGACCTGCTTAATTAACTTATTTTTTTTTCCATATTATAATATTTTACATGCTCTGATACCATACTAAGGAAAAACCCGTTCATAAACCTAAGCAGCAAGAAGCGGAAATCATACAAACATAACCATAACCATTATATACAATACCAGAGTTTTGAAATATTTTCCAATATTTACAAATATAACTGTATTCCCAAAATATCCTCAACTGGTGAGGGCTATACAAAAACGTTCCCAAAAATGATACTCACTCTGATAGGGCACTACAGACACCCCTCTATTTGCGAGCTTGATCTGCTCGCCTACCTGGATCACCTGAAAAATGTTTCAACACTGGGGTGAGCCAACGCTTAGTAAGAAGAAATATGCTATTACTAGTGTGTGGCAAATGAGCTACTATATATCATGAAATCTGTTTTCATATAAACATGAATAACTGAATACAAAAGTACCGTACAAATAATAAAATACACCACCCCTTTTCCCTGTTGCTTAACATAACAGTATTATGGTTATAATTCAAAGTACTTCTAGTGTACATAAATATGGTCCCTGTTTCTGTAAATCTGAACGTAAGTAATAGTAACTGAAACTGTTCCCTGTGGCTATCTATGTGTCATGACTTGCCCCCCTCATCACAGGGTTGTGTGGCCCGTAGGCTGGATTTACCCTGGCTGGCCAACTAGGAATAAATCACTAAACTCCGTCAGTTGACCTACCCACCTCAACCCACATCTAGATGGGGAGCCTAACCTCTTCAAGGGCCTAGGTGGTCGACCTTACCACGTATTATCTGAATAGGTGGTTGCACTAAATAAGTAACATAGTATCTGTAGCAACGGTACCATGCTCTGTAGCTGTAAGGCCAACGAGATCTGATATCATATAATATATTTTTATACATATTTATCTGATTTACCATGATTCTGAAGTAATCATAATAACCATGATGCTGCAAAACGTACTGAAATCTGAATAATCATAACATGGAACTGCATATTCGTAATACTGGAATTCGTATAATCATGGTACTGAGATTTGTATAATCATGGTACTAAAATCTGTAAAATCATGGTACTGAAGTTCACATAATCATAGTACTTAAATCCGTAAAATCATGGTACTGACATTCATAAAAATCATGAAACTACAATTTGTAAAACATATTCCCGTACTATATACATATTCACAAGTCACACCATACTTTAATACATAATTTTCATAAATAAATAAACTGTATTATATTTAGAAATTTCCTAGCATCGCATATTTCCCTTACCTAACCACTGGAAAGCCCCTAGGGAATACAAGCCTAACACCCGCAAGGAGGAGGCCTCCTACAAAACACCCTAAAACAAACATATGCCAGAACAAAATATTAGTATTTTTCCATCTATATCATTTCCTATTACTATCATGAGACCAAAAAGGGACTAAAAGGGCTTACCCTAAATTTGGGATGAAATCCAACTCTTTTTTCTCAATGATCTACTTCGATAGATTTGCAGAGAACTTTGCCGCAAGCGTCATGGTAGCTTCAGATTGTTGATTCGGTGATTGGAGGGGCCGAAATCGAAGAGAGAAGGGAGAGAGAGAGCGGCGAGAGAAATAAGAAATATCCCGATTTTCCTCCTTATATACTGTCAGATTCATCGATGAGACATGTCACCTCGTCGACGAGTCTTTCATAAAATTCGTTGAGAAAGCCCTGTATTCATCGACGAAATTCAGAGCAGCCGGAAATCTCTCTCGGTATTTTCTCATCGACGAAGCCCTGTGTTCATCGACGAAATTCTGAAGACCTTCGTCGACGAGACCCTATGTTCATCAATGAAGTTGGGCAATTTCCTGAAATTTTGATTAATTAATATTATCTCCAAAATGCAATGTCATCGACGAAGTCTACAGCCTCCTTCTGTTTCTGTATCTATTTTCTCTCCCTCTTATTATTAAAATGCTATTATTCTTCAGGTCACTACACTAAACATTTCTACAGCATGCATTCTGCATCAACTACGTAGATGGTTTTCACAATTCAGTATATCTCAATAACATGCTATATTAGAGATTATCCTTCCATCAAACGACTTTAAGTATGTAGCAGGGTACGGATATTTAGTGTTTAGTATTATGCTCTCAACAGATAAAAACATACACTAAAAAGGTGTTTATCAAATGAATTTAACAATGATGTTCCCCTTAGTTATGCAGCCTAACCGTTACCATCTTATGCTCTCAAGTTTTCAATAACTTGAATTTTGCTTTGAATGCTTAGGCTTAAAGGACCAAAAAAGTCTCAAATATCACTTTAGTGTAATAAGACTATTTTTGCCTCTTTTCTTATAAATTACAACATGTGAAAGGCTTAAGTTCGAATGAATTTTAATTTTAATTGCTCGTGCATAGGTCACTTTGAAATTTGTACATTCATCTAGAGTGAGACCTAGTGCAACTATCATAGCCGTTCAACACCATTCAAAAGCTCTAATTGATTTGATTTAAATTCTATATATTATGAGGGGAGTATACATAAATACTTTTAAATAATAATTCATTAATGAATTCAAAAGAGTATTCAGAAGAGATTTTTCTTCCATTTTGAATCAATCGTATGTTGTGAATGCTGAATACCACTTTGCATTTCACAAATATTTTAAAGTTCATGGTTGAGTGGGGGTAATTTAGATAAAGCATTAATTTACATTTGAGAACCCATCATCGCTTTGAGATTTTGATAAGATGAATCTCCCATTCAATATAGGACATGAATGAGTGTTAGGATCCAAAAGACTTTCGTTTATCCTAAGAGGCTTCATATTTGATTCTCAAAACAACATCCTATCTGAAAGTTGAGGTGTAGTCCGAAGAGGGGGGGGGGGGTGAATTGGGTTGATTAAAATTTTCTTTTAATTCTTTTCAAGAATTCTTAACCACTTAATATTTTAACAAACACACAGCAAAGTTTAGTTACTTAAGCAATCCACAACCGAATACTTAAAACAAACATTCAACCAATCATCAACTTAAAATAGTCAATCACAAAATACCAAACAAAGATATTGTATGCAGCTTCTTGGTAATTCTCAGCTTTTACATGAATTCAAGATATTTGCTTGTTTGTAGCCCTGTGAATATATGTAAGCCCTGTATTGATTAATTTGATTTCTCAATATGAATTTAAAAACTCCTTCCAAGAACTTGGAATTTAAATAAACTTTCAGTTAATAAGTCTTGGGTGTTAACCAATCAACGTACTCCCTTACGGTTTCCACAATTTGTATTGATCAATTAACGTACTTCCTTTTGGTTTCCACAAATCTCAAAATCAAATTAATCTTTGGTTTATTTAATATCCAATCCACACAGTGTATATGATCAAAAATTAAATTCAACCACACTGTTAATATATGCTGAAAAGTAAAGAGAGTAAGGAAGGAAAGTGACATCACGTTTTTTACAAGGTTCGACTTATCCCCATCCTACATCCTTGCTTTTGGCCAATACCACCAAAGTATTCCACTAAACCATTCTTTTCCAGATGGAACAAACCTTTTACAAGCGATACCCCATGCTCAAACACTCCCTAAGTAGGCTAGAGTAATGCCTCTCCAAGTGATACCCCACACTCGGTCACTCCTTTAATAGGCTAGAGCAATGCCTCTCCAAGTGATACGCCACACTTGCTCAATGATCCAACAACCTGGAATCATCAAGAAACAAGAAAAAAGTAGAAGAGAACTTGTGTACAAGAGACACTCTCAATAGAGTAGGTTAGTACAACAATCAGTACAATATATTTCAATGTAAATTCAATATAAAGAACTTGAAGCTCAATGAAATTCTATCACCGAATTAATCTTCCTTTGATCAAAATATTCAGACTTTAAAGAAAATTTTCATGTGAGATGATTAGCAAGAACTCACTTGTAAGCAGCAAGATGTATGAAAGAAAGCCTTTGAGAGTTGAAAGCACTTGAGAGAATTAGATTATTGAAAATATTTCTTTGTCATTAAAATCCTTGCCTTGGGGGCAATTTATAAAGTTTAAAAAGTTAATTCCTTGCTCCCCAAGTTTACTTGGAGTGTTGGTTAAGTTTACAAAAATATTGGAGCCCAAGAAACCAATTTTAAAAATTTTCTCATTGGCAATTTTTAAAATTCCCTCGAGTGGAAATCGCCTAGCACGACTAGTCAGGCACCTGTATCAGTTAAATTCAAAAGTCAGAACACTGGCAGTCACCTGTCAAAACATAGGTAGGCACCTCAAATGAGAAAGCAGGCGCCTGTCAGGCTACCATCAGATGCCTGATACCTTTCTGTCTGCAAGTTCTTAAAAAAGACAAAAATGGTCAGTTGCCATGGATTGTTGAGTAGGTGCATGAGCTTTCAAAAATATATATATGTTTTTTTATGATTTGACTTTGAAAACTCTTTTCATTTAAGACCTTCATTATTTATAACTTTGGAAATCATATTTCAAGGTCTTTAAAAATGGTTTCTTAAGATCTTAATTTGTTCTTAATGAGCTTCAATACTTTTTACATTAAGTTTTACTTGAAGTACTTACATGAAAACTTCCTTAAGACTCTATATTCTTCAACTTTTGGAGTCTTCATGCATGTCCTTGCTTTGGTCCTTTCTTTGAGCTTCAAACATACTTTGAGCTTTTAGCATGTCTTCTTTCATGCTCTCATGATTTTCAAGCTTTACTAAATCATCTTTGAATCCATGCCTTTTAAGTATTCTTTAAGCTTCATTTGATCATCTTTCTTTGTAGTATAAGCTTTGAATGATCCTTGTGAGTACTTGACCTTGTATTCTAATTCTTGAGCCCTGTCACATCACCACTTAACCAAATATGTTAAGTTCTTCTGATTTGTTATCATTAAAATAAGATTTTAAGTTTTGTAAGGCCAACAATCTCTCCATTTTCGATGATGACAAACAAGGTGTAAAAAAATTGAGTAAGTCATAAAAAGACTCTCTCTTACAATAAGCATTAACTTAACAATATTTGTAATATCAAGATCAAGTTTAATATTAATTTCAACATCATGCTCATTATCTCAAAATCACATCATTTAAGATTGAGATACTAATTTATCAACTTAAGTATGCAGTATTATGCTCAATTTTTGCCCAAAATTTCTCCCCCTTTTGACATCAATCAAAAAGAGTAAAATATAAAGAAAAACGTATAAATACTAAGACATTGAGCAACCATAAAAAAAATTTGTATTCATCATGCATAAAAAGATAGACAACAAGTTCCAAAGTAGCATGGGAAAATACAAAAGATTTATCATAATTTTCAATGATTTCCATAAATCATGATACCATTATTTATTAAGTCTAACTCTCCCTGAATGAAATGTATTTCATATTCAATAAATTTAGATTTTCATTTGAAGTTTTTATGAAGATACCAATTATGCTTTTTAATTTTATGATGTCATGCTTCAAATATTAATTTATTTCATGTAAGTGCTCATGGATACCAATACCAAGAATAATACTAATATTATATCATTATCAAAACATGCTTATAAATACAAGTATGTTGTCATGCTCAAGTATCAATTAACATATTCATAGATACCAACATATTTCATAGATACCAATAGTAATATTATATCATGAGCTGCTTATGGATATTAATGTATGTTCATAGATACCAATTTTTTTCAATTCAACTCTCTCTCCCCTTTTTGAAATCAATAAAGAAGTTTATCAATAAGCATATGCAAGGTACAACACAAGACAAATAAGCCTTGGACAATTCATGCATTGATTGGGGCCAACAATATTATTTTCATTTGTTTCAATATGATAAGTATCAATAAACTTGGAAACTCATCCTCATCCCCTATTTCAACATGTCTAATATCCTTGTATTATGAAATGATTTTCCATAGATTTGATCAAGGAGAATTTTTCTTCTTGAGTCAGCCATATGCTATGAGCATAAAGTGAGTTCATTGCACCTACAATACTTTAATCAGCTCTATTTCATATTTTTTACTTATAAGCTTCGTTAGTGATTGATTTTCTAAGTCTCAAGCATGTGCAAATAATATTAACCTTAAGTACTTATAACAGTTCATCTAAGGTTATGCTTTTTCATCCCTTTAGCTATAGCTGAAATATTCACCATGATATGCATAGTTAATATAGACTTTCAGATTATGCATCAAATCTTTAAGGTAGATATATCTATTTATATTTTATGAGTTAAGCGTGTCTATTATCAGAGCACATTTATAATGATCACCTTATTTCTTTTAGGATTGGCTAACTTAAATTCTATAGGTTGTTGAGTCATTACTAATCCATTTCACTTTAGCATAATTTTTGTTTTTGTAACTCCTAATAAGAGAATACTTATACCTAAAATCTATGGTTTATGAACTAGTCTTTCATCTTGGTACCCATACTTGGGTTCAAATGGTTTAATAAGAGATGTTTCTTTTACTTTTTAAACTTGTCTAATTTTCACATCTTTCCTCTTTAGTGGACATTCAAACTTTATATGTCCCTTCTTCTTGCATAGGAAGCATATAGTATGAGTATAAGCATTAGAGGATGTGGTAGAATAGTTTTTGGAGGCTTTTGTAAAATACTCCATATAGAGGTTCTTTTTCTTTGAATTTTCAACTCCATTAAATCCTATGCTTTCTTTATTCAAAGACATTCTTTATGTACCAATCATTCTATCAAAATTTTATTTTTCCTTTAGTGAAGTTGTAGATAATTTTAGCTTGATCTTCATTTTTTATCTTAAGATCATAAATTTCTGAATTTTGTATATTTTTACCCTTTTCTTGTAGCTTTTCTTGGTTTTGAGCCATTTTGCTGATTATATTTCCTAGTTCAAAAATATATGAGTCATTTTCTTTATCCATAGAAGTTTTGAACTTTATATTCTCTAGTTCTTTTACTACCTTCTCATTCTAGCTTTCTAGTTTATTGATTTTAAATCTTTTTCTCTTTCAGCAAGTTTTAAAAATTCCAACTGTTTCATAACACCTTCATTTTTATTTTTCAAAGATGTATATCTTTTAGTCACATTAACTAAGATCTTATGCACCTTGTATAAGTTCTTCATAAAAAGGCATACTTTCATCATTGGATTCTTCATATGAATCATTGCAAGAATCATTAATTGATTCGGATGAGGAGCTTTCCTCATCATCCCATGCCATATAGCAAGCAACCTCTTAGTCACTTGATTCATTATCTGAACTACTTGTACTCAAATTATCCCAAGTAATTATTTTCATTCCATTTTTCCTTTTATTTTTGAAATCTTTCATAAGTTTTGGACAATCTGATTTTATATGTCCAATTTTCTTACAATTATAGCATGTTGGAGTTTCAACTTTTACTTTCTTTTTACTAATTTCCTTTTCTTCTTCTTCATTTGATTTTGAATTTTGGATTTTTATTGCAAATTTATTCTTCCTTCTAAGAATTTTTGCAAGTTTCTTAGATATGAAAGCTATTTCTTTTTCATCCATTTCTTCTTCATCTTCATCACTAGAGTTTTCATTTGAAGCTTTAAAAGCAATTGATTCTTGAGCTTTAGTTTTTCCACTTCTTTCATTCATAGACATCTCATATGTGAGAAACGATCCTATGAGTTAATCTAGGGATGTATTTTTGAAATTTCTTCCTTCCGTAATTGCTGTAACTTTAGGTTTCTATATTGGAGGAAGTCCTCTAAGGATTTTATGGATCATCTCATAAGTAGAGTATGCTTTTCCTAAAGTGTTGAGGGAGTTTATGATATGTGTAAACCTTGTATACATATTTGTTATGGTTTCATCCAGGTTCATTTTGAAAGTCTCATACTCACTAGTGAGCATGTCAATTCTACTATCTCTAACGTCTATAGTTCCTTCATAGGTTACTTCTAATTTGTCCCAAATTTCTTTGGTTGATTTACATGCTACAACCCTATTAAACTCATTAACATCTAAGGCACAATATAGTGCATTCATGGCACTAGAGTTTACTTGCATCATTTTGTAATCAATTTCGGTCAAGTCTTTTTCTTCTTTAGGGACTTCTTTGCCATCTACGGTTTTAGTAGGAATGTAGTCACCATGCGTGATAACCTTCCATGCTTTCCAATCCATGGTTTGAATAAATATCAGCATTCTTTGTTTCCAAAATGTATAATTTAAACCACAAAAGATGGGAGGTCAGGTCGAGGGTTGACCCTCCCCAAAGGGAGCTACTCCTAGGTGTGCCATATAGATCTTTATGTAGCTACTAGTTAGGATTTTCTATAACCACTCTCTGATACCAATTGAAAGTTAAGGTGCAGTCCCGAGAGGGGGGGGGGGGTGAATTGGGTTATTTAAATTTTCTTTTAATTCTTTTCAAGAATTCTTAACCACTTGTTATTTTAACAAACACACAGCAAAGCTTAGTAACTTAAGCAATCCACAACCCAATACTTAAAACAAACATTCAACCAATCATCAACTTAAAATAATCAATCAAAAAATACCAAACCTAGATATTGTATGCAGCTTTTTGGTAATTCTCAGCTTTTACAAGAATTCAAAATATTTGCTTGTTTGTAGCCCTATGAATTTGTGTAAGCCCTATATTGATTAATTTGATTTCTCAGTATGAATTTTAACACTCTTTCCAAGAACTTGGACTTTAAATAAACTTTTAGTTAATAAGTCTTGGGTGTTAACCAATCAATGTACTCCCTTACGGTTTCCGCAATTTGTATTGATCAACTAACGTACTTCCTTTCGATTTTCATAAATCCCAAAATTAAATTAATCTTTGGTTTATTTAATATCCAATCCACGCAGTGTATATGATCAAAAATTATATTCAACCACACAATGAATAAATGCTAAAAAATAAAGAGAGTATGGAAGGAGAGTGACACCACGCTTTTTATGAGGTTTGGCTTATCCCCAGCCTACGTCCTTAGCTCTCGCCAATACCACTAAAGGATTTCACTATACAATTCCTCTTGGGTGGAACAAACCCTTTACAAGCGATACCCTTAGCTCAAACACTCCTTAAGTAGGCTAGAGCAACGCCTCTCCAAGTGATATCCCACACTTGATCAACGATCCAATAACCTGGAATCATCAAGAAACAAGAAACAAGTAGAAGAGAACTTGTGTACAAGAGAAACTCTCAGATAAAGTAGGTTAGTACAACATTCCGCACAATATACTTCAAAGTAAATTCAATATAAAGAAATTGAAGCTCAATGAAATTCTATCACCGGATTAATCTTCCTTTGATCAAAAGATTCAGACTTTAAAGAAAAATTTCGTGTGAGATGATCAGCAAGAACTCAATTAAGTAAGCAGCAAGATGTGTGCAAGAAATCCTTTGAGAGTTGAAAGCACTTGAGACTATTAGATTGCTGAAAATATTTCTTGGTGATTAAAATCCTTGTCTTAGGGGCTATTTATAGAGTTTAAAAAGTTAATTCCTTGCTCCCCAAGTTTACTTGGAGTGTTGGTCAAGTTTACAAAAATATTGGAGCCCAAGAAACAAATTTTAAAAACTTTCCCGTTGGCAATTTTTAAAATTCCCTTGAGTGGTAGTTACCTGGCACGACTAGTCAGGCGCCTATCTCAGTTAAATTCAAAAGTCAAAACACTAGCAGTCACTTGTTAAAACATAGGCAGACACCTCAAATGACAAGGCAAGGGCCTGTTAGGCTACCATCAGGCACCTAACACCTTTCTGTCTACCAGTTCTTAAAAAACAAAAAAATGGTCAGTCTCGTGGGATTGTTAGGCTAGTGCATGAGCTTTAAAAAATATTCGTTTTTTTTTTTTTCAAAGATTTGGCTTTGAAAACTTTTTTCATTTGAGACCTTCATTATTTATAACTTTGGAAATCATATTTCAAGGTCTTTAAAAATGGTTTCTTAAGATTTTAATTTGTCCTTAAAGAGCTTCAATACTTTTTATATTGAGTTTTACTTGAAGTATTTACATCAAAACTTCCTTTAAGACTCTATATTCTTCAACTCTTGGAGTCTTCATGCATGTCCTTGCTTTGAGTCCTTTCTTTGAGCTTTAAACATACTTCGAGCTTTTAGCACATTCTCTTTCATGCTCTGATGATCTTCAAGCTTAACTAGATCATCTTTGAATCCATGCCTTTTAAGTATTCTTTAAGCTTCATTTGATCATCTTTCTTTGTAGTATAAGCTTTGAATGATCCTTGTGAGCACTTTTCCTTGTATTTTCATTCTTGAGTCCTATCACGTCATCACTTAACCAAATATGTTAAGTTCCTCTAATTTGTTATGATTAAAACAAGACTTTAAGCCTAGTAAGGCCAAAACTATCTTGTGCAAAGATTACCAAGTTTTTGACAACAGATTATTTTATTTTGATATCAATAGGGAGTTAAGGGTAATACCAAGTTAGCTCATCTCATGACGATATTAGCCAATCTTTCCACTATCATTACTACAGAGTACGTATTTATATAATTTTATCTAGAGATGTTCATTCTAATTATGTGGAAAGCTAGTTGTGCCCTTAAACTTTATTTTGAAGCAGAGATTATCTCATTTATTTTCAGAAAAATTTAGCATGCTATGACCAATAATTTCATACTTTAACCAATCAAAATGATATATACGTTAAACTATAAGATTGTACATATTACTTGATTTTTTTATATTGGCTTGATTCTCTAAGGTTCTTAGTATAACAACAAAGTATACTAAGATTTGAAATTTTAAGCACAAACCACTTCCCAAGCATTTAGTTATATCTATCCCCTTTTATAATACATCCTAAAATCTAAGAAAGAACTATTCTAAACAATTATGTAATTCCTTTTGGAACCCATTCTTCCTTGGGTCCTAAGGGGTTGATTTTCTTGATTACCTATATCATCTTCCTATCTTTGCCTCTAGCACCTCTAAATGGACAAGTGTATCGAATGTGCCCTTTCTTTTCACAATATGAGCATATTTTGTTTTCATGTGAAAGACTTGGCTTATTAAACCTATTTTTACTTGATAATGCTTAAAAATGACTATGAGATTTATAAGATGAACTCAAATCCTTTTTGAAAAAATTATTTCTCTAATTCCTAAGGATTTATTTGAGTTATCTTTTTAACTTGTAAATTTAGAGATTATTCTAGAGTTTTCCATTTTTCTCTCGAAGCAAGTGATTTTCAAATCCTTCTTAATCTTTTTGTTTTCTAAAGTTGTGTAAAATTATTTTAAATCATTTAATTCTTTTGCCATACTATCATTTTCATTTTTCAAGATTGTGATCTTTTTAGACATCTTAACTAGAATCTTATACATTTTAAATAAAGCACTTTGTAATTCTTCATAAGAAGGTATGCTTTCATCATTATATTCATCACATGATTCATTACTTGATTTATCACAAGTTTCATCACAAGAATCATTGCATGAACCATTAAATGAAGTGGAAGGAGAAGAATGTACCTCTTCGTCGATTAATACTATAAAAAAACACTTTTCTCCTTTTTGATCGTTTGAGCTCAAAACATCCAGAGTGGTGGTCTCCTTCTCTTTGGTCTCCTTAGCACTAGTACCAGTCATGATCTTTTTAAAAGAATTAGTATCTAAGGCACAATTCAACATATTCGTGGCATTAGAATTGATTTGCATTAAATAAGTATCATGCTCATTCATTTCATTTTCAAGTTTGGGAATTTCAATTTCATTAAAAATTTTCATAGGTACAAAATTTCCTTAAGAAATTACTCTCCAAGCCCTCCAATCCATAGATTTGATAAAAATACTCATTCTTGGTTTCCAAATGGTAAAATTTTCGCCACAAATATTGGAGGCCTTGTAGAGGTTTGTCCCTCACAAAATGGGGATACACCAATATGGGCCATGTGATCTTTAACAAAAATGTTTAAACTTTTTGCAACAAGGCTTTGATACCAATTGTGAGGAATGGTGTAATTCCAAAAGGGGGGTGAATTGGATTTTTAAGAACTTTGGCTAATTAGTTTGTCGATTTACCACTAATATCCCAATCAAAAATAAAGGCGTGTATGTAAAATAATCACAACAACAAATATACAAGCATACATGTGCGGAAATATAAATGAAATAAGGGAGAGTGAGAGAATCACACCAAAATTTTTATGAGGTTCGGCTATCCCCACCTACGTCCTCGCCTTGAGCAACCCACCTAAGGATTTTCACTATACCATTCCTTTAACCGGGCGGAGCAACCACTTACACACTCGTTATAGGCGGAGCCACCTCTCCAAGTGATACCTCATGCTCGGTATACCACTCCTTATAGGTGGAGCCACCTCTCCAAATGATATCCCCACTTTGCCACGGTTCACAACCTGAACCGCAAAGAGTATGAATGAAAATGAAATTTGCGTACAATGAATGCTTCTTCACAAGTTGATTTGAACAATGAAAAATATATCTAAATGCACTCTCAAATGATTTGAAATGTGAAGCTCAATATAGTTTGATGGAAATGATTTTTTTCTCAAATAACCTTTGAAATATTAAATGTAAGAAGGTTTTCAAGCAATATATATGAGTGTGGATATATACTCTAGCCTTTCAAGGATAACTCAAAAATATTTTCTCCAAAATATTTTCAAAAGAAGAGCAGGAGAATTTTAAATTTGATGCTCAAGAAGACTTTTGAAATATCAAATATAAGAAAGTTTTGATGTAGAAAATATGATTGTAAAAATATGCTCAAAGCTTTTTAAGAAACTGTCAAAATATTTTCTCCAAAAATATTTTTCAAGAAGAGTAGGAGAAATTTGGATTTGGTCTTCAAAAAGGAGTTTGAAATATGAATAAGAATGAAAAAAAATTTCAACAAAGCTTCCCAAATGTTTTTGTAAAATTCTCCAAGTGTTTAGGCTTAGTATATATAGGAAAAAACCAAATATAGCCATTATATGACCATTGGGGCTTTAAAATAATAGTTTAGCTTGAAAACTAGCCGTTTTCCTGCCATTGGGGTGCTTTTCTGAGAGGTCTGATCGATTGGGGTGAAGATTCGATCGAATGGATCTTCAAATCCGCTAGCTTCGGTTGACCAGAATGAAGATCCGATCGGCTGGATTCTGGGTTTTCCTGCGGACACCCTTCAGTATTTTAGATATAACATTTTCTATACAACTCCTAATTGGACATTATTGGTATCAAACAAAAGCTAAGAAAAACATCCCACCACTTTCATCTTAAACAATTTTTAATATGAGAAGTTATTTAGTGAGAAAATCGCTCATCAATGCGACGGAAGAAACATGAAGGGAATTTTTCTACAGCAGAAACCTTTTAGTATTTTGGTCATTACGTTTTCTAGGAATCTCAAAATGGGAGGTTAGTGGTATCAAAAGAAAGTTTAGAGAAAATATCACAATTTTCATGTTGAACATATTTTAAGATGAGACTAATTGATTGAGAAAATTGCTCATCAATGAGATGGCAGAAACATGAAGGGGATTTTGAAAATCTTGTTTTGGAGTTTTTCATTCGAAAAATGGATTTTACACTTGAAAGAATTTTTGCACATTTGTAAAATATTTTTCCGTGAAGTATAGAGTGCCTAGGGTCCAACTAAGGTAATGGTTGAGAGTTTCACATAAAATCAATTGAATATGCATGCACAATTGAAACCTAAGTACATTACAACTAAAAATTGCAAGTTGACCTTTCCTCTCTCATTTAGATTGTTTTGTTATTTGGTGTATCTATACTGGAAGGCACCTTGACCTTTCCTCTCTCATTATTTAAATGAATGATAGCTAAAAAGGAAACACAAAGGGTCATTTTCCCTTATGGAGGGACTCTTAATCTCATTTTTGAGCAACTAGGCATCACTCGTCCATCTACTTTGTTTGTTGCACGAAAAACCTCTAACAAATTCACATCCACTATGGTAAAGCAAATGGGCTATCAATTGGATGGTTCAAATGGCTAGATCCCTAAATATAGTCCACCTCAGTGCAATAATGTAAATGCACGTATGGAGGAGGAACAAGAATATGCTTGTATGGATGATCCACAACATGTGGTGCCAAATGCTCCTGCGGGTACAGCCAATGCTCCTAAGGGTGCCACACATGCTTCTCTTGATTGGTATCAGGATCTTCATTAGCATATCGATTTTAGATTCAACACTCTTCAATAAGGCATTCATTCCAACTTCCGATCCTTCAACCAAAGACTTGAAAAGCTTGAAACTAGATTGGATGGTGCCACCTCTTCTAAATGGAAAGTTCCTATGGAAACAAGCCAAAGTGAAGAGGACGAGGAAGATGAAGAGGAAGATGATGAGGAGGATGAAAACTTGTTTGGTGAAGATGCAGCTGAGGAAGATTAGATTGAGGAAGAGCTAATTTTTAGGGGGAGATATTATTGTATAAATCTTATGTGTATGTTTATATTGAAAACACTTTGATTATTTATGTCTGCCTTTAGATCTTAGTATATATGGGTTGTTTTTGAAAACGCTATGATCATGTGAATGTTTGTGCTGATACTGTTTGTTGTTGCATATTGGCAAAATTATGCATGCTAGTTGATAAAATGTTGGCAAACTTATGCATGCTAGTTCATGTATATTGATGTCATAATGTTGGTTGATGTATATTGACGTTATGATGTTGGTTGGTAATGCCAAAATTTTTGTTTATTGACAATTGAAATGAATGATCATATAAGATATTTTAATGGGAATATAAAGAGAAGAATGCAAATTGCCATCTTATGCAGATTTTGTTTTTGCCTCTTACTAATGTCAAAAGGGGGAAAATTATGAGCAAAATTGATTATTTGATTTTAACCAGGAAATAATCCTTGATATTCTCCTAATTTGTAAAATGTAATCAAAATTGAGAATTGAGCTTACAAGATAGCAACTTGAAAATTCTAAGTCTTCATCCAAATAAACCTAAAATATTATACATTGCTTATGTTTATCTTTATTCATAATGTGAGGGGGAGCCTTGTAAAGGCAACCTAATTTTGTTCCTTGTTTTTCATCATCAAAAAGGGGGAGATTGTTGGCCTATCTAGGTTTAATCTCGTTTTGATAATGATAAACTAAGGCATCTAATTGTGCTATTAAGTGTGTATATAGGTATTAAGGTATTAAAGCACAATAACATATGCAAAAATGGAAAGTCATGAAGCATACAACAAGATGTCATTTGCTATGATCATGGAACTTATGAAGTCTAAGCTTGAAGAATCAAGAGAAGTTTTGTTATGTATATTGAAATTAGAATTCATGTAAGTACACCTCAATTGATCATTATGACAAAGCTCTTAGGTGACTTAGTTGGACCCTCGGTACTTTTAAAATGATTGAAAAATAATTTATACAAGTAAAAAATGTATTTCATAATGTTAAAATCATTTTTGGAAGGAATTATAAAGGATTTTGTAGTCTAGGAAGTTCGGGTGCCAGAGGTAGATTGCTCAGTCGACTGACTGTGTACTGTTTGAACACTGGTCTGGTTTCAGGTGGTTTGGGGGACCGAACCTTAGGGTTTAGTCAACCGAATGGCTACTACCTGTTTTAATTTCCAAACTGATTTGGTTCAGGCGACCAAACCTCAAGGTTCAGTCGATTGAATGACTGCTGTCTATTTTGGAAATTCCAAATTTAAATGGCTCAGGCAACCGAACATATAGTTCAGTCGACCAAAGATTGTGCGATACTTATCGCAACAGCCATAAAATAACCAAGTTTCTAAATTATCAAGATACTAAACATACCCAATGGCTAGAGTTCATTCTTATATATAAATACCAAGCCCTAAACGTTTTTAACACACTGATTGATTGTGATTAACACTGCATACTGCGAAGAAATTTTCTAAGTTCATTTTTCAAGCTTATTGCTTTTCAAAAACCAAAAAACCCTAGCTACTCTTTGAGTTTCGTTTCAATATTCTTCTAAGAGTGTATTAGAGCTTTGATTTGTGTACGTATCTACTCTATTCAGAGAGTTTTATCTGTATAACTCTGCTGCCATTATTTCTTTGTATCTTGATAATTCTAGGATTGAATCGTTGACTAAAGAAAGGGGATTTTAGTTTGAGAGGTTTCTCCACCTATTGAAGGAGAGAGGCGACTCTACCTGGTGAAGGATAGAGGCTACTCCACCTAAGTAAAAGAGAGAGGCAACTCCGGCTATGTAAAGGAGAGAGGCAACTCCACATATTGAAGGAGAGTTTGTAAAAGGCTACTCTGCCTACTACAAGAGAGAAGTTTCTCCACCTATTGAGGAGGTATAGTGGAATCCTTAAGTGGATTACTTGAGGTAAGGACGTAGGCCTAGATTGTCGAACCTTGTAAAAATCTGGTGTCACTCTATTTTATTTAACTCTTTCATATTTAAGTATATTGACATTGATTTTTATTTGCTGTGAATATTATTTTCATTGTGTCGTTTAAGCATTTGTTGGAATCATAGCAAAAACTATTTTATAGTTAAGCCTATTTATATTGATATTTATATGCTAAGAATACTGTTATTATTGTGTAGTTTGATCACGTATTAAAATCGTAGCATACACTCTTTCATATTTAAGGATATCTATATTGATATATTTATTTGTTGAGAATACTATTGTTATTGAAGTAGTTATATCACTTGTGAAAATCATAATTAAAAATTGATTAAGCTTCCACATAAAAATTTTAAATACCCAATTCACCCCCTCTTGGGATCACACCTCAACTCACGGATAATACCATTTTTGTGTAACATAACTACACACAAAATGGAGGGTATTCTTAACTACATTGTTTTGGATGTTTGGGGACCGGTAAGGGTAGCATCACATGTTTGACATGGGTATTTTGTGAGGTTATCATGAAAGGTTTAGGGGTATCTCATGTGGCACAAGTTGGAGATGTTTGCCAGGTGTAACTTGTGGCTGAGGTGGAGTACCAGGCCGAGAGAGAGTTCCTCGGGTTAGATATTGGAGCAGAGTACGCTAGTGTTTAAAGAGTTTTGTGAGTAAGGCATGATGTACGCAAAGCTTGCAAGGAACTTCTTGGTAAAGTCAGCAAGTATGGCGGGTTTCTCGTTTAATCGATTGCCAAAGGTATCACTAGATGGGAGAGTTGCAGGAGAGGCTTGGACAAGTTATATAGTATACCACTCCAGTGTGAGAGTGTTTGGAGGTCCAGCCATGCATGTTTCTAGTAAGGTGGGATCTAGGCTTGGTGTGATGTATGGACGAGACATCTTTCTGGTATATACAAAAGATGGGTTCAAGCTGGGTGATCCAATGGCAAACAAGGTGGCGATTGGTGGAGACATTATTTTAGGTGTTAAATTCATAAGACATCATACTTGGGTAAATGAAGAGAAACAGGTGCCAGAAAATTGCAATAGCAATGAGCATGTTGTGTAGGTGGAGTTGGAGGCTCAGAGCAGAAGTGCGGAGAGTTCTAACTCAGTAGACTCACAGTATCACAGTATAAACTGAAGTAGAAAAGATATTGTGATTTAGGTGGAGTTACAGACTTAGGGCAGAGATGACATTGGTCATAATGTAGTGAGTTTAAGCTTAGGAGATCAGTAGGATTACAATGGGCTCAAAGGCACTATCAAGCCACTGCCTAAGTATAAATCTTATAATCTAATATCTTATGCATCCATTACTGCTAGGAAGGATCCTACTACCTTTCAAGTAGCACTGCATAAGCAAGAGAAGGGTAGGTGGATAGGTGCTATGGTGGAGGAGATGAAGTTACTATATAAGAATCAGATGTGCAGGTTGGTGGAACTCCCAAAGGGGGAGAGGGAGATGGGATATAAGTGAGCAGTTATTCTATTATTTTATGTGGGTGACATGCATATTATTGGGAGGTTTCTGACTGAGGTAAATCAGTCAAGGACTCTATTGAGAAAGGAAGTTGACATGAAGGTTTTGGGTGCTACCGAAAGGATTCTTAGGTTGGACATTCATGAGGATAAAGATATAGAGAGATTATGATTATCTCAGCGTGGATGTGTGGACAAAATTATAGGGAGATTGTGGTTATCTTAGTGTGGTTTTTTGGATTAGGTGTTGGAGAGGTTTAGCATAGTTAATGTTAAAACGGTTAGCGATACACGATTGACAAATCAAACTAAATAGTTTGCCGATCAGTACTAAAGGACGGATGGTGATATTTGGGAAGTGTCAAAGGTTTCCTACACCGGTACAGTAGGGTACTTCGGCGGCCAACAGAGTGATTTGTCAGTTATGGGGTTCGTGGATGGAGACTATATAGGGGACTTAGATGATAGAAGGCCTACAATAGGGTATGTCGATGGAAGGCCGAATTGTTGGAAGTCCAGGGTATAGTCTCATGTTGCCATAGTTACAACTGGATCAGAGTTCTTAGCAATGGCTGAAGCTGCCAAGGTAGCATTGTGGTTTAAGGGATCGTTCAAGGAGTTGGGTGTTCAGTTAGGTGGAGTTCTTGTTATCACGGACAAGTTCAAATCTTGCTTGGACTTAGTTTACATCTCCAACTATTAGATGGGAGGCGGTCTCAATCTATAGTCTCGAGTGGAGCAGTGGGGTTATGTTTTCGGATTTCCTCCAAGTGGTGAATATTCTCCAAGGTGGATATTGTTGGGAAAGTTGCTCATATTTTTAGTCGAACATATGCACCAGGGAAAGCATCGTGGAGCGAGGAACAAGAGAGAGGTTTGTAGGATGGCATGTTTAAGGGCAAACCATTGACGGTTTGGGTGTAACCGTCGACGATTTCAGAAAATGCTACTGGGTATTCTTCTCATCTTCAAATCTTCAACATTTTAGCCTAAACCGTTGATGGTTACGCTCACGGACGTCATGAATTTTCGAATCGAAGATTGGTAGATTGGGAGTTTTTAGAGGATTTTCCTCTAGGAGATTGCTACAGAAGTGTTTTAGATTTACTAGAAGTCTTTTGTACGCATAGGATTACTATTTAATCAATACTTGTAACCCTAGTTTGATAAGCTTGATGCAAGCTTCAAAAAAGCTTGATGTAAGCTTCATTGTGATAGTGAAAAATAGTCGCCGTTCCCATGGATGTAGGCAAATTACCGAACCATGTAAATTCTTGTGTCTTTGATTTATTGTTTTCGTTAATTCTCATTGTTGAGTGATTGCTAGTTCCATATAGTTCATCGTTGAGTGCTTGCATTACTTGTTTCAGATTGTTTTGTGAGTTTTTCTGAGGTCTTCCATTGTTCGGGAACAACAATTGGTATCAGAGTGCCGATTGTTGCACCAAAAAAAATTGTGCTCAAATTCAAGGAGGAAAGTTATATTGTAGGTTGGCCGACTGGACACTTATTAACAACTGACTAACCCCTTTTCTCTTCTTTGATTTTGGCACCACCTGATAGCGGTGACTGGAGTTTGTAGGCTGTCAATCGACCTAGTGAATTTTTAAATTTTAAGTTGTCTTCATTTAATTGATTGGATCTAACATGCCAATGGTCCTAGAAGTCACCACGTATCAGGCAACGACTAAGGTAGTTGGTAGTTATTGTTTGATGGTTGTTAGTTTAAATTTGAATCTTGGAAATACAAATTCAAGGTGTTGTTTCCCTCCAACTCTTGGGTAGTCTATAAATAGACCATTTAGAATATCATTTGAGACACGTTCAAGTGGGGGTAAGGGAGAGATTTTTAGAGACAAATACAAAGAGGTTTGTGTGCCTTTGGGTTGGGAATAAAGTTCATTTCACTTTGAATTTCGGAAGAGTTTAAATTAATACTCTCTTCTTATCTTTGGTTTCTAGGATGTATGTATTAGAAGGAGAGTATCCCTACTTGCATACTTTTTTTATATCATCATAGCGTCAATTTTATTGCCTTCTCTTTTGTTTTTTTCAAAACATTGTTTTGATTTTTACATGAAAGCATGTATGATGCCATATGATATGTTTTACATGAAAGCCCATGATGTCACTTTTGGACATTCTCTAGAATATCCAAGTTTCTAAAAATCAAGTTTTCAAGATGGGTTTGTGGGTTGCTCACAAAAAATCCACACTTTTTTAAGTTTAAGTAAATAAAATTTCATTTTTCAAAGTAATCATCTATGAAATGACTTAAGGGTGGAAAAATGTTGTGTTTTCAAACTTAAACTTGGTTTTGAATCTCTGTTATGTAGAAGATTCATTTGAAAGTCAAAGTTTTTAAAACGCCACAAAGATTTTTCAATCAAAACTACAAAGGTTTTCAAGCATTTTCAAGTGATTCCAAGTGATTTCAAGGATTCCATCAAAATTTTATTCTAAAATTTATTTTGAAAATGCTTTGGTGAACTATAGATAGCTTGATTCCTCTCCAGAGAATATGTAAGAAATATGCACATGTAAACTTCACCATGGCAAAACCAAAAACATAACATCCCTTTTCTTTCTTTTCCTTTTTCTTTTCCTTTCTTTTCTTTCTTTGTGCATGAATATTTGTTGTTTTGAAATGACATAAAATAGTAGAGTTTCCATGGTTTTAAGTCCTTCACATAAACTCTACAAAAGCATTTAAAAAAAGAGGTTTAAAGTCGGAAAATTTTCTACAAAACAAATAAAGAAAAGGAAAGTCATAGTAGGTAGTCAACCAACCTCTGCATACGATCTACTAACTATTGCTGCAACTGGACGTTTTTCTTATTTTTTGAGCTTTTCTTTGAAAAAAATATTTTAAATGTGACACGCACACACACAAGGTAAGTATGGTAACCATTCTTAGAAGGAGTGTTATAAGGTGCTAGGTCTTTGAGTTTTATTTTTAAAAGAAGTTTAAAGGGTTATCTTTCCTATTCACAATGGTGCTCTCAGTCCTAAACACTTTACAAAAAAGATTTTTTCTTTGATTTTCCTTTTCAAAATAAAATAAAATTGTAGTTCCAAATTATAAAATAAATTGGTAAGTTAGAGAACCAATGACTTGGTTTTCTTTACTTATTTGGTTTTTAAGTAGTCACCAAACATGTTGACCATCAAAACATGCCATCCAAGCTCAACATCGATAGCTTTGGTGACTCTACTGTGGACCTTTGAGAGTCGAGTTGCCTCTTATGTGATTGCACGTGTTTAAATTTGTTTATGTATGGTTATATTATGTATGTTGTTAGAAAGTGATGATATGCCATGTCTTGTATGCTTTACCATGTCCATGGATATTTGCATTTCATAAGTACTCCAATTCACACATCTACACTACACTACATGAGTCCTATATTTGGACTCCTAATCCTCTTGTTTGTAGGAGAAGGAAGAAGTAGTCAACCTTCGTGTGGGCTTAGTCCCCCGTATAGGTCTCAATATAATTCATTTACTCGGTTTGTTCTTTTTAAAGACAATCCAAGAGCCTTTAGAAGTTTTGTGATGTGCAGAACGTAATTATGCATTAGAAAACTTTATCTTGTACCCCAAGATAAATCCTTACCCAATGTTTGGAGGAAAACAAATTGTTAAGACATATGGATCCATATACATGATCATTAGGGGATGTTAGCATTTCATGACATGCATTTATCGTTACTTATGTTAGAATTGAATTGCATAGGTATACAACATGCAAGTGAGATCAGTTAGAGTTATAGAGGAGGCATACCATTTAGACACGCAACATGCAATTGAGAGAGATGCCATTCCATCAAATTTTCGGAGCACTTTACTTGATAGAATGAAACCTTGGGTGAAGAAACAAAACATAACCTGGATTTTGAGTTAGGGAAACTACTTATCCAAAGATGATCAAAGGAAGTTTATAACTACTTATGGCCTTATTATATATGTGCTTTGGGTTGATGTTGATTGGAAAATCCTTGATTTTATGATCCAACACTAGGATCTTGTATATAGATGCTTCCTTTGGACTAACCAACATGGTTTCACTCGTTGAGATTTATGGGAAGTTGTTATAGATGTCAAAGTTAGTTCATGATTGGGTTTTACTTTCAATACTAATACTAACCCAACTCGAGCTTTAATTAATGCCATGGGGGGCAAAGCTAAGGAGCTATTCGGTAAAAATAGAAGAAAGGAGAGGCTGAGAGGTGGCATTGGAGAGATCTAGAAAAACTCTTTAACGAGCACCTTGATAGTCCAGATCCCAAGTTTAGACTTCAAATTTTGGCATTAGTAGTTTATGACCTCGTCTTACTTCCTTCAACTACACACATCATTGATTATAGAGCCTAAGATGAATCATCTGGGTCAAGCACCCATTCCTCCCATCATTATTGAAACACATTCCTCTCCTAACTTCTTCCATGAAAAGAGAAAAGGATCCCTTTTTGACTTACAATAAATTATAAAAATTTACCAAATGTTGTCCCAAACATGCAGTTAGTTGGATTCAACCTTAGCTGCTACTATTTTTATTCTTTCAAACGCATTTTTCAAAATTTGGGGATGTTATTCATCTATTTGTCACTTTGCAAATCATGCCATCTACATATACTTCAATTTCTTTATGTGTCACGTCATGGAATTGTGTAACCATGACTCTCGAGTTAGTTGGACCAACATTCTTTAATCCAAAAGACATTACTTTTTGGAAAAATGTACCCTATTGAGTAATGAATTTGCTTTTAGCTTTTTCTTCTTTTGCCATCTTAATCTAATTATACCTAGAAAAGCCATCCATTAATGAAAATAACTTGTGTCCATATATTGTCTACCCACATGTTTATATGGGGCATTGGAATTGGTCTATTCCCAAGAGGGGGGGGGGGGTGAATTGGGTATTAAAAATTTCTCATAGGTTTGGTCCAAATCATAGTTTAGTATTTTCACAACCTAAGGTCTGTCTAAACGAATGTCAATTACCCAATAATATTAAATTGAGCGAATGTAAAAAATAGATATTTCAATCTCTGTATTTCCCAAAAAATTAATGCATGTATGAAAGGCAATAAACACAATATATAATTAATCATACATGTGTGGAAATTAAAGAGTTAACGGAAAGAGAAATCGACATACGATGTGATATCGGGGTTCAGCCAACAATGCCTACATCTCTGCCTAAAGCTCACAAGCAAGAGGATTTCCACTTTGACCCGCTTAACGGGTGGAGCGGCACCGAATACAACACCTTACTAAGATGGCGCATCTAGTTCTCTTAACCGGGTTTGAACTAGTCCGATGCTCACCTAACCAAGTTTGAGCAATCTGGGACTATTGACAGGGCTAGTCTCCCTCTTTTGACCATCCATTGGGAATACAATAGATAATCAAATAATTTGTATACAATTGTAATGCTTCTAATACAAGCAGATGATGTACAACAATAAAGCACAATACACACTCACGTATGATATGAATATAAAGCTAAAGTGAGATATTGTAAATAAAATATATCAACTCACAATAGTATGTGTATCACCATGTATATGTGTGAGTGAGTGAGATCTTTGATTCAAGATGGTATAATCACAATACGAATACTCAAAGATTCTCTACAATCCTAAGCAAATATCTCAATAAGAATTTTCAAATATCAGACACAATAGATATTAGGGTTTAGCTTGCTAACAAATATTTTGTCAAAATCTCAAAGCAAGTTTTTCAAAGATCCAAATACCTTATATGATATCTCAAATATATATTTCAAATATGAAGCACTAGAGATATTTCAAATTAGTTTATCCAAAAATATTATCAATAAACACAAGATAAGCTTTGGAATCTTGCAATAAGTATGCTAAGATCCATAAGCTATAATTAGTTCTCCCCAAAAATATTTATCAAGGGAAATATATGGGGAAACTTCTAGCTATACCCTCAAAATTGATTTTCAACAAGTAAAACAAGAGAGAGTATTATGCCTTGATGAAGAATGAATGCCCACAAAAGTTTTGCTATCTTTCAAAAGAATTTTTTTCAAATGAGTGTGGGAAGAAGGATATAGAGATTTTGATATGAAAGAATCAATGCCCAAAATAAGTTCTCTCTTGAAAAGATTTCCAATACAAAAAGAATAAGGGAGTATGGAATTAAAATAAAAAATTATTTGAGAGGATTTTCTAATCTAATCTCTTGTTAAAATATAAGTAATGAGGGGGTATATATAGACCTTGGGAAAAATATAGCCGTTGGGGACATATTAGGGATTTAGAATTTGTTAAGTGAGAAATTAACCCTAATTACCATGGTAAAAATGTGCCAACTCGAGAGGTTCGGTCGACCAAATTTATAAGTTCGATCGACCAGGGTAAATTTGAACTATAGATTTGGTCGACAATAGCAGGGTGATTCTGAACCCTTCGTGGGTTCGGTTGACTAAGACAAAGGTCGGCCGGCTACTTATCTAGGTTCGGTCGACCCAGGCTAACTTGAACTACATATTTGGTCGACCAAGTTGTTGGGGAGTCAGACACTTTATGGTTTGGTCGACCTAAGATGATACGTTCAATTCAAAATGGTCAACCGAGCAAAGTCAACATGTTGACTTCTAATTGGTTCGGTGGACACTAATTTTGTGCTTTTAAGTCTTGTTTGGCCTCATAAGTTTTGTCTCTATAATTATAAGTGTGATATTTGATCTTTTAGGGATTTTTCATTCTGTGCATGGGGTCCTAAGGTCAATCTATGGTCATTGAGCTTATTCAATCGATCATGTATGCAATGCATTAATTATTACAGACCAAAATATAAAACTAAATGCTTTTGTAAGATAACATATATGTCTTCTTTCTTGTTCTTCTGATCCATGGAATGTGCCAAGTGTGTGATACGAGCTTTTTGCGCTTCATGGCTTCCAAGTCCCTTTAATCTTATGTATGCTAAATTTTAAACTCGTTCACATACTAAGTACACACTTAAGATACTGTTACTTTGTCAACATTAAAATAGATATCAGACTCAAAAAGTCAACAATCTCTCCCCTTTTGATGATGACAAACATCGAAGAGTAAAATGGGTTTCTCCTGAAAAGGCTCCCCCTAAGAATATGCATAAATTAAAATGTAAACAAGAATGCACAAGCATATTAACGAAAGAAGACATTTCAAATTATATTCATTCAGTTTTAGCAGTAAGGCATAGGCATAGACATGCATGCAACTCAGATATTCATCCCATTTTAAAATATTGACCTTAAAAAAAAATTTCCCTTTAGGTCAAGCATTTTGCACATTTTGCTTATAAACAATTCTCCCCCTTTTGGCATCAACAAAAGGGTAAGGCTAAGTGTAAAAATTTTGAGTATAACGAACTCCTTAGCTAAGAGAACTCCCCATTTTCTAAAAACTTTCCTCCTTTTTAGCATTTAGGCGCAGTAAAATTCTCCCTCCTTTTAATATAAGATTTGGGCATTTTAGAAGTTCTTAACTTAAGAAAACTCCCCCTATTTAAAAAGAATTTGGGCATACAAAAAACATAACTGCTTTTGAAAAAATATGGCAATTGACTACACAAAACAATATAATTGGTCACCAAAGATTAAAAACACATGATAAATATAGTTAGACAAGAAGTATCCACAAACTTTTTCCAGTTCAAAAACGCATCATAAGACCCATAAAAAGATTGAAGTGAAAAATGCACGGCATATGATGGCAAATGTAGGTTGGAGCATAAATTGGGTCTAACAGGTTAACATGCATTTTATATATGATTATGAACCAGTCATGTAATGAATAAATAAACAAATATATATATATATATATATATATATATAATAAGGCAAAATATAAAGAATTTTAGTTTAGGAAAATGTTTCTTGCCATAAAAAATTAAACAACCAAAACAAACAAAATAATTCCCCTTTGATGTTTTCAAAAGATATTGGGGGTGTGCTTGCTGAAAAAGAAACTTTAAAATCATGCTTAGGCAAGCAAAATTTTTCATGTGAACATTTAAGCACAAAACAACCTATGACCAGAAAAATTGCAACCATATGAAACGTAAAGATAGACAATTTTAAGTGCAAAATCATATGATAGAACAAGTGAGTATGGCTAGACAACATATTTCAATTTAATATTTTTAATAAAATCAATACATTTTAGCACATGCCATAATAAGTTTATCTAAGATCCAAGCTAAACATATTGGTGAGCATAATATGACATAAATTTGATTTTGGATGCTCCCCCTTTCGATTTGAATCCGTGTTTAAGATGAAATAAACCACTTATACTCATCAAGATTAATTTCACTAAGTATGTCAAGAGTATAAGCAATCATTTTTGCATTTCCTAAACCAACTATACCGAATATTTTTCAACTATATTTATCACCTTATTAGTATAGTTTTCCCTATAGACCATAGATGCATCAGAGAATGTATATTAAGGCATGCTATGTAGTTCATTACCAAGAACAATCCAAATCAAGTTATGAAGCTTTAAGAGATGGATATGATGTTTGGGATTCTCTAAAGAGCCTCATTATTCAAAAAGTGATTTGATGCATATGAGTTCTTTAAGCTCTTTCTATAAGGATGGAGCTGAGCTCCTCTAAACATTTGATGATTATATAAGGATGAAATTTAATTATTCAATTGATTTTCATTCATCCTTTCAAAAATATTTTACCTTTTATTTTACCATAATCATCATTGTGCTTGGTTTTATTTTGGAAAAATCCTGGCAAATTTCGGCAGCATGACGTTTGTATGTTAAACATTTTCCCATAAAACCTATACCTGATAGCTAGTTTTTTTCAACAAAATATACGTATGAATCATGCTACAGCCTAAAATCAACTACCAGCATGCAGTTCACATCACTGCATCCACCATGCAGGAGGCATTCTAAACTACGTATGCAATCAGGTAGCAATCAACAATTCATAAAATATAATCTATCCATCAATGAATTTAAATAGTAGAAAACAGAGGATAGTTTTGAGTTCAGTGTAGTATTGTTATTCATTAAGGTATATGGACATGAATGTTAAGAGACAATGAGAGCATTTAATTTAAAGAATTATGAAGATGATGCTCTCCCTGAGTCATGCACTTATCCACTCATGCCTTTTGCATTTTCAATTTCTTTAGCCAAGAGTTATAAGATTTTCAATGATTTAAATTTGGCATTTGGAACATAGGATTATTGGACCAAAAATTCACAATGAATATTTTTTTTAGATGAACTAAGCCTATATATTTAGCCTCTTTTCTTATGAATCTCAATTCATGAGAGGCTCAAGATCATAATGGCTTTGGAGTCTTACTGTTCGTGCATAGGTTTCTTGGTTGTGTTTCCATATATATTAAAACCTATAACAATCATTTTAACCAGTCAATCAAATTCAAAAGGAAATAAAGCTCTAAAGAATTTGACTTAAAGTTTTGAGAGCTTGTGAAGCGAGTTTGGATAAATACTCTTAACAATTAAATTTCTGTTAAGTTCAAAAAGTATTCATTAGGAGTGGACATGATTCAAGATATTTGCGTGGAATTGAATATGTCCAACCGCTTAGGCAAAGAGCATTTATATGCACATGAATTTTCTTGAACAATTCTCTTCGGAGAATAGACAGTATCCTTTAAATATAATCACAATTTAAAATGAGGATACGAACCAAGGAATAGGTGACTCTTTACCGAATGTGATCTTGGTGTGGTAAAGATTTCCTATGGAGCAGATAGGTGAATCAAGATTAGAGGATTTGTATTTTGAACTCAAAGGGAACAATCCCCTAATGGATGCCACTAATTTTGATTACAAGGAGGACGACTTTTTATTAGCACAAGATAGATATGAAATTTATTATCATTGGTTCTTATACCTAGAGTGATAACCAGATTTTGATTAATAAGATTAGGGTTAAAGATATATAGAATAGGATGGAACCCTAAAGCTCATCTCTATGCAATAAACAACAGTTGCTTAACTTAAGATGGTTTATCTTTAAGCATGAGTTAAGCATTTAGAATTATTTACCAAGCAAGAATGCCTTGTCCATTTGGAAGTGGATTTCATTAAAGTATGTTATAGCCAATGTTTTCATATTTTATCCAATCATTATGATATATATATTCGTGTTAAGTTTAGATTGGATATTTTATTTGAGATTTCATATTGGCTTAATTTTTTAATGATCTTAGTATATAATGGTAGGGTATAATGAATGCACATACTAAGATTTGACTTTTTAATCAAAAACCACTTCCTAGCCTTTTGGTCATCACTACCCTCTAAACGTAGGAACTAAGGAGGAATTAAGATGAATATTTAATTCTTATTTGGTCCCACTCTTCCTCAAGTCCTACATGGTTTGCTTTTATAATTACCCATGTCGTCTCCTTATCTAAGCCTCTGGCACTTCTAGATGGACAAGTAAACTGAATGTGCCATTTCATTTTTTGACATAAGAAAATTTTGGATTTTCGTAAAGGGCAATGCTTATTTGTCCTATTCTTGCTCGATGAGGCCAGACTATGGGTTTTACGCGAACAACCTAAACCCTTTTTGAAAAGATTTTTTTTTTTAACTATGAAGGGTTCGTTATGATTATTCTTTTCATTTTTAGCTTTGATTATAACTCTAGAATAATCATCTGTTCTTTCTCTAAGCAAGAAATTCTCAATATCTTTTCAATCATTTTTTTTTCAAGGACATGCTCTTTTAATTTGTCTAATTGCTTTTCCATCCTTTTAGTTTCATTTTTCAAAAGTATTTCCTTCTTAGATAACCTAACTAGAAATTTATGCATTTTCATTAAGGCATTTTCTAGTTTTTATTACAGGCCATGCTTTCATCATCAAATTTAACACATGATTTACCACAAATATTAACACAATCATTATATGAATCATTGCATGTGTCATTAGTAGGATTATAACAACATTCATTAGATGATTCACAAATAATGTGTTTCAAGAATCAACAGATGAATCATTACATGCAATATTAGTTGAACCAGAAGGTGAAACACATTCCTCCTCGTTGGTTATTGCAGTAAGCTCATGATCTGCCACTACCTGATTATCTGATCTTTGGAGCTTCTAAGTGGAAATCACCTTTTCCCTGGACTCTCCATATCTCTTTTTCAGCTCAACTTAGATCTCTTTCGCACTCTTACATGCCATAATCTCAATAAAAATGTTAGAATCTAAAGCGCAATATACCATGTCCATGGCAATTGAATTTGCATGCACTAAAGTAATATCATTTTCATTCGTTTGCATACAAGTTCCTCTAACAATCACTTTCCAAGCCCTCCAATTCATAGATTTTATAAAAACGCTCATTCTAATTTTCTAGTGGGTTTAGTTTACACCACGAAACAATGGAGGGCTAGTAGGTGAGTGTCCCTCATCGAATAAGGATACACCAACTTGAGCCATTGCGATCTTTTGCAAAAAAACGTTTAATTCTATGCAACGAGAATTTGATACCAATTGTTCAAATAGGTGTATTCCCAAAAGGGGGGTGAATTGGTGAATTCCCAAGGTTTTTCTCGGAACTCTGACCGAATGATTGTTTAGGTTGCATTACATGCATGTGTCGCGACGTCCCGAGAGCGCGTGTGCCCCAGGCGGCGAAATTAGAAATCAATTTTAATATTTTCATAGAAAAATATGGTGTAGGAGTCGCCACTAACCTTTAGTGCGGTTAGAACACATGATTACTACCCCGTTAGGGGTAGAATCGGTCTACATTACCAGAGTTAGGCTCGGGAGTTCGGTTACGCGAGGGGAAGGTACGAGCACCCCCTACGCGCCCGTTCTTACGAACGGTACCTAATTAATTTAAAATTATCCCTAAATTAGTCTAATAATTCTTTAAATTACTCCTTTTTTTATGAATTTATAAGTACATGTAAAAAATAAATAAATAAATAAATAAAATAATAAATAAATAAATATAATATATATATATATATATATATATATATATATATATATATATAGATATTCTCTCAGAGCTTAGGGTACGTGATGCCCGAAGGCTCATACCCTCGCAATAAAATCATAGGGATAAAGAAAATCGAAAATAATTTACAAAAATAGCTCCCAGATTTATTTTCAAAATTTATAGATTTTTCATAAATAATTCAAAATATTTACCAAATTCTTTGGGAGGTTTCAATACATGATAATAGGATAATAAACTAAGATATTAAACTACCACAATACATATAATTAGCAATAAAACACCATATCCTATATATATGAAGATACTAAAGATACTAAAACAATACCATATATATTAGAACACTAAAAAAAATATACACTAATAATAATACAAAACATAATAATAATAATAATATAGAATAAGATACTAAACTTAATATAGTACTGAAATATGCCAATATTCTTAATATGAACGTGTGATCTAAGAATACTAACTATAACAACATACTTAATATAACATTACACTCATATACACCATATAACAATATAACAAGGTACACTATAGGAATATTCGCTACAACAATAACAATATAACAATACGACAATAATATAACAATACAACAATATATATAAATATATACAATATGGAAATAATTAAAGAAACAAATCAATCCTACAATTAAAATGTAAACTATACAATATGGAAACAAATCAATTCTAAAATTAGTATGTAATTACACAATTATGAGTATAACAACAAAGTAATGAAATTATGGAAACAATCAATTCTAAAATCAATATGTAGATATGCAAGGATAAATATGGGAATTAATAAGCTTAAGCAATAATATAAAATGATAAAGATGGGAGCAATAATAAAATAATGATCAAGAATACCCTAAATAATTATGCAAGTAAATGAAATAATCACATTACACATTAAATAATACAATAATAATAATAAAAAAACCCTAAATAATTACACAATCAAATAAGATAAATATATTACCCATTAAATGTCACAATATCAATAAATAAATAAAAACCCGAAATAATTATACAAGCAAATAAGGTGCACATATTACCCATTAAATATTACAATAAAAACAAAGAACCGAAAATAAGCATATAAGCCAATAAGATAAATATATTACACATTGAATATTATAATGACAACAAAATAAACCCTAAAACACTAACATATTACATATTGAAATTAACAATAATGATAAAAACCCTAAATATAATACAAGCAAATAGAATGACTATTACATATTCAATGTTACAAAATCAACAAAGAAATCATGAATAAATATACAAACCAACTAAATACATTGCACTTAAAATATTATAATATTAACACGACAAAAACCATAAATAAATATTCAAGACAATAATTGCATTTCAAATATTAACAATAAAACATAAATAAATACAGACCTAGTACTAAAAGTATTACAACATTAAAACACATAAATAATATTACAACATAAAAAAAAAAAAGCTTACTATAATAATATTAAATAACTTATATGTGCAGTGCCTGCTGTGTGCAGGAATCTGGGTAGGGGTTCCGTGTATGTGTGTGTGTGTGGGTGTTCAGTGTGTGTGTGTGTTATGTGTACGTGTGTAGGGACTTACAGAGGGGGGGGTACAGCCGGGAGACGATGAGGATGTGGTGTTGAGGGAGGCTGCTCGTGGGCGTTGCAGAGTGGTAGAGCAGAGGAGAGCAGTTGAGAGAACAGCCGGCTGGCAGCAGGCTTGCAGAGTGCTCCGGCGACTATGGTGTCGGCGGCGGATGGGTGGTGCTACGGCGGTGAGGAAGGGTGGCCGGGGTTTGCTGGCCTGCTGCCGGTGTGATGGAGCAGAGCTCGGGTTAGAGGATGGTGCTGCCGGAGCTGGGCTGTGATGGTGTTGCCGGAGACTGGAGAGGTTGCAGATGATGGGGGATTTGCTGAGGGAGTTCTCGGCTGTAGTGGCGGGTCGGAGTTGCGGAGGACCCGGGGGATGGCTGGACAGCGGCGGCAGGAGAGTTGCAGAGAGTCTTTGCGGATGGTTGCACCTCACTGTGGGGTTGAGTGGTCGTGGAGAAAGATATGGAGGAGGCTGTAGAGGAGTTGCAGAGCTGTGCACAGCGCCACCCCGGCTGTGTGTGTGCGCGCTTGGGCCGCCTGTTTGAAGTGAAGAAAAGGCTTTTTATGAGCAAAAATTAGAAACCCTAAATCTCCCCTTTCCTTTTTAGTTTATGGTATATTTTTTTTTCTTTGGAAATAATATATATGAAAATAATTATTAATATGGTAATAATAATAATAATAATAATAATAAGGTAAAAATAATGATAATAATAAAATAATAATAATAATAGTAATAACAAAGATAAATAATAAATAATAATAATAATAAACAATATAAATAGAAATAAAAATAAAAGTAATAATAATAATAATAATGAAAAATAATAATAATAATAATAATAATAAGAATAAATAAAATAATAGTAATAATAGTAATAAAAAATACTAATAATAATGATAATAAAAATTAAAAATAATAATGAAAATAATAAATAATAATAATAATAAAATAGAAGTAAAAATAAGTAATAATAATAATAATAATAATAATAAGAATAAATAAAATAATAGTAATAATAGTAATAAAAATACTAATAATAATGATAATAAAAATTAAAAATAATAATGAAATAATAAATAATAATAATAATAAAATAGACGTAAAAAATAAAAATAAAAGTAATATTAATAATACTTATGAAAAATAATAATAATAATAAAGAAAATAATAATAAAAATAATAATAATAATAATAATAAATAATAATAATAAGATTAGTGAAAATTAATAATAATAATAATAATAAGAATAAATAAAATAATAATAATAATAATAATAATAATAATAATAATAAAATAACAATAATAATAATAATATTAACACATATATTGGGCCTGGGTAAAAATGGGGTGTCTACAGCATGCATGCATGTTCTTTTCCAATGGGCTGGTAATCACTTTCCGACTTCTTGTCAGGCCAAATTAAAATCCTGAATTCCAACAATGAGTCCACCTCTACTCACCCCTACAACACTAAAAGTAAAGAAAAGATCATGGAAGAGCAATTGGAAGGCAGAGTCCTGGGAATAGAACAGTGGCAAGAAGAGCTGAATAGTAAAATGAATAAGCTTTTGGACTTAATGATGAGTAAGGGTAAAATTATGTAACCACAAAATGATGAGGAGGATTCAGACCCCGCTTATCCTTCAGGATTCACCTCGGTACATGGGTGAACCTCGACACAACCTTTGATCGCCGCAGAAAACCTCAATAGATGCGGGGGCAAATGGAATCACAACTGAGCGTCGATGTGACGTACTTGAAGAATGGTTAAGGGACATTGAAGGGTCCAATTCATTCGGTCCCATTGATCAAACAGACCTTTGCTTGGTGCTGAAGATCACTCCGCCGCCAAAATTCAAGATGTCGGACTTTGAAAAGTATAACGAAACCCGATGTCCTCCAGCCCACTTAATGATGTACTGCCAAGCGATAGCAGTGTACTCAGATGAAGAAAAGCTAATGATGCACTACATTCAAAGCAGTTTGATCGAGTCTACTATCTGTTGGTACATTCAGCAAGATAAGGCCCGGATCTGCACTTGGAAGGACTTGGCCAATGTTTTTGTCACTCATTACTGCCACGTGACGGAGATGACACCTGACCAAATAAATTTGTAAGAAATGGAGAAGAAAGCCATTAAAATGTTCAAAGAGTATGCTTATAGGTGGAGGGATCTAGGTGGATCTCTTAGTAAGTAACCGAGAAGCCATTTCTTTGTTCTTAAGCACGCTAAAAGACCCCTACCACCCACATCTTCTGGGAGCAACTCCCTATGATTTCATGGATATTGTGACTATAGGAGGGAGAATTGAAGTAGACATCAAGGCAAGCCTAGTCAAAGATGTTGGAAAAGATGCTAGTTGGATAGCTAGGAAGAAGGATGAGGAAGCTCATATGGTTCAGGGGCATTATTATCAGGAAGGTTGAAATCAGTGGCCTTAGAAAAATTTTGCTTTCATACCCACCGTTAATCAGATTGCGCAAAAAGGTATGAGGCTTTAAAAGGCTCCTCCCAAGCCAATGGCTGCCCAGGCAATTAACCAAGCATGGGAAAGGGGCATCTTAAGAAATTTCAGGAAGATAGGCCCCATTCTGATGGCATATTCAGACTTATTCGCTCAATTGAAGGAACGAAACATGGTTACAACCATTTCGGGGACCACTGTCTTACCCCCTTTTCCGTGTTGCTACAACCCAAATGTCTGATCCATTTATCATGCCAATACTCCTAGGCACTCCATTGACCGCTGCTGGGCATTCAAAAACAAGGTGCAAACGCTGAAGGATGCAAGGTGGTTAGATTTTAATGATAAATAGTCTAGAATTCAGAGCGATCCCTTTCCTGACCACAGGGAAGGCGGCAGCAAGTAAGGGTCTAGGAGTCGAGAATGGTTAGAGAAGCTTGCCGATGATAGAGATCCCTCCACAACCTAAACAAATTAATTTGCTTTTCGACCACCAGATTGGAGAAACTTTGGCTATTCAACTTAGTTCATGTGATGCGTTTGTTATCTTTCTTTTTTTTTCTTTTGTAATCCTTTGACAATTTAATGAAATTATGCATTCTCATTATGAGTTCAAGTACTAAGATTTTGTTTGCTTGTGTTTCACGCTAAGATTAGGAAAACAAAAATACTAGTATTCATGAGTCATGAAAATGATGAAAACTCAAAAAGGTAGGATGAAAAAATGAAACAATTTCCCTCACCTCATGGATTCATGTGTCAAGAAACATGAAATAATTCCACAAGTTTATGATGCTCACCACTCCTATTTTGATCAAATGACAGATGACCATTATTGGCCGACCAGTATTCCCACAAAAAGAACCAAACACTGATTTATTACTTGTTTGCACCACTTGAGCCTGAATGACAAAACTTTCCATGTAAAAAGTCATTCTCCTAAAAATTAAACCACGATTTCATGAGTCTGACAAATTACATGAGACAATAATTGACTACCCAAAATGATGGCAGGCCATTTTTCTGCTACCTAGAAAGAAGATTAAAAAATGAAAAACCCCTTTGCCAACCCTGTTGAGCTCCAAATATTCAATTCTTGATTTAACCTATCAAAGGGTCACACCCCACACTGGGGCAATTTTGAAAAGTTTAGTCCCAAATGGAGATTGAATGAAAATAAAGTTAAAACTCCTCCTTAAAAGGGAAAGCAAAAAGAATAAGATGCAAGGAAAAGAGAAAGAAAGAAATTAGGGGACATACATCACATGTGATCCTTGACCAATGATTACCTTTGGTAATATAAAAAAAGAATTGAGTCTTATCATACCTTTTTCTTCAATAACCTTTATCCCCAAGCCTACATTACAACCTAAACAAAAGTCCTGACCAGATTGGTACATACATTGTTGTGTCAAATGATTTGTCAGACTAAATGTTGAGTCTTAACTACGAAATGACCTGATCCCTAAAGGGTATATAGGCATCTTGTTCAAAAGAACAAGTTCGGTCAATACTTTGCAAGTAGCCCGCCACAAACTAGGGCAAAAGATATTATTTGAAGAAGGGAATTTTGAGCCTTAGTTTCCTTATTTTTCTAAGAACACATATCCTTAGGCCTACATTTCTTCCCGAGTCCTAAAGTCTATCTTGAGATCAAAATAGAGGTAAAGGCTTCATTAAGCTATGGACAACGATCGGAAGAGGGAAGTGACAATGGTTCCCCATCAAAAAACAAAAGGGGAATATTTCCTCCAACAAAACTAGGGCAATCAACAAAGGGATAAAGCCAGTCATCAAGGCTAAAAGACCAGCATCAATATCACATGGCTTTCAAATACTGGTATAAAATTTTCCTCTGAGGCACAAACACAGTAAAACATCTATCTTGTGCATATGCCCTTTTGACTTTACAAATTGATGTCCAAAATGCATGATTTCTCATCCACCAAAATCCCAAAAAGATGATTATACAACCAAAGAAGTATCCTGCAAAGCTTGCTGATATACTAGGAGCCAATTCAGAGATTTTCTCAAGTCGGATTTGAAGAGAAGGCCAGGGGTAGTTACAGATGCATGTAACTGGGGCAAATAAGCTTGGACACGATTGGTGGCAACTGGGGAAAATTTTGAGTTGAGCCTTACTATAGTCAGTCCCAGTATCTTCACATCGAAGTGGAAGTTGAAAGAATGTAACTGGGGCAAATGACATGTCGAATCTTCGAACCAATTCAGGGACCCTCATAATGGATTGGAATTTAAAGTGGCCAAAGTAAGAGTTGAGACTGTTGATTATCAGCACATTGGAAGAATAAAGTTCATGCTTCAACATGCATTTTATGCATTGCATAAAGTAAGTATACACTGCATACACATGGTATCGTTCAACATGCATACGTCCTCGCATTCTAGATCACCGTTGGCAACATGCATACATATAGTAATAGAATATCATGCATTCATATTTATCCTATTGAATAGGCTCTTTAAAACAAATATTTTTCGTCCTCGTTTGAGTCATCGTTGTCTTGATAATACTTGAAACTGGGGCAATTGACCCCAAGCACAGAATGACATGTCTTGAAACTGGGGCAATTGACCCCATGCACAGAATGAATAGGCTCTTTAAAACAAATCTTTTTCATCTTTGTTTGAGTCATCCTTGTCTTGATAATACTTGAAACTGGGGCAATTGACCCTAGGTACAGAATGACATGTCTTGAAACTAGGGCAATTGACCCTAGGCACAGAATGTCATTCTTTGAAACACCACTTTGAGACAGGGGCACAAGTCTTCGAATCCCAAAAATATTTCTTCAACATTTAAATGATCTTTTCTAGAATTTTCCTCATTTTCTATATTACTCAAGCTCGTCCTGGTACGAGTTGTCATTTCCTACAGCACTTGGGCTCATCCTAGTGTAAGTTTGTCATTTGCTATAGTATTCGGGTTCGTCCCGATACGAGTTTGTCATTCGCTACGGTATTCAGGTTCGTCCCAGTATGAGTTTTCCATTTGCTATAATACTTAGGTTTGTCCTGGTACGAGTTGCCATTTGCAATAGTATTCGGGTTCTTCCCGATACGAGTTTGTCCTTTGCTATAGTATTCAGGTTCGTCCTAATACAAGTTTCCATTTGCTATAGTACTCAGGGTCATCCTGGTATGAGTTCTCATTTGCTTTAGTACTCAGGTTCATCCTAGTACGAGTTATCATGTGCCATAGTATTCGGGTTCATCCCTGTACAAGTTTGCCATTTGCTATAGTACTCAAGTTCACCCTGGTACGAGTTGTCATTTGCTATAGAACTCGGGTTCATCATAGTACGAGTTGTCATTATCTATAGCATTCGAGTTTGTCCCGATACAAGTTTGTCATTTTCTATAGTACTTGGGATCATCCCAATGCGAGTTGTCTTTTGCTATAGTACTCAGGTTTATCCCGATGCGACTCATCATTTGCTAGTACTCAAGTTCGTCCTGGTATGAATTATCATTTGCTGTAGTACTCAGGTTCATCCTAGTACGAGTTGTCTTTTGCTATAGTACTAAGGTTCGTCCTGGTACGAATTGTCATCTGCTATAGTACTCATGTTAATCCTAATCTAAGGCATGTATCATCTTAGGATATGGGTGTTCGAGGATCTGACATTGTTAGAGCTTCAGACTCGAATCAGTTTTCTGGCGATGAGAGTTCGAATGTTGGTGGAGTATTGAATCCTCAGTCTCCAGAGTCTGGTTGCTGCAATCAGGAGGTCATTGGTTGCCAAAGCCATTCGTCAGTCCGAAGCGTGCTTATTTCCTTAGTCTCTCCACGATATGGAGCGTAGCTCTCTAGGTTATCTTTTCCAGCAGTGTCATTGTGTTCAAGGGCTGTCCGAGCCTGGGGCTTGTGGAATATGGAAGAGGGAGAGGTGTGCAGAGAACCGTAAAACAAACTAAAAAAGGATCAAGAGAGGGAGAACGCCATGGGAAACTCCGGGTGGAGCTGTAGCGGAGAGGTGATGCGTTCGGCCGGTGAGGAGGCCGCAGCCATTCGAAAGCATCTGGAGGCTGCCTGTTAGAATTGGTGTATTTCCAAGAGGGGGGATGAATTAGAATTTTAAAGTTTTCTCCTAGGTTGAACTAGATGTTGGCAAAATATTACAACCTAGGGTCTTTCTATGTAGTTCCAAATACGCTAATAATATAATATAGGGAAATTTAAATCAAGCACATCATCCACATAATAACATACACGTGCAGCAAATATAAAGTGCAAAAATATAAACAAACACACGATTTGTTATCGGGGTTCGGCCAACTGTGCCTATGTCCTCGCCTCTACCTCGCAAGCCCGAGGATTCCACTAATAGCTCACTTAAGGGTGGAGCAACACCGATTACAACCAAGTCAATTAGCACAGGGCTGACCTCAACCTTAACTAGGTAAATTAGCGGGGTTGACCTCAACCTACACGCCTTAACAGGATGGCGCACCTAACTTTCCTAACTAGGTCTAAGCCAATTCGGGACTATTCCAGGGCTAGTCTCCCTCTTCAGGCTGGTGCCTAGAAATACAATAGATGTGTATTACAATCAAATGATACAGTGATTGTGCTTTCGTGTAAAGCAAACATGTACCCAAATACACGCAATAACATATATCACAATATGATTCAATATGTAAGCTCAGTGTGGTCTAAACAGTTCAACTCTCAAAGGTATTTTCTATCAGTGTAATGCGTACGTGAGAGTGTCAAATAAGCAATCTTTGTATCACAAGATATTCAGTCAATAAGTTCACACAAAGATGTCAAGTCTCAAGTATTTCAATCAGCAGGATGTCTCAAGCATGTAAGGATCAAATGAAGTATATGCTTGGCTTGCAAAAGATGTGTAATCTTTGTGTTCAACAAATAATATATATGAGTGAGTGAACATTGCGACAAAGATCACTATCACACAAACAAATATCTCTTCAAATATTTTTCAAGATAAAAGCACAATAGATATTGGAAAATGTTTGGGAAGTTTTTGCAATCCAAAATACTATACGATCTTCTCAAGATATTGCAATGAATATACAACCTCGGAAGATCAAATAAAAGTCTTCTTAGGAGAGACTTATTAACAAAGTCCCCTAAGAATACTTGGGTTTAGCTCTCAAGAAAAACAAGTCAATCAATCAAGGCAAGGAGAGCAAACCTATGGAAACAAACACTCAATCCACTTACGAATGATGTAGGCACTAATAGAAGGTAAACATGAGTGAATGAGGCTAAAAAATGAGTAGTATATGTATTTGGATAATCATAGAATTCTCCCTAATCAAGGTAGCTCATTCCTCTACTAATTTTCACAAATGATCACATATATATAGACATGGGTAGAAATATGACTGTTAGGGACCTATTAGGAATTGTAAGAAAAGTTTAATGACATTTTAAACATTTTAACCATGTTTAAAAATATTAATTGCGGTAAAAAAATTAGGGTAACCCGAGAGGCCCGGTCGACTAGAACAGTTTTCGTCGACCAGGTCTCATATGGTTCGGTCAACCAGGGCATTTTTGAACTGAATGATCGCTCGACCGAAAGTGGGCGATTTCCCATTTCTCCGAGGTTCGGTCGACCAGGCCATTTTGAACTGGCTGGTTCAATCGACCAGACCGCTAGGATTTTTCTCGACAACCCTCAGTCGACGAGGTAGTTGGAGTACAAAAATGGCTCGATCGACCAGATGGTCAAATTGTTAACCCAGGGAGGTTTCAGTCGACCAGGTCTTTTTGAACTACTTGGTTTGATCGACCAGGGCCTTGGTCAACTGTTGACCCAGGCCTCTTTCGGTCGACTAAAGTAGAATGAATTGCCTTGGCCGGTCGACCGAAAGTGCACCAAGTGTGCATTTCGGTCCCGTTTCAATACATACTCACCCTATTCAAGTGCCTAATGCATGCAAGTGCAAAGGTGAGTGTCCTATGGTCATTTATGTCCAAAATCAAGACACCAAAAGGATCCGGTGTCGGTCGACCAAAACCCTAAGGTCTTTCTAAGGTCATTTTTCATTTATGGTTTGTTTGAGCTTACGTATTATCATGTATGTGATGTGTGTGAGCTTATTACAAACTAGAGCCCTAATTACTATTACAGACCAATTATGTAAATGAAATACATAATACAACACTGAATATAAATTGGTCTTCAGGATTAACTTGCTTTGTGCCCATCTTGATCATAACAATCTTAGTTCCTACACAAAACCTCAAACACTTATTAGATACAATGAGTATTTGTCATAATCAAAACCGGGCGTGACCTATAAGGCCAACACAACTTTCAAGCTTGGACTGGTAGAACAGTGAAGCTGGAGTGAAAGAACAAAGAGAAAGAGAGAGGAAGCTTTCAAGGAAGAGTGAAAAATGAAACAAACGAAAAATTTTGGTTTAAATATAAGATGCCTCGGGTTCGCAAGATTGAAGCATGTGGCAAGTTTCATTCCATCCGATTGAAACCTATGAGACCCCCCCCCTTTAGTCCATTTGATCTCTGACCATCATCAACGGTTGAGATGGCGGGTGTTAGGACATTCAATGTGAGTAGACCGGACCCTTCTCATGCCCAATGACACGTGGCGGAGTCTGTCCCCTTGCCATCAATGCTAGCGGTAGGACATTTGGATCTTCACACCTCATAAAAACCACTGACTCACCCCTCAACGGAGGTCAACGTGGACGACCACGATTCCACCAGCGTCAGTCCCTCTAACGTGCTCAATCCTCACCGTTAGATCCCTAACCTTCATCAACGGTTAAGATTGGCCACAATGCTTGCTTAATGACACCTAACATTAATTGAAATGTTGCGCGTTCATCGCAACCGTTGATCTCCTCCGTATCCTTGCACGCTCTAGCGCATATGGTGACGCATGGCAAGCCCTTCCCCTGATGTTTAATGCTGGCAGTAATCATCTCCCAAGGCAGACGCACCCCTACACGCCACACAACACGTGGCCATTTCTCTCCCCATGCATTAATGATCGTGACTGCTCGTTGTCAGCCGTTGGATTGCCTTTCTCCCCAAACGCCCGAGATAGAGCCACGCAACCCATCCTCCACCCGCATGCATCCCCTGCTCGGATGCTGCCATGTGTCCACTTGGCCCCAATCGGGCCTTAAACTGGTTCTCTATGGACTAGTCAAAGTTTGACTGATCCGTCTCCCTGAACTGGGTCACACTGGTTCTCCCCATTTTCTTTTAATTTTAAATATATATATATATTTCGAATAATATTCATAAAAAATCATAAAAATTCAAAAAAAATTACTCAAAAATGTAGAAAAATAAGAAAAAATTCTCAAAAATATTTTAAGTCATCTTTGAAAATAATTCACTACTCATACCCTCACACTCATGCACACACATGCATACATGTACACATACACACATCCACACACTCAAATAGTTACACATTCGCATACATACATGCATATATGTAAAACTCTTATACACACATGCATGTACATGCATGCACTCAACACCTTCATACGCACACATTCACTTAGTCATGCACATACATGCATGCATGCATTCACTCTTAAACACACATACTCTGGTTACATGCACATGTGCCCATTCAAACAAACTCACACAAATGCTCACGATACATGCATGCATACATTAATGCAAAACTCACACATTCACACTTATGTTACATGCATACATACATTCATCCGTACACAACACATTCATATACGCATGCACATGCATGCATACATTCATACATGCACCTATGTCTACACATACTCATGGTTGTGCATTCGTGCATGTACGTACACTATACTCACACCACCCACATACACATACGCATTCATGCATGCACATACATTCACACACGCACCCACCCATTCGTGCATGCACACACATCAATGCATGTGTTCATCCATGCATGCACCCATATTCACATCCATGCGCACAACTCACACACATGCCCACATCTCATGCATATGCACACACATACATGCACTCAACATCCATGCTCGTGTCCATAGACATACTCTGAACCCATTGGCCTCGACCAAGACCTTAAACTGGTTTTTCCTCAGACCGGTCAATGTATAACTGGTTCACCCCTCCCGAACCGGTTGGCACTGATTTTCTTCATGCTTTTATTTAGTATTATTTCAATGTTAGAAAAGTTCACAAAATCCACAAAAAATCTCAAAATTTTTAGAAAATCCCAAAAATATTTTCCAACTTTGACTTCCATGGTTTTTGTCTTAATTTTATTTGTGTTATTTTGAGGTTTAGGAAAAATATTGAAAATATCATGAAAACCCACAAAAATGTTTTCACACTTAGAAAAAATCACAAAAATATATTTTTAGGCTCAGAAAATCGTTTCATCCTGAACAAATTTCAAAAACCTCCCAGAATGTTACTTTTCACTTAGAAACTTCTATAAAGATTTTTAAAACCCCAGGAGTGTATTTTCGTAAACTATTTTCTCGATTTTCCATCCTGATGATTGCAACAAAGGGCATGGACTCTTCATAGTATTGGAATACCTCGGTTCTGAGGGAATACTTATATAGTATTTTATTTTGTGCATTTTCTTTGATTTTTGAAAGGGAGTAATTTTCAAAGGGTTATTAGATTTATTTTGGGATAATTTTCAATTAATTTGGTACCTTTCTTAAGAACAGACGCATAGGGTGTGTGTTGACCTTATAGGCCATATCCCTATTTTGATTATGACAAATACTTATGTATTTAATGTCTGCCGAGTTGATGTGCAGGTTTATCTTGGCGGTATCATATGATGGCACTTGGAGACCCTCAAAGGAAAATAAAGACCTTGAAGACCCTAGTTATAATATAATTGTTGTATTTCTTTGATGTAAAGGGTCTGTAATAATAATTAGGGCTTATGGCTTGTAATAATTGCATGCATCACCTGCTTGATTTATTACGTAAGCTCAAACAAACCGTAAACTTAATGTGACCTTAGAAAGACCTTAAGGTTTCGGTCGACCAACATTGGACTTTTCGGTGTCTTAATTTTGGACCCCAAATGACCCTAGGACACATGCACTTGCACCTATGTTTGATAGGCACTTGAATAGGGTTTATATGTTGCAAGACGGGACCGAAATGCACACTTGGTGCACTTTCGGTCAACCAGCTAACTTAGTTCATTTTGGCCTGGTCAACCGAACCGAACCTGGGTCAACCGTTGACCAAGGTCCCGATCAACCGACCTTAGGTAGTTCAAAAGGCCTCGGTCGACCGAAACCTCCCTGAGGTCAAAGTTTGACCACTTGGTTGACCGAACCAGTATAGTTCAAAACTCCTGGTCGACCGAAAACCCCGAGGTCAGCATTTTAACCATCTGGTCGATCGAGCACTTTTGTTCTCCAACTACTTGGTCGACCATAGGGTTCTTGGGAGAAATCCCAGCGATTTGGTCAACCGAACCAGGCAGTTCAAAATGGCCCAATCGACCGAACCTCGGAAATTTGGAAAATTGCCCACTTCCGGTCGACCGAGCCCTCAGTTCAAAAACCCCCTGGTCGACAGAACCATATTAGTCCTGGTAGACTGAAACATTTCTGGTCGATCGGACCTCTGGGGTTGCCTTGATTTTTTACCGCTATGAATAATTTTTAAACAGGGTTAAAATGTTTTAAACATCATTAAACTTTTCTAATAATACCCAATAGGTCCCCAACAGTCATATTTTCTCTCATTTGAGAAAATTAACATATAGATTAGTAGATTGGATTAGGGTGAAATTCTCTGAAAATCATAAAACCCATAATACTCATCTTTGAGCCTCCAACAATTATTCTTACCAGATCTTCCACTCAAATATTTTTGTAAGTGTGATTTAAGTGTTGTTGTTTTCTAGGGTTGCTCTCCCAAGTGCAGGAATTGTTTTTGATGATTTTGATTGAGAGCTAACCCAAGTATTCTTAGGGGACTTTGTTAATAAGTCTCTCCTAAGAAGACTTATATTAAACTTCCAAGTATTGCACATTCATTGCAATACCTTGTGAAGTTTTATATTTGGTGTGGATTGCAAAAACCATTTCAAAATACTTTCAAATATCTAGTGTGCTTTGTCTTGATAAATCTTTAAAGAGATATTTGTTTGTGTGAGAAAAATCTTTGTTGCAATATTCATTGATTTATATCTATAGTTGAATATAAAGATCAAACTCTTTTTGCAAACCAAACTTATACATTGCTAGAGCTTCATATACATATATGTACTGAGAAAACTTGTTGATTGAAATATATGAAGTTTGGATAATATCTTTGTTTGAGCACTTAGATTGAATATCCTATGATACAAAGATCATCTAGGTTTGCACTCTCACGCACTCATTACAACGATAGTAAATCTATTTGAGAGTTGACATCTTAGACCACATTGAGCTTACATATTGAATCATATTGTGGTGTATGTTATTGTGCGCATTTGGGTACATATCTACTTTACACGAAAGCACAATCACTATACCATCTGATTATATATACATTAGTTGTATATCTAGGAACGGGCCTGAAGAGGGAGACTAGCCCTGGAATAGTCTCGGATTGGCTTAGACCCGGTTAGGAAAGCTAGGTGCGTCGTCTTGTTAAGGTGTGTAGGTTGAGGTCAGCCCTGCTAATTGACTTGGTTAAGGTTGAGATCAGCCTTGTGTTAATTTGACTTGGTTGTAAATGGTGTCGCTCCACCCTTAAGTGAGCTATTAGTGGAATCCTCCAACTTGCGAGCTAGAGGCGGGGACGTAGGCACAGTTGGCCGAATCCCGATAACATATCGTGTGTTTGTTTATATTTCTGTAGTTTATACTTACCGCACATGTATGTTATGGGTGAATGATGTGTATGACTTAATTTCCACATTATACTTATCTACGCATTTGGAAATTGTATAAACCGACCCTAGGTTGTGTATATACTGTTGTTGGATAAATTAACCTAGGTGAAAAAGTTTTAAATTTCAATTCACCCCCCCCCCTCTTGGGAATACACCAATTCTAACAGTGTGCTAATACCTTCCCCTCGCGTAACCGTACTCCTAAGCCCGACTCTGGTAATGCAAAACAATTCTACCCCTAATGGGGTAGCAATCAAGTGTTCTAACCACACTCCAAAAGGTTAGTGGTGACTCCATCACACATTATTTTTTCACGAAAAATACTTTTTTTCAAAATTTACATACATTTTTCCCAGTTCACAGCCGCCCCCATTTGTCATAGTGGTCTTTTGGCAGGTCTGGAACATCACGACAGCTTGGCGACTCTGCTGGAGATGCTTGAGAGTCGAGCCAATAATTAATTGAGAATTATCCTGATCTCAAATCTAATAAGCCTTCTTGATTACTCCCTCCCTTTTTGTACATGTTATTTATATGATTGTTTGATTGCAGGTACTTTGTGAATATTATGGTTAGCATGATTAAATAAGTGAATACCTGACTTTAATCATGACTGTTGGATGACCTAAATAAGCATGCCATTAATTGTGAATACTTTTTTCAAACATGTCTTTGCTTGGGAATATTTTGCTTCCATGATTAACTAAATAAGCATGACTTTACTTATGAGTGCTGTGAACAAGCATGTGAATACTTCCATGATCGAATAAGCATGAGATCACTTCCATGATCGAATAAGCATGAGATCACTTCCATGATTGAATAAGCATGAGATTGATTATTTCCATGACTATCTAAATAAAGCATGTGCTTAAATGTTATTATAATGAATGGCTGAAAGTGGGGTAGAGGGTGTAGGCTGAAATTGTTAAACTCACACACCTTCACAGCTCTATACCCAAGCTTTCCCTTTTAGGATTAGATAGGAGTGTAATAGTGCTAGTTCCCATGTGGTAGGGCCTATGGGGACCCGCAAACCACTCTACTTAGTGCGAGCTTCGTCTGGACCTCTGTGAGGAAGGATGGAGTTTCAATCTAGGGACCTTTTGTCTATAGGGATTAGAGCCTAACCACACATAGTTGTCCATAATCCCTTGCCTAGGGTAGAGCCTCAAAGAACCCTATGTACTTGGGTTGGGACAATAGCCACATCCTTCTCCACAAGTCGTTATCCATATCTGTTGTATATATGTTTTGAAATGTTTTGTGTTGTACATCCTGCATCCATGTCAGGCATTCATATCACTTGGCCAATGTTTCGAGAAAAGCTTAATTCATTTAAAAGTAAAATTTTATCTCTTAAAGTACCCTACCCATGGGAAAACGGATCATTCATGGGATCATTAAGTTTTTTCCCATAACTCTAGTCAAATGATTGTTTAGGTTGCATTACATGCATGCATGTTCTTCTCCAATGGCCCGGTAATCACTTTCCGACTTCCTTCCAGGCCAAATTAAAATTTAGAATTCCAACATTGAGCCTACCTCTACTCACCATTACAACACCAGAAGTAAAGCAAAGATCATAGCGGAACAATTGGAAGGCAGAGTCCTGGGAATAGAACAGTGGCAAGAAGAGCTAAATAGTAAGATGAATAAGCTTTTGGACCTAATGATGAGTAAGGGTAAGACTATGCGACCACAAAATGATGAGGAGGATTCAGACCCCGCTTATCCTCTGGGATTCACCCCAATACACAGGCAAACCTCAACATAACCTCAGTCGCTGCAGAAAACCCCCCATCAAACAGTATTTCATTCATTCCTACCGCACCGACACTAGGAGTCCCAGAAGTCGGAGTACCCCCGATAATGTTGACATATGCGGGGGCAAATAAAATCACAACTGAACATCACTGTGACATACTTGAAGAATGGTTAAGGTCCATCGAAGGGTCCAATTCATTCGGTCCCATTGATCAGACAGACCTCTACTTGGTGTCGAAGATCACTATGCTTCCAAAATTCAAGATGTCAAACTTTGAAAAGTACGACGGAACCCGGTGTCCTTAAGCCCACTTACTGATGTACTGTCAAGCGATGACAATGTACTCAAATGATGAAAAGCTAATGATGCACTGCTTTCAAAGCAATTTGACCGGGTTTGCTATTCGTTGGTACATTTAGCAAAATAAGGCCCAGGTCCGCACTTGGAAAGACTTGGCCAATGCCTTTGTCACTCACTACCACCACGTGACGGAGATGGCACCTAACCGAATGACTTTGCAAAAAATGGAAAAGAAAGCCACTGAAACGTTCAGAGTGTATGCTTATAGGTGGAGGGATATGGTGATCTAAGCGGATCCCCTGATAAGTGACTGAGAAGCCATATCTTTGTTCGTGAGCACACTAAAAGACCCCTACCGCATGCATCTTCGAGGAGCAACTCCCCATGATTTCATGGATATTGTGGCTACATGAGGGAGAATTGAAGCTGACATCAAGGCGGGCCTAGTAAGGGATGTTGGAAATGAGGCTAATCTGGGCAAGAAATGGATAGGTGGGAAAGGGTGAGGAAGCTCATATGGTTCAAGGGTTTTTTTATCAAGGAGGTGGAAATTGGTGGCCTAAGAAGAATTTCTCTTTCAGACCCACCGTTAATCATATTGCGCAAACAAGCATGAGGCTTCAAAAGGTTTCTCCTGAGCCGATGCTTGCCCAGCCAATTAACAAAGCACAAGAAAGGGGCATCCAAAGAAATGTCAAGAAGATTGACCTCATTCCGCTAGCATATTCAGACTTATTCACTCAACTAAAGAAATGAAACATGGTTACGACCATTATGGGGACTCCTTTCTTACCCCCTTTTCCACGTTGGTACGACCCAAATGTTCGATGCATTTTTCATACCTATAGTCCTGGGCACTCCATTGAGTGCTGCTAGGCATTCAAAAACATGGTGCAGATGCTGTGGGACGTAGGGTGGTTAGATTTTAATGATAAGCGGTCTATAATTCAGAGCGATCCTTTACCTGACCATGGGGAAGGCAGCAGCAAGTAAGGGTCTGGGAGTCGAGAAGGGGTAGAGAAGCTTGCCGATGACAAATATCCCTCCACAACCTGAAAAAATTAATTTGCTTTTCGACCGCCAGATTGGAGAACCTTTGGATATTCAACTTAGTTCATGTGATGCTTTTGTTATCTTTATTTTTCTTTTGTAATCCTTTGACAATTCAATGAAATTATGCATTCTCATTATGAGTTCAAGTGCCAAGATTTTGTTTGCTTGTGTTTTGTGCTAAGATTAGGAAAACAAAAATACTAGTATTCATGAGCTAGGAAAATAATGAAAACTTAAAAAGGGAGGATGAAAAGATGAAACAATTTCCCTCACCTTATAAATTCATGCGTCAGGAAACATGAAATAGTACCACAAGTTTATGATGCTCACCACTCCTATTTTGATCAAATGACAGATGGCCATTATTGGCCATCTAGTATTCCCAAAAAAAGAACCAAGCACTGATTTATCGCTTGTTTACACCACTTGAGCCTGAATGACAAAGCCTTCCTTCTAAAAAGTCATTTTCCTAAAAATTAAACTAGGATTTCGGGAGTCTAACAAATTACATAAGACAATAATTGACTACCTAAAATGATGGCAGGCCATTTTTCTGCTACTTAGAAAGATGATTGAGAAACGAAAAACCCCTTTGCTAACCCCGTTGAGCTCAAAATATTCAATTCTTTATTTAACCCGTCAAACGGTCACACCCCACACTAGAGCAATTTTGAAAAATTTAGTCCCAAATGGAGATCGAATAAAAATAAAGTTAAAACTCCTCCGTAAAAGGGAAAGAAAAAAGAAGAAGATGCAAGGAAAAGAGAAATAACGAAATTAGGGGACATACATCACATGTGATCCTTGACCAATGATTACCTTTGATAATATCAACAAAATTTGAGTCTTATCATACCTTTTTCTTCAATAACCTTTATCCCCAAGCCTACATTACAGCCCAAACAAAAGTCTTGACCAGATTGGTACATACATTGTCGTCTCAAATGATTTGTCATACTCAATGTTGAGTCTGAACTACATAATGACCTGATCCTGAAAAGGTACGTAGGCAGCTTGTTCAAAAGGACAATTTTGGTCAATACTTTGCAAGTACCCTACCACAAACTGGGGCAAAAGATATCATTTGGGGATGGGAATTTTGAGTCTTAGTTTCCTTTTTTTTTTTGAGAACTCGTATCTTGAGGCCTACGCTTCATCCCGAGTCCTAAAGTCCATCTCGAGATCAAAATAGAGGTAAAGGCTTCATTAAGCTATGGACAACAACCAGAAAAAGGAAGTAACAATGGTTCCCCATCAAAAGACAAAAGGGGAATATTTCCTTCAAAAAGACTAGGGCAATCAACAAAGGGACAAAGCTAGTCATCCAGGTTGAAAGACCAGCATCAATATCACATGGCTTTTGAATACTAGTATAAAATTTTCCTCTCAGGCGTAAACATAGTAAAACATCTATCTTTTGCATATGCCCTTTTGAATTTGCAAATTGATGTCCAAAATGCATGATTTCTCATCCACAAAAATCCCTTTCATCGTTCAAAAGCTCCAAAAGATGATCAAACAGCCAAAGAAGTATCCCGCAAAGCTCGCTGATTTACTAGGAACCAATTCAGAGATTTGCTCAAGCAGGATTTGAGGAGAAGTCCAGGAGCCATTACGGATGCATGTAACTGGGGCATATTCCATGAGGAGCTTCATCATAGTCAGTTCCGGTGCCTTTGCGTCATAATAGGAGTCAAAGGATGAAAGCTTGGCCACGATTAGTGGCAACTGGGGCAAATTTTTAGTTGAGCCTTACTATAGTGAGTCCCGGTATCTTCACATCGAGGTGGAAGTTGAAAGAATGTAACTGGGGTAAATGACGGGCCAAATCTTTGACAAACCAATTCAGGGACCCTTATACTGGATTGGAATTTAAAGTGGCCAAAGTAAGAGTTGAAACTGTCAATTATCGGCGCATTGGAATGATAAAGTTCATGCTTCAACATACATTTCATGCATTGCATAAAGTAAATATACACTACATACACATGGTATCGTTCAACATGCATACATCCTCACATTCTAGATCACCATTGGCAACATGCATACATATAGTAATAGAACACCATGCATTCATATTTATCCTATTGAATAGGCTCTTTAAAACAAATCTTTTGCATCCTCGTTTAAGTCATCCTTGTCTTGAGAATACTTGAAATTGGGGCAATTGACCCCAAGCACAAAATGACGTGCTTTGAAACACCACTTTGAGACTTCAAATCCCAAAAATATTTCTTCAACATTCAAATGATCTTTTTCTTGAATTTTCCTCACTTTCTATAGTACTCGGGCTCATCTCGGCACAAGTTGTCATTTGCTATAGCACTTGGGCTCATCCCAATGCAAGTTTTTCATTTGCTATAGTATTCAGGTTCTTCTCAGTACGAGTTTGTCATTTGTTATAGTATTCGGGTTCATCCCGGTACGATTTTGTCATTTTCTATAGTACTCAGGTTCATCCTGGTACAAGTTGCCATTTGCTATAGTATTCGGGTTTGTCCCGGTACGAGTTTTTCGTTTGCTATAGTGCTCAGGTTCGTCTTGGCACGAGTTGCCACTTTCTATAGTACTCGGGTTCATCCTGGTACGAGTTCTCATTTGATATAGTACTCAGGTTCATTCTGGTACAAGTTGTCATGTGCTATAGTATTCGGGTTCGTCCGAGTACAAGTTTGTCATTTGCTATAGTACTCAGGTTTGCCCTAGTACGAGTTGTCATTTTCTATAGTACTCGGGTTCATCCTTGTACGAGTTGTCATTTGCTATGGTATTCGGGTTCGTCCCTGTACAAGTTTTTCATTTGCTATAGTACTTGGGATCATCCCAGTATGAGTTGTCTTTTGCTATAGTATTCGGGCTCATCCTGTTGCGAGTCATCATTTGCTACTACTCAGGTTCGTCTTGGTACGAATTGTCATTTGCTATAGTACTCGATTTTATCCCAGTACGAGTTGTCTTTTGCTATAGTACTAACGTTCATCCTGGTACGATTTGTCATCTGCTATAGTACTCAGGTTAATCCTGGTACGAATCATTTACTATGGTATTTGGGTTATCCCAATAAAAATCGTCATATTTTCAAATGTAGCACATCATAAAATTCACATGATTAATCATCCCCAGCGAAATAGCCTTGTCTTAATAATAATAATAATAATAATAATAATAATAATAATAATAATAATAATAATGAATTAAAAAATAAATAAAAAAAACCCCCCATGATGATCAATGTGCTCTGACCTAGTAAAAATTGGTGACTTTTATCTTTGTAGCCATGTTACTCTAAAAATAACAGAGGAGAAGTCTCCACTGTTATTCTTAAGTAGCAGTGCCTATAAAGAGGAGCAACTGTAGAGACCCTAATTTTTACCAAGCCTTTTTGAAAAGAACTGGTGTAGTAAAATTGACTTTAAAATTGATTAGAGCTCTGGTTGTTTCAATCTTAAGTCCTTTTCAAAATTAGAGTCTCATTCTCGAAATCAAGATCATTTCAAAATAGTCCTACTATTTCAGGCCGAGTCCCAGTATTCTAGGAAAGTTTTTGAGTCCTCTCTGTACTGAGATTTTACAGAAATCTCTTGAGTTGCAAGATTAATCTCTTTCCTTATTCAAGGGTCGCAAAATAAACCAAAAGTATGCATTCTTAAAATAAACCCTTTCGGTTTTAAAAGTCAATTGCATCTTTTCAAAATAAGTCCCGCTAATCCGAATGAATTTTAAATTTTCACTTTTAGTCAAGGTCCTCAAGTTGAGTCTTTTATTTCTTTCATTTTTGAGTTGGAAATCATGCTAGTTGCAAAATTAGAGGTCTTACAAATAACCCCCTCATTGGATTGGATGGTGTCTTTAAAGTCTAGTTTCCATGATGAATTTCAAAATTAAGCCATGTTTGATTTAAAATTTGAGTTTTAGATATAGGGATTTGAAAATTTTTCATTGAGTGGGTCCTTTAAGAGCTGGATGCTTTGGTCTTAAAGTTTTTTTTAATTATTAGGTTTTTTAGGGACAAAATTGTCTAAATGTGACATGGAATTGCAATTGGAATATTAGAAAGGTGAGGTCACATTTTATTGAAAGGGGAGGGGGGCACTTGTACAATTGCAGTACTAGGCACACATGCAGAGTAGGCTACAAAATGAAGTGCATACAAGACATATATACCAAAATAAAGGGCACCAAGTAAAGGAAGTACAAATAGTGGTTGCAGGAGTAGCAACTCGGGGTACATGCAAAAATGATAAATACAAAAAATTCAAAAAGAAAACAAAAAAGGAAGATGCCATGCCCTCCTTTCATATGCTGCCACTGAGAACATTCTCCCCCTCATCACTTGAGCACAGAAGAACCACCAAATTTGTCTGTTAGTAGAAAATCCAAAAAAGAAATAAAATAAAAAGGTAAATATTGAATCACATTTGCATAGAAAGGTGAAATTGGTTAGAAGGAATCATTCCTTTGCCAGCTCAAGAATTCTTTTGGAGGGAGGAAGGAAAAGGACACCCCCAGAGATAGACAAGAAACCCTGGTGAAATTGAGAGAAGTGAAAAAAAAATCCAAGGATTGGAGAGCATAGAAATACTCTGTAAGAGAAAAGAAAAACAGAGAGAGCAATAGAGAAACTTTGGGAATTTGAGAATTTTGGGGGGGGGGGGGAATTTAGAGCTAGAGGTTTTGTAGAAATTATGAGATCAAGAGAAAAGGAATGTAGGGAGAAAATCCTGAAAGCAGTTGGAAAGAAAAAAGCACAATCCATCAAAGAAGAGCTCCTCACGCACTCAGAGCCTCAACCAGACACCCCGAATAGACAACCAGAGGAAGAGGAAGAAGACTAGAGGAGTTGGAAGGTTGAGGTAAACAAGGTTTTCATTCTAAGCATGTGATTATGATATATGAGTGGCAATTGAGAATGCAGGAATTTTACACCCTCAAGTTCCAGATTAATGTTCGAACCTGGAACTGGTATCCAATCCCAGACCTACATTCGGATTCGAGCCCGCTCCAAACCACACTCAAGAATCAAGCCCTCTTTCCCCATTTGTTCTAAGCTAAACCCAATTTTAAAATATTGACCCAAAGCCCAACTAGTTTAACTTAACCCAACTCTGAGCCTAGTTTTAAACAAGCCTATACTCAGGCTATTAAACCAAGCTCGTTTGAGTCAACTAGCCTAAACCAAAAGCCTAATCAAACCCAACCCATGTCCAATTTTCAAAACAAGCCCATTATACATTTTTTAAAACCGAGCCCTTTAAGCCCATTTTTACATGATGCCAAAATCCCATCAAACCCAAAACAAACTGAAGCCCATTTCATTTTAAAAAAGACCCCCGAGCCGTTTTGTTTTAAATATGTAACTGGGCTAAGCCTATTTGAAAACTCACCCTCCTGAAGCCCATTAACATTTTTAAAGCACTCGGCCCATTTTTGTAAAACCCATGAAGCCCATTGAAAAATTTCACACAAGACCCTTTGTTTTTGTAAATAACCAGAGCCCATCTTAGAGTTTCACCTCACTTTTGAAAATACCCAAAGCCCGTGTAGCCAACCCCACTCAAGCCCGCATAGGCTCACTCATGATAACTTGACTCAACCCAGGCTCCCAGTTGACTCAAGTGAGTTAGTCTCAACTCTAACTCACTGAATTGGAGACAAGTGGAATCGTCTCCAACCTCTGTAATACCCATAAGCTCACAACCAGACACCTAAAACCGATCAGTGCATAGCAAGTATCAACAACCATAAACTCAAAAAAAAAAATCAATAAATAATAATAATAATAATAATAATAATAATAAAACATAAAAATAAAAACAATAAAAAAATAAACTCATCTGATTCTTTGAAATTTTCATTTGCTGTCTCTATTCTCGGTGTCTTCGGCAGTCAACATACTTTTGGCTACCCTCTTTATAGCCGTGGCCACCATCCTCAACATCTTCAATCATCCGAAGCTTGACACCATTTGCGATTCCCCATCTCCTTCACCCTCCGTATCCCAACTTGTCATACGAATTTGGTCTCTACCTCTCCCTCCCTACGACTTTGACCTCTTTTCCGAGGACCCTGGTCTCTCGGAAAACTTCCTTGCCAATCTCGGCCTCGACGACACCGGCGATTTTGACTCTAACTTCTCCTTCGACGATATATGCCCGCCTTCTAACATTGAGGACTTCCTTCTTAACCCCGGTTTAAATGATAAGGGTTTTAACGGGGATTTGGATTCCGACTTGCTGGAGTTTGGAGGTTCTAATCTAAGGCATGTATCATCTTAGGATTTGGGTGTTCGAGGATCTAACGTTGTTAAAGCTTTAGACTCGAATCAATTTTCTGGCGATGAGAGGTCGAATGTCGATGGAGTATTGAATCCTCAGTTGCCAGAGAACGGTTGCTGCAATCAGGAGGTCATTGGTCATCGAAGCCATTTGTCGACCCAAAGCATGCTCATTTCCTCAGTCTCTCCACAATGTGGAGCGCAGCTCTATGGGTTATCTTCGCCGGAAGTGTCATCTTGTTCAAGGGCTTTCTGAGGCCAAGGCTTGTGGAATATGGAAGAGGGAGAGGTGCGCAGAGAACCGTAAAATAAACTCAAAAAGGATCAAAAGAGGGAGACCGCCATTGGAAACTTCGGTTGAAGCTGCAGCGGAGAGGTGATGCGCTCGGTCAGTGAGGAGCCTGCTGCCATTTGGAAGCATCTCGAGAGGGCCTTTGGGCTCATACTGGTAGAATAGTGAAGCTGGAGAGAAGGAATAGAGAAAAAGAGAGAGGAAGCTTTCGAGGAAGAGTGAAAAATGAAACAAACAAAAAATTGTGGTTTAAATATGAGATGCCTCAGGTTCACAAGATTGAAACATGTGGCCGGTTTCAATTCATCCGATTGAAACCTATGAGACCCCTCTATAGGCCGTCGGATCTCTGGCCATCATCACAAGTGAGATGGCGGGTGTCGGGACGTTCAATGTGAGCAAAATAGACCCTTTGCACGCCTAATGACACATGGCAAAGTATGTCCCCTCGCCATCAATGCTGGTGGCAGGACCATTGGATCTTCACACCTCACAAAAACCACGGACAGCCACAATTTCATTAACATCGGCACCCCTGACTCACCATTCGATGAAGGTCAACGTGGACGACTACGATTCCACCAGCATCAGCCCCTCTAATGTGCTTAATCCTCGTTATTAGATCACTAACCTTCATCAATGGTTAAGATTGGCCGCAATGCTCGCTCAGTGACACCTGGCATTAATTGAAACATTGCGCGTTCCTCGCAATCGTTGATCTCCTCTATATCCCTGCACGCTCTCGCGCGTATGGTGACACATGGCAAGCCCTTCCCCTAGCGTTTAATGCTAGCAGTAATCATCTCCCGAGGAAGTTGCACCCCTGCACGCCACGCGACAGGTGGCCATTTCTATCCCCATGCATTAATGATCATGACTACTCGCTGTCAGTCGCTGGATCGCCTTTCTCCCCGAACGACCGAGATGGAGTCACACAACCAATCCTCCACCCACATGCATCCCCTGTTCGAATGCTGCCACGTGTCCACTTGGCCCTGACCAGGCCTTAAACCAGTTCTCTTTAGATTGGTCAAAGTTTGACCAGTCCGTCTCCCTGAACTGGGTCACACTGGTTCTCCACATTTTCTTTTAATTTTAAATATATATATTTTAAGTAATATTTATAAAAAATATTAAAAATTCAGAAAAATTAGCCAAAAATCTAGAAAAGTAAGAAAAAATTCTCAAAAATATTATAAGTCATCTTTGAAAATAATTCCATACTTATACTCTCACACTCATATACACACATGCATACATGTACACATCCACACACTCACATAGTTAGACATTCACATACATACATTTATATACGTAACACTCTCATACTCACACGCATGTACATGCATGCACTCAACACCTTCATATGCACACATTCACTTAGGCATGCACGTACATGCATGCATGCATTCACTTTTAAACACACATACTCTAGTTACATGCACATGTGCCCATTCATACAAACTCACACACATGCTCATGATACATGCATGCATACATTAATGCAAAACTCACACATTCATACTCATGTTACATGTATACATACATTCATCCGTACACAACACATTCACATACTCATGCATATGCATGCATACGTTCATACATGCACCTATGTCTACATATACTCATGGTCATGCATTCGTGCATGTACGTACACTATACTCACACCACCCACATGCACGTAGGCATTCATGCATGCACATACATTCACACACCCACCCATTCGTGCATGCACACACATCCATGCATGTGCTTATCCATACACGCACCCACATTCACATCCATGTGCACAACTTATGCACATGCCCACATCTCATTCACATGCACACACATACATGTGCCCAACATTCATGCTCATGTCCATAGACATACTCTGAACCCATTTGTACGAAGACCTTAAACTAGTTTTCCCTCGGATCGGTCAATGTTTGATTGGTCCACCCCTCCCGAATTGGTTGGCACCAGTTTTCTTCTTCATTTTATTTAGTATTATTTCAATGTTTGAAAAGTTCACAAAAAATCTCAAAATTTTTAGAAAATCCAAAAAATATTTTCCAACTTTGACTTCCACGGTTTTTGTCTTAATTTTATTTGTATTATTTTGAGGTTCAAGAAAAATATTGAAAAAATCACCAAAAATCACCCAAAAAAAAAATGTTTTCACACTTAGAAAAAATCACAAAAAATATTTTTAGGCCCAGAAAATCGTTTTCATTCCGAACAAATTTCAAAAGCCTCGCGGAATATTACTTTTCACTTAGAAACTTCTATAAAGATTTTTAAAACCCCAGGAGTGTATTTTCGCAAACTATTTTCTTGATTTTCCATCCCAATGATTGCAACAAAGGGCATGGACTCTTCAGAGTATTGGATTGCCCTAGTTCTGAGGGAATACTTATATAGTATTTTATTTTTTGCATTTTCTTTGATCTTTGAAAGGGAGTAATTTTCAAAGGCTTATTAGATTTTTTTTTTTTTTTGGATAATTTTCAATTAATTTGGTACCATTCGTAAGAACGGACGCGTAGGGGGTGTTAATACCTTTCCCTCGCGTAACCGTACTCCTGAGCCCGACTCTGGTAACTAGGGGTGAGCATAATTCGGGGAAACCCGAATTAACTGACCAATTTCGATCGGTTCGGTTCGGTTACGATTTTACCAATTTTCGGTTAATCGGTTATCGGTTCGGTTAATATGAATTATCAATTCGGTTAACCGAATTAACCGAATTGATAATTAATGATTCTAGTGATTCTACTCTTATAGTTTAATACTCAAATATCTTTTTTATTAATAAAATTAATAGATGAGATGCTTAATTAAGCTCGAATTAGTAAAAAAGTTATAATTATATTCTGTTTTTAATAATTAATTTCAAATTATTTCGGTTAAATTCGGTTAACCGAATTACCAGAAAAGGTAATTCGGTCGGGTTCGGTTCGGTGAGCTTCCTTTGTTCGGTCGGTTCGGTTATCAAAAATCATTAATCAAAAATTTCGGTTAATTCGGTTAATTAACCGAATTTGGCCGAACCGACCGTTTGCTCACCCCTACTAGTAACGTTGACTAACTCTACCCCTAATAGGGTAGCAATCAAGTGTTCTAATCGCACTCCAAAAGGTTAGTAGCGACTCCGTCACACATTATTTTTTCACGAAAAGTACTTTTTCCAAAATTCATATATATTTTTCCCAGTTTGTAGCCGCACCCATTTTCCAGAGTGGTTTTCTGGTGGGTCTGGGAGGTCACGACATTATGTATAGGGATTTTCATAGTAAGAATTTACAATTTTACAAATTATAGCACATGACTTTTATTTATTTAATTATGTGGTTTGAGTTAATGTCAGTTCAGTACAGAATATATACAATTTTCAGAGTATCATGATTTTCAGTATATATGTATATACACAGAAAGGTATTTTATAGAATTATGATATATAGATTATACAATTTTATTTACAGAGCTAAAGCTATACAATGTTTTACAGAATTATAGTTTACACGTTTATACAGAATTATGATATACAATTTGCACAGTACCATGAAATTCAAATTACAGAATATGAATGTACAGTATTTTACAAAATTATGAATATACATTGTTTTACAGAACCATGATTATACAGAGTTTTACAGAACCATGATATACAGAGCATAGAACCATGACATATAGAATTATAGATGATATAGATATGCAATTATTTTAGCTTCATGGTTAATACAGTTGATACAGAATCATGGTAAAACAAATAGATATTATATAGAAAAAGTATTATATAGTAGCATACCCTAATGGAACAGAGCAGTTTACAGAGCACGGTACAGTAGTCATTCAATATATATAATGCAACCATACATCTTAGATAGAGTATGGTATTAGAAGCCGATTGTGCCATAGGTAGGGTAGAGGCCTCCCTGGTGTTTGAACCAGGTGGAGCAAGTCTTTCGTGCTACAAACGTATACAAAAATACAGTTAGACTAGCACTAGTAGGCCAGCCAGTGTTTAGTTCTGCCTGTGGACTGCACAACCCTATCATGAGGGGTTAAATCATAACATGCAGTCATCTAGGGAAGTTTTCACAGTTATGTATATATATAGAGTTACAGAAGAACAACAGATATATTTATAATTACTAAAAGTATGATCAAATAGAAAGTTCAGAAACGATTGTATTTTAAGCCACATAAGTGTGAATTATATTGTATATTATTTTACATGCTATCTCAGTTTCAGTTATTTATCAGCATATTTTTCATGTAAACTCAGTTGCCACACACTGGTAATAGAATATTTCATCTTATTAAGAGTTGTCTCATCCCAATAATTTAACATATTTCAGGTAATCCAGCTAGACGAGCATATCAGGCTCGGAGATAGAAGGGACTTTTGTACTGCCCTATCTGAAGGGTAAGTGTTTTTGGGGATGTATTTGTTAATTGTTTCTAGGAGTTCAGGTGAAGGATTTTTGGGAAGATGTGTATGTATAAATGCTTTGGGGAAAATATTGAATTCTGGTATTGTAATTATGGTTATATAATTTTATATTCTCCGCCACATAGGAGTGTTATCTTAAGAGCAGGAATTCTTTGGTGTCCACTTTTGGACTGAGACGTTATAATAGATATTATCAAAAGTATCAGTGTTATATTTTTATACAGTCTAAAAAAATGACATGAATTTTTGGGTCGTTACACACACGGCCTTTTCCCTTATATGAAATTTCATCATTGGTGTTTGATATACTATTGATTGTCAATATAGAATTGATTAAGTCCTTAAATTGTTAAATTGGTGCATTTTATGGCACATGAACTTCATTCAAAACTATTAATAATGCATTCCTATAATTTTTGGAAGCTATAAGAAAATTGAGTATAGAAATAGTAGATGAAGTCTTATTCAGTTGTTCCACACTATTGTAGTCACTTATCTTGAGTTGTTGTAAGAACTTCACCACCTCTTTTTTTCTCTCTATCAGGCTTTTTCTTTGTCTCCTCACCAACCTTTCTTTTACTTTTCCTTTTTCTTTCCAACTCTTCTGGAAAGTAGTAATGTCCACTCCTTGTCATTCAACCAACATTGGATAAATTAGTTACATTAGCTTCATCATTTGAGTTCATTACTTTTGATTTATATTTTCCAGGCACAACTTGATTGGAAGAATATAGAAATGATATAGGTGGTTTGATGGTTATGGGCTCAATATTTGATTGTAGTGCTGTATGGTCTTAATTATATATTGGTGTTTGTGGTGATGGATGATGTGGGTTGATTTATGAAATAAGGAATAGCTTCCCAAGAGGGGGGGTGAATTGGATTCTTTTGAATTTTAACGATTTTTAAGCTTTTGATTTTTAACACCCAGACTATATAAATGATAATCACACTTAAAAATACTGAAATTTAAATTCACAAGTCAATTAATGAAATCAAAGTAATTCAATCACTCAACTAAGAATATTAGAGCTTTAGTTAATTTCCCTGTAAGCTTTTAGAATGCAACTCTCTTGATCAAGATTTCCGCAGATTAACCAACGTACTCCCTTTTGAGTTTCCACAAACGGTTAATCAAAACGTACTTTCTAAATTTCAAGTATCTTTGTTTCTTTTTCACTTAAAAACCTACAACCTGCACTTTTAAACCATACAATGATAACGAGTAAAGAATATAAAGCAAAGCAGAGAGAAAGAGACAAGAATTTTTACGAGGTTTGGCTTTAACACAGCCTACGTCCTCGCCCTTGGCAAAATACCAAAGGGTACCACTATATCAATTCCGTTACCGGGTGGAACAACCCCTGTTTACAACCACTCCTTCTGTTAGGCTAGAGCCTTCCTCTCCAAACAACAATCCCTCGTTTGGTCCAACGATTCAACAATTTTTATTCGTCTAAGAATCAAGATAAAGAGATTTTGTGTACAAAAGAAAAACTCTCACAATAGAGTAGATTAGTACAATAATCAGCACAATGATACTTCAAGGTAATTCAAATATAAAAAATTTGAAACTCAATACTTAGTATGAATTACCAAATAATTTTCAAAGAAAATTAAAGATTCTGATTTTTGAAAGCTTTGCTTCAAAGTATAAAGCAATAGCAAATCAGTAGTTTGAACACAAGAGAATTATAGATTCTTTGAGAATTTTGAATGCTTGAAGATCACTTGATCTAAAAAACCTTTGAAGGTTGCTTGATCTAAAAACTTTTGAAGATTGCTGGATCAGAAAACCTTTGAAGATTGCTTAATTTCAAAAACCTTTGAATATTGCCTCAATTTGAAACCTTTGAAGATTTATACTATTTATAGATGTTTTAGAAGCCATTCATTACTCCGAAAGATTCCTAAAAATCATTTCCAAGTATTTTGAAATAAATATGTCCAAAAACATCGTTTAAAAGATCTTCCCGTTGAGAGATTTAATGCCAATGTTTAAGTGGCAATAGCTTGTCACAGAGCAATCTCTCAACACAGAATGCTAGCAATCGCCTGCCAGAACCAGGGCAGTCACCTAGCTTGTTCACGCAGGCGCCTAACAGGTTTAGGCAATCGCCTGTCTAGCTACTGACTTTTAAAAAAACTCTTTCTTAATATGGCAGTCGCCTGGCCCTTCAATATTTGAAAATTTTTCCTTTTTCAAAAACTTTTCTTTTCATTGATTATAAAAATATTCTTTAGAGTATATATATATAAAATATATTTTTGAATTTCTAGGAGCTTCAAACCAATTTATACTTGAAAATAACTTTGAAGTACTTACATCTAGAACATCCTTAAGAATATAATTCTTTGATCTTCAATCTTATTCTTCCATCATCTTTGTTGTTTCAATCTTTTCTTTGAGCTTTTCACCAGTATAACTTTATTCCTCATGCTCTTTGTAATCTATAAACTTTACTTTGTGTTCTTTAAGAATTCTTTGTAATCCATAAGTTTCTTTATGCACGTGAGCTTTGTCACTTTCTTGAAAAACTTTTACTTGAAACATATTAAACATATCATTGATTTGTTATCATCAAAATAAGAATTGTAAGACTTATTATTCCAACAGTCTCCCCACTTTTTATGATGACCAATCGAGAGCAAAAATAATAAGATTTTAATACTCATGGCTCCCCCTATCAATAAGCATGATGTAATTCATGTATATAAGTCCAAAAGATAATCCATGAATCCATGAATAAACCATACATACAAGTATAAAGATAATCTTCATAAAAGATCCATCCATCCATTTAAAGTGTTACAAATCATGATATATCATATTTTTGCACTCACTTCTCTTTAAACATTTCTCCCCCTTTGGACATCAATCAAAAAAGAGAAAGAAATACAAAAATAGAGAAATGCTGCAAGACGAAGTACTAGTTTTAGAACATCAAGAACAGCCTATCCGATAAAGCTTAAATACATAAAAGCACATAAAAGTGATAAATATCTTATAGATGAAAACATATCAATCAAAGGATTCCATAGATTCACTTTCATCATCTCCTTCCTCTTGTTCATCAGATTCATTATCTCCTTCCTCTTGTTCATCAGATTCATTATCTCCTTCCTCTTGGTCACTAGATTCATCCTCACTAGATGTAGCAGAGCTGATATTCATAGGTGATTTTCCTTTAGAAGAACTGGCCAATTGTTGCTCAATTTTATCAACTCACTTATCAATATGTGAACAATGAGTTTCTATGGAGGTAACCTTCTCTTACAGAGTACCAAGGTCAAATTTCATACTATCACTGAACGTCATATAATGATTTAAAAATAGAACAAACCATGAAGGAGTTTCTGAATCAAGTTGAATTGAAGGTGTTGTGATGGAAGATGAAGGAGGTGGTGGAGCAGATGAGACATTTCTATGTCCTTTATGAAACCACCCTTGAGGAGAATTCTTATAACCCATCCGTTTAAGAACGGTATCAGAAAAGATATCGTAATAATTCTTGCTAGTGAAGTTGAATGATGGTGTTAAAACATTAAAATGAGAAAAAACCATATTCAACATCCCAGCATATGGTAGAACAATACAAGGAGCATCGACTTTCATGATAATCCACTAGATAATTAAACTTGGAAGATCCATCTTCTTTCCTTTGAGAATACACCACATTACAAAACAATCTAGAAATGAAATGTGATCATGAGAACCAGATCATGGTAAGATGTTGTTTGTAATGAGCTTGTGTAGAATTAGGGCTTTCAGATTAAGCTACTTATAAAGTGGAGGATGGCCAAAATTAACAGGAGTTTTAGTCATGATTAGGGGCAAAAAATCTTGTGGAGTAAAATCTTAAGTCATAATCCATTGCTTTTCAACAACATGAACCTCAAAGTCTTTTGGCTTGATTCGAAGAATCTTTCCCAAGGATATGGAAGTTAGATGGATATTTTGCCCAAGCAGATTGGTTTTGATCCCATTATCGCATTGTTCCATGTTTGCATAAAAAATTCGAATAACATTGGGATAATATCCTTTAGCTTGGTAGGTAATAAACTTATCTCATCCAATGTTCTTAAAGAGTTCTATGATTTCAGGAAAGTTTGAATTGAAGAACGTTACGTCAAGAACCTTACCTAAAATAGGTTCAGCTGAAGCAATCTAATTTCGGTAAAGGTGCTTAGCATGTGGAGTCACTAACCATTTCTCCACCTCATCGTTATTGATCCTTGTTAAAGATGAGGATCCCTTGACACCAACGGATTTGGATTGAGGAATATTTGTATGGAGAAGAAAAAAAAAACAAGGAAACCCTAAGTAAGGTTCGTTATTTGGTGAGTAGGAAGGATTAGAAACTTGGTGTCGCGACGTCTCAGGAGCGCGTGTGCCCCGGGCTGCGAAATAAAAATTAATTTTAATTTTCAAGGAAAATAAGAAAGTGTCGGAGTCGCCACTAACCTTTAGTGTGGTTAGAACACATGATTACTACCCCGTTAGGGGTAGAATGTGTCTATGTTACCAGAGCTGGGGTCGGGAATTCGGTTACGCGAGGGGAAGGTACGAGCACCCCCTACGCGCCCGTTCTTACGAACGGTACCTAATTAATTTAGAATTATTCCTAAGTTAATTTAAAAAGTCTTTAAATTACTCCTTTTATGAATTTATAAATAGACATGAAAAATAAATAAATAAATACATGTAATATATACATATATATTCCCTCAGAACTTAAGGTACATGAAGCCCGAAAGCTCATACCCTAGCATTAAAATCATAGGGACTAAAAATCAAAAATACTTTATAAAATACGCTCCCAAATTTTAGAAATTTTATGGGTTTTCCTAAGTATGAAAATACTAGTTTGGGAGGTTTTGGATAATAGATATAATAAGTTAAACATAATAATAAAGATAAAAAATAGTAATAAACTAGAATATTAGGACACCACAATACATACTAATCAACATATATAATACAAGCTAAAATACTAAAACTAGCACAATACAAAATACTAGATATAAATATATGGTATTTGCTAAGATTCTAAACATACTACCATACTATAAGACTAAATATATAACACGAGTTAAAATGTCCAACATACTAATGATAGTAGAATATAAAATATATAATATAGACTAAGATGATGACAATACCATAATATTAAAATACTACATGTACGTTATAAACAGAAAAAATCTCAAACATACCATAATACACACGATCACGATAATAATAATAAATATCCACAAATACTATAATACGTAACAAATTACTATAAAACTATATATACCAAAATAGCGTGATACCAAAACACCAAATATATTATATTACCTAAAATATTAAACTTACGATAATAAATAATACATTATATATTAATATACTAAAAATATCATAATAATAAATATATAGTATTACACAAGATGCTATATTAAAAGTTACCTAAAATACTAAATTATATGTATGATGTTAATTATAAATCTTAAGTTGTTAAATACCTAATATGACTAACTTTCTAGAATACTAAATACACATACAACTATAGTTCTAAAATACCACATGTACTACAACTAATCTACTAAAAATCCTAACATGATATATAACATGACCAAAATTCTAAAATACTAATAATATAATATAAAGTTAACATACAATAAAAGCATGAATAAAATAAAAAATATCTTACACATAAGAACCACAACAAGATAACAACCCGAAACCTAAGAATATATATTACGCATACAACTTGAATATTGTGCATTAAAAAAAATAAAATAAAATATGACAACAGAAAATATTACAAATGAAATTTTACCTTGACAATAAAAAGAAAAAAAAAATCATAACGAAAACAACACCATATATATACATATATACCATAAAATCAAGAGAACAAAATCCAAACTTTGAACATTGATATAAGCCCCCAAAAAAAATCCTACAAAAAAAGAAAACAAATGAATTAATAATTAATAATATATAAAAAGACAAAACAAAACAAAATAAGAGGGTCATAAAAAAGAAAATCTTCACAGTTCCATGAGATAAACTAAATTAAATAATAAAAAAAACAAAACAAACAATGGCATGTGTATGTGTGTGCCTGTGAGTGTGTGTGTATGTGGGTGCGCGTGTGTGAGTGTGTACAGGGGAGATTACAGAGGGGCTGTGTTCGGGAAGGCAGCAGCAGTGCTGCGTGTGGCGGGATTGCGCCGGCGACGAGTAAGGAGCAACAAGAGCAGAGGAGTCTTCGGGTTGCTGTTTGAAGGCTGGAGAAGCCTCGGGTTGCTGCGAGTAGGAGCTGGCGCTCGTGGTGGTCTGCTGCAGGTTGAGCAGGGGGGCCGTGAGGACTGGTGCATGGAGACTGCTGTGGGCTGTCTGGGAAGGTGGAACAGGTGCCGAAGCTGGTGCTCGGGTCTACTGGTTTGTTGTTGGTGCGACGCGGGAGGCTCACCGGAGGTTTGGGTTCAGTATGAAGCAGCGACGGACTGGAGGGCCGTTCGGATAAGGGACTGCGAGTGAGGGTGAGGTTGAAACTGAGAGTGAGGGAGAGGCTATGTGGCAAGGGTTGTTGGCTAGGGTGGTTCACGGTGGCTATGCTGCGGCAAGAGAAAGCAGAGGGAGGCTAGTTCGTCGGCTGGGACTGGAGAAGATGGAGTTGGCCGGAGGTTGCCTAGGTTGCTGGGTAGACGAGAAGAGGAGAGGGAGAGATCAGAGGGGGCGACTGTTGATGGAGAGAAAGAGAGGCCCTTTTTTTGTATAGGTCTGTGCACGCTGTTGTGCATGTGCAGCGCCCCCTTTTTATAAAATTTTCAACCTTAAAAAATTCTTCTTTTCTTTTCCTTTTTTATTTTTATTTTCTTCATACTTTTATGGTAACAATATATTCAGTAATAATGATAATAATAATGACAATAATAATAATAATAATAATAGTGGTAATAACAATGAAAAATAATAATAATCATAGATAATAAAAATAATGGGGCAATAATAATAATAATAAATTAAATATAATAATAATTATAATTATAATTATAATAATGATAATAGTGGTAGAATAATAATAACAATAATATTTGAAAATAAATAATAATAATAATAATAATAATAATAATAATAATAATAATAATAATAATAATAATAAATGTGATATTAGTAAAATGGTAATAAAATAATAAATGAAATTTAAAAAATAACAAAGATAATAAAAAATAAAATAATATTAATATTAATATAATAATAATATCAATAGCAAGATAATAAAGTGATAATAATAATATTTTAAAAATAATAATAAAATAATAATAATAATAATAATAATAATAATGATACTAATAATACTAATAATAGTAAAAATAATAATGCTAATAAAGTAATAATAATATTTAAAAATAATAATTATATTAATAATAATAGTAATAATAATAATAATAATATTGGGCCTGGGTAAAAATGGGGTGTCTACACTTGGTTTCAAGATGATTTGAATGGGATATGTGTATGGAAAATGATAGAGATGAAAGATTTTAGAGAGAAAGATGAATGAGTAGGCGCCTGGTGGGTTTTAAAATGACTTAATATAGGGTTTTAAACCCTACCCGTCACAAGGCAATCGCCTACTTGAATGTGGCAGGCACCTGTCTATGTGGAATTTTAAAAGACAGTAGCCTGGCAGTCGCCATGCACCTTGGTGGCAGTCACCTGCCAAACAGAACAATGTTTAAATTACTTCACGACTATGAAGCATGTCCAATTCTCTTCTTATAAATATGAATCTTTCTTCCGACAAAGATTTTGTGAAAATATCTACTAATTGATCATGTGTATTTACAAATTCTAGCATTATATCTTCATTTTGCACATGGTCTCTCAAGAAATGGTGTCTTATGTCAATGTGTTTTGTTCTTGAGTGAGATACTAGATTTTTTGAAATATTAATAGCACTTGTGTTGTCACATTTGATAGGAATAGTTTGATATTGTATTTGAAAATCTTTTAGTTGTTGTTTCATATACAATGTTTGAGCACAACAACTTCCTGCAGCAATATATTCTGCTTCTGCTGTGGATAATGCTACAGAGTTTTATTTCTTTGAAGACCATGAAACTAAAGAGTGTCCTAGAAAATGACACGTTCCACTTGTGCTTTTTCTATCTATTTTACATCTAGCAAAGTCTGCATCTGAATAACTAATCATTTCAAATTCAGATTCCTTTGGATACCATAATCCTAGTTCAAGTGTGCCTAATAGATAAGGATTCTTTTGACTGTTGTTTGGTGTGATTCCTTAGGAACTAACTGAAACCTTGCACACATACATACACTAAACATAATATCTGGCCTACTTTCTGTTAAATAAAGTAAACTTCTATCATTCCTCGATAGTGTTTAGTATCAACTTGTTTCCCTTTTTCATCTTTGTCAAGACTAGTTGAAGTAGTCATAAGAGTTCCTATAGGTTTACTTTCTTCCATATCAAACTTTTTTTAACATATCTTTAATGTATTTAGTTTGATTTATGAAAGTTCCATTTTTTGCTTGTTTGATTTGTAATCTAAGAAAGTAATTTAATTCTCCCAGCATACTCATCTCAAACTCTTTTTGCATACATGTGGCAAATTCTTTACATAGATCTTTGTTTGTAGCTCCAAATATAATATCATCCATATATATTTGAACTAATAGCATATCTTTGTTTTTAATTTTAATGAATAAGGTACTATCAACCTTTCCTCTTGTAAATTCATTTTTAAGTAAAAATTTACTTAACCTCTCATACCAAGCTCTTGGAGCTTGTTTCAAACCATAAAGGGCTTTTGTCAATTTGAATACATGGTTTGGATTTTTATAATTTTCAAGCCCTAGAGGTTGTTTGACATATACTTCTTCATTTATATATCCATTTAAAAATTCACTCTTCACATCCATTTGATATAACTTAAAATCCTTATGGGCTGCATAGGCTAAAAGCATCCTAGCTTCCATCCTTGCCACAGGTGCAAAAGTTTCGTCATAATCAATTCCTTCTTCTTGATTATACCCTTGTTCCACTAGCCTAACTTTGTTTCTTACAACAACTCCATTTTCATCCTTCTTATTTCTAAATACCCATTTAGTTCCTATAATTGATTTATCTTTAGGTTTTGGTATTAGTTCCCATATTTGACTTCTTTCGAATTGATTTAATTCCTCTTGCGTAGCTATAATCCAAGAATCATCATTTAAAGCATCTTCAATATTTTTTGGTTCATTTTGGGATAAAAAAGCATAATAATTGCAAATATTTTTTAGTGAGGCTCTAGTGGTTATTCCTTTTGATGTTTCACCAAGAATTTGTTCTTTTGGGTGATTTTTGTCATATTTCCACTCTTTAGGAAGTTTCAAATTCTCTAAAAAGTTTTCATTTAGAGCATCATTATTCTTTTCTTCTTTTATTTCAAGAACTTTTTCCTTTTGTGAAGTGACTTCTTTTTCATCATTCATATCTTTGATGTTATAATGATATGATTCATCAAAAGTTATATGAATTGATTCCATAATTATGGAAGTTCTTTTATTTTAAATCCTATAGGCTTTACTATTTGTAGAATAACCTAAGAAAATACCTTCATCCGATTTTGCATCAAATTTTCCTAGATCATCTTTAGTATTTAATATAAAGCATTTACAACCGAATACATGAAAGTAGGATATATTTGGTTTTCTACCTTTCCAAAGTTCATATGGTGTTTTATTTATTTTTGATCTTATTGATACCCTATTTACAATATAACATGCTGTATTTACAGCTTCTGCCCAAATATATTTAGGTAGACTATTTTCATTTAGCATTATTCTTGTCATTTCTTGCAAAGTTCTATTTTTCCTTTCAACAACTTCATTTTGTTGTGGAGTTCTAGGTGCTGAAAAATTGTGAGTTATTCCATGTTCATTACAAAATTTATCAACTTCCTTATTTTTAAACTTTCTTCCTTTGTCACTTCTAAAGCTTGTTACATTATAGCCTTTCTCATTTTGTAATTTCTTGCATGAGATTATTAATTGGTTACAAGTTTCATCTTTGTTTGCTAAAAAGATTACCCAAGTAAATCTTGAAAAATCATCTACTATTACAAAAGCATATTGTTTTCCACCTAAGCTTAAGGTTCTAGTTGGACCAAATAAGTCTAAGTGTAGGAGTTTTAGGGGTCTTTTGGTGGATATGAATTTTTTCTTTTTAAAACTTGTTTTTACTTGTTTTCCCTTTTGACATGCATCACACATCTTGTCTTTTATGTACTTAATATTTGGTAATCCTTTTACAAGATTTTTCTTAGATAATTTAAATAGTAGGTCCATGCTAGCATGTCCTAGTTTCCTATGCCATAACCAACTTACTTCATTCATAGCTGTTAAACAAGTTATGTTTTGATTGGCTATTTTCTCAAGATTTATACAATAAACATTATTTATTCTATGAGCCATAAACAAAGTTTCTTTATTTTTGGGATTTTGGATAACACATTTTTCTTTCATGAAAATTACTTCGAACCGTTTATCACTTAATTGACTAATACTTAAAAGATTATGTTTAGTCCTTCCACTAATAGCACATTTATCTATAATGAGTGAAGATTCTTTACCAATATTTTTGATACCAATAATTTTGCCTTTGGCATTTTCGTTGAAGGTGACGTATTACCCATCCTTTTGTTTTAAGGTAGAGAACTTGATCTTGTCACCAGTCATATGCCTTGAGCATCCGCTGTCCAAGTACCATTTGTTCGTTGTTGTTGTTGTCTTAAGGCAAACCTATAATGAGGGACATTATGTGTTAGTTTTTGGAACCCAAATTCTTTTGACTTTCATTGTTTTATTGTTGGTTCCACTATTTGTTTTCCATTCTCCTTAGACTTTAACATATTTTTTCTTTAATGGGCGCAATTGAACATCACATATGACCTTTTGTCTTGCACATATAGCAAGTGGTCTGTTCATGTTTGTTATTTGATGAAGTGCTAGCATAAAACTTAGCTTCCTTAACAAAATACCCCATGTATAGCTTTTTATTCCTTTTATTTGTTTTACCATTGTAGCCTATTCCTTCTTTGTTTCTATGAAGCCTTTGTTGTCCAATCATCTTTTCAAAGTTTTCTTTACCTTTAGTAAAATTATAGACAATCTTTTCTTTATCCTCAACTATCTTTTTGAGTTCATTTATTTCTAAATCTTTCTTATTCAAATCATTTTTATGAGTTTTATCTAATTCTTGTTTTATTTCTTCTTCCAGCTTCTTAATATAAGTATTTCTTTCTTCTTCAATACCTTTGAATGATTCTAGTTGCTTTACTAGTTCTTGATTCTGATCTTTCAAAGTTATATTTCTTTTAGACACTTTTATAAATCTTTTATGTAGTGAAAATAATTCAGTTTGTAATTCCTTATAAGAAGGCAAACTATCACATGACTCATCACAAGACACATTTTGAGATTCTGTTGAAGAGTACTAAGAATTTACCTCTCCATCGTTTGCCATGAAGCATATATTTGCCATCTCTTGTTTACTTGATTCGGTTTCAGTTTCGCTGGAGCTTGAATCGTCCCAAGTAGCTTTCATTGCTTCCTTCTTTTTCTTCTTGTCTTTCTTGAATAATGGACACTCCGGTTTAATATGCCCTGACTTTTTGCAATGATAACAGATTGGTAGTTCATTCTTACCTTTATTTTCTTTTCTACTTGTATCTCATTTTTCAGTTTTCTTTTTATTAAACTTTCTGGGAAACCTTTTATTTCTTCTATAGAATTTTCCTAGTCTCTTAGTAATGAATGTCAATTCATCTTGATCTAAGTCACTTGTTTCGTTTTCTTCTTCACTAGTGCTATGGCTAGATGCTTTTAGAGCTATGGATATTTTATGCTTTGGTTCAGGATTCCCTTCTTTCAATGTCATTTCATATGTAAGAAGTGAACCTATAAGTTCATCCAGAGAAGTAGTCTTAAGGTTTCTACCTTCCGTGATGGCTGTAGCCTTTGGTTCCCAAATAGAGGGTAGGTCTCTTAGAATTTTCTGATCATTTCATATGTAGTATAGGTTTTTCCTAAGGCACTTAAAGAGTTTATTATGTGGGTAAATCTGGTGTACATGCTTGATATCGTTTCATCAGAATTCATTTTGAATGCTTCGTATTCACTTGTTAGCATGTCTATCCTATTGTCTCTAACATCAACGGTTCCTTCATAAGTTACTTCTAGTTTATCCCAAATCTCCTTAACTATTTTGTAGGCCATGACTCGATTAAACTCATTAGCATATAATGCAAAATATAACGCATTTATAGCACTTGCATTTATTTGGAGCATTTTATAATCTAAGTCGGTCATGTCTTTCTTTTCTTTTGGAATATGTTTTCCATCAACTAACTTAGTGGGGATGAGATTTCCATCCATAACAACTTCGCAAGCTTTCCAATCCATGTGTTGGAGATATATTTCCATTCTCTTTTTCCAAAAAGTATAATTGTGTCCACAAAAGATTGGTGGATGGGTTGAGGATTGTCCTTCGCCAAAGGGTGCTACTCCAATGTTTGCCATTAGATCTTTTTTATAGTTTCTTGTTAAGAATTTCTATAACTAGGCTCTGATACCAATTGAAATAAGGAATAGCTTCCCAAGAGGGCGGGTGAATTGGATTCTTTTGAATTTTAACGATTTTTAAGCTTTTGATTTTAACACCCAGAATATATAAATGATAATCACACTTAAAAATATTTAAATTTAAATTCACAAGTCAATTAATGAAATCAAAGTAATTCAATCACTCAACCAAGAATATTAGAGCTTTAGTTAATTTCCTTGTAAGCTTTTAGAATGCAACTCTCTTGATTAAAATTTCTGCAGATTAACCAACGTACTCCCTTTTGAGTTTCCACAAACGGTTAATCAAAACATACGTTTTAAATTTCAAGTATTTTTGTTTCTTTCTCACTTAAAAACTTGCAACCTATACTTTTAAACCATACAGTGATAACGAGTAAAGAATATAAAGCAAAGCAGAGAGAAAGAGACAAGAATTTTTACGAGGTTCAGCTTCAACACAGCCTACGTCCTCACCCTTGGTAAAATACCAAAGGGTACCACTATATCAGTTCTGTTACCGGGTGGAACAACACCTGTTTACAACCACTCCTCTTGTTAGGCTAGAGCCTGCCTCTCCAAACAACAATCCCTCGTTTGGTCTAACGATTCAACAACTTTGAATCGTCTAAGAATCAAGATAAAGAGATTTTGTGTACAAAAGAAAAACTCTCACAATAGAGTAGATTAGTACAATAATCAGCACAATGATACTTCAAGGCAATTCAAATATAAAAAATTTGAAACTCAATACTTTGTATGAATTACCAAATAATTTTCAAAGAAAATTAAAGATTCTGATTTTTGAAAGTTTTGCTTCAAAGTATAAATCAATAGCAAATCAGTAGTTTGAACACAAGAGAATTTTAGATCCTTTGAGAATTTTGAATGCTTGAATATCACTTGATCTAAAAAACCTTTGAAGGTTGCTTGATCTAAAAAATTTTGAAGATTGCTGGATCTGAAAACATTTAAAGATTGCTTAATTTCAAAAACCTTTGAATATTGCTTCAATTTGAAACCTTTGAAGATTTAGACTATTTATAGATGTTTTAGAAGCCATTCATTACTCCCAAAGATTCCTAAAAATCATTTCCAAGTATTTTGAAATAAATATGTCCAAAAACGTCATTTAAAAGATCTTCCCGTTGAGAGATTTAATGCCAACGTTCGAGTGGCAGTCGCCTACCACGACTTGGCAGTCGCCTATTACAGAGCAATCTCTCAACACAGAATGCTGGCAGTCACCTGCTTGAACTAGGGCAATCGCCTAGCTTGTTCACGCAGGCGCCTGACAGGTTTAGGCAGTCGCCTGTCTAGCTGAGTTTTAAAAAAACTCTTTCTTAATATGGCAGTCGCCTGGCTCTTCAATATTTGAAAATTTTTCCTTTTTCAAAAAATTTTCTTTTCATTGATTATAAAAATATTCTTTAGAGTATATATATATAAATATATTTTTGAATTTCTAGGAGCTTCAAACCAATTTATACTTGAAAATAACTTTGAAGTACTTACATCTAGAACATCCTTAAGAATATAATTCTTTGATCTTCAATCTTGTTCTTCCATCATCTTTATTGTTTCAATCTTTTCTTTGAGCTTTTCATAGTATAACTTTATTCCTCATGCTCTTTGTAATCCATAAACTTTACTTTGTGTTCTTCAAGAATTCTTTGTAATCCATAAGCTTCCTTATGCACGTAAGCTTTGTCACTTTCCTGAAAAACTTTTACTTGAAACATATTAAACATATCATTGATTTGCTATCATCAAAATAAGAATTGTAAGCCTTATTAGGCCAACAATTTATGCTATCAACTTCACAAACTTCAAGATCCTTAATTGAGGTATTTCCATGATCTGGCAAAGGGTTAGTTTTGATATTTGGATTTGAAATATCTTTGATAGGTTGGAATTTAAGAATGTTTGCATCAATTAGGTATTGAACTCTGTCATGAGAACTAGGAAAGCATTGGTGGCATGACATGAAGCATTCATATGATATTCACACGAGACATTAGGATTATGGAACCTTAATTTGCCTCAGTTTCAAAGGTATGGGATCAATCTTTCTTTGAGATACTAATTTACGGTATGAATCAACCAAAGGCATTCTCTCTTGTAGTCTAAGATTAGGATTTTTCTAGATTGTATTTTTGTTTTATGAACTTGGCATGTTGGTCTGTGGGATGATGATGGGTTAAGTGGTGCAAGTACAAACAATTTAGGTCGTGGTTTGATTTTATGCATTGTTTTAAAAATAAAATGCTTACTTTAGTTTATTTCTTTTATTTATTAACAAAAGTCTTCTTAGATGTAACCCGAACTTAGGCTACTTTTGATTTCGTGAAGCATATGCATAAGAAACTTTTAATTCTTCCTATGTGGTGCCATCTTCCTTGCATATATTTTTATATGGATTTTGGTACAATCCTTACCATTGTACTTATCAAAATCTTGAAATATTTTTAGTAGAACCACATTTGTAAAAAGACAAAGATCTATAAGTCCCCTACTCCCCCCATCTTGTACTCATTAGATTAACCTTAGTTGTTATTCAATGTATGCCATGTTATCCTTATCCTCAACTAATTGTCCTTCCTCATCCCTTTGATTTAGAGGATTTAGTTGGTTCAATACTGGCTCCCTATCTAGTTATGGTAATGAACACTGGTTCTTGAGAAATTGGTGGTGCAATTGATGGTTGAGCTTCATTAACTAATGATGTTTTTCCTTTTATGAGATGGACTATATCCGCTACAATTTTTTTAAAGCCGCAATCCTTTTATCAAATGGAGACGCTTCATTCTAACTAGATTTTGGTACTTCATGTTTTATGATTGAGTTCTGATAATAATTGGGTCATGAGTTGCTTGATAATTTTATTTCCTTATGGAATTTGATAACATTATGTTAAATATATGGCATAAATTAAGATATACATAAATAGAAATGAACACTATATAGGGCAAACACACTAAACACATATAGAATAAACTGCATATTAATACAACATGGTAAGTGAATCCTTGCTTTTCATAGTTCATGCAAAGATATGTAAGTCCCACAAGGAAAAAATTCTACTCATTAAAAAGGAGAAAAGTTGCATTCTTCTTCTCATATATATACCACTATACTTCTTAAAATATGCTAGAACATGAGACATCACATTATACAAATATGTAGCCTTCATAGGAATTATGTAGTTGATAACATCTCAAACCATGGGATATAACATATGTGTTGATATGCTTGCCTACTATCGATGGCCATTTTGACCAAATGACTAAAACAGAGATTGGAGTACCCCTAAAAATGGCGCCATTTTTGAATTTGTCAAAAAAAAATCAAAAAAAATTTGGCACACACGTGCACACACACACACACACACCTGTTGTAAGAAAAACAATACCATTTTAGGCTTTGTTTTTTAAAAAAATAAATAAATAAAACACCCGAGGGGGCGCAAAACGATGCTATTTTGGCATCACCCCCAGCTTGTTCCAGTGGCTCTCTAGTTGCTAGAGCTGCCATGTTTGATCTTCTCTCTCTCTCTCTCTCTCTCTCTCTCTCTCTCTCTCACACACACACACACACACACACACACACACACACACACAGGTTTTGTTCTTCTTACTCCTCCTCTTTTCTCCTTCTTCCTTCTCTTTTCTCTTTTGATTCTGTCTCTCATCTGATTTTGCCCCAAGTGTTCATTTTTTTAACAAATAAAAATATATTTTATATAAGGTTAATTTTGGATTTTAAAATATGACATCAAATAAAGGAATCCCCTTTATAGTAGTATAGTATTTTAACTACTTAAAGATCGTAAGAAACCACTAATGCAGAAGCATTTTTTCAGGAAAAAAAAAGTGTTAAATTTAATAAATATTAAGCTAGGAAAGTGTTGAAAATTATAAGTAGTATTTGGTTGTGTTTAATCCAATTGTTGTCAACCTAGATAGATCCACCAAGCAGTTATGCCCAGTTGAAGCAACTCTCAATTGGCAGTCAGAAAATGCCATAGCTCAGAAGAAAATGCTCCAGGAGATTATGGATAACTAGAGAGAGTTGACCAACAATGTCAAAAACAAGTTCGATATCAAATCAATCCTCATCGACAAATGCCAAAACTATATCCAAAGATTGCATGAGGAGCTTATGCAAATGATTGAGCATATGTCGGCATTCACACCTCGAAGGTGAGATTCAAGTCCAAGACTATGAAAGGATATGGAACTTCAAAGAGAATCCCTTTGGGAATCCGCACTTATCAGCACAAAAAAGGATTGACATAAGGAAACATCTATGCCACATAAATCAGGTTAACCCAAATAGATTACCACGAGATTTATTCAACCCAGTGCATTTTTAAGATAATGGAAGAGTCAAAAGCTTTCATTACTCAGTGTTGTTTTCCCATTTCTATAGTACCTACTTGATTATCAAATTGACACTTTATTATGCGAAACAAACAGAAAGTAATGGGACAATTGAAGACATAGAAATAATGGCGGTCTACCCAACTGGAGAAGAAGAGGATTACTGGGTAAGAATGGACCACCGAAGGACTACTGAAGCAATTATGTTCAACCTTATCTTTAGCTTTATCTTTATGAGTGTTTTTATTGTCAATAAGCTTTATCTTTATTGAAATTGGTGGAAAGGAGATAAGGAAAAAATGATAAGCTGCCCCAGATCAACATGATCAAACTTCCGAGCTATGATGGGGACTTCCCACCATTAGAGTACGAAGATGTGCGATCCCGTACGAACCACTCCTGGAAGATCAAAGATCCAGTTGTTGTCAACCCAAACAGATCCACCAAGCAGGTATCCCCAGCTGAAGCAACTCTTGATTGGCAGTCAAAAACTGCCATAGCCCATAATAGAACAATCCAACAAGTTATAGATAACCAGAGATAGCTGGCCAATAATGTCAAAAAAAAATTCGATATCACATCAATCCTCATCGAAAAATGCCAAAACCATATTCAAAGATTGCATGAAGATCTTATGCAAAAAAAAAAAGCATATGTCAGCATTCTCTCCAGCTTTTAAAAAGAAAGAAACAGAAATGCAGCACCTCAAAGCCTAGCTTAATTCTCTCAAGCAAAGCCAGCAACAATAATATAGACAGGCAAAGATTGACCCTTTTTTTCCCTCCAACTACTTTGGCGTTCAGCTCTGCTTAGCCAACTTTTCACCTAGTATCAATGCGAGCATATTTTAGAGGCAGTGATTCTTTTCTCCATCTCAAGAAGAGGCAGTATACCCAAACCCAGAGGGTTGAATCAACAGTCATCTCCACTACTTAGAAGAATAAAGACAAGGAGATATTTAGAGAATCAACTGATCCAGATCGAGAACCACAAATTGGGTTTCTTAAAAAAGGATAATCCTATCTCCAAACTCCTTACTAAGATGGCTAATCCATTACATCTAGAAGAAGCACCAAAATCTTCATTTGCCATCATGACAGATGATGATTCTTCTGACGATGAGATCCAACTTCCAAGCCTACAATGATGACCTAGCCATCCACCCACAGAACTGAATACGATAGACCTATGGATGATGAAGGAGTATACGACAACATCAACCTCTTAAAGAATATTGCATCAGCCATTCCCACGCATAGTTCAAGCAACAATGGAAATGGGCGAACCATTTCATTGGAAGGAATACCTCCAAGCCAATGAAGGACTAAGATCCTTGAGCTCCATGCATGGTGCACCGCAAGAACTAATAAAGGAGGGAATTACCCTTAAAGAGGTCATTGGAAGGGTTGTTTCCAAATTCATTGGAAGATTAAGAATACAGTGGATCAACCTTGGAGAGCATAGACAATTGTAGATATCATAGGTTCCAAACCTTGATGTCTTCATCTCCACAATCATTGAAGAATTTTGTGGTTCCTGTGAAGACCATATCACCCAGGCCAAAGAAGAGTACATGAAGATCAAATGTTGATCACTTAGAATAAAAGATCTGGAGAAGCATTATAATCTTATCTTTGAAAGGTATTACACTCTCTATGGACCAAATGACATTAACCTCAAGCAAGCTTATCTTAATAGTTTGCTTGATCTACTGGGATAAGAAGTCTTTTGTGAGTTGCAAATGAGTGGAAAAAGATTTGAAAGCACCTCCCTTGGTAAACTCTATCAGAGTGCCCTTATGAATTTGGATGCGCTTTGCAGAAAGTACGACATGTACAGAAGAGTCCAGAAAGTAGGAATAAAAATCACCAAGGAATGCAAAAGGAAGGATCTCCTCATCAAGTGCAAAGCAAACAAGCAATGATCCTACCCAGCAGGAGAACGAGAAGACATTTCTCCTCGCAGAAAATATAGAAGGTCAAAGCACATGGAAAGGCATTGGAAATATTTGAAAAAGAGAAAGCATAAGAAAGAATTAAAAAGATCTTCATTGCTACATCTGCAATCAAAAGGGGTACTATGCAAAAAGATGTCCCCAAAAACGAAGGAGAATTAAACTAATCCAGATATTGCACACGGTCTCAAGTTGGGATTCAAATGACAATATCGAATCTATATTCTCCATGGATGATCAACAGAATGAGGTTTCTATCCTTGCTTTCCAACAATGTACATAAATATATCTTTTAGACTCTTCAAAGGAAGAAGGAGAGTTCGAGAGCTATTAGGCTGATCCACTTGAATGTTCCCATATCCAACCCATTAACAATAAGTGTTATCCGATAGCTTCAACAGAGGAATTAGTTCACAATCTCTGTTCCATCCAAGAATCATTATCGGCGCAATTTAAGAAGGGAAGCTATGTTTCACCCTCTGCTCCAGTTTGGGTATTAGCTGATAAATACTCAAAGCTGATTAAAGTCATCGCATTCTTCGACACAGGAACAACATGCAACTTTCTTAAGCCGGGTATTCTCCCGAAAGACAAATGGAAGCCTTGTAACTAAGGATTCAAGGCAACAAATGGAGAACACTTGGCCAAGTTAAAATGTGTCGTATTTATATTAAGCTTCATCTAGAATTCTTAATCAAGGCAATATTCTTTGGATCAAACCTTCCAAATAAAGATCTTCTCATTGGATTTGATATCATTCAGCACTTAAGCAAGGTCCAGTGGACAGCACAAGGTTTAAAATTCAGATCATATTTGTTACAATGGACCAGGACTCCTAATCTCTTCCAAACCACTCAGCCCTTAGAGGAGATTAAGGCTCAATTAATTCAAAAAAAAAAAAAACTGTCCTAACAGTCATAGTGAGTTTTTGGAAAAATGCTCAAAGCCATTATGGAAGAATCCAGAGTTCTTTGTCAATTTTCCCTTAAAAAAGGAATGAAGATATCAACCTGACTAAAGCCAGTCACAAGGGGATGAATCCAGAATGTTGATTGTATGAGTCTAATCCTATTTTGATAATGACAAATCACATGGTATCTTACCTGTGCATTGAGATTGTAAACAAGATCATTACTTAGCATGCACGGAAGGTGAGGAAGTCATGGAAGTTATAAGGATTAAAGCATATACAACTTGGCACACTCCATGGAGCTAAAAGAGCTAAATGATGAAGAAGTTTCGAGGTTTCAATTGTAATGGATATTTAGATCTGATTGTATTTACATATCTCATATAATATAGTTGGAAGCTCAAAATGACATATAGATAGACCTTAGGATGCATGTTTTTCTTGACATATTCATATGCATTAACCTAGGTTGAATTGGGCTGGATAATAGGCAGCTCGTCGATGAATCCTATGGCCTTATTGATGAACACATGAAGACCACTCGGCGATGAACGATGAGAAAATACCAAGAGCTCAAAAGTCTCAAACAGTGCTCTCATCGACGAATGAGTGTTGTACAAATGAAAATGGATAATAATTTACCATTTCTTCTGAAAGTTGAATATATTATCTCATCTTGAGGATAAACATCTCACCTTTCTTGAAAATGTCAATTTCAATATCTTTTTGGGAGGTTAAAAATATATTGCTTTTAGGAGGTAAGTTTCTATCATCTCTTCTACAGATTTGATATATAATATTTTCAAAATATTTATTTTAAAAAAAATTAAATATAAAAACGAGAAATTTAAATATATAACATTTTCAAGAAAATTATCTTATCCCTTAACATCCGCATAGGCGCATTGCGGCAACTAGTTTAAATTTATGATATAACAAGTGGCATCCTCTTCACGCTGGTTTTTATGGGAATCTGTTCCCCCACAAAACGAACACATCACATCGCAGGTGATGCTGAGCTGTCAACCGTTAGGGTATTACAACTACACGTCATCGCTGCGTGTAATTTCTTTGAAAAAACAGAAATATTAAATAAGCACAAATAATAAACAACAAACGCCTGAAAAAGAAAAAAGAAAAAAGAAAAAAGGCGAGGGAGGCGCTGGCATCTTCCGCGCAATTACACGAGCAGGAGACAGATTCAGTCGAGTGGGCCCAGACTCATTAATATGCCACCAACTATGCCGATGAATGACACGTGTCGAGGGCTCCTTGGGGACCGATCCAGAAATCCGGTGCCTTGGCGGGAAAAGAGGAGTGGGTGGATGGGCCCACGTCGACGTCTTTGGCGGGAAATGGAAGCGACCCACTCGGTCCACTCATCACTGGTTGCGTAACCAACCCATTTTCTCCTCTTTGAAAAGTAGCCGCACCACATCCCCCCCTTCCTCTGGCAGCGGTCAAACACATCCCCGCATCCACGCATCCATCCATCTGTCCGCCCATACATGCATCATAACATGCATATGCATGTACATCATGCACCATGCGCCTGCATCGTGCAAGTGCATTGCAGGTATCGTGCGCGGTGCCACGGTCACGTGTTAATCACGTGATCAATGATTCGCACATCTTCGGTCGGCACGTGATGGGGTTGTCAGTGGTCATTTAATCCTTTTATTTTATTTGGTGCGTGTTGGGTTGGGTTGGTAGTGGTAGGGAGTGGAGGATAAACATTGTAATTGAGGTCCGGCTTTCCAGTGAGGTGGCGAGGGATGTACCGTGGGATTTACCATTACCGCTTTGGGAGGAATCACGGTCACGTGCCGGGCCCACCTTCGGATAAGCAATGCCTTTTAAAAATATTCTAGGCAGATATATTAAAGACCACTGTTTAGAACGTGCAATCGACGTGTGTGCGTGTATGTGTGTATAACACCACTGTTTAGTACGTGCAATTGACGTGTGTGCGTGTATGTGTGTGTGTGTATATATATATAAATAAATAAATAAATAATAGTAATAATTTAAAAAAGATAGGTACTTATATTATTCTAAAGCATGTGTTACACATGTACGTGCAATGGGCATGCTTAAGATTCAAGAACAAGACTTTTCCTGAGTTCAACTCATTTGGTTCAATGTAACTTGTCCGCCATAACCGTCCTGGATTAGTGAAGTTTAGCACATGTTTTACCATTGCTGACAAGAAATCAAAAGCTTGTCCCGCCTTACTGAATCTGAAAAACTGGATTTCTCTTGTTCTCAAGATCTTTTGTACTACAATTAGAAGTTCAGGGTTTATATTCCTAGGCATGTGTAATTTTGTGATACACAAACCACTCCTCATCTAAAACTGCTTCAATTTTGGATACTCTGAAATACTTACTATCGTTCTAGTAGTAAAATTGTATTTTTTCAACTGAATATCCATTTCAACTTTAAGTTTAATCTGCTGATGAATGAGTTCGGATGTACTCTCTCTGTTAACAATCCTGAAGTTTTCAGAAATAATGGATTCAAATTCTTCCAATATTTCTACCACTTCTCTTAAATTAACAGAAAAAGATGTATTTGCTGGAATTGCTGGATTATTGATTAGCCCTTCTAGAAAATCTCTCTTTTCCTTTGTGATTTCTGGATTCCTTCCCAGAAAATCTTTAATAACAAAATCAACTTCGATTGTTTCTCCATCCTTCCTGGAATCTGAAACATTTCTGTTGATTGCAGCTAAGTCATTTTTCTGCTTGCCTTCTCCTTTTACCTTCCTGGATCTAGGGTTCTAGACACACTATGTGTTGTAATGTCCATACCGATTGCAGACAAAACATTGAATGTGACTTTTGTCACTAGGCCTATCATCCTTTCTAAACGACCTTCCCTTCTTCATTTGGTTCTGTTCCAGAACTGGAATTGGTCGTTCTCTCTTTTGAGAAACACTTTTTCCTTTTTTTTTACTACTTCCTTATCCTTTTATGGAGTTGAAAGTTATCTGCCTTTGTTTGTCAACAAATCTAGCAACTGTGCAATCTGCCATCTTATGCCTTTCTTGACAAATTGGACATTTGGAATGATTGCTACTACTACTGTTACTGCTTGCCATTAGATTTATAAGAGTTCAAATATCTGGTTAGAATATCAGTAATAATATTATTATTTCCCTTAATATATTCTATATTAAAATAATAATATTGCAATTCGTTTCTCCATCTAACCAATCTTACTTGAATGTATCGTTTTAACTTAATTCCCATGAAGTGCTTGACATATGAACTATCTGTTCTAACGATAAATGGTTTTCCCAAGAAAAGTTCATTGGCCCTATACATGTGCTAAACTTCACTAATCCGAGACGGTTATGGTGGACAAGCTACATTGAACCAATTGAGTTGAAATCAGGAAAAGTCTTGTTTCGGAATCTTTTTCCAGAAGATTGGAAAGACGGAACAGTTTCAGATTTTCATGGAAAAGAACCTGACAAGGAGGATTTCCAGAAGCATAGGAAATTTTATGATTTGGTTCAGAATTTATGGGGAATTTATCTTCTCGAAGCTATGATAGCTTTAGACTGTATATTTTTCTCAGATCATGAAATTTTGATTGCAATTGAAGGAAAATATGTCCAGAAGTTCGAAGAAGCAAATTTAGTAGAATTTGAAATTGGCGCAAAAAAGATAATTAATCAAATTAAAAATTGGGAGTATCATCTTCCTTCAACCCAGGCCATGAAGAGTGATCTTTATATCGTACTTGTAGAGTTAGCGAGAAAGTAGCACGATGAAGAAATCATAAGTGTTTTGAAAGATCTCCAAAGGAAGATGAGATCGAATGGTTCAAATGATAGTCCAGGTGTCATCATATCCAGGCCATACTGAGCGGACTACTCAGAAGGGTCATATCCAGACAGCTGTCCAGAATCCTGTCATATCCCAAGCTTGGTCGAAAAGGACAATTCGTCGGGTCATATCTTTTGTTATTTAGTCAAAAGTTACTTTATTAAAGTTGTCGGTGGTTTGTTTTTATTTTAAAGGTGAGTCAGCAAAGCATGTGTTGTCCCCTCTTTATTTTCTCTTTTAAAGTAAGTGAGTCAGCAAAGCATATGTTGTCCCTTCTTTTATCCTTTACAGCTTTTGCTTTATGTCAGACATCTGCTTTTGAGAAAGCAAGTTGTGCTTATCCTTTAGCAGTTGCTAGCCTATATAAGGGAACTCCGACCCTTGTGTTCAGGGAGGGAATATTAAGAACCATTAATAGAAGCCTATTCAGTTCAAAGATCTCTCTCTCTCTCTCTCTCTCTCTCTCTCTCTCTCTCTCTCTCTTTTTTAAGTTGTTCCTTCCATTCCAAACACTATTGTGTGAAGGTTAAAGCGTTAAGGAAGCCCAAAGAAGCTCGTGAGCTCGCAGAGGTTCCATATAGACACAAAGCATAATAGTGGGATGTTAATTAAGGTGTAATCCCAAGAGCGAATTGGGTATTTTAAAAAATTCTTTGAAACTTATTTACTAATCAATCCATATTTCTATGTTTAACTAATTAATGGCTGGAATTTGATGTTGATTTGAATTACTAAATCAATGATTCCCTTTTACCCAATTAAATGCGTGTAAAGTTATTCAATATACACAAGTAAGCAGGAAATTGAAATACGATGTGGAAAATGAAAAGGATAAGGGAAGAGAGAATACAACCACAGTTTTACGAGGTTCAGCCAACCCGGCCTACATCCTCGCCTTGGGCAACCCACTCAAGAATTTCACTAAAATCCCTACTCCTTAAATTGGGACGGAGGTTCCCCTACAATCCGCTGCTTACAAGAGGTACAACTCCATCCTATTTCGCTGCTTACAAGAGGTACAACTCCCTCCTAGTCTACTACTTACAGGAGGTACAACTTTCTCCTCACACTCGGTTCACAACCCGAACTGTGTTTACAATTTAGGCTCAAATATGCAAACACTCAATGTTGCTTCTAATAAAAGCTGATGAATACAATTCAAAGTTCTAGTACATAATCATATGACAAAACTTGAAGCTTAGTATGAATGAAACGATAACATCGTTTTATGAATGAAATGCTTTAATACACAATTTCCCTCTTTAACCAAAACTCTCAAGTAATGATATATTTAAAATGTTTTGGAGAATTTTAGAGTTCTTAGGTCACTTTGTAAAAATGCACAAATATATTTGATGCGAACTTATTAATAAAAACTTTGTCTTGAATATTAAATCAATCAAAATCACAAAGCTTTCTTTCAAATATTCAATCACAACACGACATTTGCAATATGCAAATATATATATATATATATATATATATATATATATATATATATGCATTCCAAAGGTCAAAAATCAATGTGATCTATTTCAAAAAATATCATTCAACAATATACATATTTAAGAACTCCAAAGATATCTAATCAAGTGGATTTGTACTATTAAAAGTATCGAGTCTTTGAATGGAAAAAATCACTTGAAACTAAAATATTTAATCAATAGCTAAAGCTCTTTTCAAGTGGTAATCTTATCAAAGTGATTTAATATATATATATATATATATATATGCACACTCAAGATCAACTTCTTAATACTTAATCAAAAATAGATTTTTCAATAATAAGCTCTATAAACAATATATATATATATATATATACATACTCTTGAATCAAAAAACAATCAACCAAAAGCTAAACAACTTTCTTAAGTAATGATCTTTTCAAAAACAAGTTTTATATGTATGTGCACACTCAAGATCAAACTTTTAATGATGTTCAATAACAAGTAATGAGATGTGAAGTTCTTAAAAATAATAACTTGAATTATCAAACCTCAATACCAAGTTGACAATCAAGATGTATAAGAGAGATCCCTTTGAGATTCTAAATTGATTTGCCCAAGCTCGATGAGTAGAAGTTGAAGTGTCGGCAATTGTATAGCAATAAGAGCAAGTTTCTCAATATTCTTTCAATAAGATGTATTCTTCTCTTTTTTTTTTGTCTTAGTTTGGTTCTAGGGTTTAGATATTTAGTATTTATAGTGTCTTACCTTTAGGATTGATCTCAACCGTTGGATCAAAGAAATAGCTCGCGAGTTCGTTTAATAAAAATCTGATTTTTAAATTTTCCCGCAACTTTAGGCTACTAATGTTGAAGTTCAGGCTCCTAAAGTGACTTCAAGCGACTGAAGTTCCAAGGTCAGGCAACCAAAGTACCTCGGCCTTCTTGCTGTGTTTTCCCATTAATTCTTTAGGCTACCGAACTTAATCTTCAAGCTCCTGAAGAAATTCTTCAGGCTACTGAGGGTGAGTTCAGGCTACTGAAATCCCCTTTTTTCTCAATTTTTTTTTTTAATTTAAAAATCTATTTTACTTTCTTTCTTAGCTCTTTTATAAAGGTACTTTCCAAGGTTTTAAGAATATTTGTAAGTCCATGAAAGTCCCCTAATGATGTACATGAAATGCATGAATCCTAAAATCATTCTAAGTTATGTTGAACCTCAAATTAAATCATACGAAAATATAAATACATGGGGTCTAAGTACCCATTCCCAAGATGTTTTTTAAACTTTGCCGCTTGCATATTGATTCTCGTACTTTTTAAGTTCCATAGATCTTACCAAGATATGTATGCTTTACTTGATGGCTTCCATGACTCGTTATCTTTCTGTGCATGCTTAATATAGGTCATGTTCACAAACTCAATGCACAGATTAAATACCAAGTGATTTATCATTATCAAAACCGGATTAGACTCTTAGAATAAACAATCTTCCCCTTTTGATGATGACAAATGCACGAGAAAAAATATATAATGGGTTACGCCTAACAAGGCTCCCCCTCAATTAATGCATCAAATATTCAATGAATGACAATATGCTTATGTTCATACACAAAGTGTTTAGCCTGAATCCAAATGAAATATGAAATATGCTCATAATGAATATGCTCATGATGTTTCAACTATGACATCAATAATAGTTTCTCCCCCTTTGTATATCTCACCCTTTGCATAACATCAATAACACTTTTTGCTCATTCTTCTTTGCTTCTGATTTTTGTGTGTTATTATTTTTGCTCCCGATTTTTCTCCCCCTTTTGACATCAACAAAAAGGTGTATAATAATAAGACATGAATGGACATACCCTTATGTTCTTCTCCCCTTTGAAATTTTAAAGTTTTAATCTTGTTCAACCTTCAGATTTGGAAAACTTTTACTTCTCCCCTTTCTACATCAACCATCCCCCTTGCATAAGTTATAGCGATTATGTGAGGATACTAATTATTGATTGGTGGGATATCAAATGTGAACTAATGTTATATCAAATGTGAACAAAATGTTGATTAATGCGATACCAAAAGTTGATTGATTTGATACCAAGTGATTACATCTTAAGTGACGTTGCTCCCCCTGAATTATGTCATCTAATATAATTCTAGGCAACCACACTTATTTTACCTCAAAAAAGTTATCCCATGTTTTACTTCCTTAAGCTCAAACACATTATGGATTATGCAATTTAAAAAAATCTCTCCCGCTTTAGTTCTCATTAGAAATTTACTCTGGTACATATCTCTCACCTTTTCGAATCTTCAAAACAAATTTTGCTATAGATATTTGCTTTAAGTACATTCTGAAAAGAATTGTAACCATAAAGACTAATCATACAGATCTTCATTATATCAATACATTTCAAAACTAGGTCATGAGGTTAACTTAAGCAATTTTCAGCAAAGTAATATATTTCTCATTTTGCATATTCAATAGAATCATCAAAATTGAGTGCATGCAACAGAAAGTTCGCTACACATCTAAGCACAATACATATTGGCAAGCATAATGAGATAGGAAATCATTTCGAGATGCTCCCCCTATGAATTTTAATACTTGCGTAGATGAAATGAAATGCTTATACTTATCATAGATTTATGTCACTACTAGCTCAAAGTCATATAAGCAATCGTTGTGAAATCTTTTAGACCAACTAGAGTGATACTATGATGCACATGAGTTCTTTACGCTTTTTCTCTAGGAATAGAGCTCAGCTCCCCTAAGTATTTTCAAGCATGCAACCAATTTAGTTTAGTATAAAAAAACATTTTGGTTAACATGTTGTATCAAATATGCACACAAGAATTTACACACACCTTTCATGATTTGATACCAGAGGTAAACACAAAGTATAATACTTAATGTGATTATGCTTAGGTTTCAGAGCCATAGTATTTCAAGCTAATTTGCTCCCCTTCAATTATGCCCTTATCACATTCTTATGTCTTTTCCTTGTAGTCATTCTTCACCAGTATAGCCAAGTGTTCTAAGGTTTTGAATGGTTTATACATGACTTTACCTGCTTTAGCTTAGAAAACCAAAGAGTCATAAACAATTTTACTTTAGGGTCATAAGCCTATATTGCCTCTTTTCTTATGGATTTCAATGCATAGGTATCATAGTCATTTGCATTATCATATAGATTGAAACCTATAGCATATAGCTTAGCCATTTGACACATTCAAACTCTTCTAATAGATTTGACTTGAAGTTTGAGAGCTTGTGAAGTGAGATTTTGCAAATACTCTTAACAATTTAATTATCATTAAGTTCATAAGACTATTCATTGTGTGTGGACAATATTCAAAATATTTTCGTGAGAGTGAATATATCCAACTACATGGACCAAAGAGCAATTTTGAATAATATTAATTTTGGAATACTGCTCTTTAGGTATTTCTGATTATCCAATTATGGACGGTACCTTATAAGTATGTCTTCAATATTAAGCAAGGGTACGACCCTATAATGGATGAATCTTTACCGGATATGATCATGGTATGGTAAAGATTTCTTGTGGAGGATGTTGCTTAATCACATATCAAACTTAGGGATTTTTACATTTTAAACACAAAGGGAATATTTATTAAAAATGCCATGATAAACAATTTGATTCCCTTAGAGAATTCAACTAATTTGATTATAACATGATATCTTTTAATAAGCACTTGAAAGATGTAGAGTTTATGATTTATCAGTGCTCGTGGCTAGGAAGATGACTGACTTAACCATTTGAAGCTCTAAGAATGAGTTTAGGATTAGATTATTTTTTATCTATGTTTTATTCCGAAGGCTCAATCTTATGCATTGGGCATGATCTACTTAACTTAGGATTTTAATATTTAAGCATGTGTTAAGCACTAAGAATTATTCGTTGAACATCAATGCTTTAATCCAATTTTGAAAGTGGATTTATTCTTCAATGTTATAATTTATGTTACTCATTGCTAAGATATAAAGTTCCCAATATTTTAGCTGTTAATCTCTCAACCTTCACTTTTGAGTACATCAAGATTTGCGTGCTATTCAATATCTTAACATTTTATCCATTGTTACAATATGAAAACATTAGGTAGTTAGATTGGATATCTTGCTTAGAGAATCATATTGACTTAACTTTCTCGTAGAATTCTTAGTATAATAATAGTGCAGTAGATACACATACTAAGATTTACATATTAAGCATATACTATTCCCAAGCCTATTAGTTATCACATCCCCTTTTTGTTTATGTGGCTGACTTCACTAAATTCACAATCCTAAAGTCTAAAGGGGAGTGTTTGGGGTTTGTTCGCTACTCATTTTTGTTTGACTTGCCAAACCTGTTTGAGCTTCACAACTTTCCTTTTAAATGGACAATCAAATTTAATGTGTCCTTTATTTTTACATAATACGCAGGTGGTGTGAGCATACGGACCGTAATAGGTACTAACATAGAATTTTGACGCTTTAACAAAATACCCCATGTATAGGTTCTTTCTTCTCCTATTTTCAATTCCATTGTAACCTATACCTTCTTTGTCTAAGGTCATCTTTTGGGAACCTAAGAGTTTGTCAAAATTTTCTTTTCCCTTAGTAAATGTGTGGATGATATTAGCTTGATCCTCTATGTTTCTTTCTAGGTCTTGAATTTTTGGATTCTTTAAGCCTTTGCAAACAGCTTGTAATTTTACCAATTCATAGGTCACTTTGTTTGCTTTGCATTCAAGTTCAAAGATTTTAAGATCTTTTGCATTATCACTCGAAATATTAGATCTTAACTCTTTTAGCTCTTTTTCCATCATATCATTCTTGTTTTCTAATTTCAAGATTTTCAAGTCCTTTTCTTTTTTAACACAACTTTTTGATTCTAAATCCTTCAGTAATGCCTCATTCTTGGTTACTAATCTCTTAATTTCTAAATCCTTTTCAGTTTTTTCTTTTTCCCAAGAAGTATGAGACTCTCGAAAATCCTCTAACTTTTTTGTTAAGTCTTTATTTTCACTTTCCAACATTATTTTCTTTTTGGTCATCTTTGTTAACATTTTATAAGCCTTAACAAATTCCTTTTGTAATTCCTTATAAGACGGCATGTTATCATTATTAGATTCATCATAATATTCACTGCCAGAACTATCACAAAATGTATCATAGTCATTGCATGAATCATTTTGAGAATTTGAATAAGAAGTAGAGTGAGTAGAGTGTACCTCTTCATCAACCAATGCAACTAGGCCATAGTTTTCTACTACCTTATCACTTGAGTATGGATCTTCCCAAGTAGAGGACTTCTTTCCTTTGGTCTCTCCAAATCTCCTATCGAGTTTTTCCCATATCTCCTTAGCACTTTGACATGACTTGATTTCATGAAAAACATTAGTATCTAAACCAAGCAATATAATGTTCATAGCACCAAATTTTATTTGCATTAATTTCATGTCATTCTCATTCAGCTTATATTCAAATTTAGAGATTTCAAAATTATCAATAATTTTCATAGGAACTAGGTTTCCTTGATCAATTATTCTCCAAGTTCTCCAATCCATGTATTTGATAAAAATAGTTATTCTCATTTTCCACTCGGTGAAATTTTCACAATAAAACATTGAAGGTCTTGAAGAGATTTGTTCCACACCAATTGGGGATACACCAAAATAATCCATCAGGATATTTTTACAAATTAACAATTACGTCTATGTACACCCGCTCCGATACCAAATGTTGATTAAGGTGTAATCCCAAGAGGGGGGGGGGGGTGAATTGGGTATTTTAAAAAATTCTTTGAAACTTATTTACCAATCAATCCTTATTTCTATGTTTAACTAATTAATGGCTAGAATTTGATGTTGATTTGAATTACTAAATCAATGAATTCCCTTTTACCCAATTAAATGCGTGTAAAGTTATTCAACATACACAAGTAAGTAGGAAATTGAAATACGATGTGGAAAATGAAAAGGATAAAGGAAGAGAGAATGCAACCACGATTTTACGAGGTTCAGCCAACCCGGCCTACATCCTCGCCTTGGGCAACCCACTCAAGGATTTCACTAAAATCCCTACTCCTTAAATTGGGACGGAGCTTCCCTTACAATCCGCTGCTTACAAGAGGCACAACTCCCTCCTAATCCGCTGCTTACAAGAGGTACAACTTCCTCCTCACACCCAATTCACAACCCGAACCATGTTTACAATTTAGGCTTAAATTTGCAAACACTCAATGTTGCTTCTAACAAAAGTTTGTAAGTACAATTCAAAGTCCTAGTACATAATCATATGATGAAACTTGAACCTCAGTATGAATGAAACGATAACATTGTTTTATGAATGAAATGTTTCAATACACAATTTCCCTCTTTAACCAAAACTCCTAAGTAATGATATATTTAAAATGCTTTGGAGAATTTTAAAGTTCTTAGTTCACTTTGCAAATGAACTTATTAATAAAAACTTTGTCTTGGATATTAAATCAATCAAAATCACAAAACTTTCTTTCAAATATTCAATCACAACACAACCTTTGCAATATGCAAATATATATATATATATATATGTATTCCAAAGGTCAAAAATCAATGTGATCTATTTCAAAAAATATCCTTCAACAATATATGTATTTAAGAACTCCAAGGATATCTCATCAAGTGGATTTGTACTATTAAAAGTATCGACTCTTTGAAAGGAAAAAATCACTTGAAACTAAAATATTTAATCAATAGCTTAAACTCTTTTCAAGTGGTAATCTTATCAAAGTGATTTAGTATATATATATATATATGCACACTCAAGATCAACCTCTTAATACTTAATCAAAAATAGATTTTTCAATAATAAGCTTTATGAACAATATAAATATACTCTTGAATCAAAAACCAATCAACCAAAAGTTAAACAACTTTCTCAAGTAATGATCTTTTCAAAAAAAATATTTATATGTATGTGCACACTTAAGATCAAACTTTTAATGATGTTCAATAACAAGTAATGAGATGAGAAGTTCTTGTAAATGATAACTTGAAAGATCAAACCTCAACAGCAAGTTGACAATCAAGATGTATAAGAGAGATCCATTTGAGATTCTAAATTAATTTGCCTAACTCGATGAGCAGAAGTTGAAGTGTAGGCAATCGTATAACAATAAGAGCAAGTTTCTCAATATTCTTTCAATAAGATGTTTTTTTCTCTTTCTTGTGTGTCTTAGCTTGGTTCTAGGATTTAGATATTTAGTATTTATAGTGTCTTACCCTTAGGATTGATCTCAACAATTGGATCAAAGAAATAGCTCGCGAGTTTGTTTAATAAAAATCTGATTTTTAAACTTTCCCGTGACTTTAGGCTACTAATGTTGAAGTTCAGACTCCTAAAGTGACTTCAGGCGACTGAAGTTCCAAGGTCAGGCAACCGAAGTACCTCGGCCTTCTTGCTGTGTTTTCCCATTGGTTCTTCAGGTTACCGAACTTAATCTTCAGGCTACTAAGGGTGAGTTCAGGCTACTAAAGTCCCCTTTTTCTCAATTTTCTTTTTTTAATTTAAAAATCTATTTTACTTTCTTTCTTAGCTCTTTTATAAAGGTACTTTCCAAAGTTTTAAGAATATTTGTAAGTCCATGAAAGTCCCCTAATGATATACATGAAATGCATGAATCCTAAAATCATTCTAAGTTATGTTGAGCCTCAAATTAAATCATACGAAAATGTAAATACATGAGGTCTAAGTACCCATTCCCAAGATGTTCTTGAACTTTGCCGCTTGCATCTTGATTCTCATACTCTTTGAGTTCCATGGATCTTGCCAAGATATGTATGCTTTACTTGATGGTTTCCATGACTCATTATCTTTCCGTACATACTTAATATAGGTCCTGTTCACAAACTCAATGCAAAGATTAAATACCAAGTGATTTGTCATTATCAAAACCGGATTGGACTCGTCGAGTCAACATGGGATATGAAGAACTACCTGATACAATGTCGTACAGGGTTGAGAAAAGAAGATCAGAGTAAGGTAATAGTCTTTTGTTAATTAATTTTCCTTTCCCCCTTGTCATCTTAATTCTGTTTCAATTTTGAGTCCAAAAATTGGGGATTTGCAAGAAATTGGTATCAGAGCCTGTGTCTTAATATCTATGTTTCTCAGGAGGAGAAATATGGTATTATGATCAGAAGAAGAAACGGAGAACAAGGGTCACTTTTTTATCAAAAGGCTTTAATAAAATCAAATATAAGATTTTATAAGAATTTAATAGAAGAAGTTTTGAGAGAGAAATACTTCAAACTAGTTTCTTCTAAAGCCAATTTTGAATCCGATCCTATTGTGATAGATCTAAAAAGAGTTAAGAAAGGTCTAGAATCACAACTAATAGAGATTGAAAGACAAATTAGTCTTTATCAATCTAGAATTAGGCAGTGTGAGTGGTAGTTAGATCAACTCCACATAACCCTAGGATCAGACTCAAACGGCCAAAATCTCATTAATCGTAAAAAATGAAGGATAGTTGGTCCATTATGAATAAAATTAGAGAGATAATGAAAATTTATGAGGACAAAATACAATCTCTCAGTAGGGGAGAAGATCCTTAATTGTCTGAAGTCAGGAGTAGTATATTAGGAAGATATACCGCTAAAGACTATGAAGATGCACAAGAACAGGAGGTTCAAAGTGCTCTTAGAGATATTGATGAAACAAAAGTTTTGTCAGATATAACAGAAGTTATCCAAAACGCTCAGGATGAGTTGGAGAAATTACTACATCGGGAAAAATGGGCAGAGAATGAAGTCTCAGAGATTCAGAAGAGAATCAATAAAAGGCTTAACGAGGTAGAAGACCTCAATGCTAAGAAACTAGCCAGTGCTGAAAAAATTCTTGCAAGAACCAGTAAGGGTTCAGCAAGAGGTGGATCTGCAGGAGCAGGACCATCAAGTTATCGGGAAACAGTGCAAGTAAGTTTTCTAGAAGTTTCATCTTAGGATGCAAAGCCAGTATGGCAGCCCCTAAGAATGGTACCTCAACCATGGGAGCAAAAGAAGTTATCTTTCAAAGAAATGCTCCAATCCACGGCAAAACAACAAGAGCCTGTTTTAAATTATCCAGGAAGAATTCAAGAGGAATTCAAGCAAAGGAGAAGTGTTCCAGAGGGAGTACCCCAGAACGGAACTATCCTTAGGCTCAATTGCGAAAAGGATCCAGCAGTTGCGATTGATGATTGGGCTATGGACATTAGATATCATATCCTTAGCAGAGGAATCGAATCTTGGTCAGTGGAACAAGCATATAAATTTGCAGTAGCCACACTAAGAGGAAATGCTGGAGATTTTTGGGAGATACTTCAAAGGAACTCAGATGTGAGTACCATTATCATTAACACCATCAAAACTCTAGATGAAGTAATTGCTATCATAGTAGATTTCCTTAAATAGGAGTTTGTAGGATATTCGCTAGTTGATAGAGGTGACGAGCTAGTTGAAAAAGCCAAAATGGCTCTCACAAAGATTTAGATCTGTGACATGTGTTACTTTGAAGAGTTTCTTTGTGAATTTCAATATTGGTATTACAAGCTCGGTCCACAAGATCAAGCATTCGCAAAAGAATTCCTTATCAATAAATTACTTGACAATTGGCTAGAAGTGGTAAAGAAAGCTGTTAAGCAGTGACTAGAGAGGGATACAGAAGTATTAGATACTCTCGGAGTTAGAGCCAAAACAATAAGACAAATGATAAGACTTTATTGTATGCAGTGACATATGTTTCAGGATGTAAGAAACATGCCTTATATGAATCCAGAGTGTTGTCCCAAGATAAGTGGGGTAGAAGGGAGATATGACTATAACTAGAGACCAACTAGATACTCAGAACGAGTAGAAACAAGTTGTACACGACGAATATGCCATAAGAAGAAAACATCCAAAGTCAAAGGAAAGACTTGGGAAGAAATTTGGAAAAAGGAAAAGCTCTAAAAAAGGGCAGAAAAACCCAGAGAAGAGATATATTAGACCTAGTAGGGTTAGAGGAGATGTTAAGGAATCGTTCAAAAAGAAATATGGATGATACCCTAAATGTCCGCAAGGAAAATCTCTGGAGAATTGTGACTGTTGTTTGTTTTGTGGCAAGAAGGGTCATGAGGCTAATAATTGTCCTGAAGCTGAGAAAAGGAAGGGTAGCCTCAAGAGTATCTTGATGGAGAATTGTTCATAATTGCTTTATGAACCGATTTAGGGAGAGGAGATAGACTCAGATGATGAGAGTATTTATTCTATTTTCTTAGAATACTCCGATTTGGAAGATGAAGAGAAAGATTCAAAATACGAATCTCCTTTTAATCTGAGGCTAAGTCAGCAAAGACTAGCTATGATGAGAACAGTAGATAAAGCACTAGAACTAGTTTATCTAGTAGGAGAAGAAATAGATCTAGTACAAACTGCAGAAATTGAAATTCCTTCAGAAAGTAGGGATTGTCAGGAATGGAGGATGCCTCAAGCCAGTTGAGTTGAAGCATACCAAACCTCATGAATACCTTATAAAGAGACTGTAAAGGTAATCGAGAAAGAGGTAACAACAGAAGTATCCATTACGGATGCAAGAACATTTATAGTTCCATTACTCACCACACAGGAAGTCCAGAAAGCAATGGATAAAAGAGCAAGATATGTCCACTATAGAATTATCCAGGTAGGGATAGATCCATTAGTTAGAAAAGGACAAGATCTTTTTATCCTTATTGCAGTTATGGATGGAAGCATTGGTAATTTTGGTAGGTCCTCAAGATAAAAGTATGGAGAAAACTCTGCAGATAAGAGTTAAAAGAGGAGGAAATTAATTCAGAAACTAGGTCAGAAGAATCTGGACCTTCTGAATTAAGACCCTCACGTAGTAGAAGGGTAGTTGGTCAGAGAACCATAAGGATCCCTATCTATGCAGATGAGGAAGAAGACCCCCATATAGCATATATGAGAGCATCCATTTTAAGTGCCAAAATCAAAGAAAGGAAAATTCTGGCAAGCATTTCTATTAGTAAGATAGAATGTACAACCCTTATCGATACTAGATGTATGTCGTCTTGTACGAGAATCAGGTTTCCAGGAGTAACTTGGGAATCAAAGAATCTTTAGGTTATAATTGGTAACAATGCATTGCTTCGGATTGGAGAGATTGCCAAAAATGTGAAGATTCAAATGAATGACAAAGATTATGAGGAACAAATTCTTTGCTTAGTTCCAGAATTACCGAATGATTTTCTTTTAGGAATTAAGTTCCTTAGGAAATATCAACCATTTACGATATTTTCAGAAGGAATAATCCTAGATAACCATTTCATTCCGAAGTCATCAGGTACTAATATAAGAAATTGTATGTTAGTTGAAGAAAGAAGATCTGATTATCAGGAGAAACTTGATAATTGGAAGAAATTGGTATCAGAGAGGATCCTAAAGGTAAATCAGTTAGAGGAAGAAGAAAGTATTCTTGAAGAAGTCAAGAAAATGCTTTCAGAAAATTGGTCGGAGAATCCGCAGACATTATGGCAGAAGGCCATGCCGGAAGCTGATATTGTGCTTAAGAATCCCGATACAATTATCAGAAGTAAAGGGATTAGTTATCCAAATGAAACGATAAGGGAATTTGAGAAGCAAAGTCCAGAATTATTAAATTCGGGACTAATTAGACACAGTACAAGTGAGCACAGGAGTGCTGCATTCATGGTAACAAATCGTGCTGAGCAGAAACGTGGAAAAGCCAAGATGGTTATTGACTATAGAGATTTGAATAAAGAAACAAGAGATGATGGGTATAATTTACCCAATCAAGAGTCTCTTAGAAATATAATAAGAAGGGAGAAACCTTCAGTTTATTCTAAATTCGATCTCAAGTTAGGACATTGGCAAATAAAAGTCAAAGAAAGAGCAGTAGCCCTTACAGCCTTCACCACACCGATCGAGCTTTTCGAATGGCTAGTTATGCCATTTGGATTGAAGAATGCTCTGGGAATATTCCAGAGAAGGATGGATAAAGCGTTTGAAGGAATGATTAGATTTGTTGCAGTTTATATAGATGATGTTCTAGTATTTAGTAAAAATACTAGTAATCATTTAGAACACTTAAAACGGGTGGCACAAGTGTTCATAAATGAATGAATGGCTGTTTCAGAAAGAAAAACCATTTGGATGCAACTTCAGATTGAATTTTTAGGTTTAAAAATTCGAAGTAGTGAAGAGGAACTTCAACCACATATAGCAGAAAGGTTATGTGAATTCCCTAATGAATTCAAAGATAGAAGGTAGTGTCAATGTTTTTTAGGAGTATTGAATTATATTAGAAAATTCATAAAAAAAATTGGTAGAAAAGGCAGCGTCAATTCAGAAAAAGGTTTCAGTAAAGAATCCTTGAAATTAGACTTCAAAGGATACTGAAATTGTAAAAGCCTTAAAGAAGGAAGCCAAAAATTTGCCAAAATTAGAATACCCAGACGGTATATAATTAGATATAATTCTGGAAACTGATGCTTCAGATATTGCATGGGGATGTTTTTTAAAAATTAGAAAGATTGATAAAATAGAGCACCTCAGCAGATATTAGAGTGGGTGTTTTAATGGAGCAGAGCTGAACTACCCAGTTCATGAAAGGAGTTATTGGCAGTCCTTAAAGGAATTAGGGTCAATGAATTTTTCTTGTGAAAACCATTTATCGTTAGAACAGATAGTTCATATATATATATATATGTTAAATGTGACAGTTCAAATTTAAATTTTGATCCCCCTCTTTCTTTGTCATTCAAATTTAAATCCCCTTTATATCCCTCATTTATTACTTCAATTGTTTGAAATTAGGAGATGATATGGATTTAATCGTCCATATCCGCCTCACATAATTGGCAATTCAAGATTTTACAACAAACTACTAGGCCTAATTTTTGGGCTGATCATCCCAATGAATTTTATTGTATTCTCAAGAATTCTCAAATATGGTTGGATTTAATGAAGAATGCTCTTTGCATGTTTATACCCTTGACATATGGTAGACACTTACTATATATATATATTCACTACTATTCGACCATTAAATGCTCAATTAATATGTTCTTATGTCAAAAAGTTATCTCCTAGTCAGCCAACCTATGACAACAACACCATTTGTGTCTCCTGCTTAAGTTTAACGATATATGAAGAGATGTTAATTTCTTTAGACCATGTGTGACTGATCAAAAGTCAAGGGCATCATTTAGCCACACTATACTTGATTTGCGCCAAGCCAAAGAATAAGTTATGCTCAAATGTGAATACTCAAGTCTATATTTAATGAATTAAGGACATACAAATTCATCTTGTTTAGGATCCTTATAATTATTAATATAATCTTCACTCTCTAGATAATTAGAACTTTTAGTATCAATAGGCTTCGAATCCTAGTAATTCTATATGTAGTTCGTTCTCCAAAGATTCTAGGAATCTTCAAGGTTGGTAGGGTCAATCAAAATCCACTTCTCCTAATCTTCATAAATAGTTTAGTTTCTTCCTTTTCCTTAATCTAAAAAGGCAATGAAAAAAATTCTCAATCTTCGTAATCATTAATATCAATTGGAGGGTTGTGCTAACCACCTCGCTGCTGATTATGGTCAAATAATGGAGTAAATATATATAATTAATGGTTCAGCCAAGTGGAGATCCTAAAGTGAGTGGCACTTCCACTCATATTATCTACCTGATAAAAAAATCAGGTAATTAAAGAGAAAATAAAAATAAAAATAAAACTCAATAGGATTGTATGCTCAATAATCGTCCAATCTAACCTCCAAGCACATCAGTCTTTTATATAGGCTTTCTTATAATAATAATAATTATATATATATATATATATATATATGAATTTAATATTAAATCCTAAATAATGAAACATATTATAAAATCCTCAAAATTTGGAGAGAGATAATATATAGGGGAGAGACTCTTGCTCAATGCTTACCATGAAGGATAAAAGGGAGAGATTTTTTTTTTTTTTTTTTAAACAGAATATTAAGAATGGAGGATCAAAGGAGAGAACAATGGATCAAATTAGGCATGCAACTTAAGCTAATAAGGATAGTCTTTAGATGATGACTTAACCAACACTTTGGTTTTGAGTTACCTAAAATTTAACTTGGAAAGACCTATTCTTTTTCTAGATCATATCTTTCTCATGCTTGATAGTTTCCTCACTTTAAAAAATCCTTAATTGTTTTTTTTTATTTTTTATTTTTTATCTCTCTTTCATTCTCTCTTCATTTTTATCTTTCTATCATTTTTCTCCTTTTTCCTTCTTTTTCTTTCTCATTTTTTTTTTCTTTTCTTTCTCTTCTTCCTTTTTCTTCTTCTTCTTCTTCTTCTTCTTCTTCTTTTTTTTTTTTTTTTTTCAACTTTTTAGTATGCCTCAATTGACTTTCACTCATGTGTTGCCCTTGAAATTCTTCACCACATTTGAGGACATACCTTCTTTTCTATCTTGAACATAGCATCATATCTTAATCTCTAACCCAAGTTTGTTTAGGACATTATGTTTGCCAATGATTTATTTTATTTTATTTTATCTTGTGTACATGTTTGTATACCTGTAATAAACTACCATCATGTATGTGTGTGTGTGTGTGTGTGTGTATAATATAAATTTTATATATGCTTTTAGTTTGTTTGTGTTTTAGTGGAAAGTGAGAGTATGACTCCTAAGACAGTTTAATGTTTCTTAGTGTCAGACTTCTTTTTTTTTTTTTTTTAAAAAAGAAGAAGGGCGGTATCTCCATTTATTTATTGATAAACTCTCACTTTTGGCGGAGGAATATCGTGGTTACAAGACAATCAATGAGAGAAACAAAAGTCAAAACATTAAAGGCCTCTAAAAAAACAACACTAACACCCAGCCAAAAACCTATATTACAAGTCCAAGCAAAATAAAACAAAACAAGAACCTACAAAACAAAACTCACTCAACAAAACAAACAAAAGATAAACAACATAAAGTATAAATCAAAACTAACAGGAAATCAGTTAAACATATCTCATATAAGTCGTACCCATCTTAGTGTCAAACTTAAAATAGCATATAAAGCCCTTAAAGGGAGGGTGAATATTCATCAATCTTGTAAAACACATTAGCATTTGTTAACTGTGTTTATTCTACTTGCCTTTCTCTTCAAACACATGTTGCTTGCGAAGGTGTCGTTAATGAGTTATGTTATTTTAATATTTACCACTTGCTTACCATTTGTTTTCATGTATTGCTTACTATTTCAACTTACTTTACATTCAATTGTGGTGAATGTATTCTTGTGGTAAATCGTAGTAATCTTTGTCCGACTAGTTATAATAGTGCTTTATCTAGTTTTGCAAGACCTTTCACAATGTGTGAAGTACTCAACTCGTGACACCCAATATGTCATTCTTAATTTGTGAGCAAACATCGCCAATATATCACCATGATTGAAGATTTTAAGGTGCACCTAAGACAGAAAAGAAAACGTAGCCTCTGTGCAGGCTTAAGGAATAAAAAGAAACTAGGATCAAATTTTCTAGTGGCCATCATTTGCCCCTTTTGCCCTAACGACCTAATCAAAGTTGTTGTAATGATTGAAAGGTTGCCTAAATATCCTTTTTAAGATTAGGTCATCATGTTGTTCAATACATAATTTTGTTGACAATTCCTTTATGACCAAAATAGATAAATCAATCCAATTAGGGGCTCTCTAGATATTTAGGTTGTAAGGTAATCCTAACTTCTCAACTACAGAAGAAACAGATTTAGATGGTTCAAATCACTTACCAATAACTATTGTCACTAATACGATTTGAAATAACTTTATTTTCATTTTATCTTTATCCAACATTAAGTGGAACATGATACCTAAGTCATACGGAAAGGTGAAACACCTCTAAATTACTCAACAAATTAATGCAAAATTATGCAATTCTAATGCCACATGCATTTCATGAGTGCAATAAAAATAAAATTTTATGAAGGGTACAGCCAAATTAAGCTTTATGTGCATGTTTAATTTGGAATTGGATGCAGTACTGACAGGTGACAAGAAGTTTGAATTATTCACTTCTGTTGGGTTCATTGATTTATCTCACCAAGAGGCATTTGAGTATCAACCCTAGTAGAGAATTATATAGGGACTAGATTTGAAATATTTTCATTTGGTCTTTTTAATTGTAAGAGTGCCAAATTGACCACATACACTGCCTTATCAGCTAGCCCTTGCAACTATACACTCCAAATTATGATATATATATATATATATATATATATATATATATATATGTATGTATGTATGTATGTATGTATATATATATATATGTATGTATGTATGTATATATATATATGTATGTATGTATATATATATATGTATGTATGTATAGAGATGCAGAGATGCTTTTTCTTCTTTTTTATTTAATTTATTTATTTCTTTATTTTTTGTACAATTACCTTGAGAAAAAGGAGATTATCACTACATGAACATAAGTATGTCTCCTTGTGTTAGAGTACGGAACTCGTGAATATGTTTATTTTACAGGTCTTGCCGAGCTAAACAAACATAGTTGTAAGTTAATTGTATAATAAAATTAATTGTATATCTTATAAGTTATTTGGCATTAACTCTTATATTTAGTTTCTGTTTAGTTACCGATTGTCATGTTCATTTTCAATTGACTACTTAAATTTATGTAATACAACTAGTGTCATGAGATCCTTGGTGCAATTTTCAAGTATTTGACTGGTGACATTAGGATTTATAATATGTATGCTTTCCTGTTCTAATATTGAACTTTGCTCCTATATATATATATATATATATATATATATATATATATATATATATATATTTCCTCATATTAATGACCCTTTTTACCTTTTATATTTGTATTCACAACAAACCAAATAAATGTAACCTTATAGTTTAATTTGTGTATTTGTCTTGTCAAAATGATATTGTTATAATAAATTTTGGCTTCAACTTTAATTTATCTTTTTTTTTTCTCATTCCATATATGTTCAAATTATAGACTTATTTATTTATTTATTTACATGTTGCATTATTGCTGCAAACAGATTTTTAAATTGCAAGAATTCATATGAATGTTACTTGAGAGCCCGGGAATCACTCCACTAAAGGAAAAAGAGTGGATTATGAGTTTTCGAAAGACTACTTTAGTCTCATTCGTGCCTCTCAAATATATACATACACACACACACATACGTGCACACACATAAAAGAGACCTTGTATTATGCATGAATTCTAAAAAACATACTTAAAATTAGAATATAATTGTATAATAATAAGAATAAAATTGAATGTAGTTTCAAAAATTAAATATTTAAATATTTTAAAATAATTTTCAAATTATTTTGATAATATTTTCTTATGAATTATTTTAATAAAAATACTTTTAACAATTAATCTTTATTTATTATTAAATTACTTAATTATTATTCATGGATACAAAATTTTTTAACTCAATTAATAGTAGAAAAATATTATTTCAAAAATAATGAGTGGTAAAACATGAAATTAAAAAATTATAAGAATGTTTGAAATGATAATCAATTTATTTATGAGATAACTTTAAAATATTATTATCTTATTTATTATTTCATAAAGTAATTTTTATTATTATGAGAAGTTTTAAAAATTAATAAGTCAAGTTATTATGGTTACAAAAATTATTAATTTAACTATTAGTTGTTGCAAATGTTAAGTTATACATTTATGAGAAGGTTTCAAAATATAAAATATTTTACTTAAGGGCGTTTTTAAAAGTATTAATCCTTCTATTTCTTTTTTTCATTTCATACATTAATCCATTTATCAACAAGGGTTATGGAAATTATTAGTTCAATAAATATTAAAATTTTAATCCAATTATTAGTACTAATTAAAAATGTATGGAGAGATCTTAAGTATTAATAATTATAAATTTTTTTATTGCATAGGAACTCCAGCCACCAACGAGCCTTTCGGACCCCCTTGTGTGGCACCAAACCTATGGATCAGCGTCCTTCACCCCTAAGTCTCGCTGATTGAATTGTAAATTTATGAGAAGACATCAAGACATCAAACATTTTATTTATGGTTATTTTAATATTATTAATCACTCTATTTTTTCCATAAATTAATACATTTATTAACATAAATTATAGAAATTATTAATTCAATTATTATTAAATTATTAATCCAACTATTAATTCAAGCTAAAAATTAAATTAAAAATTTATGGAGAGAGCTTAAAATATTAATCATCTTGTTTTTTATTTCCTAAATTTAATTTACCCATTAACAACATCTATATAAATCACCAATTCATTTATTATATATTAAGTTATTTATTCAAATATCAATAGTATTTAAAAATTAAACTAAAAATTTTAATTCAATAATAATGGGGATTGTTAAAATTATTAATTCAACTATTAATAGAAATTATGAAAAATTTATAAATTAATTATTACTCATGGACACAAGACTTATTAATTCAATTATTCGTACAAATTAGTAAAAGTATTATTTCAAAAATAATTAGCGGTAAAATTTGCAACACAAATTATAAGTTTTAAACAACAATTCATTATTTATGGGATGATTTTAAAATATTAATTATTTCAATTATTGTGAGATGTTTTGAAAATTATTAAGTCAATTATTATTATGGTTACAAAAATTATTAATTCAACTATTACATTTTTCAAAGATTAAGTTATAAATTTATGAGAAATTTTCAAAATTTTAAAACTTTTATTTAAGGTAATTTAAAAAAAAAAAATTATCCTTCTATTTCTTTGTTCATACATTAGTTCATTTATAAACTGTAGTTATAGAAATCATTAATTTAATTATAATTAAATTATAATCCAATTAAATACCAATTTAAAATTTATGGAGAGGTCTTAAAATATTTGTCATTTTATTTATTTATTTATTTCATAAATTAATTTATATATTGACAACAATTTAGTTCATTTATTATCAAATTATTCATTCAATTATTAATAATATATAAAAATTAAAATTAAAAATTCAAATTGAAAATTATTAGTTTGGTAATGATGGGGATTGTCGAAATTATTTAAAGTATTAATAGAAATTATGGAAAAATTTAGTTCAATTACCATAGTACCAATTCAAGAAATAAAACATAAAATAGAATTGTTTTTAAAAAAATAAAATAAAATAATGATCACTTTATTTGTAGGATGGTTCTTATTATTTTGTAAAATAATTGAAATCAATTATTATTAGTGGTCACGGAAATAACAATTTGGACATCCATAGTTGCTCTATTAAATTCTTAAAAGTCTAAATGTCGGTAATTTGCAATAACTAATGGTGAAAAATCAATCAATAAGGGTGAGACATCCAAACAAGCAACAAATGAGAGTTTATTTGGAAAATTTAAACAAACCAAAAATTTTAAAAATTAGTTTGGAATTTTGGACGCTCATCATCAATTTCCATCTTTATGTGTGCATATATCAATTTTTGAATGTCGTAAAATAATCATTTTACAACGTAATGATCATTTTCATTGGTCTATTCTCTTTTTTTCTTTTCTTTTTTTTTTCCATTTTTTTTTGTAAATTGATGATGTTTGAGGCTCTTTTGGCTTGATTGATCCAATGGGTAGATTCAATGGGTAGAGAGCGTAATCCAAAATTTTAGCTAAATAGTGTGTATATCTAAAATGAATGCAGAAGGCAGGAAAAAGCATAAAAGAGCTCAAAACTATATACAACAAAAGATTTGATTAAGTTATGTAGAGAAGGATGAAACTAGTTTCCCAACCCTAGGTGGATTTATTGCTTATAGGTTTTCTTCGAGATTCTATCCTGTTGACTCTATGAGTCTGATCCAGTTTTGATTATGACAAAACCAATATTTCTTACTTGTGCACTAAGCTTCTTCAACAAGTTCAACCTTAGCATGCACTAATGGTAGAAACACAACGAAGTCATACAGTTCACAAAGATTATGTTTCATATATGGCATCTGAAGAAGTAAAAGAATGAAGACCTCTCTGTTATTGTATTTGCAATCAATTTTATTGGTCCTATAATATAATATAATCTATAATAATGCATTTGCATGCATGATGGGGTTTTAATGCTCAAGAGGCCATATATTGACTTTAGGTCCCTAAACACCACATGAGAAATCCCTTTTAACTCACAAGTTATGTTTATGCAAACAGGGGTGAATTCCAATAAAAAATAGGACCTAAATCTTACTTTCAAAGGTTTTCGGGGGACCAACCATGGGGAGTTATAAATGGCTCGGTCGACTAAATTGGTAGAAAGTCAACATGTTGACTAAGGCTCGGGCAACTGAACTGAAATTGAACTAAACGCCCACGGAACCTTAAAGGTTACTTTTTCTACCGTCCCCGGGCCCTCGAAATCATAGTTCAAAATCACCCAGAGCGATCGAATTGCGAAGCAAACCGAACTACTCGTCGGGTGACAAACCTCGATCATTTGAAAAATTGCCTTGGCTTTAGCCAACTAGACTCATTCTCGGGCACCTGAACCCAAAAGCTCACCTTTTCTCTATGTGTCTATTTGGGCGATTGACCTTGAGAACCAGACGACCGAAACTCTCGAGTTGCCACATTTTTACTGTGGTAATTGGGGTTAAAACTTGTTTAAACATTTTTAAAATACCAAATAAGTCCCTAACAATTATAATTTGTGGAGTACCTATAAATACTCATTCGTTTGCTTTGATTAGCAACAAGATTAGCAAAAAGTTCTTTAAAATTTTTACACTCCTATTTGCTCATACTCCATAATTATTCAAGAAAAAATTGTTCATACTTTTTCAAACTCTTATTTGCAAAAATCATCTTGGAATAGAGAGTAACATTTTCTTGCTCTCCTTCTTGCAAATTAATTGCAAGTTATAAAGGAGATTGATTTGGTTTCATTGTGTGCTTCAAATCTTTGTTTGAAAAATCATCACTCTCAACTACTCAATATTTTAAAATCCTATTGAGAGTATTATCTTAAAGTTCTTCCCATTGTTTTTAAGTGATACATACATTTCTCTTGGAAATAGCTCTCCAGAGCTTGGGTATCTTAGCACTTTCATTGCAAGACTCAAAGGCTTCATTTTGTGTTATTGAAGAAATATTGTGAAGCTAACCTCTACAGCTACCCATACTTCATTGTGAAAATATATTTGTGGTAGATATAATATTGTCCCTTGATAAATATTTAGAGTGCATCTTATTTTGAATTAAGGAACTTATTCATGTGCATCTCTTACACTATCATACACTTCATTTGATTGAGAGAGATGATAGACATACTCACTTGAGCGTTAATTCCTTATCCTACTTGAGTGCATTGATCATATTGTGCTTATTGCTGGTACATATTTGCTTAGTTGAGAAGCATTTGAATTGTACGCAAACTTTATGTTTACTGTTGTATTCCAGGCATGGCCTAAGGGGGTGTTAATCTAGTCCATAAGGATTGGTTGTAAAGGTTGAGGTTAGTCCTGGTAATTTGACCTAGTGTTATAAACGGTGTCGCTCCACCTGCTAAGCAAGCATTAGCGGAATTCATTTACTTGTGAGCTCGAGGCGGGGACGTTGGTAGTACTGGTCGAACCCCGATAACATGTCGTGTGACTACTTTTAATTTCAAGCACTTTATATTCCTGCACATATATGTTATATTTGATATACTGTGAATGTTGCGCTTGATTTAATTTTTGCATATTATTTTTATCTGTGCAATTGGTATATGCTCAGAAAGACCCTAGGTTGTGTATTATTGATATTTGGTTTAACCTAGGAAGAAGTTTTAAAATTCCAATTCACCTCCCTCTTAGGAATACACCAATTCTAACAATTGGTATCAAAGCCTTGTCACACAGACTTAAACGTTTCTTTGTAAAAGATCATGATGGCTCGAGTTGGTGTATCCCCATCTTTTGAGGGAAGGTTATCTACAAACCTTCTAATGTTTTACGGTGAAAATTTCACCGAATGGAAATTTAGAATGATTATTTCTATTGAAGCATTAAATTGGAGGATTTGGAAAATTATTGCTCAGGGAAATGTTGTGCCTATGAAAACTGTTGATTTTGCTAAAGTTCAAAAATTAGAAAATGAGTTGAATGAGAATGATATGAATTTAGTGCAAATTAATTTTGATGCCATGAATACTTTTATGCATGCTTTATATTCTAACATTCTTCATGAAGTTATGGCATGTCAATGTGCGAAAGAAATATGGGAGGAACTCAAAAAGAGGTATGGTGAAATTAAGCAAGAAAAGGCTATCACTCCAAGCGAGTCAAGCTCAAAGGATAATGGAGGAAATAATCAATGCTTTATATCCTTAACTGGCGAAGAGGTAAATTCATCTCCTTCTACTTCTTTAAATGATTCATGCAATGATTCTTGCATTAAATCCTATGATAGTTCATGTAGTGAATCTGATAAAGAAAGCATGCCAACTTATGAGGAACTCAAACAAGAATATATTAAAACTCATAAATCTCTTGTTAAATCACTTAAATGTTATACTGTTTTGAAAAACAAGAATGATGCATTGTTGAAAGAACTTGAATAAAAAATTCTTGTTAAAAAAGAAAATGATTTGAAAATCAAAAATTTAGTAAACAAGAATGAAAAATTGGGAAAAGAGCTGAATGCCTTAAGATCCCAAATCTTTAGTGATAATAAGAAGGATTGTCTTATTTCATAACTTGAGTGTAAAGCAAACACAATGTCTAAAGAATTCATAAAACTACAAGGATTTTTTAAGGGTTTAAAAGATCTAAAAATTCAAGGTCTGGAAATAAAAATTTAGGACCAAGCTAAGATCATCCATACATTTACTAAGGGAAAAGAAAACTTTGACAGGTTCTTAGGTTTACAAAAGATGACCTTAGACAAAGAAGGTATAGGGTTTAATGGAATTGAAAATAGAAAGAGAAAGAACCTATACATGTGGTACTTTGTAAGAGAATCTAACCATTATTCTAGTACCTCCTCTAGTCTGTATACTCACACCATATGCGTCTTGAGTAAAAAGAAGGGGCGCATAAAGTTTGATTGCCCATTCAAAAGTAAAGGTGTGAAAATGAAATAAGTATGGAGAGTCAAAGAAAAAATTGGATTCATGTCACCCTGACTCTAAAAGAATTGAATGCCAAAAGTTTATCCCATCTTACTTTCCTTAACCTGCTTGATTCCTTTACCCTTTTCATCGAAATCATCAAGCCTTGGAAGAACATAATGTCAAAATTGATGTACTTAATGATTCATAAGTCAAGCATCTAAATCACCTTGGTTGATCATTTCTGAGTAAAGGTCAAAATGATTTTAAAAAGGAAGGTTTGATTGGGTTCTATCGGCTGAACATATTTTAGCCTAAAGTCATCGGTCGACCGAACAAGTTTGTTGACCTGTGTTGATCGCCTTGGGTGCCTGACTATTCTAGTTAAAAATATGACCGGGCTACCGAACTTGTGTTTGGGTAGACGGGAGCTGAACCTCGGGCGACCAAAGCATGGGGTATGAAATGTCACATCAGTTCGGTCAATCGGCCTCGAATTGAACTATTGTCTTCCTGTGACTGATGATAAGAATATGAAAGGTCAATAGGATTCAACCAACCGACCATAGACGCAGCCAACCGAACAGACTCAGCCTCCACCACTTTTAATGTGGATCAATCGACCAAACACTTCACCGGGCGACCGAACCCACGATCTTTTTATATAACATACGCGGAACAGTTTCATTTTTTCGTCTGTTTTTCAGAGCAACCCGTGGGCTCCTCTCTCTTCTGTGCTGCTTACCTTTTCTCCCACTTTTGTTTCTCTCAAATACCATCATCCAACCATATCTAGAGCCCTAAGATGCAATAAATCTGGCACTACTCTTGACCAATGATTCATTTGGCGGAAAGAAGAATCAAGTATGAAAGGAACTTCAGGCTTAAGGAGCCAATTTTAGGTAAGATCCTTAACATTGAATTTATGCAAAATCATTTCAATAATGTCTTAGAAATGTTTAAATATCAAGGTTGGTATAATTTCATTAGCCATCAACCTAAAGGGATGTATCCCACTCTTATGAAATTATTCTATGCAAATCTAGGGAAAGATGATCAGGGGTACTACTCTAGGGTTTTTGATACTGATATTCGGTTTGATGATGAGCATATTGCTAAGACATTTGATGTTGAGAGAGGAGATGTTGACTGCCCAGATGCGGTATCCACATGGATAAATGAGCAAGAGTTCTCTGTGGAAAGATTTGTAAATCTTGTTATGACTAATTCTGTGGTTGATCTCAATCATACTCCTAGCTATAGATACTTAAAACTTGAGGCAAAGGTTGTGCATCACTTAATTACATACAACATTTTGCCAAAGTCTAGATCTAGGGACCACGTATCATATCTAGATTGCTTCGTTATGTGGTGCCTCTTCATGAGGAAGAAGCTAGATCTGGAAACACTGGTATTAAAGTGCATGTTTATAAAAACTATTGGGAAAAGAATCATCTTGCCATATGGGGGTATTCTAAATAGGATCTTTGTGAGAGAGCAAGTGGCCAGAACACCATACTCACTACTCAAAAATATGAAAAGTTTAGACTTATTCTCCCCTACCACTTTGAAATTGATGGACTACGAATTGACCGGTAAAATGTGGTTGCCGACCATTCTAAAGAGAGTAGGAGGCCCACCAGAAGCTCCATAGGAATGGCCTCACGATCCCACTAACACAGAAAGCATGGCAGCTATTGCAGGTCTCACTGCTTATTTCAATGAATTCAAGGGGTCTATGCAGAGTGAGTTGAGGGAGCTAGCTATTGCATCTTATGTTAGGCACATTAAGCTTCACACTAAGTTTACTAAATTTGAATCTGTTGCAAAGGAAAACTTGCATATTCTTAATGAATGCCTAAGGGACTTGAACGAGAATAATGAAAGGGAAGAGCATATGGATGTAAGCGATGAAGAAGAAGGATCTGCTGATGGAGAGACATAAAGGAGACACTCAGTATCAGCCGCTTCTCTATTTTATTTTTTCTTAAATACACTTTGGGTTTGTAATATTGATACAACTTTTATTTTTCTTTTGCACTACATATTCACCTACCACACTCGCACAATGTTGATTATTGTTTTTTTTTTTAAATTTTTTATGGTGGTTGATTTGATCTCTAATCACATGTTGGCATGAACTTTTGAATTTTTCTAAATATTCTATCTGATTTTTTATGCCTCCTACATGGCGGATGCAGTGGATGTGAATTGCATGCTGGTAGTGGATTATAGGTTGTTGCATGCTTGAATTGTTTTATTTGTTGAAAACAACCAGCTATTAGGTACATGTTTTATAGGAAAATATCTAATTTATAGATGACATGCTGTCGAAATTTTGATTGGAATTTTCCCAAAATAAAACCTTGTACATTAATGATTATGAAAAAATTAATGTTAAAATCCTTTTGAAAGGATGAGGATGCATCACTTTCGTTTTTTGAAATATTGAGGCTTTTCAGAAAAACCTTGAACATTATATCTAGTACTTAAAGCTTCATAATATGATATGGACTGTTCTTGGTTTATAAGCATCATATCATGCCTTAATATCACTTTTCTGATGCATGTGTGAATTGTAGGGATAATTATATTGGTTGCAAATTTTTTAAAATGAATTAATCAATATCCAATAATTTTTTTAAAGGCTTATACTTTTAGGCATAATGAAATGAATCTTGATTAGTATAAGCAACTCATTTCAACTACGCCAATTCTTCAAATTATTAGGGGAAGCAACTCAACTTAAAATATTACGGCTCTGAAATTCCTTAACAATTCTAACACTTACATTCATGTTCTTAATGTATATATTGAGATGTTTGTTTTATATTGATCATGAATATTGAATGTATTTGAATCATAGCATGCATTTCCTTAGACTATACTGAATATCTTGCATGAATTGAATAATGAGCTATACTTATAATCATTCAAGTATTTGATTTACTTTTTGGAATTGCTCTATTTTCAAATGGCATGCTGCCAACATTTCAAAAATTTCCCCCAAAATAAAATCTTATATTTGAATGTCTTTTATCTTGTGTTTGCTTTCCTACCTTAGCCCCTTCTTGCTGATGTCAAAAGGGGGTGAAGTGTCTAATGCAAAATTGGGAAAGTTAAATGCATATTAATTGAGCTTTATTGACAACTAAAGATTGAATGCATAATCTGTGTATGTTTGTCTTCATTTTTTATATGCTTGCACTTTAAATTTAAATTCTATGCACATACTTAGGGGAGTCTGTTTGGCTTTGCCCACTTTTGCAAATTGTTTTTGTCATCATCAAAAAAGGGTAGAATGTTGTCTCTATGAGTTTGATCCCGTTTTGATTATGACAAAACCAATGTTTCTTACCTGTGCACTGAGCTTCTTAACCTTAACATGCACTGATGGTAGAAACACAAGGAAGTTATACGGTCCACAAAGATCATGTTTCATATATGGCATCTGAAGAAGCAAAAGAATGAAGACCTCTCTATTATTGTATTTGCATTCAACTTTACTGGGTCTGTAATATAATATAATTTGTAATAATGCACATACATGCATGATAGGGTTTTAATGCTCAAGAGGCCATAGATTGACTTTAGGTCCCTAAACACCACATGAAAAATCCCTTTTAACTCCCAAGTTATGTTTATGCAAACAAGGGTGAATTCCAATAAAAAATAGGACCTAAATCTTACTTTCAAAGGTCTTTAGGGGACCAACCATGGTAGTTATAAATGGCCCGATCAATTGGACTGATAGAAAGTCAACATGTTGACTAAGGCCTAAGCGATTGAACTGAAATTGAACTAAACGTCGACGGTTGACCGAACCTTAAAGCTTACTTTTCCTACTGTTCCCAATTGCCCGAACTTATAGTTCAAAATCACCTCGGATGACCGAATTGTAAGGTTTGGTAAATCGAGCTACTCATCGGGTGACCAAACCTCTATCGTTTGCAAAATCGCCTTAGATTTAGCTAACCAGACTCACCTCGGGCACCCGATCCCAAAAGGTTACCTTTTCTCTGTGTGTCTGTTTGGGCGACCAACCCTAAGGACCGGACGACCAAAACTCTCGAGTTGCCACATTTTTATTGCCACATTTTAAATATTTTTAAAATACCGAATAAGTCCCCAATGACTATAATTCGTGGAGTACCTATAAATACTCATTCATTTGCTTTGATAAACAACAAGATTAGTAAATAGATTAGCAAAAAGTTCTCTCAAATTTTTATACTCCTATTTGCTGATACTCTATAATTTTTCAAGCAAAAATTGTTTATACTCTCTCAAACGCTTATTTGTAAAAATTATCTTGGAATAGAGAGTAACATTTTCTTGCTCTCCTTTTTGCAAATTAATTGCAAGTTGGAAAGGAGATTAATTTGGTTTCATTGTGTGCTTTAAATTTTTGTTTGAAAAATCACCACTCTCAAATACTCAATATATTAAAATCCTATTGAGAGTATTATCTTAAAGTTCTTCCCATTGTTTTTAAGTGATACATATATTTCTCTTGGGAATAACTCTTTAAAGCTTGGGTGTCTTAGCACTTTCATTGCAAGACTCAAAGACTTCATTTTGTGATTATTGAAGAAATGTTGTGAAGCTAACCACTACAGCTACCCATACTTCATTGTGAAAATATATTTTTGGTAGATATAATATTGTGCCTTGATAAATATTTGGAGTGCATCTTATTTTGAATCAAGGAACTTATTCATGTGCATCTCTTGCACTATCATACACTTCATTTGATTAAGAGATATAATAGATATACTCACTTGAGCATTAATTTCTTATCATACTTAAGTGCATTGATCATATTGTGCTTATTACTCGTACATATTTGGTTAGTTGAGAAGCATTTGATGTTAGCTTTGGTGCAATCCCAAGAGGGGGTGACTTTCCAGAATTCCCACAAGCAATGGCTTTCCAAAATTTCCAATTTAAAGTTTTGATAAAAATAGTCATCCTAAATTTCCATTCAGCGAAATTTTCACTGTGGTACATTGGAGGGTTCGTAGATAACCTTCCCTCACAAGATGGGGATGCACCAAAACGAGTCATCATGATCTTTTAACAAAATAACGTTTAAGTCTAGGTAAATGGGCTCTGATACCAAATGTTAGCTTTGGTGCAATCCCAAGAAAGGGGGGGGGGGGTGAATTGGAGATTTAAAAAATTTCCTCCTAGGTTAAACTAATCTAGCAATGATATAATGCAACCTAGGAGCAGTCCAAGTATATATGAAATTGTAGATACGATATATCAAAACAATTTTTAGTACATGCACTACAATTTCAGTATTTCTCAACCAGATACAATGTAGTGTCAATCAGATATGCAGCATATTCAGCAGGGAAATTAAATCAAGCATAAAGCAGAATATAATGCAGGAAATGTAAAAGTGACATTGAATATGATATCGGGGTTCGGCCAATCCCGCCTACGTTCCTGCCTTGGCTCACCAGCACAAGGATTAGACTATGGGCTCACTTAACGGGTGGAACAACACCTAAATACATTCAGGTCAATTAGCACAGGGTTGACCTCAACCTTTACAAACGATCCTTCCAAACTGGATTACCGCCCCCCTCAGGCCACGCCTGAAATACAATCAATGAATATGAAATTTTGCGTACAATTTTAAGTGCTTCTACACAAGCATACATGTACTACTATACAGTCCAGATAAATATGCACTCATAAATGATATGGATTTAATGCTCAGGTGAGATCCGAAATGTAAACTCTCTAAGATGTGTATGTATATGTGAGAGTTCAACCTTTGATTCAAGATAAGATATTCAACACAAAAATAATCAAAGAAAGTTTAACATAATCCAAATCAAATATCTCAAGGATATTCTAAATGTAAAGCACAATAGATATTTTGGATTAAAGCTTGCAAAAACAATATTAAAGATTATATGCAAGTTGTCAAGTCTTACAATTTGAATGTCAAGACTAGCATGCTAAAAATAAAATCTTCCCAATTAAATATTTATATACGAAATATTATGGGAAAGATTAAACAAGCAAAAACTCTCAAAATAGATTTTCAAGTAAGTATGAATATGTGAGAGTTTCTTCCAAGGAAATGATTTGAAGTGACACACAATAACTTAATCAAATCTCCCTGCACTTTGCAATTGATTATAAAGTTAGGGGAACAATAAAGAAGAGCTCTCTTTCTTAAAAAAGATTTTGCAGATAAGGTGTAAGAGAATATGAACAATTTTTTCTTGAAAAATGGTGGAGTATGAGCAAATAGAAGTGTAAGAAATTGAGAGAATATCGTACTAATCTATTTGCTCATTTATTGCTAATTAAGGCAAATGAGAAGGTATAAATAGTTTCTCCTCAAAAAGTAACCGTTGGGACTCAATGGGGATTATTAAAAATGTTTTAAATCAGTTTAACCCAAATAACCCCGTGTTACCGTAATTAAAATTATTTCAACCCAAGAGTTTCAGGTGCTCGAGCCATAGGTTCGGTCACCTGAACACTCATAATAGGAAAAGGAAACTTTAAAGTTTGGGTTCTTGAAAATAAGTTCGATTTGTCGAATCGAGGCGATTTTCCAAAAGTCCACGGTTTGATCGCTCGGTCTAAAGCTCGGTATGCCAAACTCATGTGTTTGGTCATCCGAGGCTATTTTGAACGTGTGGTTCGGGCTGCCAAGTTGGTGGGAAAAGTCAAAGTAATAGTTTGGTCGCCCGTGGACGCTATGGTCAAAATGGTTTGATTGCCCGAAACCAAGTCAACGTTCTGACTAGTCAAAGGTTCGGTCGCCCGAAACCTCACAATTTTTACCCTTTAAGTCTAGACCTAAGCCAATTAATTCCCCTGATAATATATGTTATGTTGGGAACTGTGTTAAGTGTGTGTGCAAGGACCAAAGGTCGTTCTAAGGTCTTTTGAGTTAGTCCCAAAACCTGGCGTCGGTCGACCGAAGGTTAAACCCTAAGGCCACTCTATGGTCTTGAGCATTTGACCTATCACGCATTTTATGCAGTTATTACAGACCATATTGTATTACAAACTCAAATGAATTGAATGCTATTACAACAATAAAAGAGTCCACATTCCTTTTGCTTCTTCAAAAGCCATATAAAGCTTGAACTTTATGGTCCGTATGACTTCCTTGAGTTCCTACCAACAGTGCATGCTTAGGCTGAACATGTTCAAGAGACTCAATGCACATGTGAGAAACATTGGTTTTCTCATAATCAAAATGGGATCAGACTCATAGAGTCAACATTCTCTCCTCTTTTGATGATGACAAAAAAAATTTGCAAAAGTGGGCAAAGCCAACAAGTTCCCCCTAAGTATATGCATAGAATTTAAATTTGAAGTATAGGTATATGAAAAATGAAGACCAACTAACACAAATTTTGCATTCAATTCTTGTCAACAAAGCTCAATTCTGATATGTATTAAAATGTATTTAGCTTTCCCAATTTTACATTAGAAATTTCTCCCCTTTTTTGACATCAGCAAGAAAGGGCTAAGGTAGGAAAGTAAGCACAAGACATTTAGATATAAGATTCAATTTTGGAAAATTTTTGAAATTTCGGCAACATGTCATTTGAAAATAGAGCAATTCCTAAAAATAAATCAAAAACCTGAATGATTATAAGAATAGATCATTATCAATGCATGCAAGATATTCAATATAGTTCAAAATAGTGCATGCCATGTGTCGACATCCCAATTTTAACCAGGCTACCCCAAGAAGACCCGGCACATAAAGTTAACTTCATGCCTTGGAAACTGGAGGACCCTTCTGAGAAACCCAATCAAGTCTCGATTTATTTTCAAACGAGTCACTGTTTTTTTGCTGAGTCCCGGTTTGTTTTCAATGACTCTTGTTGTTTTTGTCGAGTCCCAATTTTATTTTCAATAAGGCTCATTATTTTTTTCGAATCCCATTTTAGTTTCAATTAAGTCCTGATATGTTTACCGAGTCCCTTTTTATCTTCAATAAGTTTCGAAGTTTCAATCGAGTCCCTGCTTGTGTTTTATCGAGTCCTGATGTCTATACCAAATTTCAATTTGTTTTCAGGAAATCCCGGTGTTTTTTATCGAGTCTCGGTATTTTCAGTGAGTCTCGATGTCTTTTCCGGGTCTCGGTGCGTTTTCACCAAGTTTCGGTCATTTTTAGAAAATGGAGTCTGGGTCCTCCTTTTTACGGGAAATCAAGTTTCAATTTCTGGCTGAGTCTCTCTTTTTCGGAAAGATAGGGGTCATTGAAAAATACAAAATAATAAAAATAATAATACCAAAAAGGGGGCTATAATTACTAGTGAACCAGAGCTCCCCCACTCTCTCCATCTCTCTGTTAGCTGCTCCACAAGCCTCTCCTTCACGGCCATCACCGACATAAACTCCTTCACGTCTTCGTCATAGCCTAGCACCTCACGGCCACTAGCCATCGCACATAGCAGCAGCCCAGCATGATGAGGCTAGCCATTTCCCATGACACCACCATCTCCACCCCTCATTGTCACCGTGAGCTCCACCTGTTCTCACACTCTCTCTTAACCTCTATACACAGCCTCTTTCTCCACAGCTCTCTCCTATATCTCTGCCTCACGACCACCACCATCCCTCACGGCCAGACCTACAATTCCCAATGATCCTCCATTGTCCTTTCGCAGCCCCCCACAGCCACCAGCTCCATCTCCTACCACCTTCTCCACACTCCTGCAGATCCGACAGTTCATCTGGCCATCAACCTATCTCCAAACACCACCAGTGACCTTGCCTCCATTCCCCGACATCAAGCAGAGTCAGCAATTCCATCCTTGAGTTCAGTTTTCGCGTGTTCTGAAAGTTTTCTTCTTACTGGGTAAGATATGTGCGTTGAAAAGTGGAGTTGAGATTTCTTCCTTAAGCAAAGTTCTTGGGTTTTGTTTCTATGCTGTGATTCAAAAACACCCACCACCCGTTTGCTAAAATGCCCAAACTAGGATTTGTTTTAGACAAAAATTCTCCTGTATGTGTGCTTAGATTTCAAAATCCCATTTCCTGTTTGAGAAAATGCTTGAACCAATTTTTTTAGAAAAATGGCTGAAATGGTTTTGGGAATTGGCAGCATCAATTGGTTGTTGGTTTGTGCTTTTGGGAGTCAAATTTGATTTGAAAAGAGGGCAAGGTGTAGGTTTTGGCTTTGGGATCACACCAAGTGTTTGATGTAAGTCCCCTGTGGTTAGTGTTACATCACTAACCCAACATCACTACACACACTACTCACTCACCATTACACACACTGCTCACTCATTATTTACACACACTATTCACACACTCTTTCACACACCCTCACAAACTAACTTACTAACTCATACTAACTTTTACTAACATTTTATTTCTTTGCTTGCATTCATACTAACCCTAACTCATGCATTTACTAACGCATGCAAACATTTCAATTTCCCGCACTCTAACATTTAATTTCCTGTACTCTAACCTTTAAATTCTTGTATGCTAACATTTAATTTCCTATATACTAACTTTTAAATTCCTGTATACTAACTTTTAATTTCCTGTATACTAACATTTAATTTCCCATATACTAACGTTTAATTTCTTGTATACTAACATTTATTTTCTTGTACTCTAACTTGCATACTAACGCATGCTAACTTGCATACTAACATTTACTTGTATATTATTTCTTTTAGACACATTTATGCACACACATTTTGCACACGTTGTTTACACATGTTTGTGCGCACACATGTTACACATGTTGTATATATGCAAGCATTCACATACACCCACGTCCACATGCATGCATATACACGCATGCCATTTCACAATCACATGCATTCACATACACTTACATGCACATACATACACATACACATGCTTCGCACACCCATGCATGCATGCATGCAGTCGCACACACATTCACATTCATGCACATGCATGCATGCAATCACACTCGAACACACGTGCACGTGCACATGCATGTACATGCAAATGCGCATAATCACATACTCATACACCTGCGTGCTTGCAACCCACCTCATGCATTCCGATGTCACCCATGACATCATCACGTAGGCCATTGTCCATTCATGCATGCATGGCATAAGTATTTTAGTCCAGGCATTACATCATGTAATTATTCATGCACGCATACATGCATACGCACGCCCATGGGTGTGCCCATCCATCACACATCATGCATACATGCATGACCATTCGTGCCTCACACGCATATGCATGTTCATTTGTCGGTGTCATTGTTCATTCACACATGCATACATGCATACATATGCATGTCCGTTCACACACCAAGCACGTGCATGCCCTTTCATGCATTGCATCATTATTCGTCATGGTTCATTCATACATACATGCATGCATACATATGCATGCCCGTCCACATACCATGCGCATGCATGCCCATTTGTGCCCTATATGCATACACGTATTCATGCATCAGTGTCATTGTTTGCATGCAGGCATGTGCATATTCATTCACACACCACGCATGTATGCTCATTCCTATCCATGCACACGTATACTTAGGCATCCCGATATCACCCATGACATCATCACTTCGGTTATTGTCCATTCACGCCGGCATGCATGTGCATGTTCATTCACAAACCACGCCTACATGCTCATTCTCATCCGTGCATGCACACACATTCATACACGTGCTCATTCATGCATGCACACACATTCATGCACGTACTCATTCATACATGTGCACATCATGCACGCACATACATTCGTGCATGTGCTCATTCATGCATGCACAACCATCCGCACACACATTCATACATGTGTACATCCACGCACGCACACACAATCATACACAGATAGCTCCATGCACGCACACACATTCATGCACGTGCTCATTCATGCATGCACGCACATTAATGCACTTGCACATCCATACATGTGCTCAATTGTACATGCACGCACATTCATGCACATGCAAATCCATGCGCGCACATGCTCATATATGCATGCACGCACATTCATGCACGTGCTCATTCATGCATGCATGCACATTCATACATGTGCACATCCATGCATGCACGCACATTCATACACGTGCACATCCATGCATGCATACATGTTTATACACATGCACATCCATGCACGCACACGCATTCATACACGTACTCATTCATGCATGCACGCACATTCATGCACGTGCTCATCCATGCATACACATGGTCATGCATTCTTGCTCACACATGCATCATGCATCATTCATGCACTCTAACATACACTTTAACATACAACCCACGCGGAAGGTAACGCGTGTTGACTTGAGATGGTGTCGACCAAGACCTTAAACTAGTTTTTCCTCTCGGACCGATCATTGCTTGACCAACTCCTCCCTGAACCGGCTCATGCCAGTTTTCTCCACTTAACTTGTATATTATTATTTAGATATTCAAAAAATTCACAAAAAATCACAAAATTCTCAAAAAATCCAAAAAATATTTTCATACTTTGATTTCCATGATTTTTATTTGTGTTATTTAAACTTTGGTAAAAATATTGAAAAATCAAAAAAAATCACAAAAAAAAAAAAATATTTTCACACTTAGAAAAATCACAAAAATATTGTTAGGCCCAGAAAATTGCTTTCATCTCGAACCAATTTTAAAAAAAAATCTCCCGGAATAGTATTTTCCTACTTAGAAAAACCTACGGATTTAAAAACCCCCAGGAGCGTATTTTATACCTTATTTTCTTGATTTTCCTTCTCGATGATTGCAACCAAGGGCATGGACTCTTCAGAGTATTGGATTTCCCTAGCTCTGAGGGAATACCTATATAGTGTTTTCATTCTTTTGATTTTTGAAAGAGAGTAATTTTGATAGGCTTATTAGATTTATTTTGGGGATAGTTTTTAATTAATCTAGTACCGTTCGTAAGAATGGGTGTGTAGGGGGTGCTAATACCTTCCGCTCGCGTAACCGTACTCCAGAACCCGACTCTGGTGATGCAAAATGATTCTACTAGTAACGGGGTAGCAATCAAGTGTTCTAATCGCACTTCAAAAGGTTAGTGGCGACTCCATCACACATTGTTTTCCACGAAAAATATTTTTTCAAAATCACACATCCATTTTTTCCAGTTTGCAGGTGTACCCACATTTTTGCCAGAGTTGGTTCTCTGGCTGGGTCTGGGACATCGTGACAACTTGGCGACTCTGCTGGGGTCACTTGAGAGTCGAGCTAGTAATTAGTTGAAGATTATCCCAAAATTCAAATTTGGTAGGGCTTTGAGAGTACTCCCTTTTGTTTTTTGATGACTTGATTGCATATATCTAAATAATTGTGTGTACTAGATTAATTGTAAATGTTTTGGTTGCTTTGGTAGTTGAATAAGTATGTGATTAGTTCTTATTGCTTTATTTCCATAGCTAAGCATGTGATTAGTTGTAAATATCTTGAATAAGCATGATGCTTTGTTTCCTTTGTTGTTTGGTTGAGCATGTGTTTAATTGTGAATATTGTGTTCGAACAACCATGTGATTAAATGTGGGGATAATAGGGTTAGGCTAAGCTAGTAAATTCACACACTTTCACCAGCCTTCTACTCGGGCTTTACCTTTTAGGAATAGAAAGGAGATGGTACCATTAGCTTTCATGGGACATGACCCTTGGGGGCGCGCGAACCACTCCACTCAATTTGAACTTTGTCCGGACCTTGGCGAGGGAGGATGGAGTTTCATGTTGGGGACCTGTTGTTAATAGGGATTAGAGCCTATCCACACATGATTGTCCATAACCCCATTTAGGATAGAGCCTTAGAGAACCCTATGTATATACCTACCCTGGGGCTGGGACAGACATCCTTCTCCACATGTTGTAATCCATGTCTGTTGTATACATGTCTTGAAACGCCTTGTGTTGTGATGTATATTCTGCATTCATGATAGGCATCTATACCACTTAGCCAATACTTTGAAAAGTCTGATAGTGAGACTATGACACATTCTTCATGAAAATAAAACACTTGATTCAATTAAAAAAAATGGGTCGGTCCAATCCTTTTCAAATAACCTGGGCCCAGCCTTTTCCTAAACATGCAAGCAACCTGGTCGGACCCAATTTTCAAAAAACCAAATCCCGATTTTAAAAGATGGGCTTCGGTCCTGTTGCCTAAAAATTTAGGTCAACATTTTTCCCAAACCTAACTCTTTTTAAGAAAACCAGGCGCAACTCCTTTTAAATAAACTCGGGTACCTAGGTCCTCACTAGGGAAGTGAATGATTGAGTAAAGAATTGAATACCTGGAAAACAAGGTTAGCCTTTTAGGGTCATCAGAGGAAAATAAATGCATGCCGAGGGTCGTTTCAATTTTGAAGTCTCTCATTAGTTGAAAAAGGTTTTTCAAAATTCTGGTAAAGTGGCTATTTAGGTTGCATTGCATGCACCTCATACATCATCCACGCATAGCCATGCATGACAGGCTTATCATTGTGTTGCCAAAACTCTAAGATAGCCCAAATTTAATTCGTGATAAGCCCAATGGCAATATGCAAAGAAGAAGAGATCATGGTTCAGGCTTATTCTAAAGCTCAGCAGAACCATCATGGGGATAGTTTGAATCACAGCTTAGAAAAGGAATTACCAGCTCAGGTCAAACTGGATGTTAGAACCAATGCCTTGAAGGAGATAAGGAAAATCTGGATTGATTGGATAGCTGAGAGACGACTGCGTTTTTAAGAGTTGTATGGTCACATAGGCTTCTTGCTACATATAACTATCAATCATGATGTAGTGAGCATCCTAACAGAGTTTTGGAACACTCCTTATCGTTGCTTCACCATGGAAGGAGTGGACATGGCTCCTAGCATAGAAGAATATGTATCTCTGCTGAATTTGTTGAAAAACTACAAAGCTTATGTGCCTAACCCCGCCACCTTATTCAAAAAGGAGCTAAGTAGGGTAACTGGTGTTAAGGCCCAAAGAGTGAATGAAAAAGTTGGCAAGGATGCAAAAGCCATCTCCTGGGAAGTATTGAAAGCTCTAGTGAAACCAAAAAAATCAGAAGAAAGTCATATGAGCATACTGGCCCTCGTCATCTATGGGTTGTTGATCTTCCTGAAAGAAATAGGAGTCATTGATCAAGGAGTTATCTCTTTTGTGGCCCAAGTTCAAAAAGGGGTCAATTCTGGTGCCAAACATCTTAGCAGACGGTCTCTAAATTATTGCTGATCTAAAGGGAAAGGCCGATTAAAATGTTGTGTTCCATTGCTCTATGTATGGTTCATGAGTCATGTGTCATGCAAGGAAAACCATTTTCATCTTGTGTACTCAAGACTCTGGATTCCACTAACAGACTTTGAAAAGGCTTCGTGGGAGCAACACTCGAGCAAAGGAGAATGGGCCAAAAGAATGCGCAATTGGAAAACTAAAGGATTTTCGTGGATGACGCCATGGATGGGAATTTCTGATATGATCTATCGGTGTGGTAACTTCCTGTGGGTCCCATTACTAGGCCCATGGGGAGGGACTGCATACACTCCCCTCATGTTCAGGAGGTAAGTGGGTTCAAGCCAGTTCATACCGATGACTCATGGGTTAAGTGAATCAGAGTTCAATTACAAGCAAGAAGAAGCCCATAAGTTAATTGGAAAATTTGTAGCTGCATGGAGAACTGTCTATATCATCAGTTCAGGTGAGCGTTTGATAGAAATACGGGGAAATTATGATAGTTGGATCACCACCTGAGTTAACCCTCGAATCGCAGGAGTCTCGCTAAGAGCATCCCGAAGCCAACCTGGGCTAAAAGTACTCATGAAGGCAAAGCTCGTTGCCAAAAGAGCAAGAGATGGGCAACGCCAAATGAACCTTGGGTGCCAAGAAGATGCAAAGCGAAAAAAGACTCAACACATACAAGCCGAAGAAGAAGCAATGGCATTCAGAGGGGAGTTCTGAAATGAAGTTCAGATCAACTTAAGCTTACAGAAAAAAGGTCCCGGGCACAACTAAAAGGGTTATGGTTGTAATGAGAAAAGGGATAGGAAACTTGTCTATGTACCCATTTCATGAATTAATGAAGGCTATTTTAATGCTTTTGGCAACTCAATTGTTTGATGTCATATAGTGCACTGTTCATTCTCATTACATCCATGTATTGAACATTCATGACATTACATACTCATGCATACATTGTCCTCAAGTATGAGTTATCTATGCAGATGTAGGAAACAAGCCCAGTTACAACAATTGAGACTTGCATCCACTTGTACGATACTCAGAGAAAGAAGAGATCATGTGGAGTTAGTTGGAAAACTATGTAAAGGCTCTCGAACAAGGTCAGGAGGATATTCGCCGTGGTGTTCAAGAGATTAAAAATCAGATGGATGAGTTAATGGAGATGGTTGCCTCTTTAAGGAAGACCACACAAGCTCTAGAATAGGAAGTTGAGAGCAAGCCTTTGTTTCCCCCTATTAGCAAGCATCCATCATCACCAACAACATTGCTAGCCAGTCTGAGCCCAAGCTTGCACACATTTGTCTTAGAGACTCAGGACCTGGGTTTCCAACCAAAGAAGGATGCCCATGCATTGCTAGAAGGGAAAATGCTGAAGAAGTAAGTAAAGAACAAACCCCCATTCTAGAAGTGAATCATGAAAGGAAAGGGGAGAAAGGACAGTTGCAAGCTTTGCAAGAAACAAATGTGTTCGATTCAGTAGACACTGGTAACCCTGATTCAGGGTCCGATTCGATTTTTCCTCTGAAGATCCAAAGGCCAAGCTTTGAGAAATTCAATGGGATCGAGTGCCCATTTGCTCATTTAAGAATATATCTCCAGAGGATGGCTGCGCATGCTGACAATGATGATTTGCTATTCTATTTGTTCTGAGAAAGCTTGACCAGGGACGCTCTAGCACGGTATAACCAAGTAAAAGTTTGCACCTGGGAGCATTTGACTCGCGTTTTTGTTGCTTGATACAGTCATGATGCAACTTTAACTACAAAGAGCATGGAGGAGAGGACGAGCGAGTACTCTTATCAAAGGAAAGAAACGATAGTACGAGACTGCCCTTCGATTGAAAATGGGGAGGTAGTTCATCCATGTGACGACCCTGTCAAAAGGACATGTGTTATCCATTTCCCTAGAGGCACCACCTAGAATGGTCCTGATTGGTCAGTCACTGAAGGAAGAATTGAAGGGGTAATCAATACTAGGCAGCCAAGATACACCAAGTCAGAACAGAGCCCTCCAAGAAAGGACGGAAGAAAGAAGGGCGAAGAAGCCCAAATAATCCAAGGAAGGCATTGTCAGGGGAGCCAGCACCGTGGGCCTAGAAACAATTTTGGACCCAGCACTAACCAGATAGCACGAGTAGGCGCAAGGCCTCTGATTATTTCTGCCAGGCCTACACCCACCCACCTAGACGTTTAGAAACATGGAAAGGGTCCTAATAGGATCGAACCAATTCCTATGTCCTACTCAGAATTGTTCCCTCAACTGCTCGAAGGAAAGCTCGTCTCAGTCATCCCAGTATACCTGAAGGACATCCCCTCCTACAATGGTACGATCTAGATGCCCGGTGCGCATTCCACGCCAACACTCCTGGTCACACCATTAATCACTGCTCGGCGTTCAAGCACAAGGTACAATCACTAAGAAATGTAGGATGGTTGGTATTTGATGGCAAAAGGCTCGGTCTATATGGCAATCAGTTGCCTAATCATAGTGGGGGGCATAGCTAAGGCCATCAGTTGAAGGATTGATTAGAAATGACGTCGAAAATGAGTCATGTGCTAAAAGGGATGCTTCTATGAGTCCCTCTTGTTTTAAACATTTTGAATTTTAATTAAATGAAATGTAGTTCAGTCTCATCACATCACCTTGTGCCAAATTTTATCCATTTCAGCTTGCATTTTGTGCTTTTGACATAGGAAATGATTTTACCAAAAAAAAAAGGGGCTTGGAACCCGTAGTTAGTTGGTTTTGTGAATCTACTCAAAAACCAAAAAAGAAAAAAAGAAAAAAGGGAAAAAAGGAAAAAAGAATGAAAGAATGAAGCAAAAGCCTCCAAGTTGGAATTTAGTAAGGACCCTACTACAAGATATGGCCCAGGAGCCATTTTAGGAGAGGCAGGAAAAAACAACCTATCAAGCTTTACATTTGCTCGACGAAAGCAATGAACAAAGTCTCATGTTTTCATTTTCCAAATCATGATCGGTGTCTTAGGAGTACAATGATGATATTCTGATCAAATGAGGGGTGGCCATCTTTGGTCAACCAGTTTTTCCTTAAAGAACCAGACAATGATTTACCATTTGTCAACCAAGTTGAGCTTAAATGTTAAACCAGATTTTTCTTAAAAGTCAGTTTTTCAAAATTCAACCTGGGTTTGGGTCTCCTAGGGTTTGACAAATCATTTGAGGCAATGGACAGTACCAAAAGGATGACAGGCCGTCTTTGTGCTACCAAGAAGAAGATCGAAAAATAAATCCCTTGCCAGCCCTCTTGACCCTAAAAGAATTCAATTCTTGACTAACCCGTTAAATGATCACACCCCACATTGGGGTAGTTTTTAAAAAAGATTAGTCCCAATTGAATTCCCAATGAACATGATGCTAAAAAAAATCCTCCATAAAAGGGAAAGCAAAAAAGAGAAAATGCAGAAAAAGGAGAAAAAAGAAAGAAAATGAAAAGGGACATGCTTAAGATGCAATCTTTGACCAAAGATTACCCTTTTTAAGACAGCAAAGTTTGAGCCGTATTGTACCACTTTCTTCTCTAACCAATACCCTAAGCCTACATTACCGTCCAAATGAAACACCTGACCAGATTGGTACATACATTGTTGTCTCAAATGATTTTTCAGACTCAATGTTGAGTCTGAACTACATAAAAACCTAATCCTGAAAAGGTACGTAGGCAGCTTGTTAAAATAACAAGTTTAGTCAACACTTTGCGAATATGGCGTCCAAAACTGGGGCAGAATTTGTTGTTATGGGATGGGATTTTCGAGCCTTGATCTCCCTTTTCTTGTTAAAACCTAAATCCCTAGCTTACATTTCGTCTCGTGTCTTAAGGTCCACCCTGAGGTTGGAATATTGATTAGATTATTCAATAAGACACTAGACATAAAGTTGATATGAGCAATAAAGGATCTCTGGTTATGGGGTCAATAAAAAAAGAAAAGGGGAATTGATCATTAATGTGATTTCCTAAGCCAGCAGCAAAGCTACAAAATACTGGTAAAGTTGTTTCCTGTTAAGCAAGCATAGAAGGGCAAGCTTAAGCATTCCATTCATATCCTTAATGAGATTGAGTTATTTGATTGCATTTTTATTCATTTAAATTTCAAATCAATTTTAAAACATTAGGAATGCAATCCAAAGAAAGCCCTTGTTTGGAAAATGCAAGATGAACAGGACCCACCACAAAATGCTTCAACTGGGACAGATTTCATGTCAAGTTTCAAAAGTGCCAATTCATAAATTTGCTTACTCGAGTGGAATTTGAAAATACGGCCAGGATCAGTTACAGATGCATGTAACTGTGGCAGATTTCATGTTGAGTCTCATTGGAGTCAGGTCAGGTGCCTTCATTGTTGAATAAAATTTGAAAGCATGGTCGAGAGCAAGCACAGACCAATTTAACTGGGGCAGATTTTCAAGTGCCTATTGGAAATTGAAGGATTGCCAAAATCAGTAATAAGAAAACACCGAGGAAAATTTTGAGCACCTGTTGAAATTGAAAGATGGCCAGGATCAGTGGAAAGAAAACACTAGGGCAGATTTTGAGCGCTTTTTGAATCTAAAAAAAAAAATGGCCAGAGCTAGTGACAAGAAAAATCTGGAACAGATTTCGAGGCTCTTTTGGAATTTGAAACATAGCAAAGATCAGTGGCCAATGAATGAAACTGGGGTAGTTTTTGAGTTCAATTAGAGTGAACTCAAGTACCTTCATATGAGACTGGAACTTAAAAAGTGTGGCCAAGATTCGGGATTGAGTTATGGACCGCAGTCGCATTAGGAGAAGAAAGGCCATGCATCCTCATGCATTTAAGGAAAAGCATTCGCATTACAGGCAGCGGCATACCGACATGTCATGTAACATGAATCATGTACATATGACAACATGTCACTGCATTCAAGCATCACAATTTAGCAACATGCATACATATAGCCACAAAAAGCATTTTATCCATACTTATTTTGTGGAGTAGGCTTTTGAATAATCTTTTGGTGTCCTTAACTGAACCATCCTTGTCTTGACGATACTTGGAACTGGGGCAATCGACCCTGTACAAAGATTGACATACTTTGATACTAGAGCAACTGAACCCCAGAAACCAATTGAGGCATTGATTTTTGAGCTTCAAATTAGGAAACCTAAAATAGCTAAAGAGATCTCAGGATTTAGCTCCCGATTGATCATCCCCAGTAGAGCAACTTTTTTTTCGGGACCTTGATTACGCGTCAAAACTGCGTTATTGGGCATCTTAACCCGGTCTTTACGGCTTATATTTTTAATTAAATGTCTAAATTTGTCCAATATTTTAATAAAGTGCCAAAATTATCATTCTTGAGTTTTATTGTGCAATTTATAAATTTTTGGTAATATTTTATCGCAGGAAAATTCCAGGAAACCAAAACCGACACATGTTCGTATTTCATGTATAACTTTTCCGTCTAACCTCTGATCGAGATGATTCAAATTTTTTGAGAAAGAGAAAAGGATTATCTACAACTTTTGTGTTTTGAGTTTTGCAAGAAACAGCCTCCTGAAGGGTCAAAATAGGCTGTGAACACAAAGAACAAATAAAATGAAAAATAAAAAAATATATATATAAAGGGTTGTTTGATTTGACCCGGCCATGCAAGCCGGGTCGGGTCAGTGCTATCCGGGTAGGGTTTCTTCCTTTTATTTTTAAACTCCTCCAGCACAGCTCCTTGGAGGCGATCCTCTTCTCTTCCCTTCTTTTCCCTTCTCCTTCCTCTCTCCTACTCTCTCTTTCTTCTCATATCCTTACTTCTCCTTGTTGTTTCCTGTCTTCTCTTTTCCTTAGCTCTTCTGTCTCTCAGTATTTCTCTTCTTCTTCTTCCTCTCTTATTCTTTCTTCCCCTGTCCCCTATTTTCTTCTCTCTCAGTCCCTCTCATTCCCCTCTGTCTCTCTCACTCTTTTGCTCCTACTCCCTTAATCCTTTCCCTCCTCTGCAATCCTCCAGCATTCCAGCCAACCCTCTACTTAGCAGAGCACGACCAGCCCCATATCAGCAACTCCAGCAGCAAGCCTGGGATCTCCTCCGCAGATTAACCACAGAAGCCACCAACCAAGAAGCAGAGCATAGAACCAGTGCTCGGCCACTGTTGTAACCACCAGATCAGTAGCATCCCGGAGAGCCTCTGCAGTAGCTCCCTTCTTCCACAACAGCAGTTGCCACGGCTAGTCACTCCAGCACTTCCAGCACCCGAGAGTTTCCCTGCACAGCCAGATATCCGAGTAGCATCAGCAACAGTTGCATCTGCTGCCATGGTCGAGCTCTCATGCTCTCTCTCTCTCTCTCTCTCTCTTCTTTATTCTTTTCTTCTCTTTCTTTTGTTTTCAATTGCAACAAAATATTTCTTTTCTCTTCTTTAGTTGCTTATTAGAATCTTGAAAGATTGTTTGAATGGGTGTTAAAGTATTTTAATTTGTTTTAGTGGAGTTTAATATTTATTTATTTATGTTTCTTTTAATTAATGTTATTATTAGATTGGATGTATTTAATTTAAGTCCTTTTATTTATTTATCATTCCTTTAGTTCCTTTTATTTATGTTTTTATTGTGTTTTATTCTTATTTAAGTCAATTGATAGTTAAACTTTGGTTCGAGTTCTTGGTTTGTATTAAAGTTTTAGTCTTTTAATCTGTGTTTGAATTTTGTCTGTGTTTCCATTACGTGCTTTAATTCCATGATCAATGTTACCATTTTTAATTAGCGCGTGTTTTGATGTTTCCTTAGGTAGATTAGAGTTTCCATTCTTACTCTTTAAATTGAAGTATGCTAGTTTTAGGACTTTAATTTAAGTTTTTGTTTAAGTCTCCAAAATTATGAAAAACCCCAAATCTGAACTGAGTTCAGTACATTTTTAATTTCGATTGGAAGAACGTAAAATTTGAGATTAAAACGCATTCCCTGAGGAGACGATCTAGCCCTTAGGCTTAATATTACACGATAGAACTCCTATACTTGGGATAGATTTTGAGCTACTCATTTTTCGAGTAAGTCAGACCTAGAACCCCGCACTTGAATGCTCGTGGCCCAAGAGATCTTGGGATTTAGCTCTCGATTAATCATCCCCAGTGGAGTAACTCAGACCCTACATTTGAGGAAATTTTCCAAAGGATCTCGAGATTTTGATCCTGTTTGATCATCCCCAGCGAGACAACTATGGTTCAAACCTAAAAAGACATTTTTCCAATGAAAAAAAAAACCTCGTGGTAGCCTACGCTTGAATGATCCTTCATCACTCTGTGGCCCAGGATACCCTCTTTGATGCGTAAGTTCGGATTGAATATTTCGAGGCAAGTCATCCTCTCCTGAGGCACGCAAGCCCGGATTGAATATTCCGAGGCCCATTACTCTCTTGTGATGCACAAGCCCAGATTGAATATTCCCAGGCATGTCATCCTCCCATGAGGTGCACAAGCTCAGATTGAATATTCCGAGGCCTGTTACCCTCTTGTGACGCACAAGCCCTGATTGAATATTCCGAGGTACGTCATCCTCTCCTGAGGCGTGTAAGTCCGGATTGAATATTTCGAGGCTCGTTACCCTTTTGTGATACACAAGCTCAGATTGAATATTCTGAGGTACGTCATCCTCTCCTGAGACACGCAAGCCCGGATTGAATATTTCGAGGCCCATTACCCTCTTGTGATACATAAGCCTAGATTGAATATTTCGAGGCACGTCATCCTCCCCTGAGGCGCACAAGCCCAGAATGAATATTTCGAGCCATGTCATCCTCCACTAAGGCACACGAGCCCGGATTGAATATTTCGAGACCTGTTACCCTCTTGTGATGCACAAGCCCAGATTGAATATTCCGAGGCACGACATCCTCCACTGAGGCGCGCGAGCTCGAATTGAATATTCTGAAACCCGTTACCCTCTTGTGATGCACAAGCCCAGATTGAATATTCTGAGACCCGTTACCCTCTTGTGACGCATAAGCCCAGATTGAATATTCCAAGGCACGTCATCCTCCCGTGAGGCGAGCAAGCCCAGATTGAATATTACGAGGCCTATTACCCTCTTGTGATGCACAAGCCCGGATTGAATATTCTGAGGTACGTCATCCTTCCTTGAGGCACGCAAGCCCGGATTGAATATTTCGAGGCCTATTACCCTCTTGCGATGTGCAAGGCCGGATTGAATATTCGGAGGTCTGTTACCCTCTTGTGATGCATAAGCCCGGATTGAATATTCCGAGGCTCGCCATCCTCCCATCGATGCTTATGCATGAGTTCAATGTTTTGAGGTCTCCTCACTCTTATAACTAGGATTCCTCCATCCTACACACTACATCTCTCTAGTTTGAACCCCTACATCTGACATAGATTACTAACCCCCTCCAACTTCTAACCAAAAATTGCTAGCTACTAACTTCTCCAGAATAAATGCAACCTTCTCATCCAACCCTATCTATCATCTCCCCCTCCCTGTTTGATGAAAACATAGGCACTAAATAGTGGTATGGCCTAGTTAAAATTGGTCTCTTTTATCTTTGCAAGCTTGTTGCTACAAATAACATAGGATAGTTCCTACTATTACTTTGAAGCAACAAAACCAATAAAGAGGGGCAGCTGTAGACACCCCAATTTTAACTAGGCTACCCTAAGAAGACCCAACACATAAAGTTGACTTCATGCCCCAAAAATTGGAGGACCTTTCTGAGAGACCCAATCAAGTCTCGATTTGTTTTCAAACGAGTCCCTGTGTTTTTGCCAAGTCCCGGTTTCTTTTCAATGAGTTTCATTATTTTTGCCAAGTCCCGATTTTATTTTCAATGAGTCTCGTTGTTTTTGCTGAATCCCGGTTTAGTTTCAATTGAGTCCCGATATGTTTACCCACTCTCTCCATCTCTCTTTTAGCTGCTCCCCAAGCCTCTCTTTCACGATTATCACCAACAGCAACTCCTTCACGTCTTCATCATAGCCTAACACCTCACGACCACTAGCCACCGCACACAGCAGCAGCCTAGCGTGACGAGGCCAGCCTTTTCCCACGACACCACCATCTCCAGCCCACATTGTCACCGCGAGCTCCACCAGATCTCACACTCTCTTTTAACCTCCATACACAGCCTCACTCTCTGTACCTCTCTCCCATATCTCTGCCTCACGACCACCACCATCCCTTAAGGCCAGACCTGCAACTCCCCCTGATCCTCCACTGTCCTCTCGTAGCCCCCCACAACCACCAGCTCCATCTCCTGCCACCTTCTCCACTCTCCTGCAGATGCAATAGCTTATCTGGCCATCAACCCATCTTCGGACACCACCAGTAACCTTGCCACCATTCCCCGACATCAAGCCGAGTCAGCAATTCCACCATTGAGTTCGGTTTTGGCGTGTTCTAAAAGTTTTCTTTTCACTGGGTAAGATATGTGCGTTGAAAAGTAGAGTTGAGATTTCTTCCTTGAGCATAGTTCTTGATTTTGTTTCTATGCTGTGATTCAAAAACACCCACTACCCGTTTGCTAAAATGCCTAATTCAGGATTTGTTTTAGACAAAAATGCTTCTGCATGTGTGCTTAGATTTCAAAATCTCACTCCTGTTTGACAAAATGCCCGAACCAATTTTTTTAGGCAAACGAATGAAATGGTTTTGGGAATTGGCAGCATCAATTGGTTGTTGGTTTGTGCTTTTGGGAGTCAAATTTGATCTGAAAAGAGGGCAAGGTGTAGGTTAGTGTTACATCACTAACCCAACATCACTACACACACTACTCACTTACCATTACACACACTGCTCACTCACCATTTACACACACTGTTCACACACTCTTTCACACACCCTCACAAACTAACTTACTAACCCATACTAACTTTTACTAACATTTTATTTCTTTGCTTGCATTCATACTAACCCTAACTTATGCATTTACTAACTCATGCTAACATTTCAATTTCCTGCACTCTAACATTTAATTTCCTATACTCTAACCTTTAAATTCTTGTATACTAACATTTAATTTCCTATATACTAACTTTTAAATTCCTGTATACTAACTTTTAAATTCTTGTATACTAACTTTTAATTTCTTGTATACTAACATTTAATTTCCCGTATACTAACCTTTAATTTCATGTATACTAACATTTAATTTCTTGTACTCTAACTTGCATACTAACACATGCTAACTTGCATACAAACATTTACTTGTATATTATTTCCTTTACACATATTTATGCACACAGATTTTGCACACGTTGTTTATACATGTTGTATATATGCATACATTCACATACACCCACATCCACATGCACACATATACACGCATGCAATTTCACAGTCACATGCATTCACATACACTTACATGCACATACATACACATACACATGCTTCGCACACCCATGCATGCATGCATGCATGCAGTTGCACACACATTCACATTCATGCACATGCATGCATGCACTCACACTTGAACACACATACACGTACACACGCATGTACATGCACGTAATGCACATAATCACATACTCATACACCTGCGTGCTTGCAACCCACCTCAGGCATTCCGATGTCACCCATGACATCATCACGTAGGTCATTGTCCATTCATGCATGCATGGCATAAGTATTCTAGTCCAGGCATTACATCATGTAATTATTCATGCACACATACATGCATACGCATGCCCATGGGTGCACCCATCCATCATATATCATGCATACATGCATGACCATTCGTGCCTCACACGCATACACATTCATTTGTCGGTGTCATTGTTCATTCACACATGCATGCATGCATACATATGCATGTCCATTCACACACCAAGCACGTGCATGCCCTTGCATACATTGCATCATTATTCATCATGGTTCATTCATACATACATACATGCATACATATGCATGCCCGTTCACATACCATGTGCATGCATGCCCATTTATGCCCTACATGCATACACGTATTCATGCATCAGTGTCATTGTTCGCATGTAGGCATGTGCATGTTCATTCATACACCAAGCATGTATGCTCATTCCCGTCCATGAACATGTACACTTAGGCATCTTGATATCACCCATGACATCATCACTTCAGTTATTGTCCATTCATGTCGGCATAAATGTGCATGCTCATTCACACACCACGCTTGCATGCTCATTCTCATCCATGCATGCACACACATTCATACACGTGCTCATTCATGCATGCACACACATTCATGCACATACTCATTCATACACGTGCACACCAAGCACGCACATACATTCGTGCACGTGCTCATTAATGCATGCACACACATCCGCACACACATTCATACACGTACACATCCATGCACGCACACACATTCATACACGGGCACCTCCATGCACGCACACACATTCATGCACGTGCTGCTCATTCATGCATACACGCACATTAGTGCACGTGCACATCCATGCACGTGCTCATTCATGCATGCACATGCATTCATGCTCGTGCACATCCATGCACGCATATTCATGCACGTGCTCATTCATGCATGCATGCACAAACATTCATACACGTGCACATCCATGCATGCACACACATTCATACACATGCACATCCGTGCATGTACACACATTCATACACGTGCACATCCATGCATGCACACACGTTCATACACGTGCACATCCATGCACGCACACACATTCATGCATGTACTCATTTATGCATGCACGCACATTCATGCACGTGCTCATCCATGCATACACATGGCTATGCATTCATGCTCACACATGCATCATGCATCATTCATGCACTCTAACATACACTTGAACATACAACCCACATGGAAGGCAACGCGTGTTGACTTGAGATGGTCTCGACCAAGACCTTAAACTGGTTTTTCCACTCGGACCGGTCATTGCTTGACCGGCTCCTCCCCCGAACCGGCTCATGCCGGTTTTCTCCACTTCACTTGTATATTATTATTTAAATATTCAAAAAATTTCCAAAAAAAATCACAAAATTATCAGAAAATCCAAAAAATATTTCCATACTTTGATTTCCATGATTTTTATTTGTGCTATTTTAAAATTTGGGAAAAATATTGAAAAATCACAAAAAAATGTTTTTACACTTAGAAAAATTACAAAAATATTGTTAGGCCTAGAAAATTGCTTTCAGCCTGAACCAATTTAAAAAAAAAACTTGTCAGAATAGTGTTTTCCTACTTAGAAAAACCTACAGATTTCAAAACCCCTAGGAGTGTATTTTGTGTCTTATTTTCTTGATTTTCCTTCCCGGTGATTGCAACCAAGGGCATGGACTCTTCGGAGTATTGGATTGCCCCGGTTATGAGGGAATACCTATATAGTATTTTCATTCTTTTGATTTTTGAAAGGGAGTAATTTTGACTGGCTTATTAGATTTATTTCAGGGATACTTTTTGATTAATCTGGTATCGTTCATAAGAACTGGAACGTAGGGGGTGCTAATATCTTCCTCTCACGTAACCGTACTCCCGAGCCTGACTCTGGTGACGCTGACCGATTCTACCCCTAACGGGGTAGCAATCAAGTGTTCTAATCGCACTTCAAAAGGTTAGTGGCGACTCCGTCACACATTGTTTTCCAAGAAAAATATTTTTTCAAAATCACACCCATTTTCCCCAGCTCGTAGTCGTGCCAACATTTTTGCCAGAGTTGGTTCTCTGGTTGGGTTCGGGACGTCGCGACACCATGATTCAAATACACCTAACATTCATGATCAATATGATGCACACAACTCAATATATACATTAAGAACATGAATGAAAGTGCTAGAATCATTAAGGAATTTCAGAACCTAAGAAAGTTAAGTTGAGTTGCTCCCCCTAACAATTTGAAGATATGGCTTAGGTGAAACGATTTGCTTATACAAATTAAGATTCATTTTATCATGCCTAGTAGTATAAGTTTCTTACAAACTATACTAGATATTGATTAAAACATAAAAAAATAATAATTTAAACTAGTATAATTATCCCAACAAATCATACATGCATCAGAAAAATGATATTGAGACATAACATGATGCTTATAAACCAAGAACAGTTCATATCAGATTATGAAGCTTTTAGTACTGGATATAATGTTCAAAGTTTTTCTGAAGAGCCTCAATATTTCAATAAATGATAGTGATGCATATAAGATCTTTAAGCTCTTTCTCTAGGGATGGATCTTAACCTTTCTAAACATTTGATAATTATGCTAAGATGAATTTTAATATATTCAAATAATTTTCACTCATATTTTCAAAAATATTTTAACATTAATTTTATCATAATCATCCATGTACAAGGTTTTACTTGGGAAAATTCCTATCGAAATTTCGACAGCATGTCATTTGTAAATTGAACATTTTTCTATAAAACCTGTACCTGATAGGTTCAAATAAGCAATTTTTAACTCAGCTCAATGCACACAAGAACCTAAAACTACTACTAGCATGCAATACACATCAACTGCATCCACCATATAGGAGGCTTTCAATACAAGCATGCAATTCAGTAGTTCAAATATATGCTATCCAACAAATGATATAATCATTAGAAAAACAATGGATAGTGGGCTGCAGAGTTATTCTCATCAAGACACATAAGCAAATAATAATGTGAGAGCATTAAATTTATTTAGACGTGAAAGAGAGATGCTCCCCCTGAGTTATGCACTTCATTTTATGCCTTTCTTTTATCTTTTCAATTTCTCAAGTTCTTTAGCCAAGTGTTTTAAGCTTTTCAATGATTTAGACTCCGCTTTACATGATTGGCTTAGAGGACCAAAAGGTCACAATGAATATTTCTTTTAAAGTCATAAGCCTACAATGCCTCTTCTCTTATGAATTTCAATATGTACGAGGCCCCAAGTTGGAATGGCTTTCGATTTAAACTGCATGTGCATATATCACTTTGAGATATACGCATTTTTCAAGATTAAGACCTAGGCAACCAATTTAGCCAACTAGCTCATCATGAAGGATATGAAGCTCTAAAGGATTTGATTTAAAGGTTGAGAGCTTATGAGAGAATTTGAATAAATACTCTTAAGGATTAAATTTCTATTAAGGTCAAAAGAGTATGAATTTGAATAAATACTCTTAAGGATTAAATTTATATTAAGGTCAGAAGAGTATTCATTATAAGTGAACATGAATTAAATTATTTTCATGGGAGTAATCATGTTCAGGTTTGAGCAAAGATCATATAGGAGAATATGAATATTTTTTAACAATGCTCTTCAGAGAATGGAAAGTATCCTATAGATATGATCAAGATTTGTAGCAAGGATGCAAACCGATGGATAGGTATAGTCTTTACTAGATATGATCGTGGTTTGGTAAATAGTTCCTATGGAGGAAATAGGTTAACCAAGATTAGAGAATTTATATTTAAAACTCAAAGGGAATATTTTGATTTAACAGTGAAACTCAAATCGCCTAGTGAATGCCTCTAATTTTGATTAAGAAAAATATGACATTTAATAAGCACCAAGAGAATAAGGAGATGTGATCAATGGTGCATAAGCCTAGAGTGATGACTAAAATTTTGATCACTGACATTAGGGTTAAAGATATGTAGAATATGATGGACTCCTGAAGCTCATCTCTGGTAATGGATAGCAGTTGCTTAACTTAAAATATTCATATTTAAGCGAGAGTTAAGCATTAAGAATTATTTACCTAGCAAAGATGACATGTCCATTTAGAAGTGGATTTTACTCTAACATGCTATAGCCGATATATTTTTATGTTTTACCTCATCAATATGATATATATGAATTAAATTCAGATTGGATAAGACACTTAAATTTTTGTAATGGCTTGCTTCCCTATGGTTCTTAGTATAATAATAGTAGTGAGTGCATATACTAAGATTTGACATTTGAAGCCCAAACCACTTCCCAAGCTTATAATCGTCACTACCCACTATTGCTAATCTTGAATGCTAAGGAAGAATTGTGTGATCATGTAATTCCTGTTTGAGTAAATTCTTCCTTGAATTTCATGGGGTTTGCTTTCTTAACAACCCATACCATTTTTCTGTCTTCGATTCTTCATGGGCTAGGACTAGGTGGTATTTTGACTCTCTAGACCCGTTTGGGTTTCACACCTTTCCTTTTAAACGAGCAATGAAATTTTATGTGCCCCTTCTTTATACATAAGATGCATGTGGTGTGAGTGTATAAACTGGAGGAGGTACTAGCATAATGTTTAGGTTCTTCCTTTTTGTATTTTCAATCCCATTAAAACCTATACCTTCTTTATCTAAGGTAATCTTTTGTGAACCTAAAAGCTTGTCAAAGTTTTTTTAACCTCTAGTGAATGTATGGTTGATCTTCGACTGGTCTTCAATTTTCTTTTCTAGATCTTGAATTTTTAAGTTCTCTAGACCTTTGCAAACATTTTAAAATTTCATAAATTCTTTAGTCATATTGTTTGCTTTATTTTCAAGATCAAAGATATGAAGATCCTTTTCATTTTCAATTGTAAGTTGGGATCTTACGTCTTTAAGCTCTTTTTGTAACATAGCATTCTTGTTTTCCAAATTCTTGATTTTCAAATCCTTTTCTTTATTAACAAGAATTTGTGATTCAAGTTCTTTCAATGATGCATCGTTCTTATTTTTCAAAACAGTATAGCATTTAAGAGCTTTAACAAGATACTTATGAGTTTTAATATATTCTAATTTGAGTTCCTCATAAGTTGGCATGCTTTCACTTTCAAAACTATCACATCATTCAGAATCAGAAGCATCACAAGATTTATCACATGAATTATTACATGAATCATTTAAAGAAGTAAAGGGAAAGGAATTTACCTCTTCATCAGTTAAAGCAATAAAGCATTTCTTTTCTTTTTCATGGTCTTTTGAGCTGGAGTCACATAGAGCTATATATTTTTCATACTTAGATGCTCCATATCTTTTTTCAAGTTTCTCCCATATTTCTTTAGCACTATGACATGCCATAACTTTACAAAGAATGTTAGAACCAAGGGCATGCAGCAAAGTGTTCATGGCATCAAAATTTTTTGCACTAAATGCATGTCATCATCATTCAGCTCATTTTCTAATTTGGGAACGTCAATACAATCAATGATTTTCATAGGCACACCATTCCCACAAGCAATGACTTTCCAGAATTTCCAATTTAAAGCTTTGATAAAAATAGTCATCCTAAATTTCCATTCGGCGAAATTTTCACCGTGGAACACTCAAGGGTTCGTAGATAACCTTCCCTCACAAGATGGGGATGCACCAAAACGAGTCATCATGATCTTTTTAGAAAATAATGTTTAAGTCTAGGTAACAGGGCTCTGATACCAAATACTAGCTTTGGTGCAATCCCAAGAGGGGGGAGAATTGGAGATTTAAAAAATTTCCTCCTAGGTTAAACTAATCTAGCAACAGTATAATGCAACTTAAGAGCAGTCCAAGTATATATGAAATTGTAGATACGATATATTAAACAATTTTCAGTACATGCACCACAATTTCAGTATTTCTTAACTAGATACAATGTAGTGCCAATCAGATATGCAGTATATTTAGCAAGGAGATTAAATCAAGCACAAAGTAGAATATAATGCAGGAAATGTAAAAGTGTCACTGAATATGATATCGGGGTTTGGCCAATCCTGCCTACGTCCCCGCCTTGGCTCACTGGTACAAGGATTATACTATGGGCTCACTTAATGGGTCGAGCGGTACCTAAATACAACCTGATCAACTAACACAGGGCTGACATCAACCTTTAAAAACAATCCTTCTGGGCTGGATTACCACCCCCTCAAGCCATGCCTAGAATACAATCAATGAATATGAAATTTTCTATACAATTTTAAGTGATTCTACACAAGCATATATGTACTACAATACAGTCCAAATAAATATGCACTCACAAATGATATGAATTTTATGCTCATGTGAGACCCAAATTGTAAACTCTTTAAGATGTGTGAGTGTATGTATACGTGAGAGTTCAACCTTTGATTCAAGATAAGATATTCAACACACAAATAATCCAAAGAATTTTAACACAATTCAAATCAAATATCTCAAGGATATTCTAAATGTAAAGCACAATAGATATTTTGGATTGAAGCTTACAAAAACAATATCAAAGATTATATGCAAGATTTCAAGTCTTGCAATTTGAATGTCAAGACTAGCAAGCTAAAAACAAAATCTTCCCAATCAAATATTTATAAATGAAATATTATGAGAAATATTAAACAAGCAAGGACTCGCAAAAATAGATTTTTAAGTAAGTATGAATATGTGAGAGTTTTCGCCAAGGAAATGATTTGAAGTGATGCACAATAACTTAATCGAATCTCCCTACACTTTGCAATTGATTTGCAAGTTAGGGGAACAATAAAGAAGAGCTCTCTTTGTTAAAAATGATTTTGCAAATAAGGTGTAAGAGAGTATGAACAATTTTTGCTTGAAAAATGGTGGAGTATGAGCAAATAGAAGTGTAATAAATTAAGCGAATATTGTGCTAATCTATTGCTAATTGAGGCAAATGAGAAGGTATAAATAGTTTCTCCTAAAAAAGTAGCCGTTGGGACTCAATAGGGATTATTAAAAATGTTTTAAATCGGTTTAACCCAAATAAACCTGTGTTACTGAAGTTAAAATTATTTCAACCCGAGAGTTTTGGGTGCCTGAGCCATAGGTTTGGTTGCCCGAATACTCACAACAGAAATAGGCAAATTTGAAGTTTGGGTGCCTGAAAATAAGTTCGGTTTACTGAATCGTGGTGATTTTCCAAAAGACCATAGTTTGGTCGCCCGGTCTAAAGTTCAGTATGCTGAACTCATGTGTTCGGTCGCCCAAGACTATTTTGAACGTGAGGTTTGGGCTGCCGAGTTGGTGGGAAAATTCAGAGTAATGGTTCGGTCTCTCGTGGACGCTACAGTTAAAATGGTTCGGTTGCCCTAAACCAAGTCAACGTTCTGACTAGTCAAAGGTTTGGTCGCCCAAAACCTCACAATTTTTACTCTTTAAGTCTAGACCTAAGCCAATTAATTCCCCTGATAATATATGTTATGTTGGGGACTGTGTTAAGTGTGTGTGCAAGTACCTAAGGTCATTCTAAGGTTTTTTATGGTAGTCCCAAAAATCTGGTGTCGGTCGACTGAAGGGTGAACCCTAAGGTCACTCTATGGTCTTGAGCATTAAACCTATCATGCATGTTATGCAGTTATTACATACCATATTATATTACAAACTCAAATGAATTGAATTCTATTACAACAATAAAAGAGTCTTCATTCCCTTTGCTTCTTTAAGAGCCATATAAAGCTTAAACTTTATGGTCTGCATGGCTTCCTTGAGTTCCTACCAATAGTGCATGCTTAGGATGAACCTTTTCAAGAGACTCGGTGCATAGGTGTGAAACATTGGTTTTTTCATAATCAAAATGGAATCAGACTCATAGAGTCAACATTTGAATTGTACGCAAACTTTATATTCATTGTTGTATTCCAGGCATGGCCTGAGGGGGTGTTACAAATTGGTTGTAAAGGTTGAGGTCAGCCCTAGTAATTTGACCTGATGTTGTAAATGGTGTTGCTCCACACGGTAAGCGAGCATTAGTGAAATCCTTTTGCTTGTGAGCTCGAGGTAGGGACGTAGGTAGTATTGGCCGAACCCCGATAATATATTGTGTGTTTACTTTTAATTTCTAGCACTTTATATTCCTACACATGTATGTTATATTTGATATACTATGAATGTTGTGCTTGATTTAATTTCTGCATATTATTTTTATCTGCACAATTGGTATAGGCTCATAAAGACCCTAGGTTGTGTATTACTGATTGGTTTAACCTAGGAAGAAGTTCTAAAAATCCAATTCACCCCCCTCTTGGGAATACACCAATTCCAACATATCCTAAGGGAGGAAACTAAAGTCAGATATATGTGGTTCAAACTCTACTCCTTATCAACAATAGGTTCCTAGAATATCTCATATCTTTACCCAATGGGTTTGGACAAAGTACAAACTAAGCAGAGTAGTTTACGTGCCCCCAAAGACTTTGTCTTATGGGAGCTAATAATACTACACCTTTATTTATTCCTTCGTGAAAATGTGTGTACTTAGATAGATTTAAAAGTCCATCCTCTAATCCCAACACATCATTACACCCTACATATACTTATCCATTCATTCACAATATACATATAAGTGTTATATACACAAGTAAAATATTCACAAGTACACAAGAATTATTCATATTTATAGCTAGAATATCATGGAGCAATCTAAAGGATCATTAAATTCATATTTGAGATAATTCACAATTAAATAATTGTTTGAATCTCTAAGCTACCCAGCGAAGTCACCAAGCTATCACAACATCCCAGAGAATGGTCCGAAATAGCGAGGAATAATAATATAAAAAGTTCAATGCAGTCCCACTAACCTGTTATTTACATAGGTACGGTTAGCTCACCTAATTACTACTTGTTGAATGGTCTTTAAACTAAACCTAGGCCAAGGAACCGGCAGTCTTGGTCTACATTTACCAGAGTTAGGATTGAGAGTTCAGTTATACAAGGAAAAGGTACTAGCATTCCCTATACACCCGTTTTATGAACGATACCTAATTAATTATGAATTTTCCCTAAATTAAATCTAATGATCTTTGGTTATTGTTGTTTATGGTGTGGCTCTTATATTTTGTGGGGGCTTATAAACAAAAGGGAGGAAAAATATATGTTGGTGCAGAGTAGCAGAAGACTCATCGACGAGCGCCCTGTGCTCATCGATGAGTAGACACAGAGAGCCAGAAAATCTTAAGAGCAGAAGACTCGTCAATGAGATGATAGACTAGTTGACGAGTGGGCTTCTTGGACTCGTCGACGAATCCCCTGTTCTCATTGACGAGTGAGCCTTGGTTGTGAGAAAATATTTGAATTTTGAATGTAAATGGTGTGACGGTTGAGGATTCAGAGGGAAGCCTCCGAGGGCTTGTTATATATGCTCTTCTAGGCATATTTTGATATGTAAGAGAGTAAGAGAGGGGTGAGAGAAGGAGAGAGGATCATTGAGTGTGCATTTTTTATTTTCATAGTAAAATCTCTCACCGATTGCTCCAGTGGAAGCAGGCTTTGCCAAACTACGTAATTCCTGGTGTCATTACTTTTATCTTTACTCTCTTTATATTGCTATGGTTGTGGATATATTCTTTTAATGTCACCATTGAGATTGTTGCATATGGCATTGTTTGATCCTTTACAATGTTTATTATGTTGTGTATTGTTGAAAGAGGCGTTATTTTCACAACAATTGCTTTTAAAGCGTGTTGTATGGCGTCCCAATTGAATGATCTCTTAGTGCAACATGGTACGGTGAAAGGTTTATACAGAATTCAATCAGATAGCATAGATGCAACGACTTGAAATGAATTGGGAGCAATCATTCCTTTTTGTTTGGCAAAGGACGTGTTGTATCTTGTCACAAATGAGAATTCTCCGGCATTAGTTTGGTGAAAACGGGAATGCTGATATATGTCTAAGGGTTCATTAAAATCTATAAGTGTAGTGGAGGAAGACTCAGAATGTAGTGATAGAGATATGCTACGTGTGTCATCGGGTTCGAAGTGCCTTATGAGTGATTCTTGGATCTTGGATACCGAATGCTCTTATCCTAGAAAATGGTTTGACATCTACAAGTCAGTTTATACTAGTTGTATTTTGATGGAAAATGATATTTCATGCAAAATGTTTGTTATTGGAAATGTCAAAATCAAAATGTATAATGATGTTGTAAGAACCATATGTGATGTAAAGCATGAATTGGGCCTAAGGAAGAATGGTATTTCATTGGGAATTTTAGACCATAATGGATATTGTTACGAGTCTTAATGTGAAAAAATGAAAGTGTGTGTAGGTAACTTGATAGGGATGAAAATGGGAAAATGTAGTGGGAAATATCTATGCACTGCAGGGTGTTATGGTTGTAGGTGGTGATGCAACTATTGAATCTGAGTAAGGTGCGGTTAAAGCATATAGGTGACTACATGTTTTTCAGATGTTTGGGAACAAATGATGATAGCATCAAGGGATAGACATATGTATTTTGTGGGATTATCACGAAGGGTCTTGGTGTACTTTATGCAGTGGCTGAGGTGGAGAACCAGACCAGAAGAGAGATTCTCAAGTCAAACATTGAGGCTAAGTATGCTGGTTTCTTTCAAGAAGTTTTGTGAGCAGGGAAGGTTATAGGCAGGGTTTGTAGAGTACTTCTTGTTGAAGTCAATGATTATGGCGCATTTCTCATATGGTCGATCGCTAAAGGTATCGCTAGATGGGAAAGTTGCAAGTGAATTGTGGATAGGTTTTGCGGTAGACTACTTGGTTGTGAGTGGATGTCCACTGGTGCACTATTTTAGTGATGGAGGATCTAGGCTTGATGTTATGTCCTGACAGTACATCTTTCTAGGTTATAAGAAAGGTGGGGTGCAACCTGGGTGATCATGTGGCAAACAAAGGGGTGATTGAGGATATGACTTTTGTTGTTAAAGTCATGGGGTAGCGTACTTAGGTAAAGAAAGAGAAACAAATGCCAGAAAATTGTGGCAGTAGCAATCATGTTATTCAAGTGGAGTTAGGGACTCAGGGCAGAAATGCAGGGAGTTTTATTTTGGGTTAACAGAATCACGGTATGAATGGGCATGTGATGCAGGTGGACTCAGAACAGAGATGACATAGTTCATATTGTTGGGAGTTTTCAGCTCAGGAGACCAGTAGAATCACAGTGGGCTCATATGTACTATCAGACCACTACTCAGGTGTGTGAGTTGGTGAGGCTTCTAGTTTGGAAGAGGGTGATAGGATGCCGTGGAGTGATGTATATGTTGTGTGTGAATAACATGTTATTAGTTGGAAAGGCTTTGACTGAGGCTAATTAGTTGGATACTCTATTGAAAGGTTTTGACATGAATATGTTAGGTATGGCCAAGATAGGTCTTGGTTTTCCAATTCGCATGAACAAAACTGTAGGGAGATTGGTGTTATCTTGGGGTGGTTTTGTGGACAAGGCTATAGGGAGATTGGTGTTATCTTCGGGTGGCTTTATGGATGGAACTGAAAGGAGACTTCATTTGTTGTCTTAAGTGGGTTCTGTGGAGAATCAATATGGAATGTCTACCGCTTGGTGCCCAAGGACGAGCTATGATGTTAGGGGTATGTCAAAGGTCCATGATGATTGTGCAATGGGGCGTTTCAGCAGGCAACATAGTGGACCGTCAGTTGTTAGTTTTGTTGAAGACTATGCACAGGGCTTTGATGATAGAAGGCTTGCAATAGTGTTTGTGTTTACTGTTGTGGGAAAATCTTGTTTGAAGCCTAGGGTGAAGTCTTTGGATATTGCATCTACAATTGTATTAGGGTTGATGGTAGAAGTTGAAACTGCCATCGGCAATTTCAAGCGGTTACTTGGACTTGGTACATGTCTCCAAGTGCTAAAAGGGAGACAGTTCCAACTGAGCGTTCTAAGTTCAAGGTGGAGCAGTCAGATATATTTTTTGGGTTCTCTTAAGGGGCGTATAATCACCAAGGTGGAGATTGTTGTTTATGGTGTGACTCCTATACTTCGTGGGGGGCTTATAAACAAAAGGGAGGGAAACCATATGTTGGTGTAGAGTAGTAGAAGACTCGTCAACGAGAGCCCTATGCTCTTCAATGAGTAGATATCGAGAGCCCAAAAATCTCATAGCATAAGACTCATCGACAAGATGATAGACTAGTCAACAAGTGGGCTTATTGGAATCGTCGTTGAATCCCCAGTTCTCGTTGATGAATGTTCTTGGGCCTTGAGAAAATATTTGAATTTTGAATGTAAACAGTGTGATGGTTAGGGATTCAGAGGGAAGCCTCTGAGGGCTTGTTATATATGCTTTTCTAGGCATATTTTGATATGTAAGAGAGTAAACGAGGGGTGAGAGAAGGAGAGAAGATCATTGAGTATATATTTTTTATTTTCATAATGAAATCTCTTGTCGTTTGCTCCCATAGATGTAGGCTTTACCGAACCACGTAATTCCTAGTGTCGTTGCTTTTATCTTTACTCTTTTTATATTGCTATGGCTATGGATATATTCTATTTATTTCACCATTGAGATTGTTGCATATGGTATTGTTTGATCGTTTACAATGTTTATTTCGCTGTACATTGTTGGAAGAGGCTTTATTGTCACAACAATTAACTCCTTTAAATAGTAAATAAATATTTACAATTTAAAAAGAAAATGTGAAATAAGGTGGAATTTAGGAATGTCAAATAAGACCTCCAAATGAGGGGATCTTATTAGATAAACTCTCTTTAAAATTTATATAGATGAGATCTGAAATACTTCTTTATCCTTTGTTTAATCATTGGAACGCACGCACACACACACACACACACACACACACATATATAAAATATATACAAATAATAAATTCATCAAATTTGATAAAAAAAGAGTCATCAAAATTTCTTAGATTTTTTTCAAAATTTTTTTTAGAGTTTTCTGAAAAATTTTCAACATTTTTTCTACAGTTTTTAGGGATTTTAAAAGACTTTTTACTCCATTTATGAAAGTTTTATTTTCCCATTTTTTTATACGAGTCAAAATAACTCAAACAATTTTTATTTATTTTTAAATTTTTTAAATATTTTTTCTAAGTTTTTCGCTTTTTTACTATTTTTTTATTCAATTTTTAAAAATTAAAATCACTTGAAAATTAATTTTAAAATTAAATAAATGAACCAATATTTTAGAAAAGTCAAACTAGTCCAATCAACTTGAATTGAGTTAATGGCCAATTGGGAAAAGATGGTTGACCATGTGTTATCCAATAATGGTAACACATTGCACTATTGGTTTATTATTTATTTTTTATATTCTTTTTTTTTTTTAATTGCAATAGGGTGACATCAGCATGACATCACCCGCCACGGGGCAGAACGTGGTTCAAATCCGAGTTGTTGGATCCAAATATGCGTATTTGGATCAGGGTCAACATTTAAGTCTAAGCATTCCAAATTTGTAACAAATACCCAAATTTTATTTGACATATATTCTGAGGAAATAAATTATTTTCTATTCTATTAAAACACTAACTAGAGAATTTGAAACTCAACATCTGCTAAAAAAATTTAAAAGAAAACAGTACAAAATTAACTATTAACCTGTTTTGAAATTTTCACTCTACAATTCTTCTTATTATCCGAACCTTTTTGAACTCTTCCGTTGGTGCTTCTACCCTCTGAATCACCTTTCCTTTAACCTTTTTGCTTCTCTCCTTTAAATCTCAGGCTCACCCACTCTTCTTTCTAATCCTAATAGTTCCTTCTCAAAATTCTAAATAAACAACTCTTTTATTTACTCTCTTTGGATTTCAGTTTTTGACTCTGTGTGTTTGTGTCATTCTACGTTTCTGAAATCTTCTATTTATGGCTTTGTTTTTGAATCCCGACTTAAATTTGATTGACTAATCAAATTTAAATCGATCAATCAAACTTAAATCTAATTTATTAATTAAGTTGATTAATCAATTTAAATTGTTCAATCAAACTTAAGCAACCAATTAATTTTAAATTCTAATTTTTTAACTGAAATTCTATTGTGTGTGTGTGCGCGCGCACACACACGCGTGTGCAAGTGCAAGCATGGAGAATGCGACACATTTTTTTATTTCATTTTTCCCCCTTTTTTTTATTTTTTTATTTTCAATTTAAAAATTCATTTTCCCTATATTAAAAAATTTGTCTTGCATTTTTCTCATTTTGTGAAAATAAGAAATTTTGCCCCATTTTTGTTCTATAAGCATTGGACAAAATGGGGTGTCAAGCGTAATTTCATTTCCTTTCTTATGATTAAGGGCAAGGCTCTCAATTCTCAAGCCTCAATTTAAAAAGAAGTCATCGATTATTTTAAAGATTTATACAAAGAGCCTTTGGCCTAGAGACCTTCCTTCGGTGGTTCATGCTTCACAAGATTATTAGTGAATGACATCGATTTCCTCAAGAAGCCATTCTTAGAAGAGGAAGTGCTTTAGACTATGAAAGAGTTGAATGGGGACAAATCCCAGGTCCTCATGGGTTCACCACCGACCTCTTTTATAATTGTTGGGGGTACCTTTAAACAAGATTTTATGTTGGCTGTTAAGGAGTTCTATTAGAATGGAAGATCGGAAAAAAAACCTTAACTTTAATTTCATTGTTTTAGTTCCAAAAAAAGGGGGTGGAGGATGTCAAAGAAATTTAGAGTAAGTAGCCTATTAGGCTCATTCTACAAAATTCTTGTCAAGAATTTATCACGCAGAATTAAAAAGGTATTACCTTCTATCGTCTTGTCTAGTCAACAAGATTTTGTTTCCAACAGACAAATTTTGGATGCATCACTTATGGCTAGTGAATGCATTGACTTTTGGAGAAACAAAAAGATTCTAGGTTTCATTTGTAAGCTTGATCTAAAGAAGGCCTTTGACTATGCTAATTGGGATTGCCTCCTCATTATAATTTCAATCATAGGCTTTGGAGACAGACGAAGGACTTGGATTTTATATTGCATCTCAATGGCATCCTTTCCAATCTCATTAATGGAGAATTTACTAGTTTTTTCTCCAGCTCTCAAGTACTAAGACAAGGCGATCCAATTTCCTTTTTTCTATTCTCTCTTGTAATGGAAGGCTTAAGCCAACTGATCTCCAAAGCTTCTGAACTTCAAACTATCAAAAATGTTCTCCTCTTCAACAACGGTATTTTTTTGAATATTTCCCATCTCTTTTTTGCTGATGATGTTAGCCTTAGAGGTTATGTGAGTTTAATTGCATTGTCTTGATGATAACAACCAATTAGTGGTTCTAGGTTAGCTTATCTTTGCATATCAAGCCATGGTTCGTATAAATACGAATACAAAGATTAAGTAAATTAATAATAGGTTAGACATCATCAAAGAGGGGAAGAATGTTAGCCTTGGTGACTACACCATCATTATTTAATGTGTTTTGATGATATTAAGCTATATGTTGTTCCTAGTGTTTTCTTATCTTTGCATATTATGTTTAGTATAGGTACTCATACATGAAGTACAAGATTGAAGGCAAAGATCGGACCGAGTAGACATCAAGAAGGAAATATCAAATGGACACATACTCGGAAGGGCCCAAGCACAACCAAAGGAAGCTTAATTGTAGAATTATTTGTAATAAGGGTTGTGTGAGGTTGTATGTTTTGTAACTCTTGCTGGTTTTGTTTCTGCATGATTTTTGAGTAAGCATTAAGCAATGCACATGCATACTAGGACACATAAGTTTATAGGATTGCATTAAAATCACAAACTCACATTTATGATTTTCAAAGTTAAATTAAAGGGTTTGTCAAATGAATCTTACTCTCAAATGTGTTTTCTAAAGGGGCAAGTTTTCAAACATCTTGGTTTTAGTAAAGTCAAGTATATTTTCATAAAGGACATACTAAGCATATAAGATATCGAAACAAACTTTCAAATGTGTTTTCATAAACAAGATATCTTATATTTAAAGGAAAACTCTTTTGGACGAGTATTAATCTTCATTAGAATTAATATCTTTTATATACTTTTGTCCAAGAATGTTTTAAGTGATTAAAAGGCTTTTTGGTTGAGTTTAAAACCTCAGTTATGCACCTATCAAATTTTCTGAATACCCTTTGCTATTTAGGACATAACTTTTACTAGAAGAGTCCAAAAAGCATGATCTTAGTGTCTCTGGAAAGTTAAGAAAAAATACCACAACTTTTATGTTGATGATTTTTTCTGATTCAGAGCACTGGTTGACCAGAACAGGGGAATGGTCGACCAGACTAAGTTAGTAGCCAAAAGATCCTCATAGACTAGGTAACTGGTCGACCATTGTAGGGAATGATCAACCAGTGGGGTGAATGGTCAACCAGAGAAGGTGAATGGTCAACTAGAGGTCTCGTCAACAGAGTTGTAATGACTAGAAAACAACTAGTTTTGCTTGGGAGTTGCTCCCAACAGCTAGTTAATGACTATAAAGGATTTTTGGCTATATATATAAGTCCATAGACTTGTTTAGTATGGTTTTTGATTATTGTTGATTATATTTGTGAAAAATATCTTTGAATCCAAAGCCTAACACTTTGCACTTGCATTTTAATTATTCATTCACAAAGTGCTCAATCCTCTCTTGCTTATTGATCTTGTGTGAATCATTCCTTAAGAGATAAAAGTGAGGATTTGATTGTAATTTATATCATCTCATTTGAGAAGTGTTTCTTTGTATATCATCTTTGTTGTAATAGGTTCTTTGTGAACCACTTGGTGAAAGTTACGTGTGAATCAAAGTGAAGGCTCTTTGTGAGGGTGTAAGGATTTGTTCTTGAGTGTAGGGTTGTGTACTCGAGTTGTAAGGCTTGCTTCGCCGAGGAAAGAGCATTTATAGTGGATTGTGGAATCTTTGGTTTGGTGCTAAGACGTGGACATAGGCTTGGTGCCAAACTATGTTAAAACTTGGTGTTAAGATTTTCTCTCCCTACTCTTTATTTACTTGCCTTGTGCATGTTTTATATTTTATCTTTGTAGAGAAATTTTAAATACATGATGTCGCGACGTCTTTGGAGCGCGTGTGCCCTAGGCGGCGAAATTAAAAAAATGTGATTTAATATATTCGAGGAAAACAACGAATGTCGGAGTCGCCACTAACCTTTAGTGTGGTTAGAACACATAATTACTACCCTGTTAAGGGTAGTGGGGTCTATGTTACCAGAGTTGGGTTCGGGAGTTCAATTACGCGAGGGGAAGGTACGAGCACCCCCTACGCGCCCGTTCTTACGAACGGTACCTAATTAATTTGAAATTATCTCTAAGTCAATCTAATAAGTCTTTTAAAATTACTCCTCTAGTAAATTTACTAATACACATACAAAGTGGATAAACAAATGAATAAATAAGTAAATGAATAATACAAAAATATATATAAAATATAAATATTTACATATTCCCTCAAAACCAAAGGTACGTAAAGCCCGAAGGCTCATACCCCAGCATTAAAATCATAGGGATAATACACACAAAAATAAATAATGAAAATAAATACCGCAATACGTAATACAAAATATAAATACACCAAATAAGCAAAAATATTAAGAATATGTAATAATAGTAATAATAAAAAAAGTAATAATGATAATATATCATATTAATAATAACAGATACTAAAATAATAACAACACATCACAATAATATCGTAATACCAATAAAAATAACTCTAAATATATAACATGGAAACACATAAAGCCCTAAAATTAATATGTAAATATACAATATTATATATGGAAACAAATCAATCCTAAAATTAATATACCAAATACAATAATAAGTATGGGAGCAACTAATGCAATTATGGAGACAAATCAACCCTAAAACTAATATGCAAAGTGCAAAATGATAAATATGGAAATAATTGAAATTATGGATACAAATCGACCTAAAAATTAACAAATAAATACACAATAATAAATATAGAAAACAACTAATGAAATTAGGAAACAATTCAATCCTACAATCAATGTGCAAGCTATACAATATGGAGACAAACTAATTCTAAAATTAGTACATAAGCCATATGGAAACAATTAAGCCCTAAACATGGAAACTAATAAAAATTTTAAACACACTTAAATAATATCATAACATAATTACAATCATAAATGATGATAATCAAAAACCCTAAATGCTATGTAAATAACAAACACGGTGAAAGAAAAAAAAATGAATATATAATCAATAAGTATTACAATAATAATAATAAATACATGACAATGAGGAAAACAAAAAAAAAAAACAAATTTTAACAATATACAATATCAAATACCACTCACACATATACCAGAAAAACTCAAACTTTAAATATTAGAACCCAAATATAGATATTTTAATAATAATACAAGATAAATATATATAATAAAAATAGAAATTCTATATGGAAGACAACATGAACATAATATTGATAAATATGAATAATAGCAATAATAATAACCATATACAAAACTAAATATCATAGACACCTACCCTTAAATATTAACTTCTAAAGAAAATCAAAATATATGTATATCTATATGTATATGTGTTGTGGGAGATCTGAATAAGGAAGCGTGGAGTGGTAGTGGTGCTCGGCGGCGGTTGTGTTGCAGAGGGAAGCCTCGGGTCTGTTGTAGCAGATGGAGGTGCTCGGGTCTCGGTTGTTCACGGATGGTGCTGAAGCTGTAGCTGGTGATGGCTCGCGGTTGCTATGGATTTGCAGTGGCCAGGAGCAGGGGGACTTTAGAAGCTGCTGGTGCTCTATCGCTATAGAGACTGCGTCGCAGAGTGAGGGGGATGGTGGGTGGTCTGCTGCGGAGGTCTGCTGGTTCGTGGGGACCAAGACGGGGCTGTCCGGAGGAACCTCTTGGGTTGGCGCTCGGAGCAGAGGATGGCTCACGGTGTTCGGGTGTGGCGATGGCGTGATCTAGTGGGGCAGCGGAGACCCGTGCCTGCTGGAAGCTGGTGGTGGCTCCGGTGGTTCTTGGTTATTCTGTGATCGGTGGCAGAGGGCTTTGAGAGAGCCTGGAGCCGTGAGGATGGTTGTGCCAGAGGGAGACAAAGAAGAAGAAGAAGAACAAGAAGAAGGAGAAAGAGGAGTTTTTTTTTTTCTTTGGCCATGCGCCCTGTGCTCTTTTGTTTGCCTTGGCTGTGCCCCCATTATATAAAAAAATTCTGAAAAACCCTAAAAAAAAACATCCTTTTTTATTTTATTTTTCTTTTTCTGCTTTTACTATTATGGTAATAATGAAAATAGTAATAGTAATAATAATAGTAATAAAATCAATAAGGTAATAATAATAATAATAATAAATAATTGTAGTAAAAGTAAAAATAATAAAGATACTATCAATAAAATAATAATAATAATAATAATAATAATAATACTAATAGTAATAGTACCAATAATAATAATAATAATAATAATAATAATAATAATAATAATAAGTTACTTATATCAAATATAGGAAAATAATTATTAATAATAACAATAGTGAAAATAAAAAAATAATAATAATAATAATAAATAATTGTAGTAAAAGTAAAAATAATAAAGATACTATCAATAAAATAATAATAATAATAATAATAATAATAATAATAATAAGACTAATAATAATAATAATACTAATAGTAATAGTACCAATAATAATAATAATAATAATAAAATAATAGTAATAATAATAAGTTACTAATATCAAATATAGGAAAATAATTATTAATAATAATAATAGTGAAAATAAAAAATAATAATAATAATATAAATAACAACAATAAAAATCATAGTAATAATAATAATAATAATAATAATAATAATAATGAAAATAAGAATATACCCCTTGTTCTATCTGGTTAGGGCAAAAATAGGGTGTTTACACACGAAAAGAACCATTCACCCTTCCCTCTAACTCTATATTGTATATCCAGTGCGGGGCTCACATATATACTCCACGGGCTACAACCATTTAACAGATGATACCATCATTTTTTGCAGGGACTCAAATAAGGAGCTTAAATGGTTGAATGCTTTACTTTTATGCTTTGAAGCATTATCAGGGCTTAAGGTAAATCTAGCAAAAAACTACATTTTCTCGATTGGTAAAGTGGCTAACCCTAAGCAATCAGCTGCTATTCTTAATTGCAAACACAACAAGCTTCCAACCACCTACTTGGGTCTTCGTTTGGGATCCAGAAAAATGGTTGTCTCTTCTTGGAACTATATTCTAAAGAAAGTGGACAATAAGTTGGACCAATGGAAAACTAAATTTGTATCAACAATGGGTAGGCTCATGCTCATCAAAATTGTATTGTCCAATTTACCGATTTATTTTATGTCGTTATTGCCTATTCCCTCTAAGGTGGTAGCAAAGATGAAAAGAACATTTTTTTGGAGAGGCGTAATTGACAAATTTAAGTATCCTTTAGCTAAATGGAAGGATTTCAACCCATTAATTCCATTTGAAGGACTAAGCATCAAAAGCATTCAATTCATGAACATAGCCTTGCTGGGAAAATGGCACTGGCGTTACTGCATTAAGAGAGACAATACTTGAAGGAAATTAATTAGAATTTTATACGATTATGACCCAGATTCATTTGGACCACTTGATTGCAATACAAATAGAAAAAGAGGCTTATGAAATGGCAATCTTAGAGGCAGAAAACAATTTTGGGAGTGTACAAATGGTAGACTATCATATTTTTGGAATGATAGGTAGACTGAACTTCTTTATCTTTTTGCAAGAATCTGAGAGGAGCGAATGCGATCGCAGTTATTGACCTTTTGAAACAACTTTATAGTTTACAACTCTTTATTAACACTGAAGACTCTTGCTGCTGGTCTCTCTCAAATAAAGGACACTTCTCCATTAGAAGCTTCTGCTTCCATCTTATTAGTCCTTCGATCTGCAGAGCATATTTTGCCCCTTTCAAGGTGACTTGGAATTTATACCTTCGAAGATCTCCCTTTTTTGTTTGGTCAAAAACTATAAATAAAACTATGGGCCATCTATTTCTACACTATCCTTTTAGTAAACACATTTGAAACAAGCTATTTCAACTCTTTAATCAGCAATGGACAATGTCATCATCGACGCAAGCTTTCTTAAAAGGATGGGGTTACTCCGGTCTCAAAGGCAAACTCCGACTATTTAAATTATCTGTCCCGACAACCGTATTTTGGGAAATTTGGTATGAACATAATAAAAGAATATTTCAAGAGGCCCCCTCTGCAACAATAGCAGTATTTGACAAAGTGATGCAAAAATTTTTCTTGTGGAGCCGAATTTGTCCTTCTTTGAGCTGAACGGAATGATCGAAATTCTTGTTCTTTTGTTCTTTGTTTGGCACTTAAGAAACTCAGTGTTAATGTTTGGGATGTGGCTCATATTTTGAGTGGAACGCAAGCATCGAAAAAGCATCGTGAAGCAAAGAACAAGAGAGAAGTTTGTAGGAAGAAAATCGGCGACAGTTGGCTCGACAGTTTCAACATTGAGGGATAACTGTTGACAGTTTGAGTGTAACCGTCGACGATTTCAGGCAGTCTGTAGAGAGTTGCTCTCGGCTTTGGACTATCGACGGTTTGCCTTAAACCGTCGATGGTATTATTCGACAAAGGTCACAGAATTTGAATTGGGAGATCAATAGATTGGATAGATTGGAGGATTTTCCTCTAGGGATTTCTACAGGGATGATTTCAAATAGGTTCTACGGTTCCTATACGCTTAAGGTTCATATTTAATTAATATTTGTAACTCTATTTGTAAGCTTGACATTTGGGGTGTTAGTGAAAATTCAATTGCTGCTCCTGTGGACGTAGGCAAATTGCCGAACCACGTACATCTTGTCTGTAACACCCCAACCTCGAAGGGTCTAGGATATTTATTTTTCACTATTGATTTACAACGGAAGCAAATAAACTCAATTATTATTAAACTAGAGCGCTAATTATCCATATTACAACCATTTATTTCAAAAGAAGAAAAATTACACAAGCATAAATATCTGGCATCATACTAATATTTCTAATCAATCTTTATTTTTTTCTATCCCCACCCGCATGCTTGCTAAGCCTGATTTCCGACATGCATTTCAGAGTTATCTGAAATAAAAGTATGATTGGAGTGAGACGACGCTCAGTAAGTAAATAAGATTATTATTTGTGTGTGGCTAAAATGAGCTTTTTTAAAAATTTCGTAAAACAATATTTAATACTATAACTTCAAAACTGATTCTAGAATAAATATACATTTAAAAATTACTACATAAAACTTTTACCATCAATTACAACAGTAAAATTTTTATAATCATATATTACAATTGTTAAATTAAACTTTTAACTTTAAAACTGTAAAAATATTTAATGATAAACATACATATACTTTTCCTTATACGTTTTCCTTAGATCGTTATTTAAGCACCAGAATGATGCTTTTCATGTAAACTTACATTTTTCCTTCAAATCATCAGTAACTTTGTATACGTAATTAAATATGTATAAACATATATTGTAAAAATCACCCTTAGGCTTGTTTGTCGTAAGTCATGTTTACCCCCATGACTGAGTTGTGCGGTCTGAAGACTGGACTTAGCTAGCTGGCCGACCAAACTAAATCAACGTATGTAAACATTAAGTGAGATTTTCCTTATTAAGTCCTGGTCTGGAACCAAGTGTGCACTCAGGAGAAATCTACTAACTTAAATAACCACTCTGTAAACAATGTGGGTACACTCTGATCAGTTTAAACTTTAAGTTGCAGTACCGAACATCTGTAACTTTGAACTTGCTTTGCTATAAGGGGTTTTAAAACCATCTTATTATAATTTATGCAATTTAAAATAATATCGTGAAAATCTCATATTTACACATATTTTCATGAATAATGCAATGTAGAAATAAACTCATGCCACACAATTTTTGTGTTAAAAATATATATATAATTTTTTTTTAATAGAAAGAAATGCTGAAAAATTACCCGAGGGGATTAGAACATTTTCTTAACCCAAAAATAAATGCAAGTATATTAAAGATAGAACTGGTATAATTAAATATACGTAAAAATAAACTCATGAAAATTTTATGGAACTAAGTAACATAATTGAAATTTATAAAATAAACTTGGGTATGAATTTTAAATAAAAAAGAAACTAACATAATCAAATTTACTTACCTTCTTCTTTTACCTTGTGTTACGAACACAGTAACTATCTCTAAGAAATGAGATCGGAAAGAGTGGGTGAGTGAGAACTTACTCAAAAATTCTCTCCACCACAAATTCTTTCACTCACTAATCCTTCTCTTCCTTGGAAAATTGTTGTGAGAAATGAAGGTTGAGAGCTTCTTATTTATAGGAAAATCTTCGGGAAGAAATGGAATTTATAAAAGTGTGGGAAGCTGGGGAGATGGGTGAAATTATAATTTTTTTAAAATTAAGGGATGACAAGGTATGGGTTGAGTATGGGATGGGGATGGAGGCCATGTGGGAGTGCTTGCCACCATAAATTTTTAATTAATTACTTATCTAATTAATTAATCAATTAGTTAATTAATTATTTTATTATTTTTCTTAATCATTATTATTATCATTGTTATTACTTTTAAACTATTTTTAGTATTTATTTATTTTATTATTTTTTTAACAAGAATTAAATTTAAATTTTGAAAACTCATGTGGACCCCACATGGTCTTGTGGGTCCCACACAACTTCGAGACCTAAATGGATTATACGTAACTCCAATCATCCTCATATTATTTTATGAGCCCTACACAGCTTCGAGACTCATGTAAACCTCCACACAACTTTGGGACTCATGTGGACCCCGCATGGGATACTTATATTATTATTATTTTATCATATATTTCTACAAATTATGTCAATCAAATGTACTTATTTACGTATATAAACAGTGTCTACCCTGTTTATCCTATGAAATTTCATTTTGACCAGGCCGACCTCTAGGGATCGACTGAGCCGCAATGGTTTCTGAGCACTCGCTAAGACAAGGTCTTTCTTAGGCATCAAACATGGAATCAATGATCCTATAGAAAAACACTTCTGTATTGATATTAACTTAATGACCATTTTTATTATTTTATTATTTTTGTACTTTAATTGTATAAATATTTTTGGGTCATCACATTCTCCCCTCCTTATACAAATTTCGTCCTCGAAATTTGCTAATTTAAAATGAGTACTGTATAATTGGTTGCGTTATTAGAAAAAGTAAATTGATTAATGATTTGACTAAGTCTTAGAATAGATTGAGGGTCAATTTGGCGAAGTATTTTATTTTGGGAATTGAAGTGTGAATCATCGGTCTAATAGGGGTTGAAATGGAAAAGAAATTCAGAAGATGTGGGAAAAGATAAATATATACATATATATGTATATATATATATATATATATATATATTGTACATGTCCTATAAATTAAAAATATATGTATAAAAATGAAACGAAATCTGGCCTTTAGAGCCTTAGATCAACGTCAACATCTATCGAAGTACTAGCGGTGTCACTGCTAACCGCCTAGGTTCTTTCTTGGCAGAGTTGACCTCTTGGAATGTCGCCGGCTTGGGACTGAAAAAGGGAGAGAACGCCTGTTTGTTCGGTGAGGGAGGAAAAGCTGCCCTTCCCAAGTTATTGGTGGCTCCTATATGAGTCTCAATGCGCATCGGATTTCCTTGCAATGGTGGAATAGGCCAGCATTATCCGAAACCCTTAGTATGGTGACAACGATATTGCCATTGTAAGGGGTATGACTCATTGGTGTGAAATTAGTTGTAAGTTTCATAGTCGGAATATTCTCGATAGGGAAAGAGGTTTGGAAAAATGGCAGGGGCACTGCTCAGGTCGGTAGTGGCGGAGGAGGTAAGATGGAGAATTGATGGGGCAGTAGTTAAGATAGTGGCTTCTCCAACTGATCCCCACCTACGCTTACGGTTCTCAAACCAAAAGCGTATATTTCTTGGCTCGATTAGACCATACCGTCGGAGTTGTGCTTCAAGCAAGATAGTCCGCTCCACAAAAGGGAGTTCTCCTTAACTGTTGTGGAAGGCCTCCTCTAGAATCTCCAGCTGTGCCTTACTGGGTTTCCATCTTTGAATCGACGATCTAGTGCTACTCTCGGCAACTTGGGGAGTTGGGTGATTTGGCAACATTTTCGAGTAATGAGACAACTAAGAGACAAGTTGGGAAAAGCTAATTACTACAAACCGAAATGTAATTGTTCAAGATGATAGAAAGTTGTGATGCTTAGATTTCGAGAAGGGCAGACCCTTTTTATAAGGGAATGGCCGTGTGTTGTGGAAATCAAGAGAGAGCGACGTGTACTGCGAGAATCGAGGGAGAGGGACATGTGTCACGGATATCGAGTAACGCGTTTTGCAAAAATCGAGGGAGAACGATGTGCATCATGAGAATCGAGAGAGGGCGACGCGTGTCACAGATATCAATCAACGCGTTTTGTACAAACGAGGGAGAACGACGTGTGTCGCGAGAATCGAGAGAGAGTGACGCATGTCACGGATATTGAGCAACGCGTTTTGCACAAATCGAGGGAGAACTACGTGTGTCACGAGAATCGAGAGAGAACGACGCGTGTCACGGATATCGAGCACGCGTTTTGCATAAATCGAGGGATAGCAACATATGTCGCGAAAATCAAGCGAGCGACACGTATTGCAAATTTTGCGATCTCTAAGTTCTTTTTATATTTCTACATCTTTATTAATGCTTTAACTATAATTAATTTCATCATTAGATCACCACTTGGGTGGGTTGCCTAGTGGTAAGGAACCAACCGTGCATCCATGTGATCGCGGGTTCGGGTCCCCACTATGCCCAAGTGGTCTCATGCCCTGACCTTGCTTCGGGGGTAAGTGAGTTATAGCCGATGATTTCCACCCATGTGGCCTCCTTTTTTTTTAACTACAAGGGTACCCCTTATATATATATTCCATTATTATTATTATTATTATTAGATCAAATATATGTTGGGCATGTTTGGCCGATTGATGATTTGACATTGGTTAGTTATTTAAAGGAAATTAGTTAATTTTTATATTGCTTTCATTAATGGAATTTTTACTATATAAAGTTTTTTTTTTTTTTAAGAAAAATTTTAGGTTGTATTAACTTTTATAATTTTATATAAAATTAAAGATTTCATCAAAATTTGTACTCCTAAATCAAACTTGGATACTTGATGAAAATTGAATATGCAGTGAAAAAAAATAGATATACATATTTAACTTGCACATGCTAAGAGATTATATATATATATATATATATATATATTGAATTTAAATATAATAAGTAATATTAAAATTATATTTAATTCCTTATAAACTAATACAAAATTAAAATTAAAGATTTTGTCAAAATATATATTCCTAAATTAAGTTTGAATGTTTTGTTGATAACTCTGAATATGTAATGTAAAAAAAATACATATTCATATCCATCTTATACATGTAAAGAAATTTTGGATAAATTCAGATTTCATAATAGACCGTTTGTTCATATCTATTTATATGTGAAGCACTTCTAAACTCAGTAGGGTCTAATGTGTTATTTCTTATATATTTAGTGAAAATAATAACAGTGAAAATAAATAAATCTCAGATATTATTATATATATATATATATATATTTTAAATTATTAATGCATTTGACAATTAATTATGAATCATTAATATGGGTACGTGTTTCTACAAACATAAATAACATATTTAAATTAATTAACGTGTCTTCAATAATACTATCATTTTTCTTAGAGAATTTATGATTATTACCTGTCTTTGTGAGTCTCATTTCCTTCAATGCCACTATCTTTAGGATCCATTCTTAAACAATGATCAAATGTTATTTTAAAATCATAAATATATTATTAACATATCATAGTATAACAAACTAAAATAAATATTCTAAACTACCCAATCCTACCAAAATCATGTTTTATACCTGTGCTCTGGTAAAATTTATACATTAGAGTATGCAGAACCTTTATCCTATGTGCTAGTAAAATTATTTCTTAAAGTTTACAGAACCTATAACTTATTGCTCTGATACCAAATGTAACACCCCAACCCCGAAGGGTCTGGGATATTTACTTTTCACTACAGCGGAAGCAAATAAACTCAATTATTATTAAACCAAAGCGCTAATTATCCATATTACAATCATTTATTGCAAAAGAAGAAAAATTACACAAGCATAAATATCTGGGTATCATACTAATATTTCTAATCAATCTTTATTTTTTTCTATCCTCACCCGCATGCTTGCTAAGCCTGATTTTTGATATGCCCTTCAGAGTTATCTGAAATAAAAGTATGATTGAAGTGAGACGACGCTCAGTAAGTAAATAAGATTATTATTTGTGTGTGGCTAAAATGAGCTTTTTTAAAAATTTCATAAAATAATATTTAATACTATAACTTCAAAACTGATTCTAGAATAAATATACATTTAAAAATTACTACATAAAACTTTTACCATCAATTACAACAGTAAAATTTTATAATCATATATTACAACTGTTAAATTAAACTTTTAATTTTAAAAGTGTAAAAATATTTGATGATAAACATACATATACTTTTCCTTATACGTTTTCCTTAGATCGTCATTTAAGCACAAGAATGATGCTTTTGATGTAAACTTACACTTTTCCTTCAAATCATCAATAATTTTGTACACGTAATTAAATATGTATAAACATATATTGTAAAAATCACCCTTAGGCATGTTTGCCGTAAGTCATGTTAACCCCCATGACTGGATTCTGCGATTCAAAGACTGGACTTAGCTGGCTGACCGACCAAACTAAATCAACGTACGTAAACATTAAGTGAGATTTTTCTTATTAAGTCCTGGTCTGGAACCAAGTGTGCACTCAGGAGAAATCCACTAACATAAATAACCACTCTGTAAACAGTATGGGTGCACTCTGATTCGTTTAAACTTTAAGTTGCAGTACCGAACATCTGTAACTTTGAACTTGCTTTACCATAAGGGATTTTAAAACCATCTTATTATAATTTATGCAATTTAAAATAATATCGTGAAAATCTCATCTTTACTCATATTTTCATGAATAATGCAAAGTAGAAATAAACTCATGCCACACAATTTTTGTATTAAAAATATATATAATTTTTTTTTAATAGAAAGAAATGCTTAAAATTTACCCGAGGGGATTAGAACATTTTCTTAACCCAAAAATAAATGCAAGTATATTAAGGATAGAACTGGTATAATTAAATATACGTAAAAATAAACTCATGAAAATTTTATGGAACTAAGTAACATAATTGAAATTTATAAAATAAACTCGGCTATAAATTTTAAATAAAAAAAAACTAACATAATCAAATTTACTTACCATCTTCTTTTACCTTGTACTACGAACACAATAAATATCCCTAAGAAATGAGATTGAAAAGAGTGGATGAGTGAAAACTTACTCAAAAATTCTCTCCACCACAAATTCTTTCAATCACTAATCCTTCTCTTCCTTGGAAAAATTGTTGTGGGAAATGAAGGTTGAGAGCTTCTTATTTATAAGAAAATTTTGGGGAAGAAATACAATTTATAAAAGTGTGGGGAGATTGGTGAAATTATAATTTTTTTAAAATTAAGGGATGGCAAGGTATGTGTTGAGTATGAGATGGGGATGGAGGCCATGTAGGAGTGCTTGCCACCATAAATTTTTAATTAATTACTTACCTAATTAATTAATCAATTAGTTAATTAATTATTTTATTATTTTTATTAATCATTATTATTATCATTGTTATTACTTTTAAACTATTTTTAGTATTTATTTATTTTATTATTTATTTTTGAACAAAAATTAAATTTAAATTTTGAAAACTCATGTGAGCCCACATGGTCTTGTGGGCCCCACACAACTTCAAGACCTAAATGGATCATACGTAACTCCAATCATCCTCATACGATTTTATGAGCCATACACAGCTTCGAGATTCATGTAAACCTCCACACGGCTTCGGGACTCATGTGAGCCCCACACAGTCTTATGGGCCCCGCATAGGATACTTATATTATTATTATTTTATCATATATTTCTACAAATTATGTCTGCCAAAATATTATTTTATATACTTATTTACATATATAAACAGTGTCTACCCTATTTATCCTATGAAATTCCATTTTTACCAAGCCGACCTCTAGGGAGCGACTGAGCCGCAATGGTCTCTGAGCACTCGCTAAGATCAGGTCTTTCTTAGGAATCAAACATGGAATCAAGGATCCTATAGAAAAACACTTCTGTATTGATATTAACTTAATGACCATTTTTATTATTTTATTATTATTGTGCTTTAATTGTATATATATTTTTGGGTCATCACATTGTCTCTTTGATTATTGCTTTCATTGATTCTCTCTGTAAGTGATTACTTGTTCCGTATTGTTCATCACTGAGTACATGCATTACTTGTTTTTGTGATTAATTTGAGTTTGTGTGAGGTTTCTGCTGCACACTCGCATCAATAATTTGGTATCAAAGCTATTAGTTTACAATGGATAGGATCTCTTTAGTGAAGTTCGATATTAACAAGTTCAATGGAATGGGAAATTTCGGGCTTTGGAAGAGGAGGGTGAAGGACTTACTAGTGTAGCAAGGTATGGTGAAGGCTCTATATAGAAAGAAGGCGGAAGGCATAGATGACACGAGTTGGAAGGAGTTGGAAGTGAAAGTTGTGTCCACTATCCGGCATTGTCTGGCCGATGACATGATGTACCATGTCATGAATAAGGAATCACCGGTAGCGATTTGGCTGAAATTGGAAAGACGGTACATGTCTAAGTCATTGATGAACAAGTTGTATGTTAAGCAAAAGTTATATTGGCTTAAGATGGCAGAGAGTTTGGACCTGACTCAGAACATTAACACATTCAATCAGATCATTAGTCATTTGAAGCGAGTTCATGTGAAGTTCGAGGAAGAGGACAAAGCATTGATGCTACTTAATTCCCTACCTACGTCTCTTACATACAAGAATTTGGTTATGACTCTAACATGGAGGAAAGAAACTCTGAAGTTCGAGGAAATCATGAGTGCATTGTTGGGGTTCCATCAAAGGAAGAAGGCTAGCGATGAGGGTTCACAAGGTGAAGGGCTCATACCGAACAGTAATCAAGATCGTGGGAGAGACAAGTTTCGGGGTGGATCGAGCAACCATAGGGCTTAGTCCAAATCTAGGAAGAGGAAAGACGTGCAGTGTTTTAAGTGTGGTAAAAAGGGGCATATAAAACCTGAGTGTTCAGAGAGGATGAAAGGGAATGCTGAAAATAAATAAGGGTCTTTAAACACAACGAATGTAGTGGAAGAAGGAGATTTTGGGACCAATGATAGTGATATGCTCTTGTTTCATTTAGGTCGTATGAGTTCGTAGATTCTTGGATCTTGGACTCGGCGTGTTCTTATCATAGACGTTTAACAAGGACTAGTTCACTACTTACAAATTGGCAACTTCGGGTTCTGTTTTAAAGGGGAATGATGCTGCGTGCAAAGTGGTCGGGATGGGGATTATCAGAATCAAGATATATGATGGTGTGGTGAGGACGTTATGTGATGTGAGGCATATACCAAAGTTGAGGAAGAATCTAGTTTTGTTAGGCACATTGGATTATAACAGGTTTAGTTACAAATTAGAAGGTGAGATAATGAAGGTGAGCAAGGGCATTCTGATCGTGATGAAGTGGAAGAGAGTACTTGGGAATACATACACAGTGTTGGGCACCACGGTTGTAGGTGGAGTTGCAGCCGTAGAGTCTAAGTCTGATAGTACCATTTTGTGACATATGCGTTTAGGGCGTATGGGTAAGTATGGAATGAAGGAGCTTCACAAGAGAATTCTTTTGATGGGCTCGAATCATGTACATTGGATTTATTAAAGTACTTTGTGCTTGGGAAGCAGAATAGAGTTCAGATCATGACAACCATGCACAAGACGAAGCGAGTACTGGACTACATTCATTCGTACGTTTAGGGGTCAGTGAGAGTGGCATCATGAGGGGGACATGTGTACTTTATAAGTTTCATCAGTGATTACTCACAGAAGGTCTGAGTTTACTTCATGCGACACAAGTCGAAGACGTTTGCCAAGTTTAAATTATGAAAAGCTGAGGTAGAAAACCAAACTAGTAGAAAGATCAAGTTCCTTAAGACAGACAATGGAATTGAGTACACAAGCTCGAGTTTTAGAGAGTTCTGTGAGCAGCATGGCATAAGGAGGCATTTTACAGTATGCTAGACACTACAAAAAAATAGTGTGGCGAAAAGGATGAGCCAAACCCTAACTGAAAAGGCTCGGTGTCTCAGGTTGAATGTTGGGCTCACTATGAATTTTTGGGCTGAGGCGATTAGTATGACTTGTTTCTTGGTAAATAGATCACCAATGGCATCACAAGATGGTAAAGTTGGCGAGGAGGTGTGGGCATGTAATGAGGTAGACTACTTCGTATTGAGAGAATTTGGGCGTCCAGGATATGCGCACATTCCTGGTGAGAAGAGATCAAAGCTTGAGGTAAAGTTTAGACGGTGCACTTTTCTGGGATATAAGAAAGGCATGAAACAATTCAAGTTGCGGGATCCGGTGACAAATAAGGTAGTGATCAGTAAAGACGTGGTTTTTGATAAGAAAGTCATGTTATAGCATACTCAAGAGGAAACAAAGAAATAGGTGCCAAAAAAATTGCAGCAGCAATAAGCATACAATTTAGGTGGAATTGGAGACTCGGGGTAGAAATGCAAGGAGTTCTAGCTTAAGAGATCAGTTGGTGGTGCAGATGGAGTCAGAAACTCATGGTGGAGATGACAATGTTATAAACACAAGGAGTTCTAGCTCGGATGACCAGTTGCGTTGCATTATAGCTGTAGACAAACCCAAACACATCGTCAAGCCACCCCCTAGGTATGGTTTGACGATTTGGTGTCTTATGTGCTTATCACTAGTAGTGGGGATCCTATTACCTTTCAAGAGCCTGTGCACAACCAAGAGAAAGGTAGTTGGATGTGCACTATGGTGGAGGAGATGGATTTATTGCATAAGAACTAGACATAGGACTTGGTGGAGCTTCCCGCTGAGAAGTTGGCGATTGGATGCAAGTGGGTATACAGGGAAAAAGAAAAAAAAGAACAAGTAGTTTCGGAAAGGGAAATAGAGAAGTACAAGGCTTGCTTGATACCAAGGTATACTTGCAAAGGAAGGGAGTTGATTATGATGAAATCTTCTCCCCTATGGTTAGGCACACTTCCATCAAAGTAGTGTTGGGACTGTTGGTGCAACATGATATGTATCTAGAGTAGATGGACATAAAAAATGACGTTCCTCCATAGTGATTTGGAGGCGCTGATTTACATGATACATATAGGATGGTTTGGCCAACTTGGACAGAAGCATTTAGTTTTTAAATTGAACAAGTCACTTTACTGGCTAAAGTAGTCTCCAAGGCAATAGTACAAAAGATTTGACGCCTATATGATCTATATTGGCTATAGGAGGTATGAACATAATTGCTGTGTCTATGTGAGGAGTCTTAAGGATGGGTCACTCATATTTCTTTTGTTGTATATTGACGATATGTTGGTTGCTGCTAAAGACATGACTGAGGCAAATCAATTGAAGACTCTGTTGGGAAAAGTGTTCGACATAAAAGACTTGAGTGCATCCAAGAGGATACTTGGCATGGAGATACGCAGGGACAGAGCTGCAAGACGACTATGGTTATCTTAGGGTGGTTATGTGGAGAGGGTGTTGGAGAGGTTTAGCATGACTAATTCTAAACTGGGGAGCACATTGTTGGCGAGTCATTTCAGGTTGTCTACCGCCCAATACCCAAAAATGGGTGATGAGGTTTGTGGTATGTCGAAGGTCCCTTCTACTAGTGGAGTGGGGTGTCTGATGTATGGTATGTATAAGGCTGGACCTGGCACATGCTGTCAGTATGGTGAGCAAGTTCTTTTGAATCCGGGTCGACAACATTGGGATGCGGTTAAGTGGATTCTTAGGTACGTAAGGGGTACAACCGGAATAGGCATCATGTTTAATAGACAACAGATAGATCCATCAGTGGTAGGGTACGTGGATGTTGACTACACATAAAACTTGGATGACAAGAGGTCTACCACAAGATACATATTTACGCGTGTGAGAGGACCTATTTTTTGGACGTTTATGGTGGAGTCACTCATTGCTTTATCTACTATTGAGTCGAAGTACATGCCAGTGGCTGAGGTTGCTAAGGAAGCATTGTGGCTTACGAGATTGGTCAAAGAGCTAGGTGTCCAGCAAGGTGGAGTTCAGCGGTAGTGTGATAATCAAAGTGTCATCTACTTGGTGAAGAATCAGGTGTATCATGCGAGGAGAAAGCACATTGATGTTCGATTTCACGGGATCATGGAATGGATTGCTTCGAGTGAACTTATTCTTGAGAAGGTTCACACATCTGACAATGGAGCTTATATTTTGACGAAGTCGATCACAACGGACAAGTTCAAACATTGCTTGGATTTGATTAACGTCTCTAGGTGCTAAATGGGTGACAGTCCCAATCTACTGTCTCGAGTGGAGCAGCGATTATGCTTTCATGTTGAATATTCACTAAGGTAGAGATTGTTAGGGATTTGGCTCATATTTTGAGTGGAACGCATGCACTGAGAAAGCATTGTAAAGTGAAGAACAAGAGAGAAGTTTGTAGGAAGAAAACCGGCACATGTTGGCTCAACAGTTTCACCATTAAGGGATAACCATCAACGGTTTTAGGTAGTCTATAGGGAATTGCTCTCGGCTTCAAACTATCGACGTTTTTCCCTAAACCGTCAATAGTTTCGTTCGGCTAAGATCAAAAAATTTGAATCAAGAGATCAGTAGATTGGATAGATTGGAGGATTTTCCTCCAAAGATTGCTACAAGGATGATTTAGATAGGTTCTAAGGTTCCTGTATACTTAGGGCTCGTATTTAATCAATATTTGTAACTCTAATTGTAAGCTTGACATTAAGGGTGATAGTGAAAATTCAATTGCTGCTCCTGTGGACATAGGCAAATTGTCGAACCACGTAAATCTTGTGTCTTTGATTATTGCTTTTGTTGATTCTCTCTGTGAGTGATTGTTTGTTTCGTATTGTTTATCATTGAGTGCGTGCATCACTTGTCTCTGTGATTGAATCGAGTTTGTGTGAGGTTTTCACTGCGCACTCACATCAACAATTAATTGTTGTGGTTGGCCATGTGTTTAACTTTCTTTGGTTGCTTACTGTACTCTCAGGGGTTCATCAAGTTTCTTGCTTGCATGACCATTTCTATTTAATAAATTCCTTTTTTATCTCTTTTTAAAAAAACTATTGGTGCTACTACGCATCTAAAGATAGGTACTATGCATTTAATAAACAATTTTTATGCAACCAATATTACTCAAAATAAATAATTATTTTTCTTATTTGATGATTCGAAAATAATCAAAATTCATTTACTTAGTACACACAAACATAGTTCATAACACTTCTAAACATGTGTATGACATTTGATTCACCAATAATAGACATATCCTTTTGTGAGTGGGCAACCCATAAAAGCTTATTTTTTATATGTTGAATTTGAATGTGTAGATTTTGGATAAAATATAATACAAAATTATATAGTATTTGACCCAAATTTACACAAATCAAAATTTAAGATATAAAATTCATGCTTCAAAATATAACTTTAAACTTTTTGAACTTTATAATTCCATATATGCCTCCATCAATTGTGTAACCACCCCAAATTACTACCATTCTTTTTCTTTTCTTTTTTCCAGTCTATGATACCATGCTATAATATCCTGAACCCGAAATGGGTACCGCGCTAACATGTCCATCACATAAATCTAACCATGCAGTAAAAAGAAAATCAATATAACATCGCAGATACAATGCCAGAGTACTAATGCCATCATAATTACATAGGCTACTCTTCAAATATCTTACTTTACAACCCCGAATGTACCAAAAACATCACTATATACATAAAAGGTCTCACCAGCACTTACTTTTAATAACACTATCTAAGTCCTGTCCTGGGGTGCTAAGCTCGATGCCCTTGTGGTCCTGAAATGTTGAGATATTTATTCGAATGAGACGCCTCTCAGTAAGACAGGATAAGTTATTACCAGTGTGTGGCAGATGAGCTTTTACACAAATAACATAATTATTAATTAAATTGTAACTGAGATAGCAATTGAATGTAAATACATATCATAACTCACACCTATACCATTTAAAATACCCTTTTTCTATTTGATCATACTTTTAGTTGTAATACATAGTTTTTATTTCTGTAAATCCACGTATATATATAACTGTGAAGACTTCCATGGATGGATAATTGTAATTATGAATTAACCTCGCATGATCGGGTTGTGCGGCCCGTAGGTTGGACTTAACCATGACTGGCCTACCAGGCTAAGTCAAACAATGATCCGTTTGTAGTACGATTGGTCTGCTTAACTTCGTCCAAACTGACAAGGAGCACCTCTACTCTCCTCTAAGGCACAATCAACTGTCATTACCACACTCTATCTGAGATGTGTGGTTGCACTATCTATATTGTATTAGTTACGGTACCGCGCTCTGTGTTTTATTTTGGTCTGTTAGGGTTCTAATACCGTATAATACTATTCTTGTATATTACTGTTTTACCATGATTCTATATAAACTGAAATACCATGATTATGTAATAACTGTAATACCATGATTCTATAAAAGCTATAATATCATGGTTCTGTAAAAGCTGTAATATCATGGTTCTGTACAAGTTGACATATCATGGTTCGATAAAAACTGTAATATCATGATTCTATAAAATCTATAATATCATGGATCTATAAAAACTGTAATGTCATGGTTCTGTAAAAGCTGCATAAAATTCTATATTAAAACTCTATACTAAAACTGATATTTCTTATGTCACACAATTTGAGTGATGCTCATAATACTATAATCTGTATGTGAAAAATTGTATTTTACTACTGTGTGGGAAAACTGTATTTTTGGCAATATAAAAATAATATATATCATCTATAGGGTTTTTCCTAAAACTCAAATTTTTGCATTTTGCCGAATATGTATAACATATGAAAAATCATAAATTTCCACACCCATAATTTCATATCCTGTAATATCTAGAAAATCATTTACTGATATCCCATTGTTGGAATTGGTATATTCCCAAGAGGGGGTAAATTGGGTATTTAAAAATTTATACCTAGGTTCAATTCAATTCGCAACCAATATAACTCAACTTAGGGTCTGTCTAAGCAAATACCAAAAACCCAACAATATAAAACTGAGCAAATAAATAAAATAGATACGGCAGACTTAGTATTTATCAATCATTCACAATAATAAAAACATAAACATTCAAGTGCAGAAAATAAATTGCGGAAATTATAATCAGGCACAAGAATTGTTATTGGGGTTCAGCCAAACTTGCCTATGTCCTCGCTTCAAGCTAACAAGCAAAAGGATTCCACTAGTTGCTCACTTACGGGTGGAGCGACACCGTTTATAATACCCTTTCCCTACTGGGCAAGGGAAACCCTAGGTTAGATTAACAGGGTTGACCACAATCTTTATAACCTCTCCTTAAAGGGACGGAAAAGACCCACCTTAGGCCAGTCCTGAATTACAATTGTTCCTTACATATTAGATCAACGTCCCCTCAGGCTATGCCTAGAATACAATCAGATAATATAAATTTTTTGTACAATCAAGATGCTTCTTACACTAAGCAAATATATACCACAATAAACACAATACAACCAATGCACTCAAGTATGATAGAGAATTAATGCTCAAGTGAGATTTGGTTTAAACAATGTATCTACTCACAACAAGATATATATATATATATATATATATATATATATATATATATATATATGTGAGTGAGTGAGGTCTTTGATTCTAAAAGATAGATTCACAATGTAAGCAATCAAAGAATCTAAACAACCCAAATTAAATATCTCGAAGATATTTTTAAATGATAACCACAATAGATATCTTGGGTTAAAAGCTTGCAAAGAAAATATCTAAGATAATATGCAAGCTTTCAAGTCTTGCAATTAGGATGTCAAGAATCAGAAGCAAAGAAATGATTTTCCCAATCAATATTTGTATAGGAAATACTATGGGAATAATCACACTAGTAAAACTCTCAAAAAATATTTTCATCAAATATGTATTTGTGTGAGAGTATATGCCAAGGGAAATGATGTAAGATAACACACACAATTGCAACAATCAATTTCCCTACAACTTGCAATTAATTTGCAAGTGAGGAGCTTAATAAAATGATACTCTCTATTTCAAAATGGTTTTGGCAAAGAAAATGAGAGAGTATGAAAAATTAGGCTTGAAAAAAATGTTGTATGGGCAAATGGGAGTATAAGAATTTGAGAGGATTTTTCCTTAATCTATTTGCTAATCTCCTGCCTAATTAAAGCAAATGAAGTGGTATATATAGTTTTCCCTCAAAAGATAATCGTTGGGACTCAAAGGGAATTTTGAGAAAAGTTTAATTAGCATTTTTACCCTAATTACCACAATTAATTCTTGGCAATCCGAAAGATTCGGTCTACCGTGGCCAATGTTCGATCGACCATACTAAAAGGTTCGGTCAACCACTTTAGTTTTAAACTGTAGGTATGGTTGACCAAATCAAGGCAATTTTGAGCCCTTTGTGGGTTCGGTTGACCACTTAGAGGTTCGGTCTACCTAACTTTGAATTTCGGTCGACTGAACTCATTTTGAACTTCAAGTTCGGTCAGCTGAGGAAGGTAGAAAAAAGTACTTTTGAAGTTTGGTTGACCAAGGAACCTCAATTCAAAAATGGGTTGATCGACCGAGCCAAGTCAAATATTTGACTTCTATTTTTCGGTCGACCGACACATTTTTAACGGCCTATGTTCAATCAGCCGAAGACCTTTCAAAGCTCAATTTAGGTCCAAATTATGATTGAAAGTTTCCCCTATTCATATAGGCATAATTTTTGAAATATAGGGGATTTTTCATGAGGTGCTTGGGAACCTAAGATCAGTCTAAGGCCTAGACTTTTAAATTAAACCCAAAAAAATCTAGCATCGGTCGACCAAAGTCTTTGTTAAATTTACTTTAGCCCTTGAACTTTTTCAACCCTGTGTGAATAAGCTGTGGCATTTTATCTTAAGGGTATTGGTTCTTATGGGTCAATCTATGGTCATTAAACATTCATCCCTATCATGCATGCAGAGCATTATTACAGACCATTAAGTATTACAGGCCCAAATATTAAATGCATTACAATACAACACAAAAAAGTCTCCATTCTTTTTGCCCCCTATTAAGCCATCATGAAGTATGATCTTTGTGGTCCTTATGGCTTCCTTGTATCCTTACCATCTGTACGTGCAAAGAATTAACCCTGTTCATAAGCTCAGTGCACAGGTAAGATACTAATACTTTGTCAGCATCAAAGTAGGGATCAGACTCAAAAAGTCAACACCCATAATCATATACTACACTTTAGCCGGTAAAATTTCTAAAAATGACTAGCATAGCTTATTCCCCTTATCCATTTACTAAGAGCGTGCCTGCGAGTACCCTAAACCGACGCCTATGGCGTTCCCACAAATCCCTAAATTTACATGCCTAAGTTCAACCAGCTCAACCCCAAAATTATCATTATTTAAGATTCTTAGGCCCACACACTCCATTAACCAATTAAACCTTTAATCAACAACATAATCAACTCCCTTACCTCAACTTTGGAGTGATGCTCAGGATCCTTAAAACCCAATTCTACTCCAATTAAGTTGACGAGGATCGACCCTAGAACCCCGTGGTAGTGTCTGATCGTCAAATCGGGTTGAAATGAAAGAGAAATCAAAGAGAGAAGGGAGAGGGTTTTGCAGGTTTTAGAGAAAAAGAGAGATTTTAATTTTGATTACATGAAATGGCTTGCAAGATCTACTTCTAGGTGAAACTGTCAACGGTTTCCTAAAACCATCAACAATTTGGATTTTAACCCCTCCATTTTTCCATTGTATCGTTATTGGCCCGTAGTTACTTAAAACTGTCGACGGTTTTCAAAACTCCCCCAAAATTGTCAACGATTTGGTCCTTCACCAAACCGTTTCTCTATTTTCCCTTTATTTTCTTATTATTATTTTTCAGATCTCTACATTCTCCCCTCCTTACAAAAATTTTGTCCTTGAAATTTGCTATCTATCGTTTGCACCAACCTTAAAGAAAAACGTTAAAATTTTATTAATTACCCTTACTTATAGTGGAGGAATACTATGGTTACAACAGGATCCTAGGAGATTACAATCAATCACATAAAAATAAAATTCTTCCAAAACCATTCATAACTTAGAACCAAAAATACTAACTATCCTACACTATACAAGCCAATAAACAAAGCAATCTATTCATCTTTGGGCCTCACTGAATAGGCGTGGGCATCTCTAGCGCATCTTATCCTCCAATTCCCATGAAACTTCTTCTACTACGTAGTTGCGCCAAAGTACTTTTACTAGTGGGATCCTTTTAGTACGTAAGTCTTGTTCCTTCCGATCCAGAATCTGCACTAACACTTCTTCATATGACAAAGTATCTTTAAGTTCCAGTGCCTCATAACTAATCACATGTGAGGGATTTGGGACGTACTTCCTCAACATAGATACGTGGAATGCATCATAAATCTTAGATAGCACCAGAGGTAATGCTAACATATAAGCAACTGGACTCACTCTCTCTAATATCTTAAATGGTCCAATAAACTTAGGGCTTAATTTACTCTTTTTCCCAAATCTCAATACTCCTTTCATTGGTGCAATTTTCAAAAACACAAGGTCCCCTACACCAAACTCCAGCTCTCGTCGACGAGTGTTGGCGTAACTTTTCTGTTGACTCTGAGCTGTTCTGATTCTGTCTCTCATAAGTATGATTTTCTCAAAAGTTTGTTGTACCAACTCTGGCCCCAAAATCTACCTTTCACCAATTTCATCCCAAAATAATGGAGATCAACACTTACGACTATACAATGTCTCATACGGTGTCATCCCAATGCTGGTCTGGTAGCTGTTATTATAAGCAAATTCGATCAATGGTAAAAATTGTATCCAACTATCTCCAAAGTCCAGGACACAAGCTCGCAGTATATCCTCTAATACATGTATGATCCTCTCTATTTGTCCATCGATCAGATGATGAAATGTTGTGCTGAACATTAGCTGAGAACACATGGCCCTTTGCAAACTCTTCCAAAACTGAGATGTGAACTGTTGGTCTCAGTATGATACAATGGACACTGGTACACCATGTAGTACTATCTCCTGTATGTAAAACTCTGTCAATCTACTCATCGAGTAGCTAACTTTGATTGGAAGGAAATGGGCATTCTTCGTCAATCAGTCAATGACTACCCAAAAGGCTTCCTGTCCATGTAATGCCGGTGGTAACCCTATGACAAAGTCCATCGAAATGTGTTCCCACTTCCATTTGGGGATGTGAAGTGGCTGCAACATTCTCGCCGGTATCTGATGTTCAGTTTTCACCTACTGGTATGTCAAACACTGCTCTACATATTCAACGATTTCTTTCTTCATATTACTCTACCAAAAAGACTTCTGTAGATCCCCGTACATTTTAGTGCTTCTAGGGTGCACTGTATAAAGGGATCGGTGCGCTTCATCCAAAATAATTCTATTAATCTCAGCATCAGTAGGTACGCAAAGTTTGGTACGGAACCTCAAAGCTCCATCCTCTTAGATATTAAACTCTACTCCCTGACCGTTCTGTACTTTATCCATAATCTTTACTAATTTTGTATCTTTCATTTAAGCAGCTTTAATTCTTTCTTGTAAAGTGGGCTGAAGTACTAGATTAGCAATGAGTGCCTAATGATTTCCCTCTACCAACTCCACACCAAGTTTTTCTAAATCCATCTGGATCAAGTACTAAGCCACCACTACTGATACTGATGAACCCACTAATTCTCGACTCAAAGCATCAACTGCCACATTAGCTTTTCTTGGGTGATAACTAATGGTGCAATCATTATCTTTAATCAACTCTAACTACCTTCTCTGTCTTATATTTAACTCCTTTTATATGAAAAAGTACTTCAAGCTTTTGTGGTCAGTGAAGATCTCACACCTACCCCACACAAATAATGTCTCTAAATTTTCAATGCATAAATCACCGCTGCTAACTCCAGATCATGGGTAGGGTAATTCTTTTCATATTCCTTGAGCTACCGTGAAGCATAAGCTACGACTTTTACCCGCTGCATTAGAACACACATGATCCTTTTGTGTGACGCATCACTGTAAATCACAAAACTCTCTTCTCCCGAAGGAATTATCAGAACCAGTGTAGTGACGAGTCGCTGCTTTAATTCCTAAAAGCTCTGTTCACACTCCTCTGTCTATTTATACTTAGCATTCTTCCTGGTCAAACTAGTCAAAAGGCTTGATAATTTAGAAAATCTCTCTACAAAATGGTGATAGTATTTTGTCAATCCCAAGAAACTCCTGATCTCATGAACATTTTTCTGTCTCTCCCAGTCCACCACTGCTTTTATCTTGTTCGGATCCATAGAAATACAACCCCTAGATATAACATGCCCGAGGAATATAACTTGTTCCAACTTGAACTCACACTTTTTGAATTTAGCATACAGTTTCCTTTCTCTCAGTATCTGAAGAATTGTCTTCAAATGATTCTTGTGCTCCTCGAGACTCCTTGAATATACCAGAATGTCATCAATAAAAACTACAACAAGTTGATCCAGATACTGGTGGAAAACCCTATTCATCAGGTCCATGAATACCGTAGGAGCATTTGTTAGTTTGAACGGCATAACCAGGAACTCGTAATGGCTATACTGAGTCTGAAACGCTGTCTTTGAAACATCTTCTACCTTGACCTTCACCTGATGGTACCCGGATAGAAGATCAATCTTAGAGAATACTCGTGTTCCCTAGAATTGGTCAAACAGATCATCAATACGAGGAAGATGATACTTATTCTCAATTTTTACTTTATTTATTTCCCTATAGTCAATACACATCTTCATTGTCTCATCTTTCTTTTTCACAAAAAGTACTGGCGCTCGCCGGGGTGACACACTGGGCCTGATAAACCCTTTGTTTAGTAGTTCTTGTATCTGTTCTTTCAATTCTTTAAATTCCACTAGAGCCATTTTGTACGGCGCTTTAGAAATCTGTGCTGTTCCCAAAGATAGGTCAATAGTAAACTCAACCTCACGATCAGGAGGCAATCCCAACAGATCCTCCAGAAACACGTCAGGAAAATCATTCACTATCGAAATATCTTCTAACCTAGATTCCCCTTCTAGCGCTTCTTTAATATAGGCCAGGTACCTCTGCCATCTCTCCAAAAGCAATTTCCTTGCCTAAACAACTGATAAAATCTGTGGTGGGGAACACATACATGTCCCCACAAATTGGTACTCATACTCTCCTGGAGGTCTGAATACTACTTCTCTCTTATGGCAGTCAATACTGGCATAGTTGGCAGCTAGTCAGTCCATTCCTAGAATTATCTTGAAACCATGCATGTTTAGAACTACCAAGTTAGCTAGCCAAGATCTCCTCTGAATACTGATTGGACAGTCTTTGAGTACCTTTCTACACAATACTATGGTCTCGATCAGTGTAGCCACTGATAAACTAACACCTAATTATTGAGTTTTTATTTCATATAACTTGATAAACTCCCGGGTTATGAAGGAGTGAGTCGTCCCTAAATCAAATAAAACAATAGTTTTATATGATAAAATAGTAATAATACATATCACGACATTGCTTGCCAACTCAGCATCTCTCGGTGTCGGAGCACAGACATGTGTAGGGGCAGTGTTCCTCTACTGATTTCCTTAGGGTGCTTGATTGTTCCCCCGGAATTGTCTAGGAGTTGGTACGTTGTTCAATGGCCCATGACATACCTACGCAATGTGTCTGGATCTCCCACACCGATAGCAGACATTCAGTCCCACAAGGTATTCCCCCCACGTGCTTCTTATCACATCTCGGACAAATCGAGTAGGTCTGAATCCCCTGATACACCCGCCTTCCTATTTCCTGTCTCTGTCCCCCACTCTTTCTCCTCCTTGGACCTTGGCTAGAACCTACTTGAAACCTAGTAGGCATGGGCCTCTTTCTCTGACTCTGTCCCTATGTGCTCTCTGTCGACTGGCCTTGGCTACGGTGGCTTTATCCACCAGCTCAAAAAAATCTCGTATCTGTAGAACTGCCACCTGATCATACACCTCCTGTCTCAATAGCCTCTCAAACCTCTATGCCTTCCTGAACTCATCTGGGATCATGAAGGGGAAAAACGTGACAACTCCATAAATTTAGCAACATCAGATGACCAGAAATTCCCTCATCTCAGCATCTCTAATAGAGGTGGGGAAGTAACGGTCAAAAAAGATCTCCTTAAACCTCCCCCAAGTCAGGGCTACTAATACAGGTCTCTGCTCCTCTAGGAGCCTCATTGCAGACCACCATCGCTCAGCGTCTTCTGTCAGTCTAAACGTAGCTTATAAAACTCTCTGTTCCTAGGTGCAGTTAGTCCAATGTTGGGTCATTGGACCTAGGTTGGGTATTTGGTTAGGCTAACTTGAACCTAGATCAAATTGACTTAAGCTCTCGGGTTGGGTCTCAAATAATCGAGTATCATCATTCAAATCCAAATATGAACCTAAGCTTCCAAATCCGAGTCAAAACCCAAAAAGAAACTTAAAATTTATTTTGGTTTAAAATTTGATTTCTCTCCAAGGATTTAGTTTAGATTTGAGCTTAAATTACAGGATTCAATCAGAATTAAACTGACTAACACGAAATTTAAAGGACCAACCTCTGTTCTTGAATATGCTATCCTACCCTTCCCTTGCCTAAGCCTCTTTATTTCCAAGCTTTTGCTGCAATTTAACCTCTTTAGTCTTCAATCCTCCTCAATTTTCTTTAATCTCAGCGACTTAGCCCTTCCCTCACAATTCTTTCTCAAAATTCTCGATGAACAATTCCTTTTCTTCAATCATTTTGTGTCTCCATCTCTATGTCCTTGTCCTTCTGAAGTTCTCTATATATAGGCCTAAGGAGCAATTGGACTTAAATTTAATTGATCAATGAATTTTAAATTGATTAATCAAACTTAAAACTAATTGGCTAATTAAATTGATTAACCAATTTAAATTACTCAATCACATTTAAAAAAAATCAATTATTTTTTACATGGATTGATCTTCAATTATCCAAGATAAGGAATCTTTTAGAAGCTGTTTTAATGAAATTCGCATCCAGATTTACTAGATCTCTCAGAGATTGGTTGTGTGTGTGTGTGTGTGTGTGTGTGTGTGTGTATTGAGAATATGACCTACCTTTTTATTTCATTCATCCTTTTTTATTTTTTTTATTTCAATGTAAAAATTTAATTTTTCTTGTATTTTCATTTTTATTGTATTTTCTAAGTTTATTGCATTAATAAATTTCACCAAATTTGTGTTATATAAGCCCCGGACAAACTGGGATGTCTACACTTCTTTCAAAACAAGTCCATCTACATGAAAATCAACGAACAAATCAAATGATAAACTCAGATTTCATAATAGAAAAAGCACAATGTATAATAGAAACCAAGACCATAAACCACCAAAAATCAAGCCCATTTCCATTCCATAAACCCCAGAACAACTTAGTTTTCCCAATTAAGACTTATGAGCTTTGATTCATTAAGTTAAACCTCAATTGAACCTAAATTCTAACCCTTTATCTTGAAATTAAAGTCCAGTTGGATGTCAGTTGCGAAATTGAGAATCGATTAAGCTTCATTTCTTCTTCTTTTTTTTTTTTTTAAGCTCAATAAGTCCCTAATAGCTTCAAAACCAAACCCCAAAATCCCAATTCCATCTAACCACCAAACCAAGAATCAATAGTCTTAATGGTCAAATTGAAGTTCAAATTGACACTTAATTTTTAAAGTAAAGTTCGATTGGAATTTTGTTTAGAGGGCAAAATCAAATTGAATTCCATTTTTGAAATTGAGACTTAACTGAATCTCAAGTTTGTTAAATTAAGCTCAGTTGGAACTTAAACCTTAACATCAAACTTCATCAATGCAATTGCTGCATCATTTGGGCACAAGTTCATATTTGAGACACAAGATTAATATGAAAACTCTACAAAATGCAACCTCAACATTCAAATTAAATAAATATGCAAACAACATTTTATCGCCTCCTCACTTAATAACATGACATTTCATTAAAACTGACTCACATTCCTCTCAAATTGTTCAAAGTTCAACACAATCTCACCAATTTCACATGTCATCTCTCAACACACAAATTTCACATGGTAGTCATACATTTAACAATCAAATTTCTTATCACACGAACCTAACACACACAAACCCATTTGGTTTCATCTTTTAGAAAGGGAATAAGAGGATTAAGGGTATTAGGAAGATTCTATTCCCATTTGGAGTTGGTAGGAGTGAGCAGGGCAGCACCTTAGCCGCTTGAGAGAAGAGGGACTCCATTTCTGGAGTTTGGATGTTGGAGAGGAGATTAAAGAAGACTTGCTACAAAATCCAAAGAATACTTCAGAAGAACCACACACGACTGAAAGCAGTTAGCAACCACCAATTGTATGTTCTACACTGTTCTGAAAAACGAATGCACAACAGAATAAATTGATCTTACAACGCAATACTCAACAATGAAATATATAGAACAACAATTACACATATTATAATGAAAGCAATAACAATGACACAAAGAATTACGTGGTTCGGCAATGCCTACATCCAAGAAAGCAATCGACAATGTTTTTCTTACCATCTTGTGTCCAAAGACTTGAACATTACGTAGTAACAACATAAACCATATATATTTCTCAAAGGTTTTCCCTCCAAAACCCAACCTCTCCAGTATCCTAATTCAAAACACGAAAACAAATGTCGAGTTCCCAAGCCAAATCGTCGACAGTTTAATACCAATAGCAAATAGTTGAAGAAACATACTAAAAACTGTCGACTGCTTCACTGAATCTGGGCCAAACCGTCAACAATTTCCTCCTACAAACTTTAGCTACTGTTTTCTTCCATGTTTTCTCATTGTACATGCATTCCACTCAATATATAAGCCACATCTCACAACAATCTCTACCTTGATGAATATACGCCCCTTAGGAGAAAATTGAAATCATAAGCTCCCTGCTACACCTTGACATTGGGAGATTAGGTTGGGACCGTCTCCCATCTAGAAACTAGAGAAAAAACCAAATCCAAGCAACGCTTGAACTTTTCGTGGTAGCTTCAACTTTTGCCAAAAATCCTAACTCGATTGTAGATATAACAACCGGAGATTGCACCTTGGACTTCCAACGAGGCCTTCTCACAACAGCAAACACATACCCTGCTATTAACCTTTTGTCATCAAAGCCACCTGTATATTATGCATTCAAAAATCTCATAACTGATGGATCACTCTATTGCCTACCGAAACACCCCATTGCACATGCATAGGGGACCTTTGACATATTTTGAACATCACCGTTTATCCTTGGGTACCAAACCGTAGACAATTTACATTGATTCTCCACAAAACCACCTTGAGACATCCACAATCTCCCCGCAGTTCTATCCATAAAGCCACCCTAAGATAACCCCAATCTCCCTGCAACTCTATCCTTGTGAATCTTCAAACCAAAACTCTTCTTGGTCGTACCCAAAACCTTCAAGTAAAACATATTTCTCAATAGAGTTCCCAATTGATTAGCATCGGTCAAAACCTTCCTAGCAAATAACATGTTATCCATAAAAAACAGAAACATCACCCCCCCCCCCTTGCATCCTATCACCCTCTTCCCTTCTAGAAGTTTCACCAACTCCCACATCTGGTTCAAATGCAGTAACTTCATCTCCTCCATCATAGCACTCATCCATCTATTTTTCCCTTTCCTTTTGCACTGCATCTTGAAAAACAGTAGGAACCTTGTTGGTAGTAATGAATATAAAAAACACTGAAACTTCAAACTCATACCTAAGTGGTGGCTTGATAATGCATCTAGGCCCGTTGTTTTTTTGTAGGTCTCCCGAGTTATAACTCCTTGCATTATGAACAATGTCATCTCTGCCCTGAGTCTATATCTCCACCTACATCACATGGTTATTGTTGCTGCAGTTTTCTGTCACTAATTTCTCTTCATCTAACTGAGTATGCTGCATTATGGTTTTCTCACCAAAAATCATGTCTTCATTGACCACCACCTTGTTTGCTATAGGATCACCTAGCTTGAACCCACCTTTCTTATATACCCTAGAAATATATACCGTCTAGACATTACACCAAACTTAATCTCATCTCACTAGAAACGTGTATAGCTAAACCTCCAAACTCTCTCAACCCAGGGTAGTCTACCGCATAACTTGTGCAAAGCTCTCCTACAACTTTCTCATCTAACGATACCTTTGGCAATCGATTAAACGAGAAACACGTCATACTCACTAACTTTACTAAAAAGTTCCTTGCAAGCCCTGCATACAACTCGACATGTTGCCTACAAAACTTTTTGAACAGAATCAATGTACTTAATTCCAATGTCTGACCTAAGGATCTCTCTTCCAATTTGATTTTCCACCTCAACCACAAGATAAATCTGGCAAACATCTCAGACTTGTGCCGCATGAAGTATACCAAGACCTTTTGTGATAAACTCATAAAATACATATGTCCATCCCATGATGACATCCTCACCGATCCCCAAACATCTGAATAAATGTAGTTATGAATACTTTCCGTCTTGTATGTGGTTGTTTTACACAAAACAATATTATCTGACTCAGAATCTATAGCTGCAGCTCAACCTACAACTATGGTACCCCACAGTGCATAGATATTTCCTACTAACTTTTGTCTTTCATCACCATCAAGTTGCCTTCACAAGCTTTCATTATCATACTTTGAAACTTGCAACTATACTCATTATAATCTAAAGTGCCCAATGAAATCACATTCTTCTGTAGATCCAGTACATGCCTTACATCACATAAAGTTCTCACAATGCCATCCTACATTTTAATTCTGACATTTCCTATTTCAATAATTTTGCATGAAATATCATTTCCCATTAGAATAGAACCAGAATTAATTGACCTATAGGTACCGAACTAATTTCTATTTGATGTCATGTGATAAGAACATCAAGGATCTAGGATTCAAGAATCTGTAAGGCATTCTGAACCTGATGAAACATATAACATATCACCATCATTGCTCCCTAAGTCTCTTTCCACTACATTCGCAGATTTTGATGAACCCTTCTGATTTTCAGTATTCCCTCTTTTCCACTTTGAACACTCCAGTTTTATGTGCCCAATTTTCCCACACTTAAAACATCTTATGTCCTTCTTCCCAAAATGCGACTGTGATCCACTCCGGAACTTACTTTTCCCACGTTCCTGGTTACCTTTTACCACAAGTCATTAACCATGTGAAATTTCATCACTAGCCATCTTTCTTTGATGAAAACCCGGCAATGTGCATGTTACCTTTCCAAATTCAGTGTTTCTTTACCCCATGTTAGAGTAGTAACTAAATTCTCATACGTGTGAGACGCAAGTAGGGGATTCAATAACATCAATGACTTGTCTTTCTCCTCGAACTTCACATTAACAAACATCAAATAATTTACAATCTGATTGAATGCGTTGATGTATTGGTTCAAATACAAACCCTGCACCATCTTAAGCCAATACAACTTTTTGTTTAAGAAATAATTTGTTCAATAAAGACTTAGACATATACCAGCTTTCCAGTTTCTGCCAAACTGTTGTCGGAGAATCCTCATCCATGACGTGATACAAGACGTCATCAGCCGAATAAAGTTGGATAGTCGACATCGACTTTACTTCCAATTCATTTCAACTTGTTTCATTCATGCTTTCTCGTTGAACTCCGTATAAAGCCTTTACCATACCTTACTGCATTAACAGATCATTAACCCTTTTCTGCCATAAACCAAAGTTTCCCATTCTATCGAACTTTACAACATTGAACTTTGTAAAAGAAGTTCCAGAGGTCATTACAATAATGCTCTAATACCAATTTGTTGTGAAAAACAAATGCATAGCAGAATAAATCGATCTCACAACGCAGCACTCAACAATGAAATATACATAACAACAATCACGCATATTATCATGAAAACAATAATAATGACACAAATAATTACGTGGTTCGACAATACCTACTTCCATGGGAGCAATCGGCAGTGTTTTTCTTACTATCTTGTGTCCAAAGACTTGAACATTACATAGTTACAACATAAACCATGTATGTATATAAAGTTTCCAAAAGTTTTCTCACCAAAACCCAACATCTCCAACATCTCAATTCAAAATTTGAAAACAAACACCGAGTTCTTGAGTCAAACCATCGACGATTTGCAAAACAACCATCGATGGTTTAATACCAAGAGCAAACAGTCGAAGAAACAAACTCAGAACCGTCGACTGTTTCACTAAATCTGAGCCAAACTATCGACGGTTTCCTCCTGCAAACTTCAGCTACTGTTTCCTTTCATGTTTTCTCATTGTACATGCATTCCACTCAATATATGAGCCACATATCACAACATAACACTGTGAAAGGAGGTAGCTATCAAATCTCTAAATGACACTACTGTTGGAATTATGTGAAGATTTTTTATGTTAGATAAGTTGCATTGATTTTGAAAACTAGTTCATATTTCCAAACTAGAGGCCAACTTGAACATCATTTAGTAAGAATCATTCAGATGCTAAAATGGAGTAGATATTACGAAGTCAGATTAAGCATTGGGTTGGAAGTTAGTTTTGACAATCACTCTGAATGTTGGTTTGAAAACCAAATTGAAATGTAAAGTTGCATTGATTTTGAAAACTAGTTCATATTTCCAAACTAGAGGCCAACTTGAACATCATTTAGTAAGACTTATTCAGATGCTAAAATGGAGTAGATATTACAAAGTCAGATTAAGCACTAGGTTGAAAATTAGTTTTGACAATCGCTCTGGATGTTGGTTTGAAAACCAAATTGAAATCTAAATCCGTGATATGAGTTCAAAATTTTGTGTGTTTTGGGAATCAATCTGAAATCAAACTGGATTTGGAATCAAATTAGTGATATTAATGAAAATTAGTCGGTGAGAGCGCAAATCAGTTTAAGCAATCAGGTTAGAAAGAGTTATTTTGAATGAAGATTGAAAAGGCTCTATGAAAATCATAATAAACATGGGGATGGAAACTGGTTTAGGTATGATTAGAAATCAGTTTAAAATCACTTTGAATATGAGATTGAAATTCAATTTATGTTCAGAAATCGGTTTGGGTTTAGAACTCAATGAAGTGGAAAGACAACTGAGATTGAAAACCGATTTGTGTTCAGAAATTAGTCGAAAGCAGAGGTGACGAAAAATTACTTTGCTGAATCTACCGAGGGGGTTCGGTTGAGTTTGTAGGAGGATAGATTTCCAGAAGGATAGATTAGAAGAAGAGAGAATAAGAAGAAGAAGAATAGAGAGAGAGAGAGAGAGAACCAAAAGTACCTTCGCGGTGTTCTGTTGCTGCAGGAAGAAGCAGGGCCAGAGGTCGGGGTCGACGTAGGATGGGCGGTGATTTGCAGCCACACGAGTGAGAGAGGGAGATGTCGGGACAGTGGCCGTAGATGCAAAGCGCTTTGTGCCAGAAACCATAGCAGCTAGCGACATGGCTCCTCACAGCAGTGGGCAGCTGCAGCTCGAGCGCATGAGAGAGAGAGGCCGTGGCTGGTGTTGGCTTGGCCGAGAAACCTGAGCAATGGCCGGTGGTCTGGAGCAGCGGCAGTTGGCGCCTAATGTGTGGAGTCGTTAGGGCTTCTCTGCGAAGGAGGGGCCCGGTTTGGGTCTAGCTTAGGTGCGGTTTGGTAACATTGTCAAAAATGAAAGAAAAGTGAAAATTAAAATCATAAACAAAAATTAAAAATTAGAAATAAGTAATTATTTGGTTATTATTTATGTAGACAACTCATTTTATCTATGTTAATCTTATGGGTCATTATCAATTTTGATAATGACAAATACTTTGAAATTTAATATCTATTAAGTTTGTATATAGGTTTATAATAACAAAATCATTTTATGGCACATGAAAACTTGAAGACTAAAGACCCTGAAGATTCATCATAATTTATATTTGTATAATTTGGATTTGTAATAGTAATATAAGAATGATCTGTAATAATTAATGCATAGCATGTATGTAAAAACTAAAGTTCAAAAACCGTAGAAATCTTAGGGAACACCCTTCAGTCGACTGACGCCAGGTTTTTGTGCATACTTCAAAAGGCCTTAGAAAAGACCCTAAATCCCAGCACTTGCACATAAGAAAGTCCCTAACATCATTTATTATATCAGGGGAATCAATTCAGGCTAAAAATGAACTTAATAGAAAATATTGAGAGGGTTTGGGCGACCGAACCCAGGCCGTGTAAAATGGCTCGGGTGACCGAACTAATCAACATGTTGACTTTGTGTTCAGGCACCCGAACTCGTTTTGAGCGTATTGTCCTCGGGCACCCAAACCTATTTTAGGGCACTTTTCAACTACCTGGGCAATCGACGACACGTTCAAATTGGGCTCAGGCGACGGAAGTAGTCAATTCGGTTAACCGAACTATGAGTCGGGCACCCGAACTAACTAAACAAATGTTACTGACTTTTGTTTGGCTGATCGACTCACTATTCGGGCACCCAAACCACTAAAAACTGGATTTTTTATTATATCTATTCGGGCACCCGAATCTCAGGCTGGGCACCCGAACCTCAGGCTGGGCACCCGAACCTCGCGGGTTAAAATATTTTTTACTAATTTTTTAAATGGGGTAAACTAGGTTAATTTTCTTAATGGCTTTTAAACAAATTTAATTATCCCCATTGAGTCCCCAACAGTCAAAAAATCCTCCTTGCCCATAAATACCTGTTCATTTGTTATAATTAGTAAGGATTAACAAATTGATTAGGGCCAAAATTCTCTCAAAATCAAGAATCCCTTTTTAGCCTATAATACTCTCTTACACTTCAAAACTTCATTTTCCTTCATCATTCAAGTATTGTAAGTATATTTTGAGTGCTTGTGCTTAATCCTCATTAGCTCATACTCTCATTTGTTGTGCTTATTGTTTTTATTATTAAGAGTAAAACTTTATGTTCTCCCACCGATTTCATTTGATAAATCTTGCATGGGAAGACTTAGTGGCTTGTGATTCTTGCATTATCATTGCAAGTTACCTTAGCTTATATTTTGTGTGCAAAAATTATTTTCAAAGTTTGCATTCAAACATCCATTGTGCTTAGAACATTGTGAACATCTTATTAAGATTGTTTGAATCATCTAGCTTGCATATTTGAAACCTTGATCTGATATTGTAATATTCATGCATTGTGTTTCAAATCTTGCTTTAAGATACACTCTTGTGCTTGATAGACCATAGACATAACCTTGAGTGTTGATTGCACACATAGAGCACTGAGCTTATAGTTCTTACATCATTGAGGTGCATTGATTATATTGAGTTGTACTGGTTCACATACCTACTTGTGTAAGAAGCATATTTCCGTATACAAATTTTATATGCATTGGTTGTATTCCAGGCGCGGACCTGAAGAGGGAGACTAGTCCTGTGGAATAGCCTCGGATTGGCTTAAACTCGGTTAAGAAAGTTAGGTGCACCATCCTAGTAAGACATGTAGGTTGGGGTCAGTCCTATAAATTTGACCTAAGACCTTCTCCGCCCCGCAAGGAGAGTTTGTAAAGGTTGAGGTCAGTCCTATGCTAATTGACCTGACTGTATTAGGTGCTACTCCACCCGTTAAGTGAGTCATTAGTGGAATCTTCAGGTTTGCGAGCTAGAGACGGGGACGTAGGCACAGTTGACTGAACTCCAATAACATATCGTGCATGTTCTTTACATTTCTACAATTTATTTAATGCACATGTATGTTTTATTGTGAATGATGCGTATGGTTTAAATTTCCGCATATTATATTAATCTGCGCATTTGGGATTGCATGAACTGATTCTAGGTTGTGATATTCTGCTGACATTTGGTTTAACCTAGGAATAAGTTTTAAAATTCCAATTCACCCCACCTCTTGATAATGCACCAAAGTTAACAGTCTAGATCTTCATAATTTTAATTTTTTTATTTTTAATTTTAATATCTTTGAGGATCTTCTCTTAGAAAATTGGTTTCTCATTTTGCTGATTCACACGACTCAATTCAAACATTTATATAATAGATTATTTTGTAATGTTTCATTTTTAATTAGTATGATAAAAAATAAAGAAATAAATACATGGAAAAAAAAATAAGAAAAAAAAAAAAATAGCTTTCAATGGCCTTGGAGCTTTATTAGGCCAACCTCCCAAAATCCTACACTTGCACACACAAATGAAGAAGAATTTTCAGTTGGTGGCAACTTATCCGGAGGCCCAAATGTTGGGCTTGCTTTGCATTCTTGAGGCCTATTGTGGGCTTGTACCAGTACAAAATTCATGTTGGGTTGTTTTTTGAAATTGTAGACCCATAGTATTAGTAAATAAAATAAATCAATCAATCAATCATTCAAATCAATCAATCGATCAATCAATTACTCAAATCAATCAATAAATGGAGGGCTAATGAGGGTCCTTTCTTGCTTCCTCCTCGACCTATAAAAAGGTGCTTCGCAAAAAGGAGTGGAGAAAAAGGAAAAAATTGATTTCTAATAGTGAGAGAGAGACGAAAGAGTGAGGTGGAGAGATTGAAAGAAGAGGCAAGACTCCGCCAAGTGGGGAAAGAAAGAGGAGTAGTTGGGAGTTATTAAGAAGCAGTAAAGAGAAGAGAGCAGAGGAAAAATTAGAGGAGAAGAATCTAAAGAAGGGAGAGCTCTGCTGATAAAGACAGCGGCCAGAGAGAGAAAAGTCTGAAAGGTAAGTATCCCCAATTTCTTATGTATGCATGTGATTCTCGTTGAAGTTAGGTTTGATTGAGCAAATGCTGCAAAATAGATGTGAAATAGAGAGAATTGTGTGACAAAATTAATTTGTAGAATTTCAAAATGTGTTTGATTTTCAAAATTGAAATCATTTAATGAAAAATTGGCTAATATCATTTGAGTCTTGACCTAAGTCTCCATTCAATCCTTAAAAAGAAAAAGAGTTAATGGGACATGTGTCACTGTATGGACGATGACACATGGCATCACCAAGTCCGCATATTCGGGTGGTCACGTGACACGTTCTTAGCCGTCCAAATTTTGCTTTCTTTGGATGGTCTTATGTCACCATGTCAACGATCCATTTCTAACTCCCTATACCCATCGTCCTTCGCTATATGGCAAGGTGACATCATGCTGACATTACCTTACCATGTTTTATTTCTTAAATTCAAACAAAAATAAAATAAAAAATAAAAATTACTCAGTTGTTGCCATGTGTCACTTTGCATGGTTGACACGTGACAACCTGATCGTAGGATCATCCCATTTTTTAATTTTATTGATTTATTTTTAATTCATTTTCAATTCCAAAAAAAAAATGAAAAAAATAGTACAAAAATCTAGAAAAAAAATAAAAACTATTTGAGTCACATTTTACCCAATAAATGGAAAAAAAATACCAAAATTAAATAAAATGGAGAAAATTCTTTAAAAATCCAAAAAAAAAAAAAAAAGTAGAAAAATCTTGGAAAATTCTAAAAAATTCTTGCAAATTTTTTGAAAATCTGGGAATGCTTTAAAGATTTTTTTCTCTTAACTTTGATGAATTTGTGTAATTATATATATATAAAATTTTGTGTGTTTGTGCATCCCGATGATAAAACAAAGGGTAAAAAGTATTTCAAACCTCACCTATATCAATTCTGAAGGGGGTTTTTCTAATAAGATTCTGTCATTTGGAGGTCTTATTAGACATTCCTAAATCATACTTGATTTTACATTTTTCTACATAGGGGATGATAATACATTCCACTCGCATAACTATACTTTCAATCCCAACTTTGATAAATGCAAGCCGAAAGTACTAGTTCCTTGGTCTAAGATTAGTCTAGAGACCAATCAACGAGTAATAATTAGGTGACCTAATCGCATCTAAAAAAATTATACGTTTGTGGCAACTCCCTCAGAACATTATTATTATACCCCTCACCATTCTAGAACCTTCTCCGAGTTGTTGTAATAGTTTGGCAACTTTACTAGGAATGCTTGGAGAGTCGAACCATTAATTAACTATGAAATGTCCCAAGTTTGAATTTGATGATCCTTTGATTGCTCCATGATTTCAATATTTTCTTGTATATATGATAATTGATGATATATGATTTGATTCTTTATATGTATGTAGTTTTTATGTTTCAAATAAATTTTATAAATGAATGGACAGGTATATGTAGGGTATGATAATGTAATGGAATGTGGGTTCGAGCTTACAACCTTCTGTGTGTGCACACGCTTTCACAAGTCTTTTACCTGATTTTTACTCTTTTAGGATTAGATAGGGGTGTAGTGGTCCCAGCTTCTATGAGGCATAAGTCTTCATTGGTGCGTGAATTACTCCACTCAGTTTGTACCTGGTCCAAATCCATTAAGGAAGGATAGGGGACATTCTAAGAGACCTCCTGTCGATAGAAATAGAGCCTAAAACCATACATACTTAAATCCTATTTCCTTTCATAGTTTAAAGCCTTAGAGAAAACTCGTAATCAATGGATCCACCTAGGTTGGGACAGGAGTTTCATCCTTCTTCACATACTTCGTCCATTTTTCTATTGAATATTATTTTAAGGGTATTTTTTTAAGGATGAAACAGGGTTATTAGTCTTGAGGATACCACCCAGTCTCTTATTTTGTAGTGTTAGTTGGCATTAATAATCCTATTAAATTCCCTTCCCATTTGTTGTACATTAAACATTGTTAATATTTTGTCGCATTTTGTTTTTGCATTCGTTTTAGGCATACACACTACTTTGCCAAAATTCTGGATTAGCCTCAAACTACATAATGGATGGCTTGGTAGCAGTGTATAAGGAAAAGGAAACAGAAGTGTAGCAATATTGATAAGGTTAGAAAAGTCAACAGGGAGACAATTTGATTGAAGAAATTAATGTGATGTTGCCAAAACAGATTAAAGTCGACAATTAATTAAATTTTTTGAAGGAGTTAAGGGTAATCTGGTTAGATTGGTGTGCTAATCACGTTAATCATTAGGTCACATATTTTCGATCACTGTGTCTTTAGGTAGCGTCTGCCCCTCAGACTTGGCCTTCGACTACTAGGATCTCACTTTAGTTTCAAATGAGAAGGGAAGCCTAAGAAACAATATGGCTACAAGAAAAGGTAAAGCTACAAGAAAAACTTTGCTTAACTAAGGAAAAAGCCATCACGACCGAATTAAATGCTCAGTAGATGAAACAAAAGGAGCAAGGAAAATCCTCTAGTACCAGTAGAATTAAAATAGAAGAAAGAAATGTACCTGCAAGCTAAGGAAGAAATAGTAGCTTTGAGAAAGAAGTGGAGGTAACTCCAAGAAATTGCCAAGCTGAATAGGAAATTACTAAAAACCTTTGAAACTGAAAATGTGGAGAAGTCCCTAGTCTTGCAGTAACTTGGAGCCCAACTACAAAGTTGGGACATTTAGCGTAAACAATTGCAAGACAAATATCAAGACGTAGTGCCTTATGTACAGAAAGCAAGATATTAGGAGATAGAGTTTCGGGCACTAGATCATCAAGCATTTGAAATGACCTTTCAAATCCAAGGAATTGCTAATAGGACAAGAGCTATGACTGAGAAAATGAAGTAGGTTGAGCATGGAGTGTAAAGCTACAAGAAAAACTTTGCTTAATTGAGGAAAGAGCCATCACGACAGAATTAAATGTTCGGTAGATGAAGAGAAAGGAGCAAGGAAAATCCTCTAGTACCGGCAGAATATTAAATAGAAGAAAGAAATGTACCTGTAAGCTAAGGAAGTAATAGTAGCTTTGAGAAAGTAGTGGAAGTAACTCCAAGAAAAAGCCAAGCTAAATAGGAAATTACTAAAAACCTTTTAAACTAAAAATAAGGAGAAGTCCCTAGTCCTACAATAACTTGGAGCCCAACTACAAAGTTGGGACATTCAGCGTAAACGGTTGCATGCCTTATGTACAGAAAGCAAGATATTAGGAGATAGAGTTTTGGGCACTAGATCATCAAGCATTTGAAATGACCCTTCAAATCCAAGGAACTGCTAATAAGGCAAGAGCTATGACTGAGAAAATGAAGTAGGTTGAGCATGGAGTGTATCCCAAACAATTCAATCCTAAAGTTGTAGAAAATATACATGATGTACACCAAGAACTAAGTTGATTTGGACGTTTCCATCAAGAATATGGGGCCATATATTGTTCACTGGTGCAAGCCAAATATCAAGACGTAGTGCCTTATGTATAGAAAGCAAGATATTGAGAGGCCGAGTTTCGGGCACTAGATCATCAAGCATTTCAAATAACCCTTCAGGTCCAAGGAGCTGCTAATAGGGCCAGAGTTATTGTAGAGAAAATTAAGTAGGTTAAGCATGGAGTGTATCCCAGACAGTTCAGTCCTAAAACTGCATAAATTATACATGATGTACACAAAGAACTAAGTTGATTTGGACGTTTCCATAAAAAATATGGGGTCAGTTTTTGTTCAACGTTCTAATAAAATTAGTTGCAAAAATAAATAAAAAACAAATAAAAATAAAAATGAAAGATTTTTTTCTTTTTGCATCCAACTTTGTATTTTTCCCAAACCTGGTGGAATGAAAATATGTGGTGTGACGGGATTTCTCTAAAAATTTTAGCAAAGTAGTTGTTTTAGGTTGGATTGCATTCATGAGCATTACATTGACTTTTTTAGTTTGATCCCTGCTTTGTTTATGACAAATCACAGTATCTCACTTGTGTACTTAGTGTTTGAACATGTATATATCTCTGTAAGCACAAGTGATAGATGTCGTATGGAAGTCGTAAAAGGACGTAGAAGATCATATTTTGGCATATTTTATGGGATTGAAAAGGAGCAAAGCATGAAGACTTTGTTTTATTTTGTGGCTGTAATAGTAAATTAGGGTTGTATGCATGCATATTCATGTGATTTAAATTGAAGCACAAATACCTTAGATTGACCATAGGACCCCCAAGTAACATGAAATTTTTTTTTTCATAAAATGCCTAACTTATACAAAGGTTTTAAAATGCTTTTGAAGTTAAAAGGAGGCAAAAAAAAAAAAAAAAAAAAATTACAAAGGGGTTAGTCAACCGACTAGTCATCCGAAGCTATTTTCTAAACCAAATCATTCTTATCTTGAAAAGTGATCAACATGAAAGTTTTGGGATTCTATCGTAGATATTTGTTGATACTAAGAACGTTCAAATTGGAGTTATATAGGAAAGGTTATGGCCAAAACACTGAAAGGTGTTTGTAATAAAAAAACTCCCTTCATGTTTCTTCCATCTCATTGATGGGCATTTTTCTCAATTCATAACTTCTTATCTTAAAATGTGTTCAACATGAGAGTTATGGGATTTTTTCTTTGCTTTCTATTGATACCCATAACGTTCAATTTGGAATTGTATGAAAAATGTTATGGTCAAAACACTGAAAGGTGTCCGCATAGAAAACCCGAGGACAGCCAATTGAACCTTACGTGTTTGAAGCTTCAGCCAACCGAGATTGGCCTCAGCCAACCAAACCTCATGAATTTCAAGCCTCAGCCGACCGACTGTCTCGGTAAAGTGTCCAAAAGGCTAGAAAAAGGCTAGTTTTCAAAAGATAATAATATTTTAACTTCCCCAACGGCTAGTTAACGGTCAAAAATTAATTTTGCCTATATATACAATCCCAAAACACTTAAAAATTGTTGGAGAATCCCTTTTTTAATTTAGTTTATTATTCTTTGATTCTCCCACACTTCTATACCCCATTTGTTCTTTAAATTCTCACTTTCTCCTATTGTTAGCTTTACCGTGATCCCAAAAGGGGGGGGGGTTGAATTGGTATTTTCAAAATTTAAGCCCTAGGTCAATCTTCTAACACCATTATATTCACAACCCTATGGTCAATTTAGTGCAAGTAAGGTAAATATACCAGAAATTAAATAAAGCAATTTAATTAACAGCACATGCACTGGAAAGCAGTAAAGTAAGAGTGACACACAGAAATGTTATCGAGGTTCGGCCAATTGCCTACGTCCTCGCCTTGGCTAACAAGCACAAGGATTGCTCACTTAAATAGGTGGAGCGGCACTTATAACAAGCCAGGTCAATTAGCACAGGGCTGACCTCAACCTTTACAACCAATCCTTACCAGGTTGGATTACCGCCCCCTCAGGCCATGCCTAGAAACACTCAAATTTTACAATATGATGGTACAGAAATAGTGCTTTCACGTAAAGTAGAAATGTACCCAAATATGCACATTCACATACACATCAATAGCATGCATATAGTGTATGCTCGGTGATGCAAGTTTTGTTCAATCAATGCTCAACACAGTATAATCAGTATGATGCTTAAGAGTATTCAACACAAGCAATATCTTGGTATCTAAACAAGGTATTTTAATAACAAATCAATATTTCAAGTATACAAATCAAATAATCAAACTAGCGCAAGAAAGTTTTCTTCAATGTAATGTGTACAATGCTAGTTTGAAAATGTTTGCTTGTTAAAAAATCTTTGCACACCAAAACAAAGCTATTGGACACTTGCAACAAGGTGCAAATATCCTAAGCTTCTTTGGTTTAATCCCACACAAGATTTATAATAGAAAAATCTGTGGGATAAACCTAGACTAAGCTCCTAAAGAAATTCTCTCAACCATAGAAACAAGTGGGAGTATTAACACAGAATAGCAATCACACTTACACAAAAAGAACTCTCACAATCTTAGATTTTATCAAAAGGATGCAAGTTTGAGAGTATTTGGACAAAGGGTGAATTTTCAAGAGAGAGGAATTTTTTGACTAATCACTTTGCTAATCTTACCCTAATCTTGCAAATGAACTCATATTTATAGCCAGGGGTAAAAATATAACCGTTTGGGATATAATGGAAATAATTAAAAAAGTCCCAAATGATTAAAATTCAATTAGTCCGAGTTAACCCTATTTTACCACGGTTAAAATAATTTTAACCGGCTAAGGTTCGGGTGGCTGAACCTAAGTTCAGTCACCCTACCAGACACATGCTAAAAAGGTCTTTAAGCAAGTTCGGTTTCCCGTGTAGAGCTTCGACAACCCGAATCAAAGTTAGTGGCATTTGTTCGCGACTTCAGGTGTCCGGTCCAATGTTCGGTGGCCCGAACTCATGTGTTCGGTCGCCCGGGGTCCTTTTTGACCTAAAACCATCAGTCACCCGAGTTGGTGAACTGTCCCTTTCGAGGGGTTCGGGCACCCGGAGAAGATATGTGTATTTTAGGGTCGATCACCCGAGAGCCTAGTCAACATGTTAACTTGTCAACATTTGGGTGCCCGAGGAGTTTTGTACTTCAAGGGTTCGGTCGCCCGAGCTCTCTCAAGTTGCTTAGAATTGTTCAATTCAAGCATAGTTTCAACATACCTATATATTATATGCTATGTGTGATTGTTGGAACCTAGGGTCTTGTTATGGTCTTATTGAGCTTATGATATATCCTATATGCATGATGTGCAGGTATGATACATACAAACCATAACCTAGGTTACTATTACAGACCCATATTACAGACATTAAATTTACAATTACAAATTACAAGTCTGTAGGGTTTTCTTTCTTCAAGTGTCCTTCCTTGGGATATTTATTTAAACCTGCACAAACACTTGAAAATCATCAAATATCAGTGTTTGTCATCATCAAAACCGGGTGTGACCTATAAGGTCAACACCTACTCTTCTTCTATTTGAAAATCATTTTTGGAGAAAATATTGCTAGCTTTGGTGCAATCCCAAGAGGGGGGTGAATTGGAGATTTAAAAAATTTCCTCCTAGGTTAATCTAATTTACTAATAGTATAATGCAACCTAGGAGCAGTCCAAGTATATATAAAATTGTAGATACGATATATTAAACAATTTTCAGTACATGCACCACAATTTCAGTATTTCTTAACTAGATGCAATTTAGTGTCAATCAAATATGCAGTATATTCAGCAGGGAAATTAAATCAAACACAAAGTAGAATATAATGCAGGAAATGTAAAAGTGACACCGAATATGATATCGGGGTTCGGTCAATCCTACCTACGTCCTCGCTTTGGCTCACCAGCACAAGGATTACACGATGGGCTCACTTAACGGGTGGAGCGACACCTAAATAAAACTAGGTCAATTAGCACAGGGCTGACCTCAACCTTTACAAACAGTCCTTCCCTGGTTGGATTACCACCCCCTCAGGCCATGCCTGGAATACAACAGTATTTCTCAATAGTAAATTGGGTACTTTGATTATGCTTCTCAATCAAGTAGATATGTACCAAATGTAACCAATCAACCACACATCAACAATTTAGGAATTGTAAGCTCGGTGATGTGATTTTGAGCAAGCAAACACTCAGAAATGTATAATCACAAATATGCTCAAGAGTGTTCTAATAAGTTATTTCTTTGAAGCAAAGTATGACAAATCTCAATAATAGATTAGGGTTTCAAAGATGCTGCAAACAATATTCAAACAAATTCAAAATATTTTCCTCAATGAAATAAGCACAAGGGCTTTTTGAAAAAATATAGCTTGTAAAATATTTTACACACCAAAAATTATAGCTATAGGAATTTTGCAATAACAATGCAAACATCCTCAAGCTACTGAGTTTTCCGAACACAAGATTTATCAAATTTAAATCTATGGGCTAACTCATTGCTTCACTCTCCAAAAATCAATAACAATCAATAACCAAAGTATTGAGAGTATTAAGCAATCTATGACAAAGCAATAGCACAATAATCACTCTCATAATACTAGGATTTATCAAAGGAATGAGTGTGTGAAAGGATTTGGAGAAGATTGGGCAAAATAAGCTTTTTGAGTTTGAGAGGATTTTTTGCTAATTATTTCTCTAATCTCTTGCTAATTTGCACAAATGAGGCCGTATATATAGAAGTTGCCCAAATTATGACCGTTAAGGACTCATAGGGCATTATTAGAATTATTTAAAAGCCATTTATAAAAAATAAACTCGTTTAACCAATTTTAACCTCGGTAAAAAATAAGCAACCCGAGAGTTTTCGAGTGGCTGAACCATGGTTCGGTCGCCTGAGTAGACTTAGTTAACAAAGTGACTTTTGAATGTTCGGTGCCCGAATCAAGGCTCGGTTGGCTGAACCAAGGCGATTTCATTTTGTCCATGTTTCGGTCGCTTGGTCTATCATTCTGTTACCCGAACTCATGTGTTCGGTCACCCGAGGCCCATTTGAACATAAAGTTTAGTTGGCTAAGTTGATGAGAAAGGGTCACCTCAGCGGTTCAGTCGCCTGTGGACGGTGTGTCATTTCAGTTTGGTTTGCCAAACTCAAGTCAACATGTTGATCGGTCCACGGTTTTGGCGCCTGAGGTGTTTTGAACACCAAGGGTTCGGTTGCCTAACCTTTCACATTTTTTCCTATTAAGTCCATTTACACTTTAATTTATTCCCCTGATATTATAAGTGATTATGGGGACTATTTTGTGCATTTGTATAGGGACCAAAGGTCATTCTAGGGTCATTTTGAAATGGTCTTAAAAATCTGGCATCAGTTGACCTTATCTCTAAGGTCTTTCTAAGGTCTTGAACTTACAATTACCTAGATGCATGACATGCAGAGATTATTACAAATATTTTCATATATTTACTATTACAGACCAATTAAAAATGAATGCAAATACAATAGAAAAATAGATCTTCATTCTTTCAATTCTTTAGACGCCATAAATGAAACTTGATCTTCATAGTCCATATGATTTACTTAAGTTCCTACCAACGGTGCATGCTAAGGATAAACATGTTCAAGAAGCTCAGTGCACGGGTGAAAAATATTGGTTTTGTCATAATCAAAATGGGATCAGACTCATAAAGTATACAAATATTCTTGGGGGTTTTATGTGAAGAGGCTTGAGCATATATCATATACATATATATATATTGCTTGATGACCTTCTTCTTTCATCTGTGATATATTTTCAAAGATTAAAATTTCCCCTACACTCTTCTTTTGAAAACCATTTTTGGGGAAAATAGTTTTGGGGTTATATTTGAAGAGACTTGAGCATATAACATTCTCTATATGTATATTGCTTGAAGGCTTCTCTATTTTCCATGTTTTCAAAGATTAAATTTCTCCTATAATCTTTTATTTGGAAAATTATTTTTTTAGACAAATTTCTTGTAAATAATGTCTTGAAGGCTTGGGCTGATATTCTTTCTCATATATTTTGCTTGAATGCCTTCTTAGGAATAATTTTACTAAGGTCAATCATTTTGAAAAAGACCCTAATATTCTCCTACTCTTTTCTTGAAATATATCTGTTGGAGAATTTCTTTGGGTTATACAAGAGGGAGCCTTGAGCATATGTCAATTTAATATATACTTGCTTGAGAGACTTCTCCTTTTATTTTATAAAAGTCAATCATTTTGATAGCAAAATCCTAGTTTCTCCTACTTATCTTGAAGTACATTTTTGGAGTAACTCTTTGGGTTAGTCAAGAGCTTTGAGCATATATTCATTGATATATATTGGCTTGAAAAACTTCTTGAAAAAGGATAAAGCATATATTCATTATCATACTTTTTGTTTGGTAGCCTTTTTTATTTGAATTTGAAAAGGTCAATCATCTTAGAAAATAAAATCATTTTCCAAACTCTCAAGTTTTACTTGAAAAATATTTTGAGAGAAAACCCATACTCTACATGAGCTTCATTTCAAAATCATATGAGAGTGTATATTAGATTTTAATGTTGTACATCCCAGCTTAGTTTAGAAGTATTTGTTTGTACGCAAATTCTATTAAATATATTTGTATTCTAGGCATGACATGAAGAGGGAGACTTGCCCTGTCAAGAGTCCTGGATAGACTTAGACACAGTTAAGAAAGTTCTGAATTGGTTTAGACTCAGTTAGGAAAACTAGGAGCACCATCCTGTAAGGTGTATTAGTTGTGGCTCAGCCCCGTAATTTGAGCTGGGGAGTGTCCACCTTGTAAGGACAGTGTAAGTGGCATCGCTCTGCCCAATTAAAGTGAGCACTTAGTGAATCTTTGGGCTACTAGCTTGAGGCGGGGACGTATGCTAGTTTGGCCGAACCTCAATAACGAATTTGGTGTTCTTTCTCTTCCCTATACTCTTTACATTCTAGCACGTGCATGTTTATGTTTAAATTTATTGTGCATGCTTTAAACATTCGCATATTCTTAATACTTGTGAAAATGGCGAATGCTTAGAAAGACCTTAAGTTGTTGTGATATACTGATTGTGATTTGAAGTCAACCTAGAAAGAACTTTTTAAATACCCAATTCACCCCCTCTTGGGAATACATCATTCCTATCACATTCATATCTTTCATGCATAGCCATAAATACATAATAAGCATTTCTAAGGAGACCCTACTCACATTATCTAGTTGCCTGTAGAATCAGCGTGTTAGGATTATGTTGATAGGAAAGCAATTGAGTTCAGCTAGAATTCTAGGGTTTCAACATTGAGTATAAAAACAAACAGTTTCTTTGTATTCTTGTAATACTTGATGAAGAGTCAAAATTATGAGGGAACATCTAGAAAACCAAATGTTGGGACTTTGAGTAAAGCTATGAAGAAGTCAGCAATCTCTCTGGCCTAGGGACGACTATTCCTTTAGGCGGCTGAGCTGCTCGCCTAGGACCCCAAAATTTATGGGGCTCCCAAATTTTTTTAATATAATAATATGTTTTTAGGGCCCTAAAATTTTTTTTTAATTAAATAATGTTAATATTATTTATTATGCTCTCTTCCCATACATTGACTTGCCAACTAATAAATAAATGAAATTGTATTTTAAAATATAAAATAAATACAATTTAATTCTTTTTTTTACAAGTCTCATTAACTTCCCAACTAACAACTTTATTATATTTTTAACTATCTATTACTCTCATCTCTCTCTCTTAGTCTCTCTAAAAAAAATTTTCTATCTCTCACACTCTCTCACTCCCATCTCTCGGTTTCTCTATGATTTTTGCTCCGGTTCTTATGTTCATCATCTTCGGACCTCTGATTATTTGTAATTTTCGTCAACCCTAATTTTGATTTCAATGTTTATGTATATATTTTTTTTATTATTTTCACTCTGAATTTTTTTTTTTCTATTTTTTCTTAAATTTTGGAAGCTTTGAGGTTAGAGCGTTGTATCCGGCCTGAATCCGATATTTCTAAAGTCTCGCTCGCCAATCGATTTGTAATAATAATAGTAATCAAGTTATATTGTTTCAATCTATTATTTTTATAAATTTATTAAATTTATTTTTATTTATTTACATAATTTGTCAATTTATAGTTAGTGTTAATTTTGAAATTTAATTAAGTCAACGAGAAAATATGAATCCGGATATGAAAAACGAAAAAAAAAAAAAAAAATAGTAAACAAAATATTAATATCCTGATTAAATCTGGCCTAGTCCACATATTGTGAAGAGCCGGCTTCCTCTGGTCAACCAGCGCCGTCAATCACCATCACCGTCACCCCCGCCCCTTGCCGTCGTCGTTGCCCACACCGCTCGCCGTTGTCTCTATCTCTATCTCCGTCACCATCTCCAGGCCCTCTCTTTCTCACTCGCCACCTCCTGGTGCTCCTCCAAAGTTGGAGTTCTGCTGGTTTTAAGTCGCCGCACGAACCGTTGCTCGCCTATCGTCACACAGCCGCACCGTTGCCGCAGCACCGTTGCCGAACGCTCCATAGCCACAGCACCGTCGTCGACGCCCCTTCGTCTCTTACGCTCCAAAATCTGGTGCACCCCCAAAAAGCTTCTTGTGGGTGATCTGCTGTTGGGTTTGATTCGTTGGACCGCCGTTCGCCTGCTACAGTATCGCTGCACCATCCCTCAATCTCAACTCTGCCGGGAAGTGCCCCACTTCCATCCTGTGGTGGGAGTTAGATAGAGGGTGAGAGAGACATATGCAACAATAGCCGCTAGGGGGGACTGCCACACAGCCACAATAATAGCGACCTCACCGTTACTCTCTACATAGAACGACGGGCATCCAACAGCAACCACAGTTGCACTGTCGCATAGAGGGGAAACAGGGGAGGGGGAAAATTTGTCTCAGAACAGAGTCGCGAAAGATCCGGGGGAAGATGAAGGGGTAGCTGAAAATTTTGTAGGGATTTTTTTTCTCAGGTGTCTTTTTTTTTTTTCCTTTTTTTTCTTTTTTACCCATTCATTCTTTTTATATTTTATATTTTATATTTATTTTTATTCGCCAGCACCACATGCAGAGTCCGTACCACCCCACCCTTTTTTCGCTTTTTTTCTTTCTTTCCGTAAATAATTATATTTATTGCCTCATAATTTTCATTCCTAAAATTTATAAAAATATACTACCTGATCTCATTTCTAAATTTTTTTTTTCTTTAATGATTCGAAATTACAAAGGGCACCGGGCCAAATGTTAAACATATTATTATTGTTAAAACTTTACCATTTTTGGTAAAGTAATAATCTAACTTGGTATTGGAGTTAAGTTATAAAGAGATCTTGATTGTAGTCTATTAGTCGTATTCACTATAATATTTTTTTTAAAAAAATTATTCTATTCCATACCATAGGTATTATTTATCGTGTATTAATTTTTATTCAATATATGAAAAATAAAAATAAAAATTTATAATTTTTGGCGCTATGTCAAAGCGGCAATAGTCATAATATTTAGAGTTCATTTTTTTGGGTGAGATCATTGTATAAATAATTATTAACAAAAATAAAGTAGTGTAAATTTAATATAACTAAAGTAGAAATATTAATAATATTTTTATTTTTTTTAAATTATTAAATTTATTAACAATATTTTTATTATTTTAAAATTGACATATATAGTAAGATTGTGGTTGGGGAATGAAAAAAATGAGTTCAATTAATTTTAGTTTTTCTTACATTTTTTTTCTAATTTGTATTATATTTATTTAGTTTTAATTTTTAAGGGCAAAAAAATAAACGTTCTTCAAATTTATGCATACACAAACACATTTTTTTTTTTACAGTTTTATCGATTCAACTAGTAGTTCTGGTAAACATAATTAAGGAAATTTTAAAATACATAATTAGAAAGTAAAATATCAAACTAAAATGTTTAAAATTGATGACCTAAAAGTGGTTTCTAGCTGTAATTTAATACTTCAACGTGCCAAAAACAAGAAAAAGTTATGTAACAAATTATTAACCAAGAATCCTTCAACAAAATAGCGTTTGAGAATCTCGTCCTTACAGAATTAATTAATTAATTATAATTTTTAATATATTAATTGAATACTTATGTACGTACAATATCTACTAAAGTTGACAATAAGTTAGTCTTCAAAAGATTTTTTCGGATCAATGCCTCATAAAAAATATCGTATGACTAATGCATTTCTACTCAAGTAATTAAAACTTGACCAACTTGCTGTAGTCTTACAATAAACAATTTAATTAACAAAAATAAAATTAAAATTGACAAATTAAGAACTCATTTTTATGCTTAAAATACAAAAATTAAATTTGTAACAAATAAAATTGAGCTTGAATTATGAGGTCTTTATTAAAACATATCGCTTCTAGAGAATAATTATAAATAGTGATAAGAAATCATTCATAAATTTGTATTTCTAATTTGATTTTTTTTTAAAATGGAATTAATATGTGGTATTTTTGAATATGCTTATCCATAAAGGTTTTGTGGTCTACAGTGATGCGTCTCATAAAGGGTTTGAATGCGTATTGATGCAATGGGGAAAGGTTGTTACATATACATCTGGAAAGCTCAAGGAGTACGAGAAGAATTATCCTACGCATGACTTGGAGCTGGTAGTAGTAGCTTTTGTATTAAAGATCTGGAAGCACTACCTATACGGTAAAATATGCGAGACTTCACAGATCATAAAAGCTTTAAGTATATTTTCACATAAAAAGAGTTAAATATGAGACAGATGAGATGATTTGAGTTGATAAAGGACTACGACTATACCATCAGTTACTTCCCATGAAAAGCTAACATGGTAGCTGATGCTTTAAGTTGGAAGTCAATGAATGCATTAGTCTCGGTAGTAGTAGCTCAACAGCAGATCAGGATGAATCTAGAAAGGCTTGGCATGGAATTTGTGGATGGTAATCATCAGGGGTTCATTACTAGTCTAGTTGTTCAACTAACCTTGTAGGAAAGAATTAAAGCCGCTCAGATGAAAGACGCAGAATTGGTAAAAATTGTGGAGAAAGTATAGAGTGATTTAGGAACAAGTTTCAATATCTCAGACGATGGAGTTTTGAGGTTTTACACTTGATTGTGTCTACCTAAGGATGCAGAGATTAAAAGAATAATTCTGGAGAAGGCTCATCGCTCTCTCTATACTGTACATCCAGGGAGCACAAAGAAGTATAGGGATTTGCAAGAATCCTTCTGGTGGATCAATATGAAGAGAGAGATAGCCCAGTTCATGGGACAATGTTTGACATGCCAGCAGGTGAAAGTAGAGTATCAGAGGCTAGTGGGACCACTACAACCACTTTGTATTCCTGAGTGGAAGTGGGAGCATATCTTTTGGACTTTGTAACGGGGTTTCCTTCAGCGTTGCATGGGCAAAATTCTATATGGGTAATAGTGGATCGTCTGACTAAGACCGCACACTTTGTTCCTATTAAAGTTAGTTACTCTATAAATAGGCTGGCAGAGTTATATGTATAGGAGATAGTCCAACTTCATGACGTCCCGGTATCCATTGTATCCACTCAAGATACACGATTCACCTCCCAGTTTTGTTGGAGTTTGTAGAAGGCCTTGGGATTTCAACTGAATTGTAGTACTACATTTCACCCACAGACGGATGGACAATCAAAGAGAACGATTCAGATATTAGAGGATATGCTACGGGCGTGCAAGCTAGATTTCGGTGATAGTTGGATTCAATTTATGCCACTTGTGGAGTTTGCCGATAATAACAACTATCAAGTTAGTATCGAGATGGCACCATATGAAGCATTGTATGGTCGAAGGTGCCGATCTCCGCTGTATTAGAAAAAGGTTGGTGAATGGAAAATGTTGGGACTGAAGCTTATTCAGCAGACTTCTGAGAAGATCAAATTAATTAGGGATAGAATTAAGATAGCTCAGATTTGATAGAAGAGTTATGCTGATACTCGCCAATGAGGTCTGAAGTTTGGGATAAGAGATAGGATATTTCTAAGGATTGCTCTGATGAAGGGAATTATGAGACTTTGAAAGAAGGGTAAGCTAACTCCTAAGTACATTAGGCCAATCAACATTTTGGTGAAAATTGGTCCAGTTGTTTACAGGATAGCATTACCCCCAACTTTGTCTAGGATCCGCGACATCTTTCACGTATCGATGTTAAGAAAGTACATCTTAGACCTTCGCACGTGTTAAACTATGAATTCCTAGAATTCAGAGATACCTTATCCTATAAGGAGGTACTCATTTATATATTAGATTAAAAGGAACAAGAACTCTTTACTAAAAAGATTCCATTAGTGAAGGTGCTCTGGCGTAACCACGCAGTGGAAGAAGTTTCATGGGAATTGGAAGAGAAAATATGTCGGAAGTACCCGTAGCTATACAATGAGACCCAACACAAGGCAGGTAGGTACGGCGGTTCAGGTAGGAATTCGATTATATATATACTGTGTTTTGTGTAGGTTTTCCAATTAAGTTTGAGTGTTTGTAAATTCATAGATTTTAGGCTTAGTGTTTTGAGTGGTATTGGGAGAATTTTATTGATCTATTTGTAATCTCCCAAGGACCATTATTGTAACAACAGTATTCCTCCGCCATAAGTGAGGATAATTAATAAATTTGGGACGAGGTTGCCATGTGGGTGGCTACCGGTTCTTCCTAGAGTTGTTTGAATGAGTCGGTAATTCCAGGAGTAATGATAAGTGCGAGTCAGCAAATTTTGAGGATGAAATTTTTATAAAGGGAGGAAGATGTAGGAATTTGAACCCCGAAAAGAAAGATAAAGTAAAAAAATAGGGAAAATAATGGAGATGGTTTGGTTCCACACCAAATCATTGATGGTTTGAGGTCATCTTAGAAAACTGTTGACGGTTTCAACTACCCAGAGTTTTTTAAAAGGATCACAAGACCAAACCGTTGATGGTTTCAAGAAAATTGTCAACGGTTTCATGCGGGCCATCTTGCTTATAAATAAAGCTTAGATCATTTTTCAACTAAAATTTCAAAATCTGTCTCTCTCTCTCTCTCTCTGCTAGGGTTTCCGTTTTTTTCTCTTTCCCGTGTCTTTCTTGGCTTGCCAATGGCCTTTTCCTCAGCATTTTTCATAATCGGGGAATTGTTCCAAGGAGCGGGATAGGTAGTTTTTCAAGAACAAAAAAGGGGAATTGATTATGTCAATTTTTTTCTTAAATTTGAATCGATTAAACTCAAGTATATGAACTAGTGTATGTTATATATGATTTTCTAAATGATTCAGGCATATGAAACTGATGGTTTTACTTATTATACGTATTTGGGGAAAAACCAAAGTGAGTAGGGTTGATCATCTTCCTTTTCCTTATTAAACAGATATTTTGATTGGAATAAAAATTATGAAGATGATCAAACCTAGTTTTTAGTAAAAATAAATACTTTCCCGAGCAATTTAGTATATTATTATTTATTAGTCAAAAATCGTGTGGCATGAGATTTATTTATATTTTACTGCACAATCGAATCTGAATATTTCAATGGTATTATATAAAGAAAATGTGATTTATACTAATTAGTGGAAATACTGGAAATGTGGTGGAAATTGTGAAATTTGATATAATGGTTGAATGCCGGGTTTAACATGACGGTTGTATTTCAAGGTATTATATGACGCCTGATTGTCGGGTTTGATGTGATGCTGTATGTCGGGGTTTGATATAATGGTTAATTGTTGGGATTTTATATGACATGTTTTATACTGAATTACAAAATGAGTTATATAATAGTTTTTATTACTTAAATTGCATTATATGGTTTAAGAACTCTGAGGACCAGACGTGATGAGAACATGGTATCGTTGCTAATGATTGAGATAGTGCAACCACACTGTTCTAGATAGAAGTACTAGTAATGAAAATTCGATTTGGCCACTAAAGGGTTGTGTACCCCCTTGGAGTCTAGATCAGGCTGGGTGGGCAAATCGGACTTGCAGACATGAGGTTTGACTTAGCTTGGTGGTAGGCGAGCCAGGGCTAACTTCAGTCTATGGACCGCACAACCCGATCATGCAGGTTCATACATGATGATGTGTATGTCCGAAAGAGGGTTTCTTCTACGCATATATGTGAATTTATGTAAATGTGGTTAGTTATCGAATGATTTTATATTATGAAAGAAATGTGTATTTTCAACTGTATAAGTGTGAGTTATATTATATAATGCCATATCTGTCAAATAAATTAAATTAAAGAAAGTATTTAAGTTCATTAGAAATCATGTTAGTCACACACTGATAATAATCCATTTCGTCTTATTGAGAAGTGTCTCACCCAAGTAAATATACAAATTTTTTAGGACCTACAGGAAATCGAGTCTAGGAGTTCCGGGGCAGGACCTAGACGATCTAGGTGATAGTGGGCTTAGTAGGACACTATTTTGTTATGTTTAGATGTTTTTGAACTTTTTTTGTTGCATAATGTTTTGGGAAATTCTAGTAAGACTGGCTGGGAGTTAGTACTCTAGCATGTATGGTTGCATAAATATTTTTTTCTTCCGTTAGTTGTATATTCATGTTATTGATGGAATGGTATGACCTTCGACCTCATTGGGTCCATGGATGTTGATATTGTGGTATCAGAATATTATAGGGTTATTTATGGAATATTAGCACTCTAGGCCCCACTGGGTTCGGGGCACTACAATAAATGTCCTTCATTTAAAGAGATTAGAGAAGAGAGAATAAAACTCGTATTTTTATAAGTTTTGGCAATCCTTGCCGATGTCCTTGCCTCAAGCAACTCACTTGAGGATTCCACTATACACTCCTTCAATAGGTGCAGAAACCTCTCTCTTTTAGTAGGTAGAGATGCCTTTTACAATCCCTCTTTCAATAGGCGGAGAAACCTCTTTCCTTTTCTTAGGCAGAACATCCCATTACCTCACTAGGCCGAGTTGCCTCTCTCCTTTTAGTAAGTGGAGTTACCTCTCTTCTTTAATCAGCGAAGATGCCTTTATAAGTGGAATCAACGAAAATAGATGTATAAGGAATGCTCCTCAAATGAGCAAATAAGTATAATGAGAATACCACACTAATACACTATCAAAAGATTATGAATGAAGCTCAAAGAGTATCTAGAAGGTGAGCACTTGAAAGATAAACAAAGAAATTGCAAAGTGCTTGAGAAAGATTTCCAACAAAAGATAAAAAACTTGGATTTGTATGATGGATGTATATCTCTCTTTTTCTTCTTGCTAAAACAAGTTAGAAACCTCGTATTTATAGGCAAGATGGTCTACTAGCCGTTTTATGGTTGTTGCGGCAATTTGCCGTGATTTTCAGTCGACCGAATTCTAAATTCGGTCGCCTGAATTTCTGGACAATTTCACCTGTGAACACCCTTTAGTATTTGGAGCATAATTTTTGCTAAAGAACTCCAAATTGGGCATTCTTGGTATCAAAATAAATCTAAGAACAAATCTCACAACTTTTCTGTTGAACATTTTTGAAGATGGGAAGTCATTGATTGAGAAAATTGCATATCAATGTGGCGGCAGAAAAAAAAAAAAAAAGGATTTGGAAAATCTTGTTTTGGGGGTTTTCATCCCAAAAATGATTTTAATACTTTGAAATAATTTTTACACATTTATAAAATAATTTTCAATGAAATATAGAGTGTTTAGGGTCCAACTAAGGTAATCTATGAGATTCTTCACATAATCAATTATAGTGTACTCACATAGGTCCTATTTGCAAAATACATGACATAAATTCCTTTAATTCTTCAAGCTTGGACTTCATGAGCTCCATAAATATAATCATAGTCTTCAAGCTTGGTCTTTATAAGATCCAAATATCATCATCTTGTATGCTTTATGGCTTTTCAATTTGCTTATGTTATTGTGATTAATACCTTAATTCCTATGAACACACTTAGTAACACAATTAAATGCCTTGGTTTGTCATTATCAAAATGGGATGAAACCAAGAAAATCCAACAAGAGTTTTATACAAATATCCTATACTTGCCATGTTTTCATAAGGGACAAGTTTTAAACGAACTTAGTTTGACAAACTTTCATAGACTTGGTTCTAGTTGGGTTTAAACCTCTTTCATGCACCTTAAAATCAAGATTATGAAGGAACAGGGCAAACCATCGATGATTTAGCCTAGGCGCATCAATGGTTTTAGGCAGAGAGTTAATTGAATTTTGGCCTAGAGGAAACCGTTGATGGCTTGCATTGGGATTCTACACTCAACGGCTAGTTTTCAAAGTAAATAATTAATTTATTAGTCCAACGGCCATAAAACAGCTAGTAGCTCAATTTGCCTATAAATACAAGTCCAAAGGCTTGTTTAAGCATTTATTTTTAGTAATTTTGCAAGCACACTTCCTTTAGTTCATCATTCTTGAACTCAAAATCTCTCTTCCTCTTTAATCTAATTGTGAATCATTACTTTGGAGAGATTTGTGTGAGATTTTGATTGTATCAAATATCAGCTCATTTAATGAGCATTGTATTTGAAAATTGTATTCTTCCATTTGTTGTAAAAGGGTTCTTGGTGAACCTTACTGAAAGGCTCTTGGTGAGCGAAAGAGATTTGTTCCCATGTGTAAAGGCTTCTCCGTCGGTGAAGGAGTTGTGATAAGGGGTCGAAACACGTTAACATCGATGTTGAGAGCTTTTCTTCCATTCTCTTTAATTTATATCTTGTGCGTGATTTATATTCTATATATTGTGATATAATCATTTATAGTTGCAAACATTTTATATTTTGTAGAGAAAAGCGAAAATACGGAAAAAAGTCTATTCAACCCCCCCTCTAGAATCGACTATAGGGCCAACAAGTTTTATTCGATTACTCAGCGCTGGTTTTCAAATTTTGAATTTGAAAGTCGCATAGGTTAGGTTTTACGGGAAAAAGTTTCGGGAGGGTTGTATATATATGTTGTATGTTGTAATTTAGATGTCTTTTGACAGAAGATGGTGAAAAATCACTATCCTTTGCTCCCGTAGATGTACGCACTACCGAACCACGTAATTTTTTGTGTCATTGTTTTATTACTTTCATATAATGTACGTGATTGTGTTTTTTGTATATTTCACTGTTGGTTGCTGTATTGTAAGATCGTTTGTTTCCACTGCGCATTCATTTGCACAATAACTCTAAATTGACTTATTTGGTGTAGGTCCTAGGTCAACTTGTTTATGAGCATGATTTATTTTTGTAAATGGACTTGCTTCCATTAAAAATCCCACCACGAGATCCATAGACATACAATATCTACTTCATGGTACTTACGTCCTTCTTTATATTAATTTATTTATAAAATAAATTATTCAAAAAATTGTCATATGGTTTGACATAAAACTAAGGAGGTGTGTTTTAATTTCATTATGGTTATTTTATGCTTTTGTATTTTTCAAAATTATGTAAAATATCATTTCTATCATTCTCTCAAAGTGATAGGTGGTGTTGAAAAGATCCAAATATCTGCAAAAATAATAATTTAGTTATGTAAGAAGCCCACCTTCTATCGACATGCATATTAATTGACTAAATTGATGTCAATACAAATGGATTGAATAATCCTTATTCATCTTCATGTGCATTTTCATTTTTAAGCGCCCATCATTCTGTTAAAAAAAAAAAAAATCTTTCGTCATCGCCATATTCTTTATGGATTCACCTAAAATCATCACTAATAAGCTCATAGATAGTTTTCACAAAGCGGAGGGAATTATCCTTGAATTTTTCTAGCCCATTTTCTCAAGAAAAATTAATGATAAATAATTTTTTTTAAAAAAACATAAGGAAGTATAGTGTCATATTAAAACCAAAGGATACCTCTTTATTTTTTAAATCAAACCACATATGAGATTGATGTAATTTTTCGTTTAATTATTTATTGGTCTAGATCTTAGTCACAACTATTAAGAAGGAAGAAATTGTACTATTGCAAATTGGAGAGGGTAGATAGGGACTTTATGGTAGCATTGATTAAATGTTGCTTATTATTATTATTATTTTGGTTTCTAGATCAACCGTTTTTTTTTTTTATTTTTTTATTTTTTTATTTTTTTTTTAACGAAGAAAAAACATAAAATAAGAAGAAAACTCGTTTTCTATTACAATTTTTAAAATCGCATACCATTAAGAATGAAGATTTTTCTTTACATGTAAAGTAAAAAAATCATTAACTTTTCCGTACAATTTGATTTTTTTTTTTATCACTTTCCTTGAAACAAAATTTGAAAAGTTGATTCTTTCATATTCTTTTCTTTTTCCTAATGTTTCGGTATAAGTTTTAAAAAGAACACTTGGTGATATCAACTATGCATCAAATTTACATGAGGTTCCATATTTTTTTGTGGAAAAATTGAGTAAAACTTTTTTGCAACAATTTAAAAATATTTAAAAATTTAAAAATGAGTAATGGAATTGTCTTCTAGAACTAAATATGCCTTGACATTTTTGCCTTTTGTTGATGACAACGTCTTGATATCATAAAAGATTATTGCAATAATCTCATATACGCAATCAAAACTTAAATTTGTTTTAATAGTCTAACTTGGATTACATAAGCTAATGCTGTCATATAATGTTTTTTATGTTATCAAATTATTTTAAAATTGTTTTTAACATTTGCATAAAAATAAAAAACAATAGTATTAGAAATTAAAAACAAAGTTTCATTTTTGTAAATATTTAAAATTTTTAAAATGAGAAATGGAATTGTCTTCCAGAACTAAATATGTCTTGATGTTTTTTATGACAAAATCTTGGTATCATAAAAGATTAATTTAATAATCTGAAGACGTAATCAAAACTTAAACTTTTTTAATAGTCTAACTTACATTACATAAGCTAGTGCCATTATATAATTCTTTTGATGTTCCAAAAAAGTACTCCATTTCCATGAAAATGGTTTGTTGTTATCACTAAAATGTGACTAAATTGTTGTCACTAAAAAGGCTTACAAGCTACTTTCAAATTTTACTAACACTTACCCAAACTATAAACAAGAATATTCTTTATGTATGGTTAACAAAATAATCTCAATAATTGTCTCATAAAAAAAATTTCTAAGAAATACAAATGCATTGGCTTGGCAAAATCTATTGGCTGAGCCATATGTACCACCACCTTTAGGATATATTTTTCCCTTCCAATACGGTGCAAAGGCTTATTGTTGTCCACTCTTAGGATACAATGACCAATTTGATGGCCTATATTCCTCAATCAGGAGACAAACAATATTGGCTCGATTAACCCTAGTTGAGAAGATGATGCACAATAGAGTAACAGAAAAAAAAAAAAAAATAAAAAAAAATCATAGTAACCATAAATTATAACAATGACAATAAGGAAGGAACAATAATCAGACTTAAACAAAAGAATTTTCAAAGAAAAAGATTGAAAGGGAAGAAGAAAAAAATAGTCACAAACCAACAATATAGTGCATATCAAGGGATTTGCGTATATTAAGGAAGATTTAAAACAATTAATGAAGTTGATTAAATGCTTGAAACAACCATTAGTGGAAAAGTGATGAGTCCCTAAAATACACTATTTTAGGCCCTCGTTTACTTTTATTTTGTCCTTTTTATCTTGTATATGCCATTTGTTAACATAATTCGAAATTATGTAAGGTTTATTCATGTTTCAGGAAATACAGGTTAAAACGAAGGAGTTAAGCATTATGAGAAGCCAAGGGAGCGCACAAAGCATAAAGTAGCTGCTCAACACACATCAAAGGAGAAAAGACTCTATTCGACCATGTGGTGCGACCAGCAACACAAAGGGTGACCAGGTCATAAGCTGCAGACTCCAAGGTTTAGACTAAAGAAGAAATGTTGCTAAGTTCAACCAAGTGATCGACTAAGTGACCCTCAGGAGTGACCAAGTCGAGATACTGAAGATTATTGAGTTAGAGATACTAAGAGTCTTGACCAACTGCTTGACCAGAGAGACCTTGAGCAGTGATCAAATCAATTTTTTGAGCTGAACTAAAGACTGAGATACTGCAAGTCTCGACTAGCAGCTCAACCAACAAGACTCTATGGCCCGACTAGGTCGAAGATGCTGAAGATTCAAATTCCTGATTTCCCATGAGCCTATACTAGGGCGCAACCAAGGGAAAGCATGGGTGTGACTTGGTCAATAGCGATGATCTTCTGTGCGAAATTTGCTACAAGCTTTCCAATTTGAAATTCAAACCTTGTAAACCCCAATGGGTATAAATATTAGCTTCGAATATGTTCTCAGGGTTCCTCTTTGACCTCTTTTGGGTTAGTGATAGACCTAAAACGTTGTTGAGAGCCACAATTGATTAGATTTACATACTTTTGACTTAAATTCCTGTCTTGGTTCTCGGTTGTATGCTTGATTGTTAGTGATAGACTATTAAGTTTGCAATTGAAGCCATCTTTTACTTACTTCCCTTTACATGCTTTTATTTAAATACCTTGCACTTTACTTGCTTTGATTTCAATACCATGTTTTTACTTTCATGCAACTTTAATGCTTGGATTATGATGAAGTCTTAGGGGATAGGATAGCACTACTATTGATTCAGTCAATTATGCATAGTAGGCTACGGATGCCAAAGAGGTTCTCGTGATCATTGGATAGGGTATACTCTGGTTCCAAATTGTGCTCCGGATGATTGTTGCACCCTTGCTACCTTATGCCCTCAAATGACTCCTTTCACCATCTAGCCTAATACGGATAGCTGACCAAACGTAGTTTATGCACATGACAGTCTAAGTCAAGTTTATAAATTGAGCGCTACGTTGTAGGAGTAGAGTTAAAGTAAAGTTTACATGTTTTCAGTAGGTTGTTAGAAAAACAAATCAAAATCTCTCCCTTTTACTTTCTTTTTACACAAAGCTATAGTAAATTAGATTAGAAGTGGCGAATAATTGCACTTAAGTCCCTGTGGATCGATACCCGACTTTATCACTTTCTACAGAACTTGGGATTAGTTAGGTTATATAAATTTCATTTTTGATAGTTGAGGACTCAAGCCTTAGCAAGCCTACCAAAAAGCTTGTCCCTTTTTCTCAATCTATCATTCAATTACATGGCTAATGTGGCACCCACCTTCGGTTTGCCACACTTCTTGCTTAGATCCTCACATATTGCACCAAAGAAAAAAAAATGCCTTTTCATCAAAGATCAAGATTCTAACAATGTGGGGTATCAACATCAATTTAGCATTCACAAAGAATTCCATGTGTAATATAACTTTAAAATCATCTAAGGATACCATCATTAGGCTGCATTTTCCTTCCCACAATGTCACAATTTAGCATAACATTGGACATTCCTGAATGGGCCTTGCTTCTGAATTGAAAACCTTGATCTAACTTGAATTATGAGAGTCTAAGGCTGAATTTTGTTAATTCCTTCTCTACAACAAAGTTGTGGATGACCTCTGGGTCTACCATGGCATTAACTTTGATGCCATTGATCTTCCCTAAACATACAATAAATCTTTCTGAAAGAAAGGCCTCGTAACAGTGACCTTTTTGCCTACATTTACATCATCCTATGCTCAAGTGTGCCACCATAATTTAGCTTCTCCCAACAAATACATCAACGTTTTGTTAACTCTTTCATTATCTAGGATGTGGATAGCCTTTAAGTACTAATTTATATCGCTAATAGAATGAATAATTTGTGGGGGAGAAATTAACTTTAAATTTTTTAAAGTTTCAAACTATAGCTTTTAAAATTCTTACAAGGGATGTTTCCTCCACATAGGAACAGGAACCCATCATTAAAAATATGCTACATGTTGTGTTGGGGGCTCCACATGTTTCATCCTCTTCCTTTCTATCAAACCAAGACAAATGACAATGTGTTGATCCTCTCCCTATCATATTCTCTCTCCATCTTTTCCATCCCTATTCACAGATGCCAACGACGACAAAAGGGGGTAACATGTTGTCCCCAAAGCTCCACATTTCCATGCTCTCTGCAAATAGGTTTACTTTACTCTCATCCTCTTATGCCTCTTCTAATGAATTAGCACTTCCAAGATGAATTAAAAAAGTTTTCACCTTGGCAGCCTTAACTTCTATCAAGAACTCCGATCTAGTTGTAACCAGCGCACCCTAAGACTATACCCCATACTTCCAACAATTAGGCCTTTCCACAACATACCTTGTTGTAAGCCTCATGTCATCCAACCCCCCTTGTGTAATCTCCATCTGCGAATTTCACAACTAATGTAACCCTCTATTGCCCGCCAAAGTACCCAACTGCACTAGCATAGGAAACCTTTGACACGACCCAAATGTCACCGTTCGTTCTTGAGTACTGAGCGGTAAACTGTTTACTTAGATTCGCCAATGGTGTACCGGTGACAGGATTAACATCTACCATGTTGTTGGAATTGGTGTATTCCCAAGAGGGGGGCGGGGTGATTTGAATTTTAAAACTTTCTCTCAGTCAATTTAGATTTCTCAAATAGTATTGCACAAACCTAGGGTCTTTCTATATAATCATGAACTCAATCAAATATATAAACAACTAAACGCAAAAATTTAAGTTTTGAAATTTAAAACGCGAAAATTAAAAGCAGGCACAAGAAATGTTATCGGGGTTCGGCCAATACTACCTATGTCCTTGCCTTAGCTCACAAGCTCGAGGATTACCACTATTACTCACTTAACGGGTGGAGCAACACCGTTACAACACCTTATTAGGGTGGTGCACCTAACTTTCCTAATCAGTTCAAAGCCAATCTAGGACTATTCACAAGGCTAGTCTCCCTCTTCCCACAACACGTCGGGAATGCAACTAGCAATAACAAATTTGTATACAATCAAAGGTGCTTCTAAACTAAGAAGATGATGTAAAACAATATGCTCAATGCAATTACATATTGCACTTCCGTATGACATGAATGTATAAGCTCAGTGAAGTCTAAATGTCATCTCTCGGCTATATGCAACAACGACAATTTATATATGAGAGTGGTGTGAATATATCTTTAAAATAAAATATGTATATCAATCACAAGCAATAACCTCAAAGATCTCAAAAGCACAAGCAAATATCTAAAAGATAATTTATCAAATATGTATGAGAGATATTTGAATATCAATCTTGTTTTAAAAAATATTTCACAATAGCACAAAATCAAGCCTACGAATACTTGCAACAAAAATACAAGACTCACAAGCTCTAGAGAGTATTCCCACTTAAGACTTATGAATTAAATCACAAGAGAACTCTTAGGCTTACTCTCAATAAAATTAATATCAACCAAATACAATGAGAGTGTAAGCTTATATGAACAATCTCAATAATACTCTTACCAAAGGATTTCAGCAAGTAGGATGAGTAAGAGAGGGATTTTTGGCTTGTAAATGAGAAAATAAGGATTTGGAAATTCAGAGAATTTTGGCTAATGATATTTGTTAATCCCTCATTAATCTTCCCAAATGAAGTAGTATATATAGACATTCATAAAAATATAACCGTTGGGGGACATAGGAGTCTTTTTAGAAAAAATTAATGAAGGTTAAATAAAAATAACCTTGTTTTACTACAGTTAACAATGTTCAACTCGAGAGGTTTCAATCGACTATATTTTAAGTTCGGTCGACCCAATCGCCAAGTTTGGTCGACCAAGATACTTTTGAACTAAAGGTTCGGTCGACTGACCCAAGGCGATTTCCGAACCCTTCGAGGTTCGGTCGACTATATATAAAATTTGGCCTGTTATTCTTATAGTTCTGTCGACTCAATAAAAAATTAACTGTAAGTTCGATTAACTAAGTTGTTGAGGGTCAGACACGTGTGAGTTTGTTCGATTGTGGAAGATGTGTTTAAAAAAGGATTCGGTTGACCGAGTGAAGTCAAATTGTTGACTTCCACCTAGTTCGGTCAACTGAGTCATTTTACCCTGCCTAATTTGGCCGACTGAATTTGTCAATAAACTATTTTTGCCCCAAATAAAGACCTAAGTTAAATCCCTATAAATGTGAGTTATTAACCTATATGCTTGAGGGATTCCCATAGACATTCTATGGTCTTTTTGAGCTTATGCAATCTATCATGCAAGTCATGCAATTTATTATAGACCAAATTTAAAAATAAAGGCAATGCAATGAAAAACTTCTTCTTCTTCTTTTTGCTTTTTAGATTCCCATTGATTATGCCAAGAGTATGCGCTCTTTAAGGTCTTTCTGGCAACCACATCACTTTCATGTGTGTGTTATGAATGATTAACCTGTTCAAGTACTTAGGCACACACATTAGTAACATGTGATTTGTCATTATCAAAACCGGGGATCGAACTCAAAAGGTCAACAATCTCCCCCTTTTTGATGATGACAAACGCATCAAAGTAAAATGGAGTTTAGCCTAAAAAGGCTCCCCCTAAGAATATGCATAAATTAAATTTAAGCAATATAGCACACATATATTAACGAAGGAAGTCAATTTAACATAATTGCATTTAATTTTAGCAATAAGGTACAAATACAGACATGCATACATACAGAACATGCATTTTGCTCACATAAGAGTTCTCCCCCTTTTGGCATCATGTTGACCCCATGGGTCATACCCAGTTTTAATTATGACAAATACTCAGGTATTTAATGGTTGCCAAGTTTGTATGCAGGTTCTTTTTGGGAAATACTTATATAATGGCATGCGGCAACTTGAAGTGAAGCCTGGAGATCCTAAAGATTATTTTCATGGTGTAATTCATTTCACTATTATTGGGTCTATAATATTTAAGTATGAACGGTCGGTAATAATCTCTGCATGTCATGCATGTAGGTTTTGTAAGCTCAAAATGATTGTAGATTGACTATAGGAACCGAACGACTTTAAGGCACCCTTCGGTCGACTGAAGGTAAACCGACGCTAGGTTTTTGGGCGTACTTGAAAAGACCCTAGGTTCCTACACGTTGTGCACAAATTCCTCATAATCACTAACATTATCAAGGGAAAGAATTGAAATAAAATTGGACAAAATAGGGTAAGTATATGAGAGGTCGGGCGAACAAACCTTAGGAGTTGAAAACTCCTTGGGCGACCGAACATAAAATGACCTTATCGCCCTCAGGTGACCGAACCCTTAGAAGGTTGCTTTTCACAAACTCGGGCTGCTGAATTTTTCAGTTCAAAAAGAACTTGGGCGACCGAACTTTGTTTTGGGCACCCGAACCACGCGGTAAATGTTTTTGACTTTTGTTCAGGCAATCGAACCTAGACTCGGGTGACCAAACTGTTTAAAAATGCTTTTTTAACTGAGTCTATTTGGGCACTCGAACGTCTGATCGGGCACCCAAACTTCTCAGGTTAAATTAATTTTTACAAGGGTTAAAATTAAGTAAACTGGGTTAATTTTCCTAATTGGTTTTAAAACAAATTTAATAATACCCATAAAGTCCCCAACGGTTATAATTTTGTCATTCTCTATACATAGGGGCTCATTTGCAAAATTAAGGTGAGATTAGCAGAAAATTATTTACAAAAATCCTCTCTATTTCAAAATCCTATTCTTACCCAAATACTCTCAAATTTCTATTCCCTTGATACATCTTAGTATTGTGAGAGTATATTGATTGTGCTAGTGTATATTAGGTTGCTAATACTCCCATTGTTCTTGTTTGATTGATTGATTTATTTTTGGGGAGTTAGTAAAGTTTATCCCACAGATTTGAATGTAATAAATCTTGTATTGGGATAAACTAGCAACCTTAGGATATTTGCATTGTTATTGCAAGTGTCCCATAGCTTTGATTTTGTTGTGTAAAAATATTTTCAACAAGCTATAATATTTTTCAAACTGCTCTTGAGCTCATTACACTGAAGGAAAATATTTTGAGTTAAGTTTGAGTATTTGATTAACATCTTTGAAACCCTAATTTGCTATTGAGATTTCATTTAACTTGTTTCAAAGATACAACTTGTTTAGAATACTCTTGAGCATATTAGCGACCATATCTTGTTGAGTGTGGCTTGCACAAAAATACATATCAGTGAGTTTACATTTCCTATATTGTTGATGTGTGATTGATTGAGTATACTGTGCATATTGGGGTACATATCTGCTTTACATGAAAGAATAATCACTGTACCAATCTTATTAAGAAAATACTGTTGTATTTCCAGGCGTTGCCTAAGGGGGTTTGATCTAGTTTGGAAGGATCAGGTTGGGGTCAGCCCTGTGAATTTGACCTAGGGCCTTCTCCGCCCCGCAGGGAGATTGTGTAAAGGTTGAGGTAAGCCCTGTGCTAATTGACCTAGTTGTATTAGGTGCCGCTCCACCCGTTAAGTGAGCATTAGTGGAATCCTCGGGCTTCCGAGCTAGAGGCGGGGACGTAGGCACAGTTGGCCGAACCGCAATAACATATCATATGTCTATTTATATTTCTGCACTTTATATTTATCACACGTGTATGTTATTGTGTGAATGATGCGCATGATTTAAATTCTACCTATTATACATATCGACTCATTTGAGTAGACTGACCCTAAGTTGTGAATATACCATTGCTGAACTAGTTGAACCTAGGAGAGAAAATTTTAAAACTCAATTCACCCCCCTCTTGGGAATACACCAAATCGAACACATCAGCAAAAAAGGTTAAAAAAAATACCATGTAAAACAAACGTAGCGAAAGAAAATTCCCTCTCTGAAAGACATTTCCCTTTTTTTATCATATATTATTTTAGACATAAACACAATTTTTGAATATAAAGCATTAATGCACATAAGCAAGAAAATAAGATATGTCATATAAAACCGTTTCTTGCCAAAAAAAAAAAAAAATGTAAATAAATGTATATATATATATATATATACCCCCCTTTTGATATAGTCAAGAAGTACTGGAGGTGTGCTTGCTGAAAAAGAAACTTTAAATGACACTCAAGTAGCAATGATTATTCTAGTTATGTATTTAGGCACAATGTAAAATATGACTAGAATAATCAACCATATAAATCCCAAGAATATTAGAAAATTGAAGACAAGGATCATATGGCAAGACTAGAGAACTGTGGCAAAATCAATATATATAAAGTCAATGCATTTTAGCACACGCCACATGGAAATTGGAGTTATTTATCTAAGCTAAATATATTGATGAGCAAAACATAATAGGAGTTATTTTTGGATGCTCCCCCTACCAATTTGAATCATGGCTTAGGTGATATAAATTGCTTATACTAGTTAAGATTTAATTTATTAAGCATTGCAACCAGTATAGTCTTCCTGGATCCTTCAAATGCATGAGAAAATATATACTAAGGCATGAAATGATACTCATAACCTAAAACAATTCACATCTATTCATAGACTGGATATAGTGTTCAGGGTTTTTTAGAAGAGCCTTAATACTTAAACAGTTAAACGAGATGCAAATGAGTCTTTTATGCTCTCTTTCTACAATTGGAGCTCAGCTCCCCCTAAGTATATGATGATTATGTATGGATGAAGTTCAATATTCAAATAGTTTTCACTCATCCTTTCAAAAATACTTTATCATTTATTTTATCATAATCATCTATGTACAAGGTTTTATTTTGGAAAAATTTCTATCGAAATTTTGGCAGCATGCCGTCTGTAAATCGGACATTTTCCCATAAAACATGTACCTGATAACATTTTGTTTTCATCAAGTAGTTCATATAAGGCCTGCAACAACCTAAAATCCACTACCAGCATGCAATTCTTATCACTGCATCCACCATGTAGGAGTTATTTTAGACTAAGCATGCAATCAGGTAGCAAATATCAATTCATAAATAATAATTTATCCAACAAAGAATATAAACACTAAATAACAATGGATAGTTATGTGTTCGGTGTAGTTCTCATAAAGGCATATGGGTAAAAATGGAATCATGAGAGCATTAAATTTATAGCCATAAAAGAGATATGCTCCCCCTGAATTATGCCCTAAACCATTTTATTCCTTTTCTAATTTTTCAAATTCTTAAGCCAAGTGCCCTAGCATTTTTTTCAGTGATTTAAACTTGGCGTTGTAAATATAGGCTTGTTAGACCAAAAAGTCACAATCAATATTTTTCAGGATCATAAGCCTACTTTGCCTCTTTTCATATGAATCTTAATTCGTGAGAGGCACAAGATAAGAATGGCTTTGGAGTTTTACTGTTCGTGCATACGTTTCCATGAATTTTGTTCCATCATCTATATTGAAACCTAGACAATCATATCAGCCATTTGATACCAACCAAAAGCTCCAATTTATTTAACTTAAAGTTTGAGAGCTAATGAAAGGAATTTTGGATTTATACTCTTGAAAGATAGATCATTATAAAGTTCAGAAGAGTATTTATATGACACTGGACATTTTCCAAAATATTTTCATGATGGTAATCATGTCCAAGCTTAGGCAAAGAGCGTATAAGAGAATATGAATATTTTTTAACAATGCTATTTGGAGAATGGAAAGTACCCTTTAGATATGATCATGATTTATGTCAGGTATTGAGCTGATGGATGGAACTTTACCAGATGTGATTGTGGTTTGGCAAGGAGTTCCTATGGAGGAGGTGGTGAACCAAGAATAGAGGACTTTTATATTTTAAGATCAAAGGGTGCATTTTGATTAATCTATGAAACTAGAGTCCCTTTAGTGGTTGCCTCTAATTCTGATTATAAGGAATGTCTTGTTAATTAGCACTAGTAGATAAGGAATTCATTATCATTGGTGCTTATACCTAGAGTGATGACTGGATTTTGATTAATGAGATTAGGGTTCAAGATATATAAAATAGGATGGATCCCTAAAGCTCATCTTGGTGCAATGGACAACAGTTGCTTAACTTAAGATGTTTAAATTCTAGTATGGATTAAGCATTAAGAAATATATACCTAACAAAGATCCCTTGTCCAACCGGAAGTGATTTGCTAGATCATGCTTTAGCCAATTTTCACATTTTATCCAGCCATTGTGATATACATATGTATTAAGTTCAGGTTGGATAAATTACTTGATTACTCATATTGACTTAATTATCTAAGATTCTTAGCATTCAATATAGTGAATAGTGAATGCATCTACTAAGAATTTTTATTTTAAGCACAACCACTTCCCAAGCCTACAGACACCACTACACCCTATGGCTAGTCCCATGCACTAAGGAAGAATCTAATAATGGTGTAATTTTAATTTGACTCCTTTCTTCGTTTGGTCTCGAAAGGTTTTCCTTCGTGATTACCCACATCATTTCCTTGTTTATGCCTCTAGCACCTTTGAATGTACAGTTAAACCAAACATGCCCTTTTCTTATACAAGATAAGCAAACTTTATATGCATTGGAAGGAATTTGCTTATTTGTTCTATTTTCTCCAGATGAGGCATGAAAATGCCTATGACTGTGGGATATGAAAGATGGACCCTTTTTGAAGAATTTCTTTCTTTTAACTCTTAAGGGTTTATTATGATTATTCTTTGCATATTTATCTTTAAGTGTGACTCTAGAATAATCGCCAATTTATTTTTCTAAACAGATTAAGTACAATATCTTCTGAATCTTTTTCTTTTCTAAGCGCATGATAATCCTTTAAATCTTTCAATTGTTTTACTAGGCTCTTATTCTCATTTTTCAAAAAGATTTTCGTCTTAGACATCCTAACTAGAAGTTTATGCATTTTAAATAAAGTACATTCTAGTTCTTTGTTCAAGGGCATGCTTTCATTTATCAATTCAGCACATGTTTCATCACAAGAAATATTATAATCATTATCATATGAATCATTGCATGCAGCACTAGCAGTATAATCATAATTTTTAACAGATGATTCAACGCATAATAAATTCTTGTATTCTACATGAGAATCATCAAGTGCATTAATAACAGAATTATCACAATACTCAATAGATGATTCAGAACATGAAGCAACACATTCAACACAAGACTCATCCATTGAGCTAGAGAGAGAATATACCTTCCATTCTATTGTTGCACTAACTCCGTGAATTACCACTTCTAGATCATTTGAGCTTGATGCTAACGAAGTGGTGGTCTCCTTCTCCTCGGTCTCACCATACTTCTTTTGAAGCTCAACCCAAATCTCTTGTGTACTCTTACACACCACAATCTCAACAAACATATTAGAATCTAACACAAGATATAACACGTCCATGACATATGAATTCACATGCATTACAATATTATCATTCTCATCCAAGGGTATACGAATTCCATTATAATTCACCTACTAGGCCCTTCAGTCCATAGTTTTATAAAAATGCTCATTCGAATTTTCCAGTGGGTGTAGTTAACACCACAAGATAATGGAGGACAAGTAAGTGACTTTCCCTCTCCAAATGGGGATACAACAATGTGAGCCATTGTGATATTTTGCAAAAACATTTAAGTCTATGTAATGAGGCTCTGATACCAATTAATGGAATTGGTGTATTCCTAAGAAGGGGGGTGAATTGGAATTTTAAAAATTTCTCCTAGGTCAATTCAGATTCCTCAAACAGTATTGCACAAACCTAGGGTCTTTCTATATAATCATGAACTCAATCAAATATTTAAACAATTAAACGCAAACATTTAAGTGTTAAAATTTAAAATGCGAAAATTAAAAGCAAGCACAAGAAATGTTATCGGGGTTCAGCCCATACTACCTACATCCCTGCCTCAGCTCGCAAGCATGAGGATTACCATTGTTGCTTATTTAACGAGTGGAGCGACACCATTTACAACACTTTACTAGGATGGTGCACCTAACTTTCCTAACTGAGTCAAAGCCAATCTGAGACTATTTGGAAGGCTAGTCTCCCTCTTCCAACAACCTGTCGGGAATACAACTAGTAATATCAAATTTGTGTACAATCAGAGGTGGTTCTAAACTAAGTAGATGATGTACAACAGTATGCTCAATACGATTACAAATTGCACTTTCGTATGATATCAATGTATAAGCTCAGTGAAGTCTAAATGCCAACTTTCAGTTATGTGTAACAACGACAATTTATATATGAGAGTGGTGTGAATATATCTTTGAGTTAAAATATGTATATCAATCACAAGCAATAACCTCAAAGATCTCAAAAGCACAAGAAAATATCTCAAAGATAATATGTCAAATAAGTATGAGAGATATTTGAATATCAAGCTTGTTTTAAAAAATATTTCACAATAGCACAGAATCAAGCCTATGAATACTTGCAACAATAATGCAAGACTCACTAGTTCTAAAGAGTATTCCCATTGAAGACTTATGAATTAAATCACATGGGAACTCTAAAGCTTACTCTCAATAAAATCTGTTGACTTTTTAAGTCTGATCCCTGTTTTTGATGCTGACAAAGCATATGTATCTTACCTATGCACTAAGCTTATGAAGAGGGCTAATTCTTTGCATGCATGGATGGTAAAGATACAGTTGATGCCATAAGGAACTCAATGCTCACACTATACGATGGCATTTGGAGAAGCAAAAAGAATGAAGACCTATTTTCAATTATATTTGCATTCATTTTTATATTGGTCTGTATTAATTTATATTAGTCTATACTAATCTCTACATGTCATGCATATAGGATCTGTAAGCTTAAAAATGTCGTAGATTGACTATAGGGACCGAATGACATTAGTGCACCCTTCGGTTGACCGACGCCAGGGTTTTTGGTGTACTTAAAAAGGCCTTAGAAAGACCCTAGGTACCAGCACTTGCATGTAAGAAAGTCCCCAATATCACTTATAATATCAGGGGAATTAATTGAAGTAAAAATTGGACTTAATTGAAAATTTGTGAGAGGTCAGGCGATAGAACCCTTGGAATTCAAAACTCCTCGGGTGCCCGAACTGTAGGAAAGTTAGCAGTTTGACCCTGGTTCGGGCTACTGAATCAAAATGAAGGCATCGCCCTCAGGCACCTGAACCCTTTGAAAAATGCAATTTACCAACTTGGGCTACCGATCATTTTAGTTCAAATCATGCCCTGAGTGACCAAACTCTTGTGTTTGGGGTACCGACCCACTGACTGGGCACCCGAATCTACAAACAAATGCTACTGACTTTTGTTTGGGCTACCGAACCATTTAAAATACTTTTCAAAGCTCAGTCTATTTGGGTGACCGAACCTTTGTTCAGCCACCCGAACCTTCTCGGGTTAATTAAATTTTTACCAAGGTTAAATTGATTAAATAGGGTTAATATTTTCTAAGTGCTTTTAAACTTTTCTATGAATTCCCTATGGGTTCTAAACGATTATAATTTCACCTTGGTTTATAAATTTGGGTTCATTTGTGAGGATTATCATCTGATTAGCAAAAATCATTAGCAAAAATCCTCTCTATTTTTAAAATCCCATTTTTCCCAAATACTCTCATTTCTTCATTCCCTTGATACATGTTAGCATTGTGAGAGCTTATTGAGTGTGTTAGTGCTTATTAGAGGTTGCTTATACTCCCATTGTTTTTCTTGATTGATTGTTATTGTTTTTGGGGAGTAAAGCAAGATTTTTCCCATAGATTTTTATTTGATAAATCTAGTGTTGGGAAAAACTCATTAGCTTAAGGATCTTTACATTATCATTGCAAAGATTCTCATAGCTCGATTTTGTTGTGCAAATTATTTTTTAACAAGCTATTATTTTTTCCAACAACTCTTGAGTCTACTTCCATGAAGAAAATATTTTGAGTTGTTTTGAATATTTGGAGCATCTTTGAAACCCTGATTTATTATTGAGATTTGATATATACTATTTCAAATAAATAGCTTTATTAGAACAGTCTTGAGCATATTAGTGAAAATACCTTGTTGAGTGTTGCTTGCACAAAATCACATCACTGAGCTTACATTTCCTATATTGTTGATGTGCATTTGATTAATTGTCATTGGTACAAATCTTCTTGTATTATAAGCACTTTTCATCATACGAAAAAGCTTTTTCTATTTGTATTTCCAAGCGTGGCCTAAGGGGGCTTGATATAGCCCAGAAGGATCAGGTTTGGCTTAGCCCTATGAATTTGACCTAGGACCTTCTTTGCCCCACAAGGAGAATTTGTAAAGGTTGAGGTCAGCCTTGTGCTAATTGACTTGGTTGTAACTGGTGCCGCTCCACCCATTAAGTGAGATTTAGTGGAATCCTCGGGCTTGCGAGCTAGAGGCAGGAACGTAGGCACAGTTGGCCGAACCGCGATAACATATCATGCATGTTCTTTATATTTCCACAAATTTATTTTTTGCACTTTTATTTTCAGCACATGTATGTTGTACGCTTGATTCATTATATGTAGTACATGTGTTGATTTGGTTTATAATTAAATAGAAAGACCCTAGGTTTGTGTAATGTTGCTGCTAGATTGGTTGACCCAGGGACAAATTTTTTAAATATCCAATTCACCTCCCCTCTTGGGAATACACCAAAGCTAACAATTAGTATCAAGGCCTCGTTGCACTAGGCTTAACAACTTTTGTAAAAGATCGCAATGGCTCAAATTGGTGTATCCCCATTTGGAGAGGGATAGTCACCTTCTAGTCCTTCATTGTTTTGTGGTGTAAACTACACCTACTGAAAAATTCGAATGACCATTTTTATAAAATCTATGAATTGGAGAGCCTGGTAGGTGATTGTCAAAGGATTTTGTATGCCTGTGAATGAAAATGATATTACTTTGATGCATGCAAATTCATATGCCATGGATTTATTGTACTATGCTTTAGACATTGATATTCTTCATGAGATTATGGCATTTAGTAGTGCACATGAGATATGTGTTGAGTTGGAAAAGAGATATGGAGAGACCCAGAAAAAGAAGGTAAATCATGAGCTAGTAATCAGTGATGAGGTATATGATTCTCACTCTAACTCGATTGATGATTCTTATGTTGAATGTTGTGTTGTGTCTCATGCTGAATCATCTATTGATAATACTGTTAATGATGTATGCGATGATTCCTGTGAAAAGTATTGCAGCATATCGTATGATGAATCATTTGATAATCTTTGTGATAGTCCTGTTGAACAAGCATGCAATGATTCATATAATTACTATGATATATCTTATGATGAATCATGTGATGAACTAAATGTTAAAACATGACCTCGTATGGAGAACAAGAAAAGGCTTCATTTAAATTTCATTACTTTCTAGTTAGATTATCTAAGCAAGAAATTGTGGTGAAAAATGAAAATAAAAGATTGGCAAAACAATTAAGAGATTTGAGAAATTATCATGCCATCTTAGAAAAGAAAAAGTTTGTGAAGATTTTGAAAATCATCTGCTTAAATAAAGAGATAAATGATTATTCAAGAAGTATAATTAAAGCTGAAAATGATAAGAATAGTCATAATGAACGCTTCGTAGTTAAAATGAAAAATATTTTCAAAAATGGTTCATGTTTTGTGTATCAAACCCACAGTAATGCCTCAATGAGTAAAACTAGAATAAATAAGCATAATCCTTCACGCATATATAAAGCTTGCTTATCTTGTATAAGAAAAAGGCATGTTTGGTTTAATTGTCTACTTAGATGTACCAGAGGCTTAGATAGAGAAATGATGTGGGTTATCATGAAGGCAAACCCCGTAAGACTTGAGGGAGAGTGGGATCAAATGAAAATTAGATATTAATTTTAAATTCTTCCTTAAGTTCCTAGGTTTAAGGGGTAGTGATGTTCAAAAGGTTAGGAAGTGGTCTATGCTTAAAATGTTAAATCTTAGTAGATGCATTCATTATACACTTTCACTATATGCTAAGAACATTAGAAAATATAACCATTATACGATCTCAGATAAAAATATCCAATTTAACTTAACACATATATATACCATGATGATTGGATAATATATGAAAACATTGATTATAGTATACTTGAATGAAAATCCACTTCAAAATGGACATGGCATCTTTGCCAGGTAAATAATTCTAATTGCTTAACTCCACGCAAATATGAAAATCCTAAGTTAAGCATACATTGTTAATTGCACAAGTTTTCGATTTAGTGGATCCATCTCATACTATATATCATTTAATCCTAAACCCATCATTGTATGTAAAAGCCTTGACAAAGATAAATCATCACTCTAGGTATAAGCACCAATGATAATAAATTCCATATCTATCGAGTGCTAATAAAAGGCCATCCTCCTTGTAATCAAAATTAAAGGAATACACCAGGGGAGTGTTCCTTTTAAGTTTAGATTGTAAATCCTTTAACTTTGTTCACTTATTCCATAGGAAATCTTTACCATATCATGATCACATCAGGTAAAGATCCATCCTCTCATTGGTTCGTGACCTTGCTCCAAAACTGTGATCATAGTCGAAGGATACATTACAAATCTCCAAAGAGCATTGGTCAAAAATACTCATAAACACCTAAATGTTCTTTGCTAAAATCGTTAGGACATAATCTTTTACTTGTGTATCATAAATAACGTCTTGCTTCCTCAAATACTCTTTTAAACATAATAGATATTTAATCCTTAAGAGTATTTAATTTATAATTCTCTCACATAGCTCTCAACTTTTAAATCAAATCTTTTAAAGCTTCATATCCTTCGTGATGAGTTGAATGACTAAGGAGGTTGTAGTAGGTATTAATCTAGATAAATGCATAAACTTCAAGGAGACCTATGCACATGCATTTGAAATTCATAGGCATTCGAACTCGTGCCTCTCACACATATTGAAATTCACATCAAAAGAGGCTATATAGGCTTTGTACATTGAAAGAATATTCATTGTGACTTTTTGGTCCAACAAGCCTAAAGTATTCATGCCAAGATTAAATCATTGAAAATATTATAACTCTTGGTTATTGAACTTGAAGATAAAAGAAAAGGTATAAAATGAATAAGTGCATAACTCAGGGGGAGCTTTTATCCTTCATGTCTATATAAATTAAAAAGCTCTCATATTCTTATATCTTTTATGTCTTTATGCCTATATGTGTATAAGCATTGCAGCACTATCCATGATTCAATTAATGGTTATAATCTCTTGAATGGATAGTTTATGTTTTTTTTTTTCTAGCACGAACTACTATTGAGTCATATTGAATATCTTGAGTTGACTATACTATTGGATAGCATGCTTGTGTTGAAAGCCTCTTGCATGTCGGATGTAGTTGATGTGTAATTGCATGCTGGTAGTGGATATAGGTTCTCGAGTGCCTTGAACTAAATTATAAATTGCTTATTTGAACCTATCAGGTACAGGTTTTATGGGAAAATGTCCAATTTATAGACAGCATGTTGCCAAAATTTTGATAGACTTTTCCCAACATAAAATCTTGTTCGAAGATGATTACAATAAAATTAAAGTTAAAATATTTTTGAAAGGATGAGTGAAAATCAATTAAATAATTAAACGTCATCCTGGCATAATCATCAAGCGTTTAGAGGAGTTAAACTCCATCCCTAGAGAAAAAGCATGAAAGTCTCACATGCATCTTGTCTAACCTTTTATATATTGAGACTCTTCTAGGAAACCTTGAACATCATATCTAGTGCTTAAAGGTCTTTGAATAAATATGGATTGTTCTAGGTTATAAGTACCATTTCATGCCTTAGCAAATATTTTCTGAAGCATTTGAAGGCTCTAGGGAGACTATACTGGTTACAATACTTGAAATGAATTAATTAATGTCTAGTATAATTATGATAAAGAAATTTTTTAAGAGATTGCTTATACTGCTTGGCATGCTTAATGAATTAAATCTTTGAGTAGTATAAGTTGTTCATTTTATCTAAACTAGTATTCAAATTCATAGGGGGAGACCTTAAGCTAAAATCACAATCTTGTTGTGCTCGCCCATTTTTAAGCTTAGATGTGCTTTAAGTTGTATTGCGGCATGTGCTTAAATGTATTAATCTCACTAAAAATCCTAAAGCTGAAATATATTGTTTTACCACAAACTATTTCAAAGTTTACCATATGATCTTGCACTTAAAATAGTCTATCTTTAAGTTACATATGGTTGTAATTTTTTTGGTCATAAAGTTGTTTTGTGTTTAAATGATCACTAGAAAAAATTCACTTGCTTGATCTTCAAATTAAAGTTTCTTTTTCAAGCAAGCACTGCTCCTATGCATTTGTTTAAAATCGTAAGGGAGATATATATTTATCTATTTGTATTACATATTTTTGTTTTTGGCAGGCAAATGATTTTACATGCGACATATCTTGTTTTCTTGCTTGTGTGCTATTTCAAGCTAAGACTTCTTTTATAATCATCAAATCTTTCTTAACTTAACCCTTTTGCTGATGCCAAAAGGGGGAGAATTATTTGAGCAAAATGTAGCATATTTCTTATACTCATAATTTGAATGGTTTGAGTTTAAGTGTGCTAAATTGTCAGAACTAAATGCATATCCTTTGAAATGTCTTCGTTTGTAAATATGCTTAAGCTACATTGTTTATCTTTTACGTTATGTATATTCATATGGGGAGCCTTTTAGGCTAAACCCCATTTTACTCGGATGTGTTTATCATTATCAAAAAGAGGGAGATTATTGACTTTTTGACTCCGATCCCTATTTTTGATGCTGACAAAGCATATGTATCTTACCTATGCACTGAGCTTATGAACAGGGTTAATTCTTTGCACGCATGGATGGTAAAGATATAGTTGATGCCATAAGGACTCAATGCTTACACCGTATGATGGCGTTTGGAGAAGTGAAAGGAATGAAGTCCTATTTTCAATTGTATTTGCATTCGTTTTTATATTGGTCTGTAATAATTTATATCGGTCTGTAATAATATCTATATGTCATGCATATAGGATCTGTAAGCTCAAAAATGTCGTAGATTGACCACAGGGACCGAATGACCTTAGGGCCTCCTTCGGTTGACCGACGCTAGGTTTTTTGGCGTGCTTAAAAAGGCCTTAGAAAGACCCTAGGTCCCAGCACTTGCACATAAGAAAGTCTCCAATATCACTTATAATATCAAGGGAATTAATTGAAGCAAAAATTGGACTTAAATGAAAATATGTGAGAGGTTGGGTGACCGAACCCCTGGAGTTCAAAACTCCTCGGGCACCCGAACTGCTAGTAAGTCAGCAGTTTGACCTTGGTTCAGGCTACTGAACCCAAATGAACGCAACTCCCTCAAGCACCCGAACCCTTTGAAAAATACAATTTACCAACTCGAGCTGCCGAGCATTTTAGTTCAATCATGCCCCGGGCAAAAAACTCTTGTGTTCAAGCTACAGACCCACTAACTGGGCACCTGAATCCACGAACAAATGCTACTAACTTTTGTTCGAGCTACTGAACCAAGACTCGGGCTATCGAACCATTTAAAATACTTTTCAAAGCTCAGTCTATTTGGGCAACCAAACCTTGGTTCAGCCACCCGAACCTTCTCGGGTTAATTAAATTTTTACCGAGGTTAAATTGATTAAATAGGGTTAATATTTCCTAAGTGCTTTTAAACTTTTCTAAGAATTCCCTATGAGTCCTAAACGGTTATAATTTCACCTTGGTCTATAAATATGGGTTCATTTGTGAGAATTATCATCTGATTAGCAAAAATCATTAGAAAAAATCCTCTTTATTTTCAAAATCTCATTTTTCCCAAATACTCTCATTTCTTCATTCCCTTAATACATCTTAGCATCGTGAGGGCTTATTGAGTGTGTTAGTACTTAATAGAGGTTGCTTGTACTCCCATTGTTTTTCTTGATTGATTTTTATTGTTTTTAGGGAGTTAAAGAAGATTTTTCCCACAAATTTTTATTTGATAAATCTATTGTGGGAAAAACTCATTAGCTTAAGGATCTTTGCATTGTCATTGCAAAGATTCCTATAGCTTGATTTTATTGTGCAAATTATTTTTTAACAAGCTATTATTTTTTCAAACAACTCTTGAGCCTACTTCCTTAAAGAAAATATTTTGTGTTGTTCTGAATATTTGGAGCATCTTTGAAACTCTGATTTATTATTGAGATTTGATATATACTGTTTCAAATAAATAGCTTGATTATAACACTCTTGAGTATATTAGTGATAATACCTTGTTGAGTATTGCTTGCACAAAATCACATCATTGAGCTTACATTTCCTATATTGTTGATATGCATTTGATTGGTTGTCATCGGTACAAATCTGCTTGTATTAGAAGAACTTTTCATTGTACGAAAAAGCTTTATTTGTTTATATTTCTAGGCGTGGCCTAAGGGGGCTTGATCTAGCCCGGAAGGATTAGGTTGGGGTTAGCCTTGCGAATTTGACCTAAGGCCTTCTCTGCCCCACAAGGAGAATTTGTAAAGGTTGAGGTTAGCCCTGGTTGTAACCGGTGCCGCTCCACTCATTAAGTGAGCTTTAGTGGAATCCTCGGGCTTGCGAGCTAGAGGCGGGGACGTAGGCACAGTTGGCCGAACCCTGATAACATATCGTATGTGTTCTTTATATTTCCAAAAATTTATTTTTCGCACTTTTATTTTCAGCACATGTATGTTGTATGCTTGATTCATTATATGTAGTACATGTGTTGATTTGGTTTATAATTAAATTGAAAAACCCTAGTGAAATTAGGAATAGCTTCCCAAGAAGGGGGGTGAATTGGCTTTTAAAACTTTCTTCTTAGTTCTTTTTACTGTTCTTAACTTCTTTTAATATTTAAGCAATTCTTTAACTTGTTTATTTATTTTGTCAATCAAACAAGAACTTGGTTTCTTTAAAAAAAAAAAAACAAGATAACTAATAAAACATTCAATCTTCTATCACACAAATAATTAAACTAGTCAAGCCAATCAACCACAATGCTCAAACCACCAACCAATTTGATTGCCAAATATAAGTTCACTACAACACTATTAAATTGATGAAATCATTCAAGATTTAGTACTCTTGGAATATAAAACAAATCTTTATACCATCCAATCACAATCAATATAATATATGTAACTTTTAACTTTTGATGTTTTCAGCCCTGTGGTGAATGTGAGTTTTGATCAAAGCCCTGTATATATGAAATTTCTTCTTCAATATGATGTTCAATATAAAATTCAATTACTCTTTCCAAACTTTAGAATTCAAATAAACTCTTAAGTTAATTTATCTTTGGGATGTTTAGCCAAGTAACGTACTCCCGTATGGTTTCCGCAAAGAATGGTTCAACCAATGTACTCTATTTCAGTTTCCACAACCCAAATCAAAATCAAACTTTAAGGTTTACTTGATTTCCAAATATACGTAGTTTATATGATTTTCAAATTTAAACCATCCACACAATTTAAATTTGTACTGAAAATAAAGAATAGGGAAAGAGAGAGTGAGATGAGGATTTTTACGAGGTTCGGCTTATACCCAGCCTACGTCCTCACCTTTGGCAAACCACCAAAGGATTCACTAAACCTATTTCATTGATGGGTGGAACAAAACCTTTACAAGTGATACCCCACGCTCAAACACTCCTTCACTAGGCTAGAGCCCGCCTCTCCAAACGATGTCCCCTCATTCGGTCACTCCTTTAGGCCAGAGCCCGCCTCTCTAAGCAATATCCCCTTGCTTAGCCAACGATCCAAACAATTCTTGGAACGTCAAAGAACTACAAGAAACAAGATATAATATGTGTACAAATATACTCTCACAAAGAGCAAGTTAGTACAATTCTAGCACTATATACTTCAATGTAAAATATCAATATGAAATACAATGAAACTTAAGTGTAGAATTAACCAATATCCTTCTTAGATGAGGATTAGTAGTAGGAATTCAGAGAAGGAAGGATTAGCACTTCAGAATATCTCAGCAAAAGAGATTTGCAATGAGTGAACAAGAGAGCTTTGGAAGAACAAGAGTGCTTTCAGCTTCTAAAACAAAGTTTTCAATTCATAGATATATTTTGATTTGCAAAACCATGTATTTATAGGCATTCAAAAGGGTTTCCTTGTTGCCCAAGTTTACTTGGAGTATTTCCCAAGTTTTTAGAAAGTTTGGAGCCTAAGCAAATAATATTTAAAAAATAATATTTTTGAAATTTCTGCTCGTTAACAGTGTTCACATGACTGAAGTCTCGGATTCAGTCATCTGAGGTGGTTCTGCCTCTATAAAAAATTCAACAAAAAATTTTCAGATGACTGAACTTAATCTTCAGTCATCTGAAGTTATTCTTTAGACGTCTGAATTTACACTTCGGTCGTCTGAAGTGGCTCTGTCTACTGTTCAGTCAGCTGAAGTTCCTCCCGTGAACAGTATTCAGTTGACTGATAGCTGTGACCCCGTTTCAGTATTTTGCTCATAACTTTTTATATATAACTCCAAATTAGGTTTTATTGGTTTCAAAATAAAGATAAGAAAAAATACTACAACTTTAATATTGAACATTTTTTAAAATAAGGAATTTTGGATAGAGAAAAATGCACCTCAATGCGGATGTATAAAAAATGACAGCATTTGAAAATCCTCTTTTTTGTGATTTTCATTCCAAAAATGATTCTAACCTTTTTAAAATAATTTTTGACCTTATAAAAATATTTTGCAAGTATTTTAAAAAGTATTTAGGTCCAAGAAGTTAACTTAAGAGTTTCATAATATTTCAAACGATATTTAAACATTAAAGTACTTACATAAAGACTTCTAAGACTTGACATTCTAAACACTCAAGTCTTCATGCTTGCTTTGACTCTTTCGTGGTCTTCAAGCTTTAATATTCTTTGGGCTTTCTCACTTTGCTTTTGTTTGGCTCTTTTGACTTTAACATTTCTTGGCTTTCAACAAATCATTCTTGTCCTCATATTCTTCAAGTTTTAATATATCATCTTTAAATCCATGCTTTGACTCTTTTAAGTTTCATTTGATCCTTGTGAACACTTTGACCTTGCTTTCTCATATATGAGCCCTGAGACAACATTACTCACACAAACATGTTAAATTCCACTTGTTTGTTAGCATCAAAACAAGATAACAAGATTTTAAGTCTTGTAAGGTCAACAATCTCCTCCTTTTTGATGATGACAAACAAGGAGAAAAAATTTAAGTAAGTCTTAAAAAGGCTCCCCCTTTCAATAAGCATCATTTAAAAAAAATATTTTCACGTATCATTCTTATATATCAAAATCACATTATTTAATATCAATATCAATCAACATCAAGTACTTATCCTCCTTTTGATATATATATATCATGCTCATAAATTTTTAATATCATGCTTAATTTTTGCTGCCTAAAACTTCTCTCCCTTTTGACATCAATCAAAAAGAGTAAAACTTTAAGTATAAAGGATATGAGCAACCATAAAAAATACAGTACTTTAAACTTCAGCATGCATAACAATTCATGATACCAATTATTTGTTCCATGATTCCAATTTAATAATTAGAGAAGAAACATAATACAAGCAATAAGTCATAATACTCCCCCTGAATTTAATACATTTAGATTTGATACCAATTATGCTTTTAAGTTTATTATGCATGCTTCCTATATTGATTCATATCTTGTATGTTCTCATGAACACAATCATTGAATACCAATATCATGTTAACATCATCAATGCTTATCATTCTTAAATATCAATTTGTGATACCAATTGAGCCTTTACATTGTGATACCAATTAAAATGTTTAAAATGTGATACCAAAAATACTTTATAGATACCAAAGCTAATATAATATCATGCATAGTTCATGGATATCAAAAATATCATTCATAGCTCATGGATACCAATATAAAGAGTAGTACAAGACAAATTTATCCACTTGATTCATTATTAGTATGCATAGTCAAAAATTAATTTTATATCAAGATTCATACTTATGCTCAATAATCTCATGCTCAAACTCTATTCTTCTTATATCCAAATTTAGCTTCAAAATCATGCTCAAGTTTGCAATATAACGAGCCATAAATTATCAATATAGGTCAAGTCAAGTCAAGTCATACTCGTGTAGCATATAGCATATCAGCACATCACATAAGCATGAAGCAATCTATCATGCAAGTCATGCAATTTATTACGTGCCAAATTTAAAAACTAAAAGCAATATAATGAAAAACTTATTCTTCTTTCTTTTGCTCTTCACATTCCCATGGATTATGCTAGGAGTATGCGCTCTTTAAGGTCTTTCTGGAAACCATATCACTTTCATGTGTGTGTTTTGAATGATTAACCTGTTCAGGTACTTGAGCACACACATTAGTAACATACGATTTGTCATTATCAAAACCGAGGATCGGACTCAAAAAGTCAACACATGTTAAATCTCACCAACACTTGATCCCCAAAACCACCCATAGATAACCATAATCTCCATGTAGTTGTGTCCATATAGCCGCCCAAAGATGATACCAATCTCCCCACAACTATGACTACAAAGTCACCCTGAGATAATCCCAATCTCCCTGTAACTTTATCCTTACAAGTCTTTAACCCAAGAACACTCTTGGCAGCACCCAACACCTTCATGTCAACTTCCTTTCTCAACAGAGTCCTCGACTCATTTACATCAATCAGAACCTTCCTAGCAATCAACATGTCACTCACACAAAACAACAGAATACTTACCTACTTGCACCCTATCTCCCTCTTCCCCTCTGGGAGCACCACCAACCCCCACGTCTGATTCTTATATAATACCTCCATCTCCTCCACTATGGAACCTATTCATATACTCTCCTCCTAATCGTGCACTGCCTCTTGAAAGGTCGTAGGATCCTTCGTGGTAGTAATGGTTGTATAAGACATCATATTTTACCTGGGTGGTGACCTGATAGTGTCTCTGAGCCCATTTTAATCCTATTGGACTCTCGAGCTTGAACTCCCCGCATCATGACTAACGTCATCTTCTCCCTGAGTCTAAAACTCCACCTACATCACAATCTCCTTTCTGCTCCATTTTATCCTGTGGTACTGCAAGTCTCCTAAATTAGAACTTACTACACTTTTACCCTAAGTCTCCAACTCCACCTGCACAACATGCTTGTATTTGTTACTGCAGCTTTCTTGCACCTGTTTCTCTTCATCTACCTAAGTACGCTGTCTCATGGTTTTAACACCTAAAACCATGTCTCCACCAATTACCACCCTGTTTGCCATTGGATCACGCAACTTGAATCCATATTTCTTAAATACCAAAAAGATGCACTATCTAGACATCACATTAAGCCTAAATCCCACCTCAGTAGAAACGTGCATGGTTGGACCTCCAAAGTCTACTGTATAACCTGTCTAAGCCTCTCCTGCAACTCTCCCATCTAGTAACACCTTTGGTAATTGATTAATTGAGAAACACGCCACACTCACTGGCTTTACCAAAAGGTCCCTTGCAAGCCCTGCATACACCATGCCATGCTCACAAAACTCCTTGAATGCCAGCGTACTTAGCACCAATATCTAACCTGAGGAACTCTCTCCTGGTCTAGTACTCCACCTCATCCATAAGTTACATATGGCAAACAACACCAACTTGTGTTGCATGAGACACCCCCAGACCTTTTGTGATAACCTCCAAAAATACCCATGTCCAACCCTAGATGTTGCCCTCACCAGTCCCAAAACATCCACACCAGTGTAGTTAAGAATACCCACCATTTTGTGTGTGGTTATAAAACACAAAATGACATTATCTGGCTCAAAACTCTCAGTTGCAACTCCACCTACAATTGTTTTACCCTGTAGTATATAGAGATTCCCTACTATCCTCTACCCCTTAATCACCATTAATATGCCATCCCACACAATCATCAATCCGCCTTTGGACTTGTAACTATACCTATTACAATCCAAAGCATCCAATGATATCACATTCTCGTATATAGGCGATGTAGGTAAGGAATTTAGTAGCATCAACGATTTTTCCTCCTCATTGAACTTGACATCAACTTACCCTAGATCACTAATGATCTGATTAAATGTGCTGATGTGCTGGGTCAAGTTCGTACCCTCTGCCATCTTAAGCCAATATAACTATTGCTTAAGATACAGCTTGTTTTTCAATGACTTGGACATGTACTAGTGCTCCAATTTCAATCAAATCGATGTTCGTGAGTCTTCATCCATGACGTGATACCGTGTGTCATCAGCCAAACATAACTTGATAGTGGATGCAGTCTTTCCTTCTAGCTCCTTCCAACTTTCATCGTCCATGCTTTCCGAATTCTTTCCGTATTGACCTTTCACCATCCTTTGCTGCACTAGCAAGTTCTTCACCCTCTATTGGAATTGGTGTGATTTCAAGAGGGGGTGAGTTGGGTTTTAAAACTTTTTGGTTAATTTAAATGTTTTGTTGATTCACCACATATCATATCTTATTCAATATTAAACGTGTGTATCTAAAATGATTGAGCTATTGGTTCATGCATACACGAGTATCTCATTCAAAGTAAATGTGTGCATGCAAGTAAATATAAAAGTAAATAAATAGGCATACGCATATTGAATTTAAAGTGCAGTAATTTAAATGAGATAAGGAGAGAGAGACATAAGATTTCTTATCGAGGTTTGGCCAAACCAGCGTACATCCCCACCTTGGGCATACCCCCCAAGGATTACACTTTACCTGCTCACTTAAATGGGCGGAGTAGAAGCCATTTACATTCTCTACTTATGGGACGAGGAAAACCCCAGTTCAATTTCCAGGCTGAACCGAACTGGTCTCACTTACAGGGCTAAAACTCTTCATTTCAATTTTCAGGCTAAATTGAACCGGTCTAACTTACAGGACTGAGACTCCCCAGTTCAATTCCAAGCTAAACCCAACTGATACATTAAAAAATGTTTTTGTACATAAAACATGCTTCTGAAAATATAAGCAGAGATGTACACATTATGCTCAATAAAACTTGCACTCTCTTATGATATGAAATAATGCTCAGTAGAGTAAATGTGTAAATAAAATATTCCAATCTTTGATGAAAGATATATATGATAAAATGCATCAAAGATTTGAACCCTAATGAAATACTCTCCCAAAAATATTTTTCAACGAAATATAGGAGAACCTAGGGTTTTCGATTTTCAAAACTATTTATGCACAGATATAATCTTTAAAAAAAAAAAATGAAGTGATGAACTTCAAAGATCTTTAGTTCCACCAATGAAATCTTTGAATATTATATTTCAAAATAGAGTATGGGAGATTTTGAAGTTTAGCTTAAACATGGATTTGTGCAATAAAGATATCACAAACAAATGCCCAAAAAGATAAGTGCTCTATTTCAAAATTTATTTTTCAAACATAGAGAGTGAAAGAGAGTAGGAGAGTTTAAAACATTTTACCCCAAAGAAGTAGATTTTGCATTAAAAATGGTTTGAGGGAACTTTGATTAACAAAATAATTTGAGAGGATTTGGGAGTTAATCAAAGTTACTAATTAAAAAAATGAAAAGGGTATTTATAGTTATTCTAAAAATTATGACCGTTGAGGACCTATTGGGGATTTTGAAAAAGTTTCATTAAAATTTAACCCCAATTACCGCAGTTAATTTTTTCCAACCCGAGAGTTTCGGTCGCCCAAATAGACACATGATGAAAAGTCCAATTTTGAAGTTCGAGTGCCTGATGAGAACTTTGGGTGGCTGAACTAAGGCTATTTCCCAACTGCTCGAGGTTCAATCACCCAATTCTAAGTTCAGTCTATCGAACTTGAGGATTTGGTCACCCAAGTTTAATTTGAACGTGAAGTTCAGGCGCTCGGGGAAGGTGAAAAAGTCATAATTATACGTTCGATCGATCGAGGACACTTAGTTCATTTTGATTCGGTCGCCCGAAGTCAGGTCAACACTTTTGACTTTTCACACATTCGATTGACTAAGGCATTTTCAACGCACAAGGTCGGTCACCTGAAACCCTTACACATATTAGAACCTAAGTCATATTTTTATCCCTGTTTGCATAGATGATAATGGGGATTTTCCTAAGTGATTTGTGCAAGGACCTAGGGTCTTTCTAAGGTCTTTTTACTTAGCCCCAAATATTCAGCGTCGGTCGACCTTAGTCAGCCCTAAAGTTTGTCTACGGTTTTGTCTGAGCTTACATTCATATCATGTATGCAGATGCAATATATTACACACCATATAGAAAAATAAATGCATATACAACTAAAACATTATGTCTTCTTCTTCCTTTTTTTGCTCTCTGACTCCATGGAATACACTAGATTTGTGCTTTAAGACCTGTCTTGGCTATCATGTTCTCTTGATCTTATGTGTGACCTGAATAATACCTATTTAAGCACTGAAACACACACATAAGAAACACTTGTATTTGTCAGCATCAAAATAAAGATCAAACTCAAAAAGCCAACACCCTTCTCTATCACAGCCCAAAGTTCCCTATTCCATCGAACTTACCAACCTTGAACCTTGCAAAAGAAACTTAGCCATTGAGAACCAATCGCTCTGTTACCACTTGTTGTGCAACATGCCAATAATCACCCGGGTCTGATACTCTTTGTTGTTCTCAACAATCAGCCCTCAGAAACCAATTGTTGGAGCCAAATGTGCGCATTCGAAGACCTCACACAAACTCTCATGAACAATCAATGGAATAAGAAAGCAAGCACTCAATGATGAACTATACAAACCTAGCAATCACTCAACACTAAAGAATCAATGAAAGTAATAACCAAAAGAGACAAGAATTTATGTGGTTTGGCAATTTGCCTACGTCACGAGAGCAGCATATGTTTTCACTATGAACAATGAATCTTACAAACTCAATCCCATATAAGGTTACATAAAGATGATTATATATCAATCTAATGCATACAGAAGACCTATAGTTGATCTAAAAGACTTCTATAGAAATCTTCTAGAGGAAATCCCTCTAATTAGCCCAATCTACTGATCTCAGATGTGAAAATTCATAACGTCTGTGAGCGAAACCATCAACAGTTTAGCCAAACCGTTGACGGTTTGAAGCTGAGAAGAACACCTTACAGTCATTGCTTAAAACCGTCAACGGTTACATCCTAAATCATCGACGATTTGCCCTCATAGCTACACCCTGCATCTCTCTCTTGGTCCCTCACTTCACAGTGCTTTTCCCTGCATATGCGTTCCACTCAAAATATAAGCCACATCCCCAATAGAAATAGTGAGAAAAAAGGAAGAAAAAGGAAAAAAAGACTATAGCATCAAAGGGGAAAATATGGAGGTGTTTTGTTTTTTTTTTGCATGGTTCTACTTGTAGGTTTTAATGAGAAAGATCAACTTCTTAAGTGTTCAAGAATTACCTCGAGGGGTTGGAATGCATTTAAGATGGAAAGAATTTGAGAAACTCTAGTATCACTAGTGGAAACAAAACCAGAAGAAAATGAGGGAGTTTTCAACAATTTCCTTGCAAAATAGGGTTGCTACGGTGGTCATTGAAAAAAGGATGCTAATGCCACGGTATGTATTAAGACTTATCTTAGATCTTGATTTTTTCATGGAATTCTGATTATAAAAATATACTGGAGAAGCCTATCTTAGAAAAAGATGTTAAGGATGTATCTTTTTTTTTTTTTTCACAGATGACAAATCTCTAAGTCCTGATGGTTTCATTACTAATGTTAACAAGGCTTGTAAGAGTATTATTGGCAAGGATGTTACAATTGTTGTTTATCTTTTATCAAAAACTATTAAAAGTTGAAGGAAAAAAATACTACTTTTATCACTTGATTCAAAAAAAAAAAAACATCCTATGTAAGTTAAAGATTTCAAACTTATTGCTCATTGAAATTTAATATACAAAAGTATTATAAGGATCTTTGCAAATAGAATGCGAACTTGTGTTATAGATTTTGTTGACTTTTTGTGTCCAATCCCTATTTTGATGCTGACAAAGCACTCGTATCTCACGTGTGCATTTAGTGTTTGAATAAGTTTATATCTTAGCACACACATGAGGTAAAGGAGAAATAGAAGCCCAAAGGACTTAAAGAACAAATTGTTCGGCGTATTTCATGAAGAACCAGAAGGGCAAAAAAAGAAGAAAAATACATTTATTGTTTTATCTTGTAATGCATTTAATTTTTATATTTGGTATGTAATAATGCATATCTTTGCGTAACATGACTTAATGCTCAGGATGAACCATAGACTGACCTTAAAGGATCCAACAATTACACCATAAACCTTTCTCACAAAGGCTAAAATCTAACAAAGGTTTTTGAAATAGCTTTAGGGTCAAAATAAGGGCATAAACTGAGGTATTCAAGGACCTCGATCTACCGAACCCTTCAAGTTCAAATCTATTTAGTCGACGAACCAAGGCCAGAAGTCAAACCTTGACAAGGCTTAGTTGACCGACCGTTTTTTAATGTAGTTTCCTCACTCGACCGACCTCGGGACTTTGCCTTTTTATCTTTCTCAGCTGACCGGCATTTTAGTTCAAAATTGCCTCAATCGACCGGTCTTCAAGGCTCGGCAGACCGGCCTCTTTGGCGAGCCAACCAAAGTTACAAAGGAAGGAAAATTGCTCAAGGTCAGTCAACCAGCAATTCGCTTAGTGGACCGAACCTAGAGGAAAAATTCAAATCTTAACGTAGCTTAGTCGACCGACGTCTTGGTCAGTCGACCGAACCTCTCGGGTGGCCCTATTTTTCAGCGCTTAAACATAGTTAATTTTTAATTAATATTTTCTGAAAATGACCAGCGTATCCCCAACGGTCAAAAATATTAGAAACTCTATATATATCCCTTTATAAGCTTAAATAAGGATATTTGATTAGCCAAATTTTTTCTTAATCAAAGTTCCCCCAAACTATTTTTATTGCAAAAATCTTTCTTTGGGGCAAATTTTTTATACTCTCCCCAACTCTCTTTCACTTACTTTCTTGAAATATTTGTTTTGGAAGAGAGCATTAATTTAAGGCATTTATTTCTTCAATCATATGATTTACTCTCATTTATATCTTCATTTTGAAAATCATCTTTTTGAGAGTCAAACTTATATTTTTTCACATGATTGTTTTGATAAATATCTTTGAAGAAATCACTTTGAATCTTTGAGTACTTATCATATATATCTTTAACTCAAAAATTACCATTCTCATTTATTGAAAAATGCCTTTGAAAGCAAAACCTTAAGTTCCCCTACTTTATATTGAAAAATATTTTTGGAGAAAATTTCTTATTAGGGAAAAATATTTGAACCGCTTATTATATACATCATCTTTCAAAGATTGAAAATATGATTTTGAGAAAAACACCCTTACTCTCTGAGCATGTTTCATATCATTAGAGAGTGCATTTTAAGAGCTTTAGTTCAGCCCGTAAATTGAATTGGGGAGTCTCTGCCCTGTAAAAGAGACCAGTTGGGTTTAGTCCGAAAATTGAACTGGGATGTCTCCATCCCGTAAGGGAGACCAGATCGGCTTAACCTAGTAATTGAGCTAAGGTACTCCTCACCCCATAAGGAGAGGTTGTATGGTTGTGGCTCAACCCTATAATTTAGCTAGAGTTTACCCTATCCTGTAAGGAAAGGTTGTAACGACTTTTGCTCCGCCCGTTTAAGAGAGTAGGGATAGTGGAATTCTTGGGGGGTATGCCCAAGATGGGGACGTAGGCTGGTTTGGCCAAACCTCAATAAAAAATATCGTATCTTTTTCTCTTTCTATCTCATTTATATTTCTGCACTTTAATTCCCACATGTGTATGCTTGTCTTTTTGTTGTTATAATTATTTGCATACACAAAAAAAAATTATAGGAGATATGTTGCACACGTGTATTTATGCACTCATAACTTAATCACTTTATATACACGCTTATATTTTTAATGGGATATGAGGTGATGGATGTATGCAAATATTTAATTTGTAAAGAATGTCATATTTGTTTTAAATATTTGTACACTTGATTAATTGGGGGAATTAAGACTGCTTAGAAAGACCCTAGTTGCGAAATACTGATTGTGATTTGAATTGAACCTAGGAAGATATTTTAAAATCTCCAATTCACCCCACTCTTGTGAATACATCAATTACATCATATTTTGTTGATGTAAATCAATATACTTTTATTAAGGGTAGATATATACATGACAATTATCTCCTTATTTAAGAGCTCTGAATGGTTAAGCCCACTAGAATTGCTTTAAAGGTAAACCTAATGAAGGCTTTTAATTATGTAAATTAGGAAGCTATGTTGGTGTTGTTAGATTGTATTAATACTCCAAAAAAATAAAAATAAAAAGTGTTGACTAGGTTAAGGAGTGTATTACTGCTCCTTCTCAAATGGGATCATTGATGGGTTTGATTCCTTGTTTAGTAGTTTGGAGGCTGTAGAGACGGAGATGTGCGGCTCGAATGGAGGGGAAATTGGAGAGTACAACAGATGTGTGGTTGTCCATTAAGTATTGGGTGGGGGGTTTTGAGCAAGAATATGATAGGAATGACTCAGTTAAAGGATGTTGATTTTCGGATATTGCAGAATTTGGAAGTGCAAATTGTGAATAAAAGAATTAAAACTATGCAATGTGTGAGATGGCTAAAACCGGGGCAAGAGAGGTTGAAACTTAATTTGGATGGGAACAGCTTGGGGAACCCAGGGCCGGCGGGTGGTGGTGGCATCCTTAGAGATCATACAGGTTCTTTTGTTTTTGGTTTTTCAAAATATTTTGGTTCTTGTTCAAATAATGAAGCTGAATTGAGAGTTGTGTTGGAGGGAATAAAGATTTGCAAACATTTGGGTCATACTAGTATTGATATTGAAAGTGATTCGATTATTGTTGTAAATTGGATAAGATCCAGTAGGTGCTCCTTGTAGACTTTTCGATAAAGCATTGGTATAGAGAAGGGAACAAAGTGGCAAATGCCTTAGCTCGTCAAGGTGCTATGGGGAGGAATAGTTTGTTTACAAATAGTAGTCAACTCCCTAAAGTTATCAATGAGTTCTATAAACTGGAGAAGATGGGTACGGCTTATATGAGGTATGTTTAGCTGATTTCCTATTGGTTTTGGTTTATGCTTTATGTTCTTTACCTTTTGTTTGTTTTGTTACTTGAGATTTGTTTTGTAGGTCCTTGTTTTGTTTTGTTTTGCTTGGATATGTAATCCTGTTTTGGCGGGTTGTTGGTGTTGTTTTTTGGGAGGCCTTTATTGCTTTGTCTTTTATTCCTCCCATTGATTGTCTTGTAACCACGGTATTTTTCCGCCAAAAGTGAGGGTTTATTAATAAATAAATGAAGGTGCCGCACTTTTTCTTTTTTTTTAAAAGGTGTATTACTGCTCCTTATTATCCTATCATTGTCAATGGCAAACCTAAGGGGTTTTTAAAGGGTAAAGGAAAATTAGACAGGGTACCTAATTTATCCATATCTATTTGTAATGATTATGGAAATCTTATGCCAAAGTTTATGTATTTTTGTTATGTTGACGATTTGCTAATACTAGCACATAAGGATATAAACTCTACAAAATGTGTTCATCAAACTCTTTCTATTTTCTGTATGAACTCAGGCCTAATGTGTAATTCTTCAAATTCTGAATTCTTCTATATTGGCTTGGAGGTGGATGAAGCTAGCAGTATAACATAGCAGTTGGGTTCTCTCTAGGTACTCTACCTATAAGATATCTTGGGCTTCCTTTACCTTAAAAAAGAATTGACAAACAGGCTTGTGAAATCTTCATGGATAAAATTTCTAGTAAGATTAATCAGTGGACTTTAAAATTGTTATCTTATGCTAGTAAACTTTAACTTGTGAACACAATTTTACAAAATGTACAAATGTACTAAACTTCAATAATAAACTTGCCATCCTTACTCATAAAAGATCTAGAAAGGAAATTTAAATCTTTTCTTTGTGATTGGATTAAAAATTTTACGCAAAATAAAAAGGAAGGTATTTGTAAGCCTTTTAAGGAGGGAGGTTTGTGTCTGATAATGATTTCAAATTTGAACAATGCTACTTTTATGAAGTTAATCTGGCAAATTTATACCTCAAAACAATTCTTATGGATTGTTTGTGATCATTCATATAATATACGAAGTGTAAGTTTTTAGGAACTAAAAGAATCAATGAATGACTTAAGTTTTTGGAGGAAAATTATAAAGGTTAATTAAATCATTGATTTACCCTTATTTGAAGTATATTGTAGGCTTAGGAAAGGCAATATGTATGCTTTGTAATAGCTGGTGCATCTTCACTCATCTCATTAGTTATTGTGGTTCTCAGCTCCAACGTCATCTTGTGGTAGCAAAATATGAGTCTTAGTCTTTATCCAAGGTAGGCAATGGGAATAACCAAGGAGGATTTCCAAAAAAGGTGCAAGATATGATAAATCACATAAAATTTCTCCAAGCTCATCTATAAATGATTATGTCAAGTGGGGATCATAAAAAAAATAGGAAATTCTCCTCTTCTTCAGGTTATAACACTATCAAAGATAAGAATAACATAGTAGACTAGGCTTAAGTAATCTAGGCAAAATACATTGTTCTAAGATATAGTTTTATTTATTAGTGGCTGCTCTTGATGGACTTTCAACTTTGGAGAAATTAGCTGCTTGGAAGATGATTAAGAATAGTTTATGTTGTCTTTGTAGAACTAGATTTGAGTCTAGAAATCACTTATTTTTTGGCTATTCTTGTACAAGCCAAATTTTCTTAAAAGTAAATGAAAAATGTGGAATTATAGGAGTAGTTAATAACTGGAATTCAAATTTGGCAAAGTTGAATTTTCATGTTGGCCAAAAGAAGGAAAAAAAAAAAAAAAAAGGCAGCTTTTATATGAACTACAACAATTTAGTACATGTGAAAGATAAGAAATTATCTAGTTTACCCAAATATTACCATTCAATAGATTTTAATGGATGTAAATCTCAATTTATTTGAGAGTTGTTAGTTTGAGTTGGATTTGTATATGTTTCTTTTTGTAAAGCCATTTGCCTTTTATTCCTCTTTGGTAATATAAGTTGCATTCTTTTTACCAAAAAAAAAAAAAAGTTGCCAATAGTCATTTTTTGACCAATCAAACAACAATCAAGTTGTAGTATTTAAATGTTCAAGATAAACAAGATAAAAATATAAAATTTCCACAAAGCGATCAACTAGTCATTTATAGGCGATTGAACGGTTCTTTTTTCCCAAGTTTTGTTTGCGCACACTCAAAATGGTTAACACCACCCTACAAGCGGTCAATCAAGACCTTAAGGGTTGTTGCCACATGTCTCTGACCATTGACAAGTGTCCTATAAAGGCCAGGACCTTGGAAACTACCCTACCCACATAGGGTAGTTAAGTTGGTTAACTTTTGAATTTGAAATTCTCTTTTAAACGTTTTCCTTCCAATTAAGTGGTTTATAAATAGACCACCTATGGGCCTTTTCCATGCATGCACATAATGGGGAATAAACTAAGAGATACCCCCTAATTCAAAGAAATGTTCCACTTTTGATCATTCTTCCCTCAATCTCCTTTTGTGCAATTTATTCCATTTGTGAGTTTTCTTCCATTCCACTTCATTCCTTCCATTTCCTTATGAGTTTTGTGCATTTCCCACAATCATTTCATGGCATCTCACTTCAACTCAGCTCTAGCTTTTTAAAGTTTGTATGTTTTATTCCATGTGTTTCATCAATATGCATGTTATGATTTGTACATTGTGCATGTCTATTTTCTTTTGTTTTGAATTCTAATAATAGCATGCTAGAGTTTATGATGTTGTATGATGAAGCATGCATTGTTTAATTTAGAGCATATTATGTTTTATTCAAAAAATGAATAATGTTTTATAAAGGAATTTGCATGATTTTTCAAGATGTGTTTCACATTTGCATGTTTGCAATTATGATTAGCATATTATCAAGGAGTGCAATAGAGATTGCATATGCATTCTAGCCTCCACATTTGCATGGAAATTTCATGTTATTTCAAACTAGCTTACAGGTGGTTGACTACTTGACCAATAATTATTGCACATGTACGGTCAACCACTCATTAAGGGATGATCATCTGGCTAGATCATACACTAGTTAACCGTCCCTTAACCTAGTTTTACAACTTTTCTCCACATTTGGTTTTGTTCATATTTTTCTCAAATTTAAAGTTGTAAAACTAGGTTAAGCAATTTGGTGAAGGGTTGCTGGGTTTGAAATAGAGAGAAAAAAGGAAGAAAAGGAAAAGAGACCATAGGATCGAAGGGCAAAATATGGAGGTGTTTTGTTGTGCATGGTTGTACTTGTATGTTTAATGAGGAGGAGCAAGTTCATAAGTGTTCAAGAATTACCTCGAGTGGGCCGAAATGCATCTAAGATGGAAAGAATTCGAGAAACTCTAGTATCACAAGTGGAAACAAAACCAGGAAAAAAGGAGGGAGGTTTCAACAATTTCTTGGCAAAATAGGGTTGCTACGGTGGTCATAGGACTTCAAAGAAGCGAATGATGGAGGTTTACGAAGGTTTCCAACACCGTAGAGGGGTAAAAATCAATAATTCCAAAAAAATATATAGAAAAATTAGAAAAAAAAATTTTTTCTTTTCATTTTAGAATAATTTTCATATAATTTTCTTTATATTTTCCTTTTTCTTTTATCTGTTTATCTTTATTTGTTCTTTTGTTAAGAAAGACATTTTCTTAAATATTTTTTTGAAGAATAAAAAGGTTTAGTTTTTTTCTTGTTTTTATTTTTTTTTAGATTCTAAGAACCTGCATGATTTTCAACCTTTTGCATATTTGATTTGATAGGGTTATGGCTTATTTTTCATTTTATTAATTAATGAAAAAATCCAAAAAAAATTGAAAAAAGGTGAATAAAAATTCTAAATAACTTTATGGTAATTTTCCAATCTCTTGTATGATTTTTAGGAGTAGGTAGCCATAGATTTAATATTCAATATGTCCAAAAAACCAAAAAAAATTAAAAACAAGAAAAAAATTCAAGATCAAATAGGGGCTTTTCCCTTTGTATATAAAATATTGTTTCATTGCATTTTATGAGTATGGTGGGTTAGGGTCGCATATTTACTCATTTTGGTTCACATAGAATGATATTTGATATATGATTTGGTTTGTTTGTGTATGTGTTCGTTCAATTTAGTTCATTTCATGTATATTTGGTACATTGTTTCATATGTCATATGACATATGTTGATGAATAGCATACTTGAATGAACTTTTGAATATATAAATTGAGAAGTAAGGTGTACTCCCGAGAGGGGGGTGAATTTGGTTTTTAAAATTTTTTTTCAGACTTTAATGTAGTATAGCAATTTTTCAAATTAAATTAATTACAATCACATAAGTATAATTAATTTGCAATGACTAACACTTAATCAATAAGGTAAGCTAGATTCATAATATGAAATAAAATAAAAATTTCAACAAGTTTCTAAAATTCAGATTTTGATATCAAACAAATTACCTGAGTTTATGTATATTAATAAATTTTGATATTTATTAACGTACTTCCTTTAATCAAAATTTCCGCAATCAACGTACTTTCTTTAATCAAGGTTTCTGCAATTCCCAATAACTATTTATTTTCCAACAGTTAAGTAATCGTCCACACAATTTATATGTGCCTAAAATTAAAGAGATTTAGGGGAAAGAAAGACACCAAGATTTTACGAGGTTCGGCTATACCCGCGTACGTCCTCGCCTTAGGCAAACCACCCAAGGATTTCACTATACCACTCCCTTAACCTGGCAGAGCAAACCATTTACATACTCCTTCAAGTATGATGGAGCCCTCCTCTCCAAGCGATACCGAATGCTAGGTAGTCCAACAATTCAACAATCCTGAACAGTAAAAAACAACAAGAGAAACAAGAACAATTCTTTTATACAAAGAAACTCTCTCAGTAAGAGCATATTAGTACAATTTAAAACAAATATACTTCCATAAAATTCAATATAGCAAATGAAGGTCAAGAATTTATCACCGGAGTTCTTTCTTAAATTGAGAAACTCAATAAATAAATAAAAAAGCAAAGAACCGTAGGCTTTGATCAGTAGATTTTTAGTAGAAAACTTCAACAAGAGTGTTTTAGCAAGACGGCCTTGAAGATTAGAAAGTATTATGCTTGAATGTTAATTGTATGTATTGGTATCTTAATCCTTTGATATAACATGTATTTATAGATGAAAAAAGTTTAATTTTCGTATTCCCCAAGATACTTGGAGTGTTTCTCAAGTTTTCATTAAGCTTGGGGTTCAAGTAATCTATTTTGGAAACTTTTATTCGATGTTTAAATTTGAATTTTACGAAGGTCGGTCGACTGGACTATTAAGGTCAGTCGCCTGATCTTTTAAAAACTAGCGAAATTTCTAAATCAGAATAGGGTTAGTCGCCCAGACTCACAGGGTCAGTCAACTGAGCCTATTCTGTTTCCCAATTTATTTCAGCATAAAAAGGTCAATCACCTTACTAGAACAGGTTAGTTTCAACCACCATTCAGTATTTTGGGTATAACATTCACTATAAAACTCTAAATAATATGATCTTGGTATCAAAAGAAAGTTAAGAAAAAATTTTACAACTTTCATGTTAAACGTTTTTTAAGATAGGAAACCATTGATAGAGATAATTGCACATCAATGCAGATATAAAAAAAATAAGGAAATTTGTACTTTATAAAAATATTTTCCAAGTGTTTTAAAAGGTATCTAGGTCCAAGTAATTAACCTAAGAGTTTCAGGTATCCATATTAAAATCGTTTGAAGTGCTTATATGAGACTTCTCAAGGAGTATGACGTTCTAATCACTAAGTCGTCATGTATTTGCTTTGTTTTCATTGTCTTCATGTATTTGTTTTGACTTCCTTCATGTTTGACTTGACTTTAAGCTTCAATAGTCCTTAGCTTCATAAGATCTTGTAGCATTAAGTTCGGGCTTTTAGAAGAGTTTGTCAAGCACTAGTTCTTGAACACTTAGGTCCTGAATCATCACTTAACCAAATATGTTAAGTTCATTTGCTTTGTTATCATTAAAACAAGATTTTGAGCCTTGTGAGGCCAACAATCTCCCCCTTTTTGATGATGACAAATAAGGAGCAAAAATGAGTATGCCTTAATAATGCTCCCCCTTACAATAAACATCAACTTAACAATATTTGCAATATTAAGATAAATTTTAATATCATGTTCATATATCAAGATTAGCTCAATATCATATCATGCTCATATATTTCATTTCATAGTTGAATATCACATCATGCTCATATATTTCATTTCATAGTTGAACCAATATACATGCTTAGGTATGCAGTGTCATGCTCAATTTTTGCCCAAAAATTCTCCCCCTTTTGACATCAATCAAAAAGAGTAAGATATCCGGAAAAACATATAAATACCAAGGCACTAAGCAACCATAAGCAAAAGTTTAGAGCCAATGAAGACACAAAGCAAAACTTTGCATTCATTATGCATAAAAAGATAGACAATAAATCCCAAAATAGCATGATAAAATACAAAAGATTGTATATCAAAATTTTCAATAATTTCAAGTAATCATAATATCATTACTTAACAAGTATAACTCCTCCTGAATGAAATGTATTTCATATTCAATAGATTCAGGATTTCATTCTTGAAGTGCAAACTATGAATCCATGTATAATATGAGTGTAAATATTATGTGACGCTATCATCATTAGTAATCATCATTATCAATCATGCTTTTAAATTTATTATGTCATACTCATGCTCAATTTGTTAAATTTTCTTCCCCTTTTTATATCAACAAAAGGATAAACCGAAAGAAATATTATGCAAAAGTACTAAGGACCAAAAAAAATTTTGCATTTAGATCACAATAACAGGGTCCGTAAGCCAGCATATATTTCAATCAAAACATGGTCATCCATTATTCAGCATGCAATAGATATATAACATAATCCAAAATAAGTATGTGAACTAAGATGGTTAAGAGAATAACCGAGCTAGACAACATGGAATAGCATAGTCAAATATTATAGTCCAGATTAATGTTTGGTTTACGAAAATATTCTTGCATCAACAATTCCATCAGATTTGAATGCTCATGCTCATGCTTGCATGCTCTAGTCATATTTCCAAGATTCATGCTCAGAGTCATATGTCAGATGGTATGATTAAATATTCATGCTCGGTTCTTATGTTTCTACTCAACACATCTCCTCCTTATTACATTGCATCAATAAAAAAGGAAAAGTTCATTAATAAGCATATACAATCAACATAAAACAGATAAATGATTATTCATCATACTTAAAATGATAATCAAGAATTCAAAAATGGCATAAGAAATATCGAACAAGAAAAAATATCAGGTGCACAGTTTAGTAATTAAACCGCTGTCAGTCATTCGACTGAAATAGAAGGGCAGTTACGTGACATTTTATTTATTCGAATTTTTCTCCAAATAGTAGAGCTTCTGTCGACTAAGCCTCAGAGAGTTAGTAGCTTGACTTTACTGGACTTGGGAATTTTAGCAAGTCAAAGAGCAACCAGTTGACTGAGGGTAACATGTCAATCGACTATACTTCAGAGTTTTTGACTTACCTGCTTTCCTCAACCATTTATCCTTGTTCCTTAAAACAAAAAACTTCTTTATTATGCAATAAGCTCATTTTCTTTTGCATATAGATTTACCAATCTTCAAATATCTTTCCAAATTGTTTGTTGAAGCATTTAATTCTTTGAATTTAATTCTTTTGAAGCCTTGTACAATTCATCCTTTTATTGTGGCCAACAATGTCATTCTTATGTTCTTGTTGCAATATAATAATCAACAATAAGCTCAAAAACTCTTCTTTAAGTTTATCATACCTCATATCATTCTTTGTCAATACTCTTGTATTAATTGACTTTGTGAACTTCTTGAATTTTTAGAAGCTACTTCTAATACGATCATTGAGTTGAATCTATTAAGCTATTACCAATTTATATAATCTTAGAAAGACTACTTAGGCGTATTTTTCTTCTTGACTTAACCATATGCTGTGAATATTTCAAGAATAATTTTATTGTACCTGCACTAACAAAGAGTAGCATATAGATTTATTTAATACTTAACCAGTTAAATTTTAGATTCTTACGTTGAACTTATTTCAGTGATTGATTAATCAATTAGGTCTCTTTTAATTTGATCTTCTAAATCTCAAGTATGTGCAAATAGCAATAGATGCCATGCTAATTTTAACCTTAAGTATTTATAACCTTTCTTTAACAATTCAACTAAGGTTATGCTATTTCATCTCTTTAGCTATAGCTGATATAGTGAATTATTTACCATGTTATGCATAGTCAAGATAAACTTTCAATTTATGCATTAGACCTTCAAGGACTCTAATATAGTAGACATATTTATTAATAATTTATGTTTTAAGCATTATTTGCTATCAAAGCACACAAAGGCATCACTAAATCTCTTCTTATATTTGAATTGGCTACCTTAAATCCTATAGGCTATAGAGGCATCCCTTTTCATTTTAGTATAGATTTTGATTTTTTAATTTCTAAAAAAGGGAATGACTATTCCTAAGATCTATGGAGTCATTGGTTTATGAACTAAGCTTTCATCTTGGTGCCCATTGTAACGACCCCGACCCGTCATGTGGGCTCGGAGTGCTACTTTAGTGATGTCAGTATACCTAATATCTTATTCATCAAATATAAAACATACATACGCAACGAAAATAAAATATAAAATCCTCGAATTACATTATTAGAGTCCTAACTATCTTTATACACGAATATATCCATTTTCATAAAATTACATCTCATAAAACTAAACAAAATAAAATCTCTATCTGCACACTACGTACATAAAATTTAACTCTCTAGCCCGGCTCCTCTAGCCTGCTAGACCCGATCTCTAGGATTCCTTGAAAAGACAGTTTGTAAAGTAGGGGTAAGGCACAGCTCAGTAAGAAAAAAATTAAGTTAATGTCAGTGTGTGGCCAGCATGCATTTAGTGTACAGAAAATAACCGATTCACTAAATAAATAAACACATTTATGAAAACATTCTTATTTTATACTCACACACACAATTAGCCGAGGATAAGGAAGATTACCCGTCCATACAAGTAGCTTCCCTTTGCTCTAGTACCATTACTGCTACCAGGGCACTCACCTTTTTTAGTAAGCCCTCGAAATTTTCTAATTAAATAACTGTATTCATATAAATTAACAGATATGCATATAAGACACTCCCTGTGACAAACACGTCATTTACATCCCCATGGCACGGGTTGTGCGGCCCGAAGGCTGGAATAAGCCTGAGTGATCAGCCCAAAAAAAGTCAAAAACAACATCCTCTGCAAACATATCTACAGACATCCACAGTAAAGCTGCAGGTCTGACGCCCTTACTTCAACCTCACGCAGGCAGTCGGCTGGACCCCCTACACTTCTATCTAGACAGTGTGGGTGCACATGGTCTAACTAGTAATGGTATCGTGCTAACAATACACTGTTCCCAAGGTTCCTAAAGCATATCATGCAATTTAGATAATAGAAATCCCCATTTAAAATATCAATTCACATATATTTCCTGTTATTCCAAAAACTTGGGCCTCGACCACAAAATACAATCCGGCATATAGCCATCAATTAAAACTCAGTCCTCGACCATCAAATGATAATCCTGGCCCTTGGCCAATCAAATAACACCCGGCCATTGACAGTCAGTTCAAACTCCTGCATTTCATAAACAGTTCTAGTATTTTCACAAGCATTTTCGGTATTTCTCAAATAATTTTGTATTTCACAGACAATTCAGTATTTCAAAATCCCAAATCTAGATATACAATAATTCATACAAATGAAATCAGTCGCCACACAATTTTCCACATTTTAACAAATCCATATAAACAAACAAGCTTTCCACCATTCATTTTATTCAAAAATATCGTACCATATATCCTAGGTTTGTAAAATCCATTTTGAACAATTGGTTTCCAAAATAGCCTTTAAATTCCCAAATGAATAAATAAATTAATTAATTAATTAATTAATTAATTAATTTATATAAACATAACAATTTAATTGATTCAAATTTCATAAAATTATTGACTTAACTTAATCCCCTTACCTGATTCCTGAAAAAGCCCACTGACACCCCGGCCTACACCCCTAGTGTTTAAAAACCGCTGAATCCTGAAATTCAAATTTCACCATATTATTCGTCATAATTCCTAAAGTAACTTTCCCTAAAATTTCCCTAATTTTTGAATACCCTAAATAGCCTAATAAAAGCCTAAGTTATCAAACTTACCCCCGACTTAGGATTGCTACCTCGGAACTCCAATTCGAAAACCCGATCTGGTTAGATTGTAGAGAATCCCCCCACGAGTCTCCTAGAAATTTCGGTTCATTAATGGGGCTTATAGTTTAAGAGAAATTGAGGTAAGTTTGAGATTTGGCCTTACCCTAGGAGATATGCATACGCTTCTCCTAGAATAGATCCGCTCTTGTAGAAATGTCGGTGGCGACGAACAGAACCCAACGGTATTTTCAGATTTTTGATCGGCTGTATAACAAAGATGAGATGGAGGAAAGTGGGAGAGAGAGGGGACGAGGGGGACAGAGCCAGCGCCTCTGTTTGCGTTGTTTCTTCCTGAAGGATTCTCATCCTTCAGGATATACTTAATATATATATATATATCATTATAATATTATATTATTATTATGTTATATTATTTAATTAATAATAATTATTATTTAATTAATTAATTTTATTAATATTTTATTTTTTAAAATTTTAATTTAATAAATTTTTAATAATATTTTTTAATTTATTTTTTTAATTTTTTTTAATAAATTTTTTTTTTCTTTTTTTAGGATCACTACATTCTCCCCTTTTGACAAAAATTTCATCCTCGAAATTTGTTAACTATTACCAATTATCTCCTTAATTTACAATCTCCGTCTACAGAAGAGTTGGTAGCCACCTGCATATAGCCCCGTCCCACGTTTGTTAACTACCCTCACTTATGGTGGAAGAATATCGCGATTACAATACTGCCTTTGGGAAATCACGATAACCATAACAAATTTTTCTAAAGATTATCCATAATTAAAACTACAGACAACTAATTACACAACTATTATAATCCCTCCATATACAAGCATACCCTTACCCGTCTGGTACTAGCCCTCGCTGAACAGCTACAGGTACTTTTGACGTATTTCCATTTCTAACTCCCAAGAAGTCTCCTCAATTGCATTATTCCGCCACAACACCTTTACTAACGGTATAACCTTAGTACGCAGTTCTGGTATTTTCTGATCCAGAATCTAAACTGGTACCTCCTCGTATGCTAGAGTATCCCCGATCTCCAACCACTCATAACTGATCACATGTGAGGGGTCTGGAACATACCTCCTCAACATGGAGACGTGGAACACATCATGTATCCTGGACAACGTTAGGGGTAGTGCTATCATGTACGCTACCAAACCAATCCTCTCCAGAATCTCGAAAGGCCCAATGTATCTAAGGCTTAGCTTGCCCTTCTTTCCATACCTCATCACTCCCTTCATCGGAGCAATCCTCAAGAATATCATATCACCTACTTCGAATTCCAGCTCCCGTCGGTGAGTATCACATAACTCTCTGCCAAATCTGGCCTACCTTGATCCTTTCCCTGATAAGTTCGACCTTTGCAGAGGTCTGCTGAACAAGTTTTGGTCTCAAAATCTGCTGCTCACCTACTTCATCCCAGTACAACAGAGATTGGCAACGGAGACCATACAAAGCCTCATATGGTGTCATTCCAATGCTGTCTTGGTGACTGTTATTGTATGCAAACTCAACCAATGGCAGATATCGGATCCAACTGCCCCCAAAATCTAACACACGTGCCCATAGCATATCCTTAAGAATCTGAGTGGTTCGTTCGGACTATCCATCCGTATGAGGGTGAAATGTAGTACTAAAAGTGAGTTGAGAACCCAACGCTCCCTGCAAACTCTTCTAGAAATGGGAAGTGAATCACGGATCCTGATATGAAATGATGGACACGGGCACGCCATGTATTCTGACTACCTCCTAAACATAGAATTCTGCCAGTTTATCCATGGAGTAATTGGTTCTAATCGGAATGAAATGAGCAGTCTTCATCAATCTGTCAACCACTACCCATATGGCATTCTACCCAAGCAACGTTGAAGGAAATCCTGATACAAAGTCCATCAAGATATGCTCCCACTTCCACGTAGGGATGTCCAGTGGTTGAAGTAGTCCCACTGGCCTCTGGTGTTCTGCTGTCATCTACTGACACGTCAAGCATTGACCCACAAATCTAGCAATTTCCCTCTTCATATTACTCCACTGGAATGTTTCATGTAAGTCTCTATACATCTTCGTGCTACTCGGGTGAGAAGTATAAAGAGAGCAGTGAGCTTCCCCCAAAACCATCCTCTTTATCTCTGCGTCATCTGGCACACACAATCGAGTGTGAAATATGAGAACTCCATCCTCAGCAACATTAAAGTCTGTGTGCTGCTCATCCTGTAACTTCTCTACAATCTCCATCAACTCTGCATCTTTCAACTGAGCTGTTTTGATTCTCTCCCGCAAAGTTGGTCAATCCACCAGACCAGAAATGAACGCCTGATGATTCCCTTCTACCAATTCTACACCCAACCTCTCCAGGTCCATGATGGTATGATGAGTAGCCATAATTGCTGAGGCTAACGTACCCCTAGATTTTTTGGCTTAATACATTGGCTACCACGTTCGCCTTTCCTAGGTGATAGCGAATGGTGCAGTCGTAATCCTTTATCAACTCAAGCCATTTGCACTGCCTCATATTCAACTCCTTCTGAGTGAAAAAGTACTTGAGACTCTTATGGTCAGTAAAGATCTTGCACCTTACACCATAAATATAGTGTCGCTAGATCTTCAATGCAAACACAACTACTGCTAGCTCCAAGTCGTGCATAGGATAGTTCTTTTCGTACTCTTTCAACTGACAAGATGCATACGCAATAACTTTCCCCTACTGCAATAGAAGACAACCAAGTCCCTTCTATGATGCGTCACTGTAAATTACAAATCCACCTTCACCTGATGGAAGGGCCAACACTGGGGCAATGACTAGATGCTGCTTCAATTCCTGGAAGCTCTGCTCACATTCATCGGTCCAGTCAAACTTGACGTCCTTCCTTGTGAGTCGTTTCAAAGACACTGATAATATGGAGAACCCTTCGACAAATCGGCGGTAGTAACCGGCAAGACCTAGAAAACTTTTGACTTCCTGCACGTTCTTCAGCCTTGCCCAGTCAACAACAACCTCCACTTTGCTCGAATCCACTGAAACCCCTTCCTTGGATACCACATGACCCAGAAATGCAACCTGCTCTAGCCAAAATTCACATTTCTTAAGTTTAGCAAATAACATTTTTTCCCTGAGCACCTGAAGTACTAGTCTCAGATGAGCTTCATGCTCATCGGGGCTCCTCAGATAGACCAAAATATCATCCATGAACACAATAACAAACTGGTCTAAGTACTTGTGGAATACCCTGTTCATCATATCCATAAATACCGCTAGAGCATTTGTCAACCCGAATGACATAACCAAGAACTCGTAGTGGTCGTATAGAGTTCGAAAAGCAAATTTCGGTACATCATCTGATCTAACCTTCACCTAATGATATCCATATCGTAGATCGATTTTAGAGAAAATTTGCATACCCAAAAGCTGATCAAACAAATCGTCAATTCGGGGTAATGGATACTTGTTCTTCACTGTTACCTTATTAATCTCTCGGTAGTAGATGCACATCCTCATCGACTCATCCTTCTTCTTCACAAACAACACCAGTGCACCCAAGGGCGATACACTCGGTCTGATAAACCCCCTATCTAGAAGCTCCTGTAATTACTCCTTTAACTCCTTTAATTCAGCTGGAGCCATTCTGTATAGGGCTTTGGAGATTGGTGCTATACCTAGGATCAAATCAATTGCAAATTCCACCTCCCAATCAGGAGGCAACCCCGGTAAATTCTCTGAAAAAATATCAGAGAACTCCCTTATCATTAGGATATCTTCCAACTTGAGTTCTTCCTTTGGTGCTTCCTTCACCATTGCAAGGTAACCCTAGCATCCCCCCAAAAGTAACCTCTTCGCCTGGATAGCCGAAAGGATCCTTGATACCGAACGCACACATGAGCCAAAAAATACAAACTCTTGCTCCCAAGGAGGTCTAAATACCACCTCCTTTCTACGACAGTCAATGCTCACGTAGCTGGATGCTAGCCAGTCCATGCCCAAAATAATGTCAAAACCATGCATATCAAGGACTATCAAACTAGCAGGCAGCACTCTCCCCTGAATCTCTACTGGATAATCCCTGATCTCCCTACTACATATTAACACTGACTTTGTCGGTGTGCCCACTCCTAACTCAGTCTCTAACAATTGAGCCTCTAACCCACATAGTTTAACAATCCCTGAGACGCAAACGAGTGGGTTGCACCTGAATCAAATAATACAACGACACTATCTGACAATAGGGAAATAGTACCTGTCACCACATCGCCGGCGTTCTCTGCATCACCCGGCGTAAGTGAGTATACCCGTGCCTGAGTCGCACCCCGCTGGTGACCACCTCGAGGTGCCTATGGATGTCCTTGATACTGCGGTTGCGGCTGTGGCGACGTATAGTTCAACACCGCATGACAATCTCGTATCCGATGTCCTGCCTCTCCACATTGATAGCAGACAACTGGTCCTCCCCTACACTCGCCCCAATGCCTCTGATGGCATCTAGAACATATAGGGCACTTGGAACCCCCCTGATGGCTTCGGTACCCCATCTCCTGTCGCTGGCCCGAGAAATTACCAGGCCGTTCGTAAGAGCCCTAGCTAGTGTTGGTCTAAAACCCTTGAGGCAAGGGCCTCTTCTTCTGGTTCACCATATTATCCCCCTCATGAATGCTGGCCTCAATTGCCATGGCCCGATCCACTAACCTAGAAAAGCTCTAAGTCAACAATGCCACCATCTGCACGTGTATGCTCTGTCTCAATCCCGTCTCAAACATCCATGCCTTCAGTGGCTCATTCGGAACCATGTGTGGTGAAAAACGGGATAACTCCACAAACTTGGCCGCGTACTGCTGCATAGTCATGTGCCCCTGAGTCAACTGCAAGAATTCCTTTACCTTAGTTGTGCGGGTGATAGTGGGGAAATACCTATCGAAGAAAACCTCCCTAAACCAGCTCCAAGTGATAGCCGCCGACTCTGGGCGCTGCTTCTCCACCAGTTTTTTCGATCGCCACCATATCTTTGCTTCCCCTACTAGTTTGTAAGTGGCATACTTCACCTTTTGCTCCTTAGTACACTCCAATACCCCCAGCAGCTCCTCTATTTCCTGAATCCAATCTTCAGGTGCGATCAGGTTCGGTCCACCTGCAAATGCTGGTGGGTTCGCCTGGGTGAACTGCTGAAATGTGCAACCCCTATCTGCCACTGGCTGATCTTGCTCTCTAGAGTCCCTCCTGTTTTCCTTTCTAGCTTGCCGCGCTATATTTCGCAGCACTGCTGAAGCATCAGCATCATCCTCGCTAGAGATATCTCCTCCAACCACAACATCTTTTCCCCTGGAATCCATCCTCTAAATAGGATATAACCTAATTTAGTAATTTCACATTTAACACAATTAATGCAAATATGGAATAATGGAATTGATATAATGTACAAGTTCTAATTTAATAATTCATATTCCAATTCTATCACTAAACCATTAAGGTAAAATCTCTATCCCAACATTAACTTCACACACATACCCACTCATCCTAACATTGCAACCTAAATCTTCTGAGTTCCAGTCTCTTAATCCAGAAACAAAACCATCGATGGATTTACCATGGTTTTCTGAAACTCGCGAATGATTCAGAAAATCACAGAAGTCCGGCAATAGATTTCGGCCTCCAAGCTTCCAGACCAAAACCCATCTTAACCTACCCAATCTTATCCATATCTTATCTCAACCTATACTCTGGTAATTATCAATCCTTGAAGTCTACAGAACCTAACAAACCTAGGCTCTGATACCACCTGTAACGACCCTGACCCATCACGTGGGCTCGGAGTGCTACTTTAGTGACGTCAGTGTACCTGATACCTTATTCATCAAATATAAAACATGCATATGTAGCGGAAATAAAATATAAAGTCCTCAAATTACATTATCAGAGTTCAAACTATCTTTATACACGAATATACCCATTTTCACATAATTACATCCCATAAAACTAAACAAAATAAAATCTCTATCTACACACTACCTACATAAAATTTACATCACTAGCCCGACTCCTCTATCCTGCTAGACCCGATCTCTAGGATTCCTTGAAAAGACAGTTTGTAAAATAGGGGTAAGGCACAGCTCAGTAAGGGAAAAACTAAATTAATGTTAGTGTGTGGACAACATGCATTTAGTGTACAGAAAATAACCAGTTCACTAAATAGATAAACACATTTATGAAAGCATTCTTATTTTACACGCACACACACAATTAGCTGAGGATAGGGAAGATTACCCGCCCATACAAGTAGCTTCCCTCTGCTCTAGTACCATTACTGCTACCAGGGCACTAACCTTTCTCAGTAAGCCCTCAAAATTATCTTATTAAATAACCGTATTCACATAAATTAACAGATATGCATATAAGGCACTCCCTATGACAAACACGCCATTTACATCCCCATGGCACGGGTTGTGTGGCCTGAAGGTTGGACTAAGCCTGAATGATCAGCCCAAACAAAGTCAAAAACAACATCCTCTGCAAACACATCTGCAGGCATCCACAGCAAAGCTGCAGGTCCGACGCCCTTACTTCAACCTCACACAAGCAGTCGGTTGGACCCCCTACACTTCTATCTAGACAGTGTGGGTGCACATGGTCTAACTAGTAATGATACCGTGCTAACGATACACTGGTCCCTAGGGTTCCAGAAGCATATCATGCAATTTAGATAATAGAAATCACCATTTAAAATATAAATTCACATATATTTCCTTTTATTCAAAAAACCTAGCCTCCGGCCACAAAATACAATCCGACATATAGCCATCAATTAAAACTCAGTCCTCGACCATCAAATAATAATCCTGGCCCTTGGCCAATCAAATAACACCCGACCATTGGCTGTCAGTTCAAACTCTTGCATTTCAAAAACAGTTCCCGTATTTTCACAAGCATTTCCAGTATTTCTCAAACAATTTTGTATTTCACAGACAATTCAGTATTTCAAAATCTCAAATCCAGATATACAATAATTCATACAAATTAAATCATCTACCACACAATATTTCACATTTTAACAAATCCATATAAACAAACAAGCTTTCCATCGTTCATTTTATTTAAAAGTACCATACCATATATGCTAGGTTTGTAAAATCCATTTTGAACAATTGGTTTCCAAAATAGCATTTAAATTCTCAAATGAATAAATAAATAGATTTATATAAACATAGCAATTTAATTGATTCAAATTTCATAAAATTACTGACTTAACTTAATCCCCTTACCTGATTCCTGAAAAAGCCCGCTAACACCCTGGCCTACGCCCCTAGTGTTCAAAAACTCCTAAATCCTAAAATTCAAATTTCACCATATCATTTGTCATAATTCCTAGAGTAACTTTCCCTAAAATTTTCCTAAGTTTTGAATACCCTAAAGAGCCTAATAAAAGCCTAAGTTATTAAACTTACCCCTGATTTAGAATTGGTACCTCGGAACTCCAATTCGAAAACCTGCTCCGACTAGATTGTAGAGAATTCCCCCACAAGTCTCCTGGCAATTTCCATTCGTTAATGGGGCTCATAGTTTAAGAGAAACTTGATGTAAGTTTGAGATTTGGCCTTACCCCAGGAGATATGCCTATGCTTCTCCTACGATAGATCCGCTCTTGTAGAAATGTCGGTGGCGACGAGCAGAGCCCAACGGTATTTTTGGATTTTTGATTGGCCGTATAACGAAGACGAGATGGAGGAAAGTGGGAGAGAGGGGACGAGGGGGACAGAGGTTGCGTTGCTTCTTCCTGAAGGATTCTCATCCTTCAGGATATACTTAATATATATATATATATATATATATATATATATCATTATAATATTATTTTATTTAATTAATAATTATTATTATTTAATTAATAAATTTTATTATTATTTTATTTTTTTAATTTTTATTTTAAATTTTAATATAATTATTTTTTTAATAATATTTTTAAATTTAATTTTTTTATTTTTTTAATAATATTTTTTTCTTTTTTTAGGATCACTACACCCATACTTTCTTTGGACTTAATGGTTTAATGACAGATGTTTCTTTTACTCTCCAAACTTGTTTAGTTTTCACACTTTTTCTTTTTAATAGACATTCATATTTTATGTCCCTTCTTATTACATAGGAAGCATGTGGTGTGAGTGTAAGCATTTGAGGGGGTGCTTGCATAGTCTATGGTGGCTTTTACAAAGTACCCCATGTAGAGGTTCTTTTTCCTTGTGTTCTCAACTCCATTGAATCCTATGCCTTCTTTATCCAAAGACATTCTTTGTGATCCAACAATTTTATCAAGGTTTTCCTTTCCTCTAGTGAAATTGTAGATCATTTTGGCTTGATCCTTAATTTTACTCTTAAGATCACAGATTTTTGAGTTGTGTATTTTTACTCTTTACTTGCAGCATTACTGGATCTTGAGACATTTTATTTATTTTTCTTTCTAATTTAGATATATACAGATCTCTCATGTTCCATAGAAGATTGGGATCTTAGATCTTCCAATTCTTTCATCACCTTTTCATTCTTACTTTCTAATCTTTTGATTTTTAAATCCTTTTCTCTTTCAGTAAGATTTTTTTATTCTAATTTTTTCATTACAGGTTCATTCTTATTTTTCAATGAAGTGTATTATTTAGTCACATTAATTAGAATCTTATGAACCTTGAATAGTTCACTTTGTAGTTCTTCATAAGATGGCATATTCTCATTATTGGATTCATCAGATGAATCGTCACAAGATTCACTGCATGTTTCTGAACTACTGGAACTTATATTGTCCCATGTAGTGACCTTCATTGCCTTTTTCTTTTTTTTCTTAGAATCCTTCTTGAACTGTGGACAATCTAGTTTTATGTGGCCTACTTTCTTGCAATTATAGCATGTAGGAGATTCATTCCTTGTTTCCTTTTTATTGGTTTCGCCTTCATCTGATTTTGAGTCCTGGAATTTTCTAGTAAATTTATTTTTCTTTCTAAATATTTTTGAAAGTCTCTTGGTTATGAGGACTATATCATTTACATCCATTACCTCTTCATCTTCATCGCTAGAGCTTTCATTTGAGGCCTTAAATGTAATGGATTCCTTGGTTTTAGATTTTCCACTTCTTTCGTTTATTGCCATCTCATATGTGAAGAGAGAACCTATAAATTCATCTAGGGAGGTGTTTTTCAAATTTCTTTCTTCAATTATTGCTGTGGCCTTAGGTTCCCAAATCGGTGGAAATCCTCTAAGGATTTTCTGGGTCATCTCATATGTAGTGTATTTTTTGCTTTAGGCATTGAGGGAATTTATTATGTGGGTTAAACTAGTGCACATACTAGTGATGGTTTCATTTGGATTCACCCTAAAAGCTTCATACTCGCTAGTGAGCATATCGATTCTACTATCTCTTACATCAACTGTTCCTTCATAGGTTACCTCTAATTTATCCCATATTTCTTTGGCTAGTTTGCATCCCATAATTCTATTGAATTCATGTACGTAAAGAGCACAATATAATGCATTCATGGCACTTGAATTTACTTGCAACATCTTATTGTCATTGTCGGTCATCCCTTTTTCTTCTTTAGGTATTTCTTTACCATCCACAGTTTTAGTGGGGATAAGGTCACCATCTGTGACAACTTTTCATGCTTTCCAATCTATAGTTTGTAAATAAATTCTCATTCTTTGTTTCCAAAAGGTGTAGTTTACACCATAGAAAATAGGTGGTCTAGATAAGGATTGACCCTTAGCAAAGGGAAATACACCTAGATGTGTCATAGGGATCTTTATGTAGCTTCTAGTTTAAGATTTACTACAACCTAATGCTATGATACCAATTGAGAAGTAAGGTGTACTCCCAAGAGAGGGATGAATTGGGTTTTTAAAATTTCTTTGGAAACTTTAATATAGTATAGCCATTTTTTCAGATTAAATTAATTACAATCACACAAGTATAATTGATTTGCAATGACCAACACTTAAACAATAAGGTAAACTTGATTTCACAATACGAAACAAAATAAAAATTTCAGCAAGCTTCCAAAATTCAGATTTTGATATCAAACAAATTACTTGAGTTTATGTATATTAATAAACTTTGATATTTATCAATGTACTTTAATCAAGATTTCCGCAATAAATGTACTTTCTTTAATCAAGGTTTCAGAAATTCCCAATAACTATTTATTTTTTAGCAATTAAGTAATCATCCACACAATTTATATATGCATAAAATTAAAGACATTTAGGGAAAAGAAAGACACTGAGATTTTATAAGGTTCAACTATACCCGCCTACGACCTCGCCTTAGGCAAACCACCCAAGGATTTCACTATACCATTCCCTTAACCGAGCAGAGCAAACCATTTACACACTCCTTCAAGTAGGATGTAGCCCTCCTCTCCAAGCAATACCTCATGCTCGATGGTCCAACAATTCAACAATCTTGAACCGTCAAAAACAATATGAGAAATAAGAAAAATTCTTTTGTACAAATAAACTCTCTTAGCAAGAGCAGATTAGTACAATTTAAAACAAATATACTTCAATCAAATTCAATATAGAAAATGAAACTCAAGAATTTATCACCGGGGTTCTCTCTTAGATTGAGAAACTCAGTAGAAAAAGCAAAGAATCGTAGGCTTTGATCAGCAAATTTTTAGTAGAAAACTTTAGCAAGGGTGTTTTAATGAGATGGTCTTGAAGAGTAGAAAGTATTATGCTTGAATGCTGATTATATGTATTGGTGTCATCAATCCTTTGATATAACATGTATTTATAGATGCAAAAGGTTTAATTTTCGTATTCCCCAAGTTACTTGGAGTGTTTCTCAAGTTTTCATAAAGTTTGGGGTTCAAGCAACCTATTTTGGAAACTTTTATTCGCTGTTTAAATTTGAATTTTACGAAGGTTAGTCGACTAGACTATCTAGGTCAGTCACATGAGCGTTTAAAAACTAGTATAATTTTAAAGTCAGAATGGGGTCAGTCGCCTGGACTCACAAAGTTAGTCGACTGGGCCTATTTTGTTTCCCAATTTATTTGAACATAAAAATGTCAGCCGCCTAACCAGAACAGGTCAGTTTCAACCACCCTTCAATATTTTAGGTATAACTTTCACCATAAAACTCCAAATAAGACAATCTTGGTATCAAAAGACAGCTAAGAAAAAATCCTACAACTTTATTGTTGAACTTTGTTGATGATAGGAAACCACTGATAGAGAAAATTGCATATCAATGCAGATATAGAAAAAAATAAGAGAATTTGGAGAATCCTGTTTTGAAGCTTTTCATTCCCAAAATAATTTTAACCTTTTTGAAATAACTTAATTTTTGACCTTATAAAAATATTTTCCAACTATTTTAAAAGGTATCTAGGTCCAAGTAATTAACCTAAAAGCTTCAAGTATCCATATTGAAATCGTTTGAAGTACTTATATGAGACTTCTTAAGGACTATGACGTTCCAATCACTAAGTCTTCATGTATTTGCTTTGCTTCCAATGTCTTCGTGTATTTGCTTGACTTCCTTCATGTTTGACTTGACCTTAAGCTTCACTAGTCTTTAGCTTCATAAGAACTTGTAGCATTAAGTTCGAGCTTTTAAAAGACTCTGTCAAGCACTTGTTCTTGAATACTTCAGTCCTGAATCATCATTTAACCAAATATGTTAAGTTCCTTTGCTTTGTTATCATCAAAATAAGATTCTAAGCCTTGTGAGGCCAACATAGTTGCATGATATGACTCTGAGGTTCTTTTTAAGAATTATGAATGAATTGAGTTGAATGAAAGACAAGAAAATCTCAATTTAATTAATTTGACAATGGAACCTAAAAGTGGCATAATAATATTCTTTTGGGATTCTTGAGGTGAGGGAAGTCTTATGATTTTGATAGGATACACAATGGTCATAGGGTGGAACAATATTTAAAGGAAGGTAACCTAATTAATGAAGAGTCAACGTCTTTTCTTGGTTAATGCTCATATATCCTGAATTTATCATAGTACCATTCAAAAAGGATGAATTTGTAGAGGGTGCTAGTATTTTCCCCTTGCACAACCATACTCCCAAACTTGGATCCGGTACATAGATTATGGAATATCAGTTCCTTGGACCCTAGGGTTAGTTAGAGACCAACTAAATGATAGTAATTAGGTAAACTTAATCATACTTAGATAATAAAAAAAAATGTTAGTGGCGACTCCATAAAACTATAAATGAGCAAGATAAAGACAAATTAGCATGTCTCCATTGCTATCACCATTGAGGCGCTGGTCCCTAATTGGCACGTGTTAACAATATCTAGTCAAGTAGAAGGGGTTAGGAGGAGAAGAAATCAGTTGGAAAAAGATGGAAGGCCCTTTAGTATTGCCACACAATTAAATACTTCCTAATTTCCTAATCAACTAAGAAAAAGCCAAAAACCAACCACACTTTAGGTAGAAGATTAAAGACTCCATAAATCACAAATCGATGAGTGAGAGATTGAGTGGGGAGAATGTCATAAGGGGTGACAATGTTAACAACATAAGGGGAGAACAATATTAATTATATATTATTTTTTCAGGAATTTTCATTGTAATTTAAAATATTTGAGGAACCCATGTATTGTTGCATTGATGGATAAATGTGATGTTTTTTTGTAACAAGTGCTATTGTTGTAACAACTTGCTATTTAGATGGGTTTTTTTTTCTTATACTATAACATTTAACAAGCTCTGATACTGTCGCGACGTCCCGGCGAGCGCGTGTGCCCCGGGCGGCGAAATTAAAAATCAATTTTTATATTTTCAAGAAAAATAATGGAAAAGGTCGGAGTTGCCACTAACCTTTAGTGCGGTTAGAACACATGATTACTACCCCGTTAGGGGTAGAATCGGTCTACATTACCAGAGTTGGGGCCGGGAGTTCGGTTACACGAGGGGAAGGTACGAGCACCCCCTACGTGCCCGTTCTTATGAACGGTACCTAATTAATTTGAAATTATCCCTAAGTTAATCTAATAATTCTTTAAATTACTCCTTTTTATGAATTTATAAATACATGTAAAAAAATAAATAAATAAAATAATAAATAAATAAAGATAATATATACATATATACATATTCCCTCAGAGCTTAGGGTACGTGATGCCCGAAGGCTCATACCCCCACAATAAAATCATAGGGATTAAAAATCAAAAATACTTTATAAAATACGCTCCCAAATTTTAGAAATTTTATGGGTTTTCCTAAGTATGAAAATACTAGTTTGGGAGGTTTTGGATAATAGATATAATAATTTAAACATAATAAATAAATAAATAAATAAATAAAAAATAGTAATAAGCTAGAATACCACAAGGCATACTAATTAACATATATAATAGAAGCTAAAATATCCAACATACCAATAAAAGTAGAATATAAACATATTATATAGACTAAGATAATGAACATATCAAAAATACTCAAACATACCATAATACACATAATCACGATAATAATAATAAATATCCACAAATACTATAATACGTAATAAATTACTATAATACTATATATACTAAACATATAATATAATAGCATGATACCAAAGCACCAAATATACATTATTAACTAAAATGCCAAACTTACCATAATAAATAATACCTTGTATATTAACATACTAAAAATATAATAATAATATATAATATTACCTAAAATGCTATATTACTAAATGTACACGGTCACCTAAAATACTAAATTAAATGTATAACGTTACTTAAAATACTAAGTTGCTAAATATAAATATCACTTATTCAAATAAATATTATAGCATTAAAAATTCCACAACAATATTATGAACACGACAAAATAATAATACAATCATATACAAGAAATAAATAAATAATACACAATAATGAACATAAATATATACGCAATAACAATATAAAGTAAATTAAATAAAATGCTACTCAAAACCCTAATAACGTGAAATAGCCAAAACCCTAAAATAAAACAATAACCCAAAACCCTAAATGGTCGTATTATGAAAATAATGTAAATAATCAAGAATCCTAGATGTGCATAAACATTACAATCCTAAATAATAAACAAAATCCCTAAATATTGTATGAAAAATAAACATGATAAATATCCTAAATACACCAAAAACCTAAATAATATCTACACAACAACATGATATACGAACCCCTTAGATATATATAACAATGATAAAAAATTCTATGATAATATACCCACCATAATGTATAATATACCACAAATGTGTAACAATGACAAAACTATATATCATAAATACATAATAACAATAAGGAACTAAAATGATAAACTATATACATGATAGGATAACAATAATGAGAACAAACCGGGTAATATTTATAATAATTATCACAAAAAAATTTAAACAAACATCACCGCGATTAAATAAGATCGTGAACACAATATTTAAAAATTTATCATATATATATAATAGAAAGCCTAAATGCGAATATTTACATACTACGATAAATAACATATTGATATAAACACCTATACAATGAAGTCTTAAGCTTTAAGTATTAAAACAAGTCAAAATAAGAAAAGAAACAGAGAAATAAACAAATTCATTAATTAACAAATAAACAAATGGACATCAAATATATATAAAACCTGCATAAATATTATTACACAAGATGAAAAATAAAAAAAAAATAAAAATCCTGCAAAAAAATAAATTAAAGTTAGTATATATATATAACATCAATTAAATGTATGATGAAAAAAAAATAAATAAATAAATAAACTTCATACATACACATGCGCGTGTGTGGCTTGCATGAAAGAAACTTACCGCCGGGGATGAGTTGCTACGAGGATGATGGTTGGAACTGGGAGGGGCAGACTGCCGGGTGCTTTGGATGGTCTCTGCAGCTGAAACAGGTAACCATCAGAGCTGGTGCAAGGGGACCTCATCGGGGCAAGAGCTTGTGGCTGAGAAGCATGAAGGATGGACGCCGGAGAAGACGAACGGACACAGTGCGGCGCTGATACTCCCTGATGTGGCCGGCGCCGAGGGGGGTGGGCTGGCTGTCGTCGATGATTCTTTTGACTTCGTGCATGTGTTTTCTGAAGATTTCGGTTGTTGGGAAGGTGACGAGGAGGCCTTTGGAGGCGAGGCGCTTGCTTCTACTCCAGCGGTGTGGGCAGATCGGAGGTTGTTGGAAGATGGTGGCCGTCTGCTGGTGAGTGACAGGACACAGAGTCGTGCAGGCGGTTCTCGGCTGCGGTTTGCCGGAGTGGTTGCAGCGGTTGCAGGGTGGTCTGTGGTGACGACGGGTGACGGCCGGGTTGTCTGGTTTGTGGGGAGGCAGCAGTTGGGTGACGCTGCGGCTGTGTTTTTGGGACGTGAGGGTGAGTTGCGAATAGGATGGATGGAGAGAATTGAGAGAGTTTTTTATTTGTTTCTCCGGCCCCCCACGGCTGTGCTGTGCGTCCTCCGCCTCTTATAAAAAAAAATTTGTGAAAACCCTACAAAACATTCCTTCTTTGATTTTCTTTTTCTTTTTTTCTTTTTTTTATTCTTTTATTCTTATGGTAATAATGAAAAAGGAAATAATAATAATAATAACTATCATAATAATATAAGTATCCATAAGATAATAATAATAATAGTAATACTACTAATAGTAAATAATAATAAATAATTATAGTAAAAATAAAAATTAAGATACTATTGGTAAAATAATAATAATAATAATAATAATAATAATAACAATAATAATAATAATAATAATAATAATAATATATCAAAAACAATAAAATAAATGAAAAATAAAAATAATTATAGTAAAGTAAAAATAAAATAAAGATAATAAAAGTACTAGTAATAATAATAATAATAATAATAATAATAATAATAATAATGATAATAAAAATACTAGCAAAATAATAGTAGAGTACTAATAATATAGGAAAATAATAGTAATAAAATAATAATAATAATAAAATAATAATAATAATAAGGTAATAATAAATAAAAATAATAGTGGTAATAACAAAATAATAATAGTAAATTAATAATAACAAAAAATAATTATAAGAAAGTAATAACAAAATAGCAATAATAAAAATACTAATAATAATAATAAAATAAAGGGGAACCCCTTGTTCTATTTGGCTAGGGCAAAAATAGGGTGTCTACAGTCTGATACCATACTAGATTAAACTCAATCATTAACCTAAGCAGCAAGAAGCAGAAATCAAATAAACATATCCATACGTAGTTATATACAATACCAGAGTGCTAACATGTTTCCCAAAATATACATATATGATTGTTCTCCAAATATCCTCAACTGGTGAGGGCTATATAATAATACTCCCAAAAATATACTCACTACCTACTGACAGAGCAGAACTGTGGCCCCTCTATCTGCGAGCCTAGTCTGCTCGCCTACCTAGATCACCTGAAAAATGTTAAAGTAATTGGGATGAGCTAACGCTCAGTAAGACGAAATATGCTATTGCTAGTGTGTGGTAGATGAGTTACAATATTATGAAAATCTATTTCTATAAAATCAAGTATAATTGGATCTGTAAATACTATACAAGTAATAGAAACTACCACCATTTCCATGTTGCTTAACGTATCAGTATTTAAGGTTACTATTTAAAATACTTCTAATGTACATAAGTATATTCTCTATCTCTCTAAATCTGTATATACATAGTAATAACTGAAAACTTCCCCATAGATAACTGTGTGTCATGATTTAACCCCTCATGACAGGGTTGTGCGGCCCGTAGGCGGAATCTACCCTGGCTGGCCGACCAGGGTAAACCACTATACTCCCTCAGTCAGATCGGCCACTCCTCAACCCATATCTGATGGGGAGCATGTCCACGTCAGGGCACGATCGACCTACTACCACGTATTATCTAAATAGGTACTTGCACTCATAACTGAAATATTTGTAGCTACGGTACCATGCTCTGTAACTGTATGGTCCAACAGGGTCTGATACTATATAATACATCTCTATATACAACTATATGATTTACCATGATTCTGAAATAACTGTATATATCATGATAATGAAATAAACTGTAATGAACTGTAATTGTATCATCTGTATTTCTGAACTGAATTGTAAACTGTAAGTCATGGTACTGTTAACTGTATAATCATGGTACTGGAAACTACATAATCATGGTATTTTGTAATTACTTTAAAACATATCCACTAACTGTATATTCTGTATAACATACCCTGAAAAATACTGTAAAACATACTTGTGCACTATATTTATATTCTCAAGCCACACAGCGATTTAATACATAGTATTCATAATTAATAATCTGTATAATAACTTGCTGTGAATAATAAATCGGAAAAAATATACATTTTATACTGGAAATCATTTTAGAACTACTTAGCATAGCATATTTCCCTTACCTGATTCCTGCTAAAATCCCCTTACTAAGACGGGTCCTATACCCGCAAGGTTCTCCACTCAACACCTTGAAAACCACTTTTTCCAAAACAGAATATCAATATTTCTTGGCCTACATCATTTCCTACAATTGCCAAAAGGCCAAAAACTGAATAAAAGACCATACCCTAGATTTGGGATGAATTCCAACTTTGTCCCACCGACAATCCGCTCTGGCAAACTTGTAGAGAACTCCGCCATGAGCGTCGTGGTGGCCTCAGATCGACGATTCGATGACGGACGAGGCCAAAATCAAAGGAAGAAGAGGGAGGAGCCGTAGGGGTAGAGAGAGAGAGGGTTTACAGCAAATTTCTGTAATTAAAAATCAGTTTAGGGCTCTTTATACTGCGGGCTTTGTCGACGAGCCACGTCATCTCGTTGACGAGTCCTTAAGGAATTTCATTGACGAACCTTACCCTTCGTCGACGAAATTCACAGTAGCCCAAATTCTTCTCTTGGTATTTTCTCATCGACGAAGCTCACCCTCGTTGATGAGGTTCTATTGTACCCTTGTCGATGAATCCCTTATATTCGTCGATGAGGCCCTGAAAAATTTATTGGGGTATTTTCCCAAAATGCGATGTCGTCGACGAAGTCTATTGCCTCCTTCTGTTCCTGTTTCCATTTTCCTCCCTCTTTATTATTAAAATACTATTATTACTCGAGTCATTACAATTGTGTTGTCACTATTTGTTATATTTATGACTCTTACCTTATACATCCATGGTTGTGTGTAATATTACTCTCATTTCTATCATCATTTCTCAAACGACTTGTATAAAACAAATGCATGCAAGATGAAATCGTGCAAACATTTACTGAATTGATTAGGAAGAATTTGCAAAAAAATATAATATGAACCTCATAAGTAAATAAAATAAAATAAAACAAAAATCCTAAGATTTGTGACAATTAATTTACCCTATCCTTACTTAGTTCTCATAGGGTCTAAGTATACACCACACATCATGACACTGTGTGATGACACTAAGCGGCTCACTTGGTTAATTAAACCAATGACATATAATATGAACTTGTTGGTTAATCCTTATAGTGTATATAAAGAAGTATGACACCTACAAGCAACAAATGACATACAAAATGGAACAATTTACAATAGCAACACCTCTCAATCTTAACGTTATTTGAAGACAAGGATTACACACTCATCAGACGTATAGGAACACCATGCACGAATAACCTCTAATGTCTCATGCCACCCACATGTCATATCAATACAATTGACACCCCCAAATGTCTAGAGTATATAGCTAATAACCATAATCGCCTATGTTGTGCTGTACATAGTCGGCATTTGCCAATAAGGCATAACCAACTATGTCTACTTATATGGCTAGAAATATGTCAAGATGTCAACCCATGAGTTAACCCTTCAAATAATCCTATATGTCAGTCTTACAAGGAAAATTGTCAAGTAACCACCCTATTGGGTCAACTTGTCCACCCTATAGCATTTGAGATTGACACTACACACAACCTACAGCTCAACACCTTGTGTTATGCGTAGTTCCCTCTTGACTATGACTTGTCTCACATACAAGTAGTACCATAAATCAATGAGGCACTTGACATATCTATATAACCATATCAATCTAAACTAGCCATAGTAACAGCCTTGTCAAAATGATGGTCCTAACTATGTCCATCCCTAACCATGTTGAGTAGGCAACCTAGCATCTATGTGCTCCCTCATTAACAACATAAATTGTTAATTTATCAAATGTTAAGAATAACACATGAGAGGTGTCAACTCTATATTCAAGTCTAGGGGGTGTTGACAAATGGGGGTTGCATGGCGATCCCCAAAGAAGAAGACCTAAAGGAAGGATAAAGACTCAAAGAAGACCAAAAAAGGAGAACAAACTCTAAGAAGATAAGAATGATTGAAAAAATGAATTCACCAGCTTTATTATTTTTTTTAAGGGAAAACAAAAAAAAAACCCTAAGAAATCTACCAAATAGAGAAGACGGTTCAGGAGTACATTTATGCATAGGGAAGGTGGTGGACCAAACACTCTAAGAGAGATTGGTCAACTAGCATGCCTACCAACACTCGTTCTATAAATAGTTACCACTTTGTGTGTGTGTGTGTGTGTGTGTGTGTGTGTGTGTGTGTGTGTGTGTGTGCACGTGTGCCTTAAACAAAAGAAAAGGAAAGAAAAGAAACAAAAAAGTTCCATTTTTTGATCATCCGATCAAATAATCATCGTCCAAAAGTCTCAACAATAGAGTTAGAAAACTCTGATATGCTCTTACTTGAAAAAGGGTTAACCTCAGGAAACTTTAATTTTGAAACTAAAGAAAATTAAAAGGATAAAAAAGTATTTGATTGATTGCAATTAATGAAATCAAAGATGTTCAAATTTTAAAAAGGATTTTCTTTTTCAAAATATGAAAAGATGGGGAAATTTATTGGTTGAGTGGTTTTGAAATCAGGGATTAATATAGGTCAACAATAAAATCTCTTAACCTAGACCAGGGATTGACTAAATCACATGAAATTATTGATTGGGGTTAGGGGTTAATGGAGATTGAGATTCGAATTCCATGATTGAAATCAAGGGATTAATGATGATTGATGTAAAAATTGCTAATTGGAATTAATAATTTATGATAATGAAGACTTAAAAATCCAAGATTGATTGGTGATTGAGTTGTAAATCTCTTGATTGAAATCAAGAATTCGTGATAATGAAAATTTAAAAATTCAAGATTAAAATCAAATATTTGATAGTGATTTAGTTGAAAAAGCTCCTGATTCATGATTGAAATCAATAATTTATGGAGATAGAGATTTAAGTCCAAGACTAAAATCAAGAATTGGTGATTGAGTTGAAAATTTTTTTATTAAAATAAGGAATTTGTGGTGATTGAGAGAGAATCCATCAATTGAAATCCATTGTTAATGGTGATTGGGAATACTTTAGGTTTGCAATCATTCAAAAGGATGTACTTACAAAAAGGAACATTTGATTAGATACGGGATAAAAAAATGGGGATAGTTTTTTTGAAACAATATTCTCTGACAAATAATGGGAATTTTTGAAAACGCTACTAGGGTTTTATCATCAGCTATCGAAAGGAAATAATATGAAACCAAATAGAAGAGCTCTTTTTGGAAACATGACATTTTGAAAACAAAGAGAAAATTCTAAGTCTACACTCTATGCTTCAATCCCGTAGTGTAAGCATCTACTTCCTTCACTCGTACGAGCTTAAGAAAGAGTACTTACACCGTGTCAAGGGAGGGAATAAAGAAAGAACCATATGGTAGGATTCTCTCACCCATCCCATCATAAGCTAAGGTGACATCACGAAGGTTAACAAGGACACCCTATTTTCTAAGATGGACCCAAAAATGTAGTTAAAAATTCCAATTGTACACGAGTGAGCAAACAAGATAATAGACCCAATAGTGCAGGAAATATTATAATACGCTTGCAATCTATACTAAATGCAGGTAAAAGATGTAACGTACCGGCCCTTTATATGGCCCCAGAGTGCTACTATACATACATAACCTATACAATCAAATAGCATACATCAAATACCTGCCCTAAATAGGGACATACGAGTATATCATACTGATCTATACTTTCATAGTTGTGGAAAAACATACACATTCATATAGATTCTAATAGACGTACCAGAGTATCTAACTGTTCCTTACATAGATTCATTCGTACGTAAAACATAAACTGTACAACATTCCCAAAAAGCCAACCAGGCTAACAACCCAGTACTCATACGGAAACTTACATTACCTAACAAGACTCTATGCTCCACAGTCTCTCTAGAAGACTAGGACTGATTTCCTCTAACTCCTGAAACAAAGGTTGTAATATTGGGGTGAGACACTTCTCAGTAAGGAGGAAGACATTAGATTAGTGTGTGACAACATGTGTTTAAACCATTAGTGGCAGTAAACATTCACAACATTCTCAGTACTGCCAAAAACCTCATTTTTTCCAAAACCGTAAAACTGCAGAACTAACATATCTACCAGGTGAAATTTTGCAAATAATAAGTCATATTATTCATATAAACATAAGCTACATATCTAGTGGTTTCATTTCTAAAAATACAGATGTAAACAAATCCCCTTACCTTAATCCCAAAAACTGAAACACGAATGAATCTATACAACAACACGGGATCCTCGAAACCTAAAAACCAAAGAACAATACTTCACTATAATCCCAACTACTAAATATCTAAGGAACCAAAATGAAATGAGATCCTTACCTCGATTTTAGGAAAAAACCTGAAAATCCGCAGAACGAAGATCTGATTCACTATAACTGTAGAGATTCTCCTCCTAATCCACGCAGTGACGTTGGATCATTGATTCCGGCAACAGACAGCGTGAAATCTTAAAAAGAGAGAGGGTTGGTTCGTGTTCTAGAGAGAGAGAGAGAGAGAGAGAGAGAATTGAGATAACTTAGCAATGAAGCAATAAATATTGTATTTATAACTAGGTTGACTCGGCCAACCTCGTCGATGAGTTGGAGTTCTCATTGACGAGCCAAAGAAGGGTGTTCGTCACCGAGAGAGTGACCTCATCAACGAGCCTGAGATTTTAGAATTTTCAAAAATCCCTTGGTATCTTCTTGTTGACGGGCCTCTACGTCTCGTCGCTGAGCCATAAAAGAAACTTCGTCGATGAGAAAAGGAGCCTCGTCAACGAGCTCTGCTGTTTTATCCTTTTTAATTTCCCTTCTATTTTCTTTATTTATTTTTTGAGTTCGGATCTCTACAATCTCCCCTCCTTATAATAATTTCATCCCCAAAATTCACCAATTGATACCAAGCATACTCTACCTTATGTCAGAGACCTACAGAAGAGTCGACAGCTACCCACAAAACAACTCTGGCCCAAATTTATTACCTACCCTCACTTATGGTGGAGGAATACCGTGGTTATAACATGATGTTTCGGAATATTACATACACATATAAAACTCTCCCGAATATCATACAAATTTAACCTAAACCACCTATACTACTATACATATTTACGTACCATCAAAAAATAACTGCGAGTACTTCTAGCATATCTCTGACTCCGGTTCCCATGAAACTTCCTCCACTACATGGTTATGCCATAATACCTTCACTACCTGTATTTCCTTAGTTCGTAACTGCTGAACTTTATGATCTAATATCTGTACTGGTACCTCCTCATATAATAAAGCATCACTGATCTATAGAGGTTCGTAACTCAGCACGTGTGATGGATTTGACATGTACTTCCTCAGCATTGATACATGGAACACGTCATGGACTCTAGATAGTGCTGGGGGTAAAGCCACTCGATAAGCAACCAAACCTATCCTTTCCAGTATCTCGAAAGGCCTAATATACCAAGGACATAGCTTCCCCTTCTTCTCAACCTCATCACCCCTTTCATCAGAGCGATCTTCAGGAATACCATACTTCCTACCTCGAACTCTAGCTCTCGTCGGCGAGTATCAACATAACTCTTCTGTGGACTCTGAGCTACCTTAATTCTCTCCTTGATCAACTCAACCTTTGTATAGGCCTACTGAATCAGTTTCGAACCTAGTATCTTCCGCTCACCTACCTGATCCCAGTACAACGAAGATCGACACTGATGACCATACAATGCTTCGGAAGGTGTCATCTCTATGCTAGCCTGGTAACTTTTATTATACACGAACTTGAAATGCGGTAGATGACGTATCCAGCTATCACCAAAATCTAGTACACATGCCCGCAGCATATCTTCTAGCGTCTAAATAGTCCTCTCAAACTGTCCATCCGTTTGCAGGTGAAAAGATGTACTGAACATCAATTGTGATCCCAAGGCATCCTATGGACTCTTCCAGAAATGAGATGTAAAACGTGGATCTCGATCCAAAACAATAGAAATAAGGACACCATGGAGTCGTACAATCTCCTACACATACAACTCAGCCAGCCGATTCAGAGAATAGCTGACTCTAATTAGAATGAAATGTATAGTCTTTGTCAGTTGATCAACTACAACCCATATGGCATTATGTCGGTGTACCACTACAGGTAACCCCATCACAAAATTCATCGAGATGTGCTCCCACTTCCACTTGGTGATGTCAAGTGGCTGAAGTGGTCTAGCTGGCCTTTGGTGCTCTGCCTTGACCTGCTGACATATCAGGCACTACTCTACGAATTGGGCGATCTCTCTTTTTATGTTTGGCCACAAGAAAGATTCTCTCAGATTCTGGTACATCTTCATACTGCCTAGATGTATGGTGTAGAGCAAACGGTGTGCCTCCTCCAAAATGACCCATTTAATCCCAGCGTCATCTAGTACACATACCCTGTTATGGAATCTCAAAATCCCATCACTAGAGATACTGAAATACGACTTTAACCAAATCTGGACTCCTTCCATAACCTCAACTAGCCCTGGATCTTCTTTCTGAGTTGTTTGGATCTTCTCCTGTAAGGTCGGTTGTACCACCAAGCTAGCAAGAATAGCCTGGTGATTTCCTTCCACCAATTCTAAGCACAACCTTTCCAGGTCCATACAGATCTGATGCTGAACTCCCACTACAGAGACTGACGCATCCACAGACTTTTGACTTAGAACATCAGCTACCACATTTACTTTTCCTAGGTGGTAGCTAATAGTACAGTTGCAGCCCTTTATCAACTCAAGCCATCTACGCTACCTCATGTTTAACTCTTTCTAGTTGAAAATGTACTTAATATTTTTGTGATCAGTAAAAATCTCGCACCTTTCACCATACAGGTAGTGCCTCCAGATTTTCAATGCAAACACTACAACTACCAATTCCATATCATGTGTCGGGTAGTTCTTCTCATACTCTTTAAGTTGACGAGAAGCATATGCAACCGCCCTTCCCTGCTGTATTAGAACACGGCCGAGAACCTTCTTAAAGGCGTCACTATAGATAACAAATTCATCATCCCCATAGGGAATGGTCAGAACTGGAGCAATAACCAGACATCATTTTAGCTCCTAGAAACTCAGCTCGCACTCATTAGTCCAAGCGTACCTCACGTTCTTTCTTGTGAGTCACGTCAATGGACCCGCTAAACTAGAGAACCCTTGTACAAAATGACGGCAGTAACCCTTAAGACCTGGAAAACTTCTGACCTCCTAAACATTCTTCGGTCTCACCCAGACCACCTCCACTTCTATTTTACTCGGATCCACTACTACCCCTCCTTTGGACACTACATGCCCTAGAAACGAAATTTGTTCTAGCCAAAACTCGCACTTCTTCAGTTTAGTGTATAACTTCTTATCCCTAAGCACTTGCAATACCAATCTCAGATGAACATCATACTCTGCAGCACTCCTAGACTATACTAGGATGTCATCAATGAATACCATGAGAAACTGATCTAAGTATTCGTGGAAAACCCAGTTCATCAAATCCATAAATGCTACAAGTGCATTTGTCAGACTGAATGGTATAACCATGAATTCGTAATGGCCATATCGAGTTCGGAATGCTATTTTTGGAACATCCTCCATTTCCACCTTCAGCTAGTGATACCCAGACTTTAGATTGATCTTAGAGAAGATTTGCGTGCCCTGAAGCTGGTCGAACAGATCATCGATCCTGGCTAATGGGTATTTGTTCTTTATCGTCACCTTATTAAGTTCTCTGTAGTCAATGCACATCCTCATCGACCCATCTTTCTTCTTTACAAACAGTACCGGTGCTCCCCAAGGCGAAACACTCGATCGAATGTACCCCTTTTCAAGAAGCTCATGTAGTTGTTCCTTCAACTCCCTTAGTTCTACTAGAGCCATACGATATGGAGCTTTCGATATTGGCACCGTACCAGGAACCAACTTTATACCAAACTCCACCTCATGATCTAGAGGTAATCCTAGATAGTCCCCTTGGAACACATCTGAGAACTCGCACACAACAGGAATCTCCTTCAGTTCACGTTCTTTCGTCGGCGTGTCTTTCACAAATGCCAAACATCCATGGCATCCATCCCGAAGTAATCTACTAACCTGAATAGCATATAGGATCCATGGTGTTGAACGCATACACGACCCTAAAAATTTGAATTCCTATTCCCCCAGAGGTCTAAACAAAACTTCTCTTCTGTGGCAATCGATACTAGCATAACTGGCTGACAACCAGTCCATTCCAAGGATGATATCAAACTCATACATGGTAAAAACAATAAGGTTTGCTGATAGTATCCTCTCTTGAATTTCTAATGGAAAATTCAGAACTACCCTACTACATACAGTTACCGACCCTGATGGCGTAGTCACTATCAGTTTCTTATCTAATTGTTGCACCTCTAAGCCACATAGTTTGACAAATCCCTGAGAAATAAAGGAATTTCTCCCTCCTAAGTCAAATAATATAACAACTTTATTCAAAAGCATGTAAATATTACCTGTGACAACATCTCTCGCGTTCTCTGCATCGCCAGGAGTCAAGGAGTACAGCCTAGCCTGGGCTGTCCCCCCTTGCTGACCACCCCGCGGCACCTGAGCATCTCCTCCATATGGCTATTGTGGAGCTCTACTATTCATTGGCATACGACAATATTTCTTCTGATGTCTCATCCTACCACACCAAAAAAAGCTCCAGAACCCTTCAGACACTTCCCCGAGTGAGGTCTACCACACGTAGAACAAACCAGAGTGGATGTGGTACTCTAAGAAACACCATTGTTGTTCTTCTTCCAATTACCCTGCCTTGAACCAGAAGATGAACTAGGTGGTGCTGGCCTCTACTTTGAAGCCTGAACCTCAAGGTCCTCCTGCAGACTCTCTTATGCTACGGTGGCTTTGTCAACCAGAGTAACAAAGTCTTGCATCTACTAGATGGTTGTCTGCTTTCAAATCTCCTTCTTCAGGCCCCTTTAAAACTTCAAGGTCTTCATTACCTCGTCCGAAATCATGAATGGAGCAAAGCGAGATAGCTCCAGAAAATCTGACAGCATACTGCTGAACTGACAACTGCCCCTGCTCCAGAATCAAGAATTCCTCCATCTTGGCATTTCTAACCATGGCTGGAAAATACTGTTCAAAGAATAAATCTTTGAATCAGGCCCACGTCAAGCCTCCAGGAATAGGTCGATGCTCTTCAAGCATCTTAACTGAGACTTTCACCACCTCTCTGCTTCGCCCGTCAGCTTGAACATCACAAAGGCTACCTTCTGCTTCTCAATGCAGTTAAGAACGTCCAAGATTTTCTCAATCTCTCCAATCCAATTCTCAGCTCGAATCGGATCTACACTCCCTACGAATACGGGAGGTTTCAATTGCGTGAACTGGTCAATGGAGCATCCCAACTTGGCAAGGGGACGATCCTGACTCTTATTCGTTTGGACAACCTCAACCATAAGATGCTAAGCAAAGTCTCGCAGAACACTCGTAGAGTCATTGCCAGCCTCATGGCCAGCTCCTTCACTACTACTGCCTCCAACGTTAGCAGTAACATCCATGGATTCCATTCTAAAGAAGCAATTAAGGAAACCAATTGGAAGCTTAATCAACTAATACTGCAATACTATAAACTCATTTCCCATAATAACATTCCTAGTACTGATGTACTCTAATGACTCACATTCTCATTCTAACTCAAGTTCCTCCCTTCCACTTAGAAACAAAATCGCTAATAGATTACTGTGATTTTATGAATCTTTCGAAGGATCCAGAAAAGCATAGAAGTCTGTCAATGAATTTCTGTCTCTAGGTATACAAAGCTACACTCGATAATCATATTCACATCTTAAACTCTGGTATAGTCTAATATACAGAACCTACCAACCTAATCTCTGAGCATATCCATAACCAGGCAATGCAATTCACATCACACTTCTAGTTGGCTATGGCTCTGATATTAACTGTAATGCTTGACCCTTTATATGGCCCCAGAGTGCTACTACACATACATAACCTGTACAATCAGATAGCATACATCAAATACCCACCCTAAATAGGGACATACGGGTATATCATACTGATCTGTATTTTCATATATTGCGGAAAAACATATACATTCATATGGATTCTAATAGACGTACCAGAGTATCTAATTGTTCCTTACATACATTGATACGTACGTAAAACGTAAACTATATTACATTCTCAAAAAGCCAACTAGGCTAACAACCCAGTTATCATACGAAAACTTACGTTAATTAACAAGACTCTATGCTCCACAGTCTCTCTAGAAGACTAGGACCGATTTCCTATAACTCCTGAAACAAAGGTTGTAAGATTAGGGTGAGACACTTCTCAGTAAGGAGGAAGATATTACATCAGTGTGTGACAACATGTGTTTAAACCATTAGTGGTAGTTAACATTCACAACATTCTCAGTACTATAATATAGGATATATGTATATATTTCCTGCAATAGATAACTCAGCATTGTAATAAGCGAGAGCTCTCGAGGTTAGGATAGGGTACGAGTCCATACAATGCACAGTCCCTCCGCCTGGTACTCAACCTATGACTTTGCCCATTAAAGCTTTTAAATCATGTATATGCATATTTAGAACTCCGTCAAGCTTTGAAACTATCATAACTATGCTATTAACTCCCCATGGCAAGGGTTGCGTGATAAGAAAGCACTGATCGAGCCATGTTTGTGCAGGCATTGTCAGACATCATAACATACTGCAGTCTGACTTGGCCATCATCACCCTGATCCCTTTTGACCAGTGGCCCTTTGTACCAAGCCAACTACTAGATACTCACACTAAAAACAAGTGTGTGGTTGCATTGTATCTATTTGGTTTAGTAATGGTACCACGCTTACATAATATAAGCTTTTTAAGGCTTCATATACTGTAACGCTTCTTATGCTCTGAGTAACAAGTTGTGATCCTAATTATCATATATACAATTTACCATAAAACGTATTAACATGTGCAATTCCAGTATTTTTACAATCTCATTCATGAAATCTTTCATACATACTATCTTTCATTCATACTGTGGTAAAAATCGACACATACCCTCTTAGTTTAACCATTACATACAAAGTGCATGACATTTAACTGACATCTCATTTCTGCATTCCTGAAAGTCATTTGGGACTCAGTCCCCATATTTCATATACGTATTTAACTGAATTAGTATATTATTTATAGTACCTTTTTATATCATATGCCACACCTATTTGGTCAAAATATACATTTCCTATAAACTGGTTCGAAAAATATCAATTTTGCTGCAATCAAGAGTTTCAAGCATCTCCTACTTTAGTTTTAATGCAAATAAAGTAACTTTAAGAAATTTGGAGATCATATGCCAAAAACCTCATTTTTGCCAAAATCGTAAAACTGCAGAACCGACATATTTACCTGGTGAAATTTTGTAAATAAGTAGTCATATTATTCATATAAACATAAGCTACATATCTAGTGGTTGCATTTCTAAAAATACTGATGTAAAAAAATCCCCTTACCTTAATCTCAAAAACTGAAACACGAATGAATCTATCCAAAACAATGACACGGGATCCTTGAAACCTAAAAACCAAAGAACAATACTTCACTATAATCCCAACTACTACATATCTACCAAATCAAAAACGAAATCAGATCATTACCTCGATTTTAGGAAAAAAATACAAAAATCCTCAGAATGAAGATCTGATCCGCTATAATTGTAGAGACTTCCTACTAATCCACACAGCGACGTCAAATCGTTAATTCTGGCAACAAACGGTGCGAAATCTTAGAGAGAGAGAGAGAGAGAGAGAGAGAGAGAGAGAGAGAGAGAGAGAGAGAGAGAGAGAATTGAGATAACTTAGCAATAAAGAAATGAATATTCTATTTCAGACCTTTTTTATGCATGCTAAGCAAGACAAACAAGACTTGGTAAAAAATGGGCATCGACAAAAGGATATCTCATGCTACTACCTTGGCATAAGAGTTGCCACACCACGTGCCTTGTTAATGTCAAGGTAATCAAGGGTCTAACAAACCACCCCTAGCAAAAGGCACCAATGTCCTCATTGGGAGGCTATCAACATAGTCCCTTTATTTGTTGCTCGAGCTACCATAGTGTCACATCTCTTTCTTAAGTAGCTTCTACTTTTGACAAACCGTTCCACTTTACCAAGAATTGGGTTCTCTAACTTTTCTTTCTCTATCTCCTAGTGTGATCAAGGATCTTGTCGGCATCCTTGTCAAGTTATTTCTTTATCACCACTAAAGCTCTCTTTGCATGTCTTCTATTTTAATTTAGGAGGTATGCATAGTAGAGCATCAAGAAACTATTGTGGGAAGTCAAATGAACTTTTCGTCTTCCTTTCAACTTCAATTAGTAAGCAACATTCCTTACTTTCTTCTAAATTTTAAAAAATCCATCATACTAGGGGATCATTACCCTATGAACTATCTTGCTATTAATCTTCTTCCGTATATAAGGTCTTAGTTTCAAAAGTACTATGTCTCCTTCCTTAAATTGAATCCCTCCTCTTTCTATCTACATATTTTTTTCATCCTTTAAACTCCCTTAAATAAGTTGTCCCTCACCTCTTCAAGCATTTCTTGCTTACTATAGGCTAACCAGTATGTAGTAGGGCACTTCCTACCAGTATGTTGTGCATGCACCATATACGGGATGAATGGTTGAACCCCTAAAGGCAACTCAAAAGGACCCATTCTTGTAAAAGAAGTTTTGTGCAGGTTGTAAAAGAATTAGGAAACATTTAGCAAATTAATATAGTTCTTCTAACTGGTAGTAACATAATGCCTCAAGTACTCGTTAAACAAGACATTCACCCTTTTAGTTTGGCCATTAGTTTGAGGGGAATTTGTTGGTGAAAATTTCAACTCAGTCTCCGTATATTTGAACATATGTTAAGAATAAATCAATAAACTAGGTGTCTTTATCACTTACTGTATCCTCGGGCATCCCAAAATGGTTAATCACATGTTTGAGAAACAACCCTGTAGCCACTTCTACAAGATAAGAATGTAGATCTAGTATGAACATTGTATACTTTGAGAGCCAATGCACTGCCACAAAAATGGATGGCGGGTCCTTTACCTTTGGTAAACCTACAATAGAATTCATATACATATTCCTTCATGGCATCTGCAAAATAGGGATAGGTTGCAACCAACTCGCCTCTCTCTATCTCTCCAATTTGTCTTGTTGACACAAAATCATATACTAACATACACTTAAACATCTTCATCCATCTTATGCTAGAAATATAACCATGTTTATAGTTTCAACATCTTTCCCTTCCAAGATGACTTGCCCACTGTGCATCATACACTTCTTGTGTTAACTCATTTTGGAGTCCTTTGAAAGAAAGAATGTACACTCCTCTTCACTTTATGTATAACAACCATTCCTCCAATCAGTACCAACATATAACCCATCATTCACCATCTATTGGGGTCTTCCAAATTCATAATTTGTCTTTAAACATTTCGTACATGATCTAAAAAGTTGCATCCCAACTTAGAGAGGGTTGTAACAAAAGGCTCCACTTCCTTCCAACTTAGTGCATCAACCACTTGGTTCTACCTCCTTCGTGTATGCAATCATTAGAAAATCAAACTTGGCTATAAACTCCTACTCTTGAGCATACCCTGGTGAGAGTTTCTACTGAGTTTTTGAAGTGTGTGCTTGCCACATTATCGGTCATCACTATAAACTGCATAGCCGGAAAGTAGTGCTTCCTTGTCCAAACAATAAACTACTACAGTTATCTATTTTTTATGAGTGAAGTACTGGGTCTCTGTTTCATTTAACTTTCTAATATTAAAGGCCATGGAGTGACCTTTTTTCACAAGGAATCCCTAATAGCCCTATCTGATGCGTTAGTATGCACCTCAAAAATAAAATCGAATATGGCCAATTGTAGCACTGGTTTTAGTGACATTGTCAACTTCAAGTCATCAAAGACAAGTTGACACCTATATGTCCATGCTCACTTTCTGTCTTTCTTTCATAAGTCAATTAATGGGGAAATTCATTTTGAGTACCCTTAGATGAACTTCCAATAGTAGTTACCTAAACCTAGAAATGAAAGTAACTCAACCACTTTTGATGGGGTAGGCTATTCAAGGATAGCCATTATTTTCATTTATCCATACACATCCATCCTTTGTTTACCAAATGCCCCAAGAACATAAATTCTTTGCTACAAAATCCACATTTTTCCTGTTTAACATACAACTAGGGTTTTCCCTTAACTTGATGAACACTTTCCTTAACCGTTGCACACAGCCTTCCAAAGAATTGTTGTAGATAACAATATTCTCAAAGTAGATAACATCAAATCGAACTATGAATTCATAGAAAACATCATTCATTAAATTCTAGAAAGTGGTAAGGGAATTAATCAAACCAAATGGCATTTCTAAGAAGTTGTAGAAGCCATATTTGGTTACACAATCTGTTTTGGATTCGTCCCTTATAGGGATCAGCATGCCTTACCCCTTTCTTTTGCATATATGGTAACACGTGGATGACCTCCTGATGTCCACTCCTTTTCCAAAATGGTGACACGTGGACAACCTCCATATGTTTACTATCATTAAATCTATTTTGCAGGAACACATGGGATTAAATTGAAGATCATATTTGAAGACCATCTACTATTTGGATGGAAGACTTTTGATGGAAGACATTGTTATTGTGTTGACTTTATATTTTGCTTGGATATGTTATTTCAAGGTTATTAGGTGCTTGAAGACTCAAACTGAAGTGTTAAAGCAAGAAGACCCATGTGGACCCCATACGGTCATATGGGTCCCACATGACTCCAATGGGCCCCATACTACTTTGACTTCCCTTTGACTTATGTGTTTTGTATTTAATTTGTAAGGTTGCAAGACAACCAAGCTTGCAAGTGTGTGTTAGTAAGTTGTGTTACTATTTAATGTGTTAGTAAGTTTTAAGCATTTACTTTTTGTGTCTCCCATACTTGTATGGGAAGTATAAGGTTGTTTAATGATTTGTCCACCCATGCTAGCTTAGCTAGTTAATGTCTTGTCCCCCCTCATCCCCATATTAGCTTATATATCTCCATTGTAAGAATTGAAAATTAAAGCTAAGATTTGATTATTGAATATCGAAAGGAATTTCCTTTGTTGAGCTTTAAAAGCTTGTCCAATCATTTTGATTGTATAGTGTGCGGCTACGCATTCACTCTAGAGATTAGGTGGTGAGAGACCACTATTCTATCCAGTGACTCCATCTTCTCCCAGTTACCCCCCACGACCACCACAAAATACACGCCACGTCCACCTTCCCCCTTCATTGCATTGCTGTGTTTGTCTTGGTGCTTCAACGCTTTTTCAAAGGACCTATGTTTGATCTAACTACATGTCAAACAATGTCAAGCCATCCAAACAATTCTCTTGGTAATTAGGGCACTTGTGTTTGAATCCTTGCAATATTTTGTGAACCCTTGCTAGTAGATTAAATCACAACTTTGAATCACCCTTTTAAATCCATAGATTGCAACATTGGTACTCGCTAGCTTAAATCAATTAGATGAATATTAGTTTGCTAACATAGAACTTATATTCTTGAATCTATGAAATAGAAAATTTTTAGCATATAACTTGATTCCTTTGTGAAAGAACCAATTGGAACTTAATTGCTAGACAAGTCATACACCTTTTCAAAATCCTTGAACATGTGAAATATAGCATGATTTATAGTATTTATGTTCGGATAATTAAATTCTTAATATGAAGTATTTTAAGTGTACATGCTTGTGTGAGGGTTGAACCAAAGGATTAGATTGATCCATCCCATCCTACGTCATCTTGGTATCATAGCCTAGGTCGAATTAGGTGAACCCTCTAAGTCCCAACATCTTCATGTTTTTGCTAGCGAATTGAAGTGTGATATTCTCTATCAAAATCCATCTTTAAAATGTGTAAATACAAAATTTGTGGGAAATTTTCTTAGCTTTCTTTTGATACCAAAATGTTCCTATTTTAAGTTCTCTAGTAAAAGTTATGCCCCAAATACTGAAAGGCATTTGCAGGTGCAATTGCCCATCCAGCTCACAGGATTTCAGTACTATCTGAAACTGGCGTCTGTTTCAGAAAACAGTCGACAGTTTGGCCTTGTATAAATACCTAGATTTTTAAATTTAGGCTATTTGGAACTTAGTTAGGTTAGGCTTATACTTGACCCTACTTTGTGTGACCAAACACTATTCCAAAGGGTTGTCCTAGGGTTGTCTGAATCCTTCCCCAACCCTAGGATGTCTATTCAAGTATGGAATCCTTACCAAGGTCATATGACTAATGTTGTAAAGACTGAGAAAAATGATAATAATAAAAATAATACGGTTTTGAGTTACTAGGGCCCAATAAGGATAAAATGGTAAAAATCGGTTTGGTTAAAACCCAAACCATCGAGAGTTTCGTTTGAGCAGCAGCTTATATATAAAGGGACTTACGCTCATTTGTGGGAAAAAAATTAAAATTCTTTTCTCCCTCGTAGGGTTGTGAATCTTCTCTCTCTCTCTCTCTCTCTCTCTCTCTCTCTCTCTCTCTCCTCTCTCTCTCTCTCTCTTCTCTCTCTCTCTCTCTCTCTCTCTCTCTCTCTCTCTCTCTTCATTTTCTCTCCAATCTTCACCCGAATTCACGATCAGACATCATTTCTAAGGCCTAGCAGCGATCCTTGTAATTTTAATCAAAGCAGATTCATAATTTGGGGATCCTAGGCACCAATCCAAGAATCAGGTAAGGGGAATAGATTGTGTCGGTCATTTTCAGTAATTTAATCGCCCAAATTATAGTATTCGATTACAAGAATAGTATATATGATATTTCTAGGTATTTGGGCATATGGAAATGATAGATTTTAAAATTTATTATATGTATGTTTTGGGAAAAAACCTGGTATTTGAACTTGGGTAAACGCTAGGAAAGTTTATACCAATATTTTCAATTGAACAAAATAGTTATTCAGAAAAGTTATTATATAATGAAATATTTACCCAAATTTTGTGGCATGAGTAATGAAATTATGACAGAGTTATTTCATAATTTTGCTATGATAGATTCATATAGAAATTATGATATGACAGATTTATACATGATTTACGAAATTACATATTTATTTTTAGAATTCATGATATGACAAAATTTATACAGAAGTCATGATACGACAGAATTATGCAAAAACATAACACGAGGAATCGTTGTAGAGTTATGAAATGATGGCTTTAAGCCGAATTATGATATGTTATGTCGGTTTATACTGAAACAGTTATGATATGATGGTTTTATACCGACTATGATATCACAGATATGATGTGACAATGAAAATATGATTTACACTGATTTATAAAATAATGAGTATGAAATCAGATCACGATAACAGTTATATTATAAATTGTACTATATGATATCAGAACCCCGCTGGACTAATTATGTTCAAAGCACGGTACTCTAGCTAGCTAGCAAGATCCAACAGTGTAACCCCCCTATGTCCATCTTGAGAAGTGTTGCGGAGAGCAAGATGGGTTCGAACCAAGCTGGGTGTTCATATCAGTCAGTGCAACCACACTTCTCCGATAGAGTGTTGGTGTTGGATGGTCGATTGGCCCATGAAGTGTTGCGAAGAGCCAGATGGGTCCGGACGAGGCTGGGTGGGCAATCGTACTTATGGACCTTCATGTTTGACTTAGCGTGGTAGGCTAACCATTGCTAAGTCTAGCCTACAGATCGCACAACCCGGTCATGTGGGGTTATTACATGACGAGATATATGAATGTCCTAGGCAAAGTTTTATGTATGTATAGATATATCAGACGATTTATGTATATAAAGAAATCTATTATGACAAAGTATGTTTATGTTGCATAGCATGTATGTTTCTAAATATATATGTATATATGAGAACAGATTTACATGATTTATCAGTTAAAATTTATTACTTAAGGTTATAAGTTATGCTACATCAGAACTCATGTTGCCACACATTGACAATAATATATTCTGTCTTACTGAAAGGTGTCTCACCCCTATAATCTTTTAACATTTCAGGAAATCCAGGGAGCCGAGCTTAGAGAGCTCCAGGCAGGATTAGTTAGTTGGGTTTGAAGATAGTGCTGGTAAGACACTAGTATGTATATGTGTACGGATATGTTTTGTATTACCATGGGTTGTAGTATTATTTAGCTTTTGGGGAGACATGTGTATATATGATATAATGGGTCTAGAACTCTGGTATTGTATTTGGGGTTTATGTATATGTTTCTGCTGCATGTTTTATTTGAGATATGGACAAGTGTACCTGGTACCCATTGCGGGAATATAGGTTACTACAATATGGTATCAGAGACATATGTAGATAGGGTGGCACTCTGGGTCCCACTGGGTTTAGGGCGCCATGGTGTAGTATCAGAGCCAAGGTTTCTAGGTTCTGCAGACTTCAGTGGATAACAATACCAGAGTATACGAATGGATCTTAATAAGGGTAGGAAATGGGTAGATCAGGATTCTATAAAGACATTATTGGAAGTCAAGATAGGAATTTAAGGTTTTGTCTCGCAGCTTGGAGGCAGAGTTCCATGGTCGTTTATGTGATTTTCCTAAAACGATGATTTCAGGAAAACCATGGCAAACTATCGTCGATTTTTGTTTCTAAGCAGAAAGATTGGATTTTAAATTGGGTTTATAGACGTTAAGTTGATTAGTTGCACGAGGATATTTTATGGTTTCTTAGATAAATGCATCGATCATGTTATGATATTAGGATTCTAAAACTATTCTGTTCTATTTTCAGGATGGGCCTTGGGAATAACATTGCACATGTTGGAGGTAGTAGCAACTAGGGACCTTCCAGCATGGGTGGCAGTGATTAAGGTGTAGTATTGCATAGTGTAGCGTAGCAATTTATGGCAGAGATTGCGAGAAACTCTAGGGAGCAGGATTGCCCACCAGCTGGCCAAGGATGCACCATAGAGCAGTTTACTCGTATGCATTCCCCTACTTTCTCAGGAGGGGCCGATCCATTTGTAGCAGAAAACTGGGTCTAGGAGATGGAAGAAATACTAGCAATTCTTCCTTGCACTGAGGAATAGAAAGTCTTATTTGCCACCTTTAAGATGACAGGGAAGGCTAAATGCTGGTGGAGGTTAGTAAAATTATTAAAAGAATAAAGGACAGAACCCATAGCTTTGAGCTGGAGCCACTTCAAAGGTATCTTCTTTGATCAATACTTTCCTGCTACTACTAGAAATGCTAAAGCGAAGGAATTTCTAAATTTGACCTAGAGGCACTTAACAGTTCAACAATATGTAGCAAAATTTGTTGAGTTGTCCCATTTTGCCCCATATATCATGCCAAATGAGGAGAAGAAGGTGAAGAGATTTGAGGGAGGCC